>NC_090652.1:240995468-241595468 GCF_040937935.1 Hyperolius riggenbachi | reverse complement strand
GTCTAGGCGGGAGGATACAAATGCGTGAACCAGGGCAGGTAGGTCTTCAGCTGGGATAAGGTGTTTTATTTTCGCTATATTTCTTAGATGGAAGAAGGAAGACTTGACGACAGCTGATACCTGCTGTCTGAGTTTTAGATTTCCATCCAGGATCACCCCAAGGTTTCGCACAGAGTCTTTATACTGCACAGTATCTCCCCCAATTGCTAGTTTGAGGTGGTGAGCGTTTTGAACTTTATCCATCATGTGTGGACCACCTACCACCAACACCTCTGTTTTGTCAGAGTTCAGCCTCAGCCAGCTGGTGTTCATCCAATTTTGTAAATCCACTAGACACGCAGTCAGAGAATGTGTCACATTCCTCACTTGATACAATTAAGTAAACACAAGATAACATAATCTACAACTTCGGATGCATACACATTTCACTACACTGAACTTTCAAGCTCTGTGTGTAACCCTTTGAAGGTTGGTCTAGTAAAAAAAAAATGCTGGTTGCATTTAATATGCTGTAAATAATATTTACGAGCAAAGATGAAATGCTGGATAATATTCCGCTTTAAAATGTTAGTGCATTATTGCCTACATACATATTTCCCCCTCTTTATTTTCAACTAAACGCACAAACACAAAAAAAGGGCCACTGACACCCCAAAACCAACCAGATACTCAAGTGACATCTTCAGTGTCTAACAGCTGTTAGAGAAGGGTGGGGATGCAGGATAGATAGGTGTGTAGGGCATTAAGCAATCAAGCAATGGGTGCAGTGTGGTGGTGATGGTGGGGTGTTGGAGCAATGCGAGCTGCTCACCATTGCTCAGTATTGGGGAATCCTACTTACCTTTTAACCAAAGTAATGCAATTTTTTGTGAAAATCCCAATGTCCTGCCTGTTCACAGGCAGTGTATTCGGTGCAACCACCTTGCACAATAATGTAATATCTAGTTTAATCAGAAAGCTTTGTAATTAAGAAAATACAATAATAACGCAACTTGCACATAATAGCTCAATGCTATAGGTCAGCCTTTCTTCTACAGTATGAGATGAAAGAACAATTTCCTGGCAGCACCTTTGGCTCATTATGACTCACTGATAAGGCTGTCAGAATAAAATAAAAGCTAACCTATTAACCTTTTGTGCCCCTTTTTCCCCAAAAGAGTTTGTACTTAGAACTATAATTGTGATATAAGAGTGTGAAATGTGTTGGATAACATCTAAACCTATCTATCTATCTATCTATCTATCTATCTATCTATCTATCTAAGGAAGGGGTGGAGCATAAAGCATACATGACTGTTATCACTGCAGAGGAAAGATGGGATTTTCCATAGTTTCCCAAGAGTCAAAGGCTTCTGATGCAATTAAAAGTATCTGTTTGAAAGGTATCTACTGTATTTATAGATTTGGGAACTTCTAGTGTGTTTTGACTTGGGTATCTTAAATCTATGCCACTTTTGCGTATGGAGTATTCACAGAGTATATAACTCCCTAAATGATAGTAGAGGACCTATGAGAGTCTTGAACCTTGCTCAGACCTCCCCCACATAGCCTAATACTAATATTTCATTTTATTTCATTCTAGCCTTTGCTTTACCATTATGGCCACCCTCTCCTGTGCCTAATATTAACTATGTGTCCTTGTTCCTGTCACTTCCAGATAGCCATAATGCCTATTCTGAACAGCTTTATTCCCTGATGCCTAAATCTACCTATCTCCCTTGCTGGATCCTAATCTTTACTGCTTAAAGTGAACCTCCAGACTAAAAATCGACTAAGCAGCACTGAAAAGGCTTTGTGTTTCTTTAACAGTTTCACAGCATCAGAACTTTGTTTCTCTTATACAAGCCTAATTTTTAGCTGCACTGAAGAAAACTGCCCGGGCATTTTTCCCCTGATGCTGTGCAAAGCATGATGGGATTTCTGATTTTGTTGTTCTCGTTCTGCTGTTTTGGTGCAATTTTTTTTTTTTACATTTTGAATTTGACTTTTGAAGCCTAGGGTGCGCAGCTGGGAGGGGTAATCAGGACTAGAGATGTGGCGAACTGTTCGCCCGGCGAACATCTCTGGAGCTCTTACTACTTCCGGGTCGCACTGACCCGGAGTAGTATGCCTGCGCTGCCCGGCTGAGCGCGTCCTAGATCGCGCTCCTGTTGCCGGGCACTCTCTGCGCATGAGCGTGACGTCATTCATGAACGGTTCGGGAACCGTTCGCCACATCTCTGATCAGGACACAGGATAGTTGGAACTGTGTCTCCTGCTCCTTGTCACCTCCTTTCTACCAAAAAGATGGCTGCCTCCATGACAAAGATGGCAGTCCCCATGAATCACAAACATTTGCCTGTTCTTTTAAAACAGTGTGGGTAAGAGATTATATTACCTATCTATTCAAATTAACATAACTAATGTAACTTGATGACAGTATGTTTGTTTAGGCTGAAGTTCCCCTTTAAATAGCACTTGTCCCAGCCCATCATTACTCTGTCCTCATGTAACATCTTTCCTTAATCATGAGAATTTACCCTGAGACCTCAATATCCTTGTTCAAAAGGCCTTCTAGATGTATTATTTCTAACCCCTTTAATATTTAGTGACTACTTATTAGCAAGACATACTGTCAATATAGAAAGTACCAGGTGCCAAATCCCCCAATGATTCAGTACCACAGTGAACTGCTTCATCTCTTGGTTACTGTCCATGTAGTAAAAGCTTACTTTAAGTCCCAATTTACACCCCCCCCCCCCAAAAAAAAAGGCAAAAAGGCTGTAGGTAGGGATTATGTAATTAATCATTTGACCAGTATTAAACATTTTCTACAGCACGAGAGAAAAACTGGCATAAAAACTGAAAAAACCCTTGCCAAAATTTGTAGGATTTGCAGGGACAAAGAGTTCAAAACAGAAGAAGTGAAAACACGTTGTGTCTGGCCAAATGGGGATTAGAGGGGATACTGAATCATAAAAATGGGATTAAAAAGGGTCAACATGTACAGCAAATTTACCTTGTATTATTATTCTTACAAGCCAAAGCTTAGAGAGTTTGTTATAAGGAGCATGACCTGCATTACACTCGCCTATTAGTAACGATGATCATCTTGACAAGGCATGTATATTAAATTAAATTAATAATAATACATTATAAAATAATAATAAATTAAATGAGTGTCATAACACAGGGCAGCAGGTTGAACAAGTCAAAGGAAAAATATTCCCCTTGCCTTTTTGTCCTTTAGGTGACCTTTTCCCAAAACAATTAAGCTATGCACTCGGCAAATTTGTTAATATGGGCACCACCATAGGCCACAATGTAAATTGTGGCTATGGCGATGTCAACAAGGTCATTTGGGTGCTGGTTACACTTTAAAAACAAACTTGAAATGAAATTAATCAGTTGTATGTGTAGTAGCAATGATACATAGACCCTTCCTGGACACCCACATTCTTATTTTCAATTTAAGGGCTTACATTTTAAATCTGAAGTGTGCGCAGTTGCCACATCAGTGTGGTATAGAATATGGTGATGATATGATGAACTTTTATCCTCCCTGTCATTCAATTTCTGCTAGATTTCTGTGCAAAGAGGGTCAATTAATTTTCATGAATTTTTTGCCTGTAACTTGCCAAAATGTGTCAAGCAAGGGTCTGGTGTACATTTTAGAGCACAAAATTCTGTAAACAAATAAATGTAATTGAGGGCATATTCACAGTGGGATGTTCCGTTGTAATGTGATGTTAAAGGGAACCTAAGTTGAGAAGGATGTGGATTTTTCCTTTTAAAATAATGCCAGTTGCCTGACTCTCCTGCTGATCCTGTGTCTCTAATACTTTTAGTCAGAGCCCCTCAACAACTATGCAAATCAGGTGCCTCTGACTGAAGTCAGACTGGATTAGCTGCATGCTTGTTTCAGGTGTGTAATTCATCCACTACAGCTGCCACAGAGATCAGCAGGGCTGCCAAGCAAATGGTATTGTTTAACCTCCTTAGCGGTATGCCCAACACTGTGTCGGGCATACCGCCGGTTGTCCCCAGGAGTCCCTCATTAAAATTTTGAGCGATCGGATAGTTCTAATACCTTCAGCTAGCACTAGGCTAGCTAGCATTGGTGGTCGCATCCTTAGATTACGTCTGATCCTCCCCCGATCGCTGCTAAATACGTTACCCCCCCTGAATCCAGCGATCGCGCAGCCTCCCGGCACATCTCCGGTTCTCTCTATGGGGAGGATCGGGTCTGTGCATGACGTCATGATGTCGTCGCGTCATGACGTCATGTTCGATCCTCCCCATAGAGAAGAGCAGAGCTGTCCAGAGAGGCTGTTGCGATCGCTGGATCAAGCGGGTAATGCATTTAGTGGTGATCGGGGGGGATCAGACGTAATCTAAGGATGCGACCACCAATTCTAGCTAGCCTAGTGCTAGCTGAAGATATTAGAACTATCCGATGGCTCAACATTTTAACAGGGGATTCCTGGCTGCAAACCCTCCGGCATGTGTAACGCCCAGGAGGTTAAAAGGAAACATCCATATTGCTCTCAGTTTAGGTTCCCTTTATAGTCACAACGCAGCATTGCAACGCAAAAAAAATAGGGTAACGCACATTAACACTATGTTACCGTGGCATACAGTAGATACAGTGGAGCATACAGGCAATGAAATGTATGCCTCTCTGTATCTGTTAAAGAGTAACTGTCAGGCTGCAGAAGCTAATTTAAACCTCTATTCTCCTGTGTTAAACAGTTTAGAAGGAAGCCATAAAGCCATTAGTGAAGATAAAAATCTCAGTTACCTTTGATGTGTGCTTATCAGAAAGGCTGTTATAGACCCATAAGGATGCAAGCCGCATACTAAACTGCAAAGCATTCTGGGGCCCTCCCCTCGGCTGCTAATGAGACGTTACAGCAGCTTGTAATCAGTCCAGCATGTAGTACTGATAAATCTCCGGGCAGAGTACACTGCAGGAGTCAGCTATTGTTCCTAGCCACATGGCTCATTAATATTCACTGCACACTGTGTTGTTCAAGTAGGAGCTTATCTGTGATCAGGAAGCAGGCAGGACATGACGACACATTTGACAGAAAAACATGGAGCCTGCCATGAGCTGTCAGGAGCATCTATCTCTGCATATACTATATACAAATTCTGTGAAATCCAAACGTGGACAGTGAAATGCATATGTAATGTAAGTACAGCCAATCTTTAGCTACTGATATATGTGTTTATTTTCTCTGAGACCTTATACCTAACAGCTCCTCTTTAAACGTCTGCGTTTAGAGGTGACACACTGCAAGCATTGAGTTACCATAACGCAACATTTACGACTCGACGTTAAAGTTGCACTGTGAATGTTGCATAGACTTAACATTACAGTGCGTTATTGTAAGGCTTGGTGGTGTATTCTCCACAGTCAGCATGCAACGCATGAGCTGGCGTGGAGGAGGTACACACACTAGCACAAGGAAACAGGCTATCCCTAGTATAGTGGAGGGGAGGACTGACTCCAATAGGAGATTGTGGCGCACAGAGCCGGTGCAGATCCGACAGCCACAACCAATGCTTTCGCTATAACGTCTCAGCGCAAAGTAGCGCTGAGCGCATAAACCAGAACTGAGGAGTTTAGGGAAGGTAGACAGAATGAACGCTTGCTTAACTAGCCACTACTTAGTGACAGCAACTGTCCACAACAAGACAGACTGGAATGAGGCAGCCAATGCGTTTACAGCGATGGCGTGCCTCACAAAGACAGGACAGGATAGTCAGGAAATAGCAGGATCAAGATAGATGAACGTAACACAGACAAATATACAATAAGTATGTTTTCCTAGCGTATTACAATTACAGCTATCAATGAAACTATTTGTAACGTCTGACTAACATATGTATATATCGGCAATGAACCGATATATGACATAAGCAGGAACGCTGACTAGGACTGGAGTAATACAGGAAACAGGACTCAGAAGGATTCGCTATCTCTTCGCAGAGATGAACGCAATCCACAAACGGCAACAGGACAGGATTAAGAAGGATTCGTTATCTCCTCGCAGAGATGAACGCAATCCACCAACAGGACCAGGAGCAGGATACTAGCTCAGCACGGGTGGTCACGATACGCGCAAACTACCAAAACGTGCTGGAAACTGACTAACTGAACACAGGATATAAACAGTTCGTGTACGTATATATCAGCGACACTGATGTATCAACGTAACACGAATACAAGGAAAATAATAAACGTGCTGGTATGCATATATATTGGCAATGAACCAATATATGATGCAAGACCAGCAAAGTATCTTTAGAACAAGAAACACGATCGGGGGCTGAAGCGACAGCAAGACAGGCTTAAACTGAAGCTATGAAAACCCGAGGAGTCCTGCAGGAAGCAGATCTTTATACTGAGGTCATCCAATGGGAGCAGACATGCAGATTCCCACACAGGTGAATGATAATCAGTCCCAAGCTGACAGCAGGGAAAGGCAGACAAAGCTATGCAGCTTGCATGAAAAGAGATCAGAACTACCTGAGCTGCAGCACCACTACTTCCAGCAATGCCTGCTGCAGCAGCGATCATTACAGTTATCCTGCATTATAATGACTTTATAACGCAGGGCAATAACGTCCCACTGTGAATGCGCTCTTAATGTTCCCTTTCTGCAAGGCCACAATCTCCCCACTCTTCCATTTTTTCACATTTGTTTTTTCGTGTGTGAATCTTTGCATGCAGATTTTATTCATACAGATTGTGCGAAAATTTGCATATGAATGTGAATTTTAATGAGAAAAACGACAACAAATGCCAAACAGATTTGCACAGGGGAATAAACTAGATGTGCATCATTGGGTGTCTACAGCAGCCCCTGCTGACACCAGATGCAAATATTTCCGAGTTTATGTTGGAGTATGTAAATTTGTATGCAAATACATGCAGCTTGCAAGTGGACCAATCAATTTAAACCTGGGTGGGACTGATTGGTCCATTTTCAAGCTGCATACATTTGCATAAAAAAATTACATAATCCTGTATGAACTCATCTCATTGATCATCCTTAATGTGGGGCTCTGAGTCATAAGGAGCCAAGCCCTGTTCTCAAAGTATTCAACCCTTGCTTTTCAAATATGATAATAAATTCAACACCTGATAATTAATAGTGTTAGAGATCTGGAGGCTTTGACCTGTTAATAGCTGAAACATTGAGAAATCTTGGTAACATTATGATTAAAGGGAATGTTCAAGCAAAATAAAAAAATGAGTTTCACTTACCTGGGGCTTCTACCAGCCCCATGCAGCCATCCTGTGCCCTCGTACTCACTGCTGCTCCAGTCCCCCGCTGGCAGCTTGCCGACCTCGGAGGTCGGCGGGACGCATTGCATACATTTTTACGCATTCCCGCTAGTGCAGGAACATTAACACATACATTTTTACGCATTACTGGTTTAATGCGTACATTTTTATGCATTAAACCAGTGATGTGTAAAAATGTATGTGTTAATGTTCCTGCACTAGCGGGAATGCGTAAAAATGTACGCAATGCGTCCCGCGGACCTCCGAGGTCGGCAAGCTGCCAGCGGGGGACTGGAGCAGCAGTGAGTGACTACGAGGGCACAGGATGGCTGCATGGGGCTGGTAGAAGCCCCAGGTAAGTGAAACTCATTTTTTTATTTTGCTTGGACATTCCCTTTAAGCATATTATAAGCCAAAAACACAATTAATATTGACAACACCAGATTTAAGTTTCATTGTCTAAAATGTGTTTGTGCCTGGACTTTCAGTGAATACTTAGCCAAGTCCTAGTTGTGTATAAACAAACAGCACAAATTACACTTGTTGATTTTCCAGGAAGCATCATCAATAAACATACAAATTACTTAACTGAAACTGTTTCTTGGATCTCACTTTTAATTCTGTTTCACAGTTCTCTCTGGGGATAGGCCTGTGTTATTACTGTTGAAGAATGTGTTGTCTGTTTTCACACACATTTTCGTAATATGAAATAAAGTAATCAGCTGGATATATTGGCTAGCAGGATAGAAGTCCTAGAATATGCCAGGAATACACAATTATTATTATTTTTGGCAGATAGATGACTCGCTAAATAACTTCAGTTCCAACAGGTCCTATCAGATTTAGATAGTTTTTCTGATCAATGTTTTCACAGAAGTGAATGGAAATCGATCAGAAAATCAATCAGCTAGTAAGTCTGCCGAAAAAACTTGGTGTGTATTCCCAGCATTAGAAAAACTGGCATACATACTGGAATAGCATTTGCCACAGCAAGGGGGATTTGCAGGGACAAAGGGTTCTAAACAGAAGAAGCCAATACACATTGTGTCTGGATAAATGGATTAGAAGGGTCAACATATCCAGCAAATTTACCTTTTATTATCATCCTAACAAGACAAAGCGTACAGAGTCTTGTATAAGGAGCATGAGCTACATACTGTGGAATGCATACACCTATTAATAATGAGACTGATAATCATCTTGGCAAGGAATCCGAAGACATAACAAGAGTTATTTAACCTTTTGGGGACCGGGAGCCTAACCCCCCCCCCCCTCCCTTAAGGATTAGGGCATTTTACCTGCGGGGCACATTTGGAGGGTCAGGCAGCTGGATCCCCAGTTTTTAAATAGCTAGGCATGTGTGTCACCAGTATAGCCATGTGTCACCAGTACAGCCAGCAGCCTTTACTCACCTCCCTGGGTCCTGCGATGAGCAGCTCTAGCTCCCTCCGCTCTGGCTGGCATCTCTGCTCGCACTGACTCTCAGTTCTGGGTCACGGCTTGATGACATCATCAAGCCGAGACCCGACATTAAAATCAGAGCAAACACAAATGCCAGCCAGAGCGGAGGGGAGTGACGATCGTCAGGGGAACGTCAGGAAGGTGATCCTCTTCTTCCCTGCCTACCGCAGCTGCTCTGTAATGATCACTATGATCCACTGGCGATCGTAGTGATCATGTGATCAGGAGCCAATCACGATGACTCCTGATAACTGAGGGGAGATGTCAGCTGTCATATGACAGCTTAATCTCCCCTCTCGGGTGCGCACAATCGTGGTGGAACGATGCAAAAACAAAGCGTTTATGCAAACCTTGAATCTACATCCAGTCAGAGCGATAGCGCCACCTGCTGGACGTAGATTCATACTACATCGGTCTACATTTGGTTAAGTAATACCTTTAATGCCTAAATGTATTCATACATCTAGCGTTAATGGAGAGTTTCGACCAAGAGACACATCCCTCTCTGATTGAATCTGATTAGAGAGAGATCTGTTGGCTGCCCATACACTGCAGGCCAATACGACTTGTGAAGCTGCATCTGCTGCCTCACCTGCCCAACACTGCCCTCTCAATGTAAGCTGTGTGTCCCCCCTTTCCTGTGCAGTATACTTTACCTGTCCATTTTCATTGCTGGTTCCAGGCTCTGGCCGCAATCCACATATACGCGCCCCACATGGGTCCTGGCGTATATATGTGGGCATAGGGCACATGTACGCGGATTGCAGACGGAGCCTGGAGCCAGTGGCGGACACACATGCACAGGACAGGACTAAGATGTCAGCACCTGTGTTTAATATCAGAATGTAAATCGGGGAAAGGAAATATTTTACAATGGGCAAACACTGACTAAATAATTTATAAATCAATATAGTAAAAAAAAGGAATTTTATTAATCACGCTCTTTTCACTACAGTGCCTCTTTAAACTCAAGCATGAAGAACAAAGTTGCAATGAAGCCATATGCACACATAAAAGCCTATATACTGTAGGTGTAATGCTGGGGTGTCATGCTTTCTGACCACCCAGCACAACAAGGCTAAGAGCTGGATAATGGAAGAGGCTACACAGGCTGCCCAAAGCAACTGCAGCTCTGGGCTTCCGATAAGACGCAATGGCAGTGCAGTGCGATGTTGCGCTGCTCTTGCGATAGCAAACATTCAGACAGATACAAGACAGACTGGAGTGAGGTAGCCAATAGCAACCACAACAATGGCTACCTGCAAGGACAGGACTAGGAGGGCAGAGGCTGACAGAATGAATGCTTGCTAATCTAGTCACTGCCTCAGTGACAGCAAGCATTCACAAAGACAAGAGTGAGGTAACCAATAGCAACCGCAGCAATGGCTACCTCGCAAGGACAGGACTATGCTAGCTAAGCACGGGTGATCACGCTAAGCGCAACCTACCGAAACGTGCTAAAATTGACTAGCTGAACGCAGGATATCAACAGTTCAAGTACGTATATATCAGCGGCACTGATATATCACCGTAACACAAATACAAGGAACATAACAAACGCTTACTAGAATATGTATATATTGGCACTGAACCAATATATAACATAAGCAAGGAGACTAGCTAGATCTGGACTGGAGCAATACAGCGAACTAACTAGGCAATACAAACAATACAAAATCTCTGCACTAGAAGGAGTACGTATATATGTCCCCGTGGGAAATATATAATCGTAGCTCCACAAGATAACTGAACTAGAAGGAATATATTTTACAGTTTCAAAGGATCCAGTAACAGCTTAGACAGTTTTGAAACTATGACGGGCGAGGTCTAAAAGGGGAGCCAGACTTTTATGCTGGCATCAGCCAATGGATGCAAGCATGCAAAACTCCACACAGCTGAATGGTAATCATTCAATCCTGAGCTGGCTTGGTTACCATTTGCTAGCTGAATGACTATGTACCAATGCATGCAGTCCTATGTAACAACATGCCTGCAGGAAATCCAGGGCTATCTGGCTGCAGCTCAGCTGTAGTAAGCCATTGGTGGAATGATGACAGCATTCTGAGCTGCCCAGAACTGCAGAGCAATTGCAAATGACAATGTGACTCATTGCGAATGCACAACCGAATGCAGGCTGACAAGCCACAACTGTCCGTTTGCGGCTCCACCGCAATGGACAGAACACGCCACAGGAGGAATCCTTACAGTGGGTATTTGTTATATCTTTACCATAAAAGTCTTACAAATTGATTGGAATATTGAAGCATTGATTCAGACTCAGGAAAATAAGAATAATTATTGCAGCTCTTCTCTGCTCCAGTAACTACTTATGGGTCAGCTAATGATGCTAATGGGCAAGCTACTGTATCTAATCTCTGCCATGGTCCACATACTTACATGCACAGTATCACTTCGATTCACTGGACTGACCTGGAGAACCTGGTTTCATGGGAGCTGCAACCCTACTTTCTGCAAATTCTGCACAATTTCTGCTTTTAATTTTAATACTTCTTTCAGATCTAAGGCCCAGGGCACACCAAAAACCTCTAGCAGATCTGAAAACGCTAGAGGTTTTTGAAGCAGATTTTCAGAGCGATTCTAGGCATGTTTACACTAGAGCGCTTTTCAGTTAATTTCAGCATCGCTGGAAATCACTAGCATTTTGAAAAGCGCTTGGTCGATGTTAAGTATATGTGGCTGTTCTCACTTAAGTGTTTTGTGTTTTTCAGCTGAAACGCAAACTCGTAACCTGCACCATTTCTGAGCGATTTTGAATGATTAGCGCTTCAATGTTAAAGATAGGAGTGCTTCAAAATCGCCCAAAAGCGCTGGGCTGTTCACAATAATCAGCGTTCTTCCAACACTTTTACTCAGTAAATATAGCAGATTAGCCACAAGACAGAGCAGATTACCCATAAAACACCTCTGTTTCCTGGCTAGCAGCCAACTCCTGGCTAGTGGCCATCTCCTGTAAAACGCTGTAAAACGCTAAAAAACACTATCCCATACAGTGAAAAAACGCTCAAATTGCTATTGAGTAAAAAGACCAGAAAACGCTTCTGCGTTTGCTTTTGCGTTTAGGGATTTGTAGAGTGAACATAGCCTCAGAGAGCTTTTCTAAACATGCCTAGCGTTTTTTGGAGCGTTTTTGTGTAGCAGATTTTATATTTTGTTACAGTAAAGCTGTAACTGAACAGCTTCTGTAACAAAAATGCCTGGAAAACTGCTCTGATCTAACGTTTTTCAGAGCAGTTTTCCACTTTCCTATACTGTACAATGAGGCAGAAACGCTTCTGCAAACCGCAAAAATGCTGCAGGAGCCACGTTTGCGGTTTGTTAAAAACCTCAAACCGCTGGTGTGCACCATTCTATTGAGATACATTAGCCAAGCGATTTCACAGGCGGCAGCGGTTTTGAAAATGCTACCAAAAACGCTTGGTGTGCACCAGCCCTAAAAGGTTATTTCTCGCTTTAAAGTGTACCCAAGGCAGATTTGTGGACACAAACGGGCCACAGAGGCATGTTCCCATCTAAAGGACATGCCTCTGTGTCCACCCGCACCACTCTCTGTGCCCCTCTGCTCCCCACAGCCCCCCTGGAATCTTTCAACATCCGGCTCGTCGGCAATCCTAGCGCGGAATGGGCATCTTTAGCAGGAGAGGGTAGGATTGCATCGCACCACAGAAATCAGCCTTTATATGACCCTGTGCCACGGTGCAGTAACATTATATGCATAGCACCACCCCCTGGCTAGTGATGTACACCCTGCTGGGCAGGAAGTACTTTACTGGGATTCCCGTCAGTCCACGCATGTGCGCTGCCTCACATCACACTCCCGTCACACCTGCTGCATAATCCGTGCAGTAGGAACGGATTGTCTGGTAAAGTGCTGCAGCCTTTGCGTCGGCATTGCTGCAATTTGCTTAGGTCCAGGGCAATGCATCGCATCCTATTGCGTGAACTGTGCAAGTCTTCATAGACTTGCATGGCCTTTGCGGCAGGGAAGTGGCGACACAGTGTGCAAGTGGCCTCACAGTTCTTCATCACTGTAGAAACAGAATATTTAATTTCTATACCTTCTGAAAGCTGATTTTCATTAATGAACATTTTCCTAAAGTTAGGGTTGGTTTAATGGGCCCTTTAATTATTTCCTAACTATCCTGAAACCTGGTCTCTCTCTGGCTGGGAATACAGGTGCCATTTATATTCCACAGCAGCTAGGAAACAATAGTAATTTTTTTTGCCACAGGCGTATGTCCCTTTTGTGCTGCAATGTGACCACAAACAAATTACGAGATGAATGCGTTAAAGTTCCCATCTAGCCAAAACAAATATAAAAATCTTATGTATGTGCTGTCAGGTTAAATCACGTTCTGGCTTCTTACGTCTCTCAGGGGCTCTAGACACAAGATATATACAGTACATCTAAATTTACCGGCCAGCTAAAGTACTTTTGTGAAGTTTGTATTTATTTTATATGTATGTTTATACCTATATTATACGCATGTTGAATACGAAAGTAAACTGCAAGAATCTTTTGGAGTTTAATCCCTCTTTCTTCCTCATTTGTCCTTTGTTTAAAAGCGTACCTGAAGGAATGTGTGACATGATGAGATAAACATAGGTACATATAATACTAGCCCTTGTAACAAAATCTCTGAAGTCCGTTTCTCTTTTTTAGTAGAGCGAGAGTCAAAAAACCCCACAAAAACTTGAGTTAAATATCTATGCAAAACACCTTATCAAATTCAGTCTTTCAGTTTCCTGAAAAGTAAATTGAAGCTAAAACAGTGACAGTCTAATGGCTTAAGTTTTAAGATTGCATCAGACTGAACATAGAAATATGAGATGTATGCCCATGTTACTAATGTTGTATTTCTCATCCTTGCTACACATAGAAATAATGATTCCATAAGTTTATTTGCACTTCAGGCTCCCTTTAAAGGGACTCCGAGCAGTGCAGAAAGTATGGAAAGCTGCATATCATTTTAAAGCTCTTCCAATGATATATAAACCGCCGCCCTACGCCTTTTAGTTTTCGCTATTTTCGAGATTGAATTTGCCATGGCCGCGATTTCGAACGCGAAAATAGAGAAAACTAAAAGGCGTAGGGTGATGATTTAGGTGTCGGCAGAAAGAGGAGAAAGGGAGCTTTAAAATGATATGCATCTTTCCATAGTTACATTGTATTACACAGGGCGACTTTTTCTGCTAAATGGAGCTGCTGACTTTGAGAAAAAGTCACCCTGTGTAATACAATGTAACTATGAAAAGATGGATATCATTTTAAAGCTCTCTTTCTCCTCTTTCTGCCGACACCTAAATCATCACCCTAGGCCTTTTAGTTTTCTCTATTTTCGCGGTCGAAATCGCGGCAATGGCAAATTCAATCTCGCCACTGCAATTTCAATCGCGAAAATAGCAAAAACTAAAAGGCATAGGGCGGCGGTTTATATATCATTGGAAAGAGGAGAAAGAGAGCTTTAAAATGATATGCATCTTTCCATAGTTTCTGCACTGCTCGGAGTCCCTTTAAGTGTGATGTAGACATTTGTGTAGTTCTGAACTAAAAATGTGTTCATGAAACTTAAAACTTCCAATGCCTCAAATTTTGAAAATGTATTTTCAACTGCTTACATGAAAGAAAAGTCACAATGGCAGAAAAACCAAAAGTGCCTTGAATAATGAAAATATAATAAATTGCTCCTGAATTTTTGGTGGTAAGATGCCTAGTAAATGTAACAGTGGTGTGGCTGGAGGTGTGGTGAAGGTGTGTCTTAAAGCCATACAATAAAATGTTGGGACTAATATCATGCTACAGTTGTGGGGGGAAGGGTGTGGCCACTTGGCAAAAAAACCCTCACACCTTGCATCAAGATTAAGTCATCCTTGGGAGTTACATAATTTCAATAGGTGGGGACATTTCTACCTGATAGGATAGGTCATAAAACACGTCTCTATCATATGTTTCTTGCAATCTGGTTAGATATTAAAAAAAACCAACGTGTTCATGTAACATAAAAGAAGTCTGTACAGGAGCATGGAAACAGACACTGCTATCCACTTTTCATTTTTTAACAAATGATTATTGCCTGGCCATTGCACTGACATTTTGGCTGCAAGTCTCTGAGTCACTAACCTGGAACAAGCATGCATCCAGCAGAGTAAGAACGGAGCCTTAATATCTGATCTGCATTTTCTTTCTGGGCGAGTGGCTCTGAAAATATTAAAGGCAACGGATCAGCACAACAGTCAGGTAAGTAAGAACCATCTTTAAAATAAACCAGCTATAGCAGCCCGTTAAAAGTGAAAGAGAAAAAAATAAAGCAGAGCCAGTGCTCAGTAGCTCATCATTGCTCTGCAACTCTTAGCACCTCCTACCATATACCCTAGGAAGGGATGATGTAGATTAGACCAACTTTCCTCTTCATAGCACTCATTTCCTTTATCTGCAAGCAGGGGCGTATCTGGGTAATATAGCGCCTAGGGAAACACTGTACTCTATTTTAACACTAACTTTTCCCTCTTTTAACACCTAACACTAACCTCCCACTCCGGTCCTAACCTTCCCCTCTTGACTCCTAACACTAACCTCCCACCTCTCCACTCTTAACAGAGTCTCTTAAAGACTTTCCCCTCACCATTACAGCTAATTTGTTTGAACATCAGATACGGATTAAGACCATACAGGGCCCCAGGAAAACCAATTCATATATGCCTTTTCCCCCACCCTTTCCGGTTTATTGGTTGAAAGGGTGTTAAGGCAAGTTGGAATATTTCAGTCCAACAAGCAATGTGAGACCACAATTCAATACTGCAGTAGAGGCAGTTTAAAGAGAATCTGTACTCTAAAATTCTTAGCACAAAAAGCATACCATTCTATTCATTATGTTCTCCTGGGCCCCTCTGTGCTGTTTCTGCCACTCTCTGCTGCAAACCTGGCTTGTAATTGCCAGTTTTAGGCAGTGTTTACAAACAAACTAACCAGCTTGTGATAGGCTCACATAAGCAGAGTGTGTGAGTCATACAGAGCCTGCAGGGGGCCTGGAGGGGGTGTGTATAGCTTCTAGCCAATCACAAGCAGCCCTGCACATTCCAGTCTGAGTGCCTCAGCCCAACGGAGCTGACAGAGGAGAGAAGATTAGATCATATAACAGAGATAATACAGCCACTGTGCAAGTAGGAAAGGCTGCAGTAAGCCAGACCACATTAGAACAGGCATAGGAATTTATAGGATAGAAGAACTAAGGCTGAAAACTTTGTTACAGAGGCTCTAACTTTTATCTGTAAGCTGCAAAACTGTTGTAAGACAATTGTGTTGTCCCTAGATACCAGAATTAAGAAGCATGGTTACCCAAATACCCAAATGCATAAATTGTGAAGCCATGGTCCCCTTGATATTAGAATAAAGTGGCCATGTGCCTCACAATTAAATAGTCACATGATTCCAGATAAAATAAATAAATATGTCCATGTCTCCAGATAAAAGAATTAAGTAAGCACGTGCCTCTAGATCATACTCTGGCCCTCATATCCTTTAAATTTGGCCCCCAAGTGGTTTCACCACTTTGCATTATGTTTGGCCCTCTCTAGACTACCAGGGAAGCTATATTGGAGGTGAAGCCCTAGATCACCAGGGAAGCCATATGGGGGAGGGAGGGGAAAAGCACTATTATTATTATTATTATTTATTGTATTTATAAAGCGCCAACATCTTACGCAGCGCTGCACAATAGATAAATGGGTTAACATACAGGTAGAACATACGGAAACTCACAACAAAACAAGATCATGCAAATGATTTGATAACAATACAGTGTCATAGGTCAAAATAGAGACTGTTCGAGTCTACAAGAGGGGTGGTTGCGAGTAAGATTGCATAATCAAGCTGGATACGTTAGGGAGGAGGGCCCTGCCGGAGGCTTACAATCTAAAGGGTGGGGTGGAGACAATAGGTGCGTCTTTTGAGAGGGGGTCTAACAGAACATATTATGGTGCTGGTGTAGGGGGGTATGCGAGCGTGAAGAGGTGAGTCTTGAGAGCTTGTTTGAAGGAATTAAAGGTGGGGGCGAGTCTGACGGCTGGTGGGAGAGAGTTCCAGAGAGTAGGGGCGGCCCTGGTGAAGTCCTGCAATCGTGCGTGTGACTGAGTTATGCGTGGTGCGACTAGGCGCAGGTCATTGGAGGATCGGAGGGGGCGGGCTGGTATGTGCCTGTGGACCAGATCAGAGATGTAGGTTGGGCAGGTCTTGTGCACTGATTTGTAGGCAAAGCACAGGATTTTGAAATTGATCCTAAAGCTGATGGGGAGCCAGTGTAGTGCTTTACAGAGCGGAGTTGTAGAGGCGCTGCGGTGAGAAGAATGTATCAGTCTGGCTGCCGCATTCATTACCAATTTAAATGGGTCAGTACGGTTAGAGGGGAGGCCAGATAAAAGAGAATTGCAGTAGTCTAGGCGGGAGATGACAAGGGCGTGGATAAGGAGTTTAGTGGTGTCAGGGGACAGGTAGGAGCGGATCTTGGAGATGTTGCAGAGGTGGAAGTTGCAGGATCTGGCAATACCTTGGATGTGGGCGGTAAAGGAAAGTTCAGAGTCCAGAGTAACGCCTAGACAGCTGGCTTGGGAGGTAGGGTGGATTATAGTATTTTCAATAGTGACGTGCAGATCTGGGAGGGGTGCAGCTGTGCGGGGTGGGAATATTAGAAGCTCAGTCTTGTCCAAATTAAGCTTCAGGTACCTGGCAGCCATCCAGGAGGAAATGGATGTGAGGCAGGCAGAGACTTTGTCCATGGTAGAGGAGGAGAGGTCTGGGGTGTGGAGATATATCTGGGTGTCGTCGGCATACAGGTGGTAATTTGAAGCCCATGGGAACTGTACAGGGCAGGGGGCTTCTAGTCAACGGAACTGTATAGGGTAGGGTGGGCCACTAAACAACAGTGAACTGTATAGGGGAGTAGAGGAGGGCCACTAGACACCAGGGATCTGTATAGGGGAGTGCATAGGGCCACTAGACACCAGGGAAATGTATAGGGAAGGGAGGGGCCACTAAACACCAGGGAACTGTATATTGGAAGGCGGGGTGCCACTAGAAACCAGGGAACTGTATAGGGGAAGGAGGAGGGGCACTAGACACCAGTATAAAGAGGCTTCCCCCACAGCAATCCAGTATGGGACCCCTGAAAGTCCTTCAGGCTCCAGTGGAAAAAGACAAGCCCGATTGGGTCTGCTCTACTGCGCAGTCTCAAGTCGTCTGCTCAGTAGAGAGGACCCAATCGAGCTCGGCTATTTCTGCTGAGCCCGAGAAAAGACGCTAGCGTGCAGGCAGGTGACAATCATTATTATTGCTTTGGATAGTTTGGGGTTTCATAGTTGGATTGGGGTGGCACAGAAGGATGCAGAGGCTTTCCCCTCCCAAGATAAGTATCTTGTTTTTTTTTATTAAAGTTATGGATTAACTTTAAAGGAATCATCAGCCAAATTATAAAAAAAAACTGACTTACTTACTTGGGGCTTTCTCTAGCCCTTTGCAGCTGACTAGCCCACGCTGACAACTCCGCTCACCGTCGCCGGCCCGGGGGCCCACAATGTCATCCTCACTGCGCCTGCGTGAAGCGCCGATGTCCATCAATCCCATGTTGTACACCGCGTACTGTGCAGGCGCAGTAAGCCATGGACAACGTGGCCTTGATTGACAGCGGCGCAGACGCAGTAGAGGACCCCTTGCGAGTGGGGAGCCCGGGACGGCAGCGGAGAGCGGAGCTGTGGCATGGGACAGTCGGCTGCAAGGGGCTAGAGAAAGCCCCAGGTAAGTAAATCGTAAATTTGGCTGATGATTCATTTAAGCTAATCTCTACACTGGTACTATGCATTTTATTTATTTAATTTACCTTCAGTAGTGCTTTAAGCATTTTCTTTTGTGTTTCTCAATGATAACGCGTACGGCAACTGTCTGTTGGTCTGATGCTTGGCAATCAGCCGACAGGCCATGCCACAAATGTAATCCTTCAAAGAAATGCTAGAGGGGATTCAGTCCCTCATAACTGAAATATCAGAACCTTTGAAATATGCATGAAAGAAGATGAATAATGAATGGAAGTTTGTCATGCCACCTAAATATTTTCCTCCCGTGGGAAGATGCTTGTGCCCTGATTTGACAGCTTAGCGAATCCGGATTTGTGTAAGAGAAGGTCAGTAGGCGACGCTACTAGAATAAACTTTTCAATGCCGTTTTGGTGTGGTCACATCATATTAATAGTATCAGACCGCTAAAAGTGCCCCGTCAGGCACATCACAGATCAGATGACGATGGTGTCACCTCTCCAGCATTCCTGGAAGCAAAGAAATTAAATACTAGCAACTCATCACAGGAACAGCAATCAAAGGCCGTGGCTGCATCACAGGCATAGCTCCGCTTCAATTACCAGCGCTTTAACATACTGCTGGCTGCGCTGTGTACATTATGGAATAATCCTATACATAAACAGACAGATAAACGGAAAGATAAACAGATTAAGTGGATACATGTACGCTAATCTTCTCCGCACATATGCCTGCTATTCTAGTCATGGATGGGACCTTTTGATTGTCACATCAGGAATCACTGGAGCCCTCAAAAATTGTGCCTGTGTAAACAAAGTGAATGGGGTATATCAGTAAGCTACAGCTAAAGCGGACCTGAACTCAGAACTTCCTCTCTGCTCTAAAAGATAAGCAACAGCATAAAGACCTTTAAAGAAAAAACATTTCTCTGTTACGGCTGATACAAATTCTGCAATAAATGTGCAGTGTGTCTACTACCTGCTTTCATGGAAGCAGACATAGGCTTAACATCCTGTGTTTACAAATTAACTGCTCTGCCGAGACATCCAGCTGACACAGCTGAGAGATCAAATTACACTGGTGATTAATCACAGAGGATGGGGAATTAGACAGGCTAAACGCTCTAAATACATACAGGGTGCATTTCTCTATGTTTTCCTTCTGTTCTGAGTTCAGATCCACTTTAAGTTTCCATGTGCAGGGATTACATGGTGATTTAACAAGCTACAGAAGGGTAGCGCACCTTGCACAATTAGCACAACCAGGGGTGCCTCTAGCTATTTTGCCACTCCAGGCGAGAAAACCTGTGACACCCCCCCATGAAAATAATCATAATGTGGCAGCATTTCACCAAAAAATAATCATAATACGACAGTGTTTCACCAGAAAATAATCGTATTGCAGCAGCTTTTTACCAGAAAATAATCGTAATGTAGCAGTGTTTCACCAGAAAATACAGGTATTGCAGAAGTGTTTCACCAGAAAATAATCGTAATGCAGCAGCGTTTCACCAGAAAATAATCGTAATGCAGCAGCGTTTCACCAGAAAATAATTGTAATGCGGCAATGTTTCACCAGAAAATAATCATAATGCGGCAGCATTTCACCACTTATTTTGGCAGCATTGCACCAGATAAATACATGTAAGTGCGGCAGCGGTTCACCAGAAAATACACAATGCGAGCAGCGTTTCACATGAAAATACACGTAATGTGGGCAGAGTTTCATCAGAAAATACACAAAGGCATGGCTCCACTTTCATGAGGCACAAAGGGGGACAGAAGAAGTTAAAAAGGAGGACACAAGGAGGCACAAGGGGGACAGAAGGAGTCACAATGGGGGACATAATGAGACACAAACGAGGATAGAATGGGGTACAGGGGGAAAGAAGAAGGCATGAGGGCCAAAAGGAGCTCACAAAAAAGGACATAAGGAGGCACAGGGGGCAGAAGGAGGCACAGGAGTAAAGAACAAGGCACAGGGGTACTGAAGGAGGCACAAAGGGGCAGAAGGAGGCACAATGGGAACAGCAAAAAAAGCACAAAGTGGGGCAGAAGGAGGCACAAAGGGGAACAGAAGGATGCACAATGGGGTACAGAAGAAAGCACAAAAGGGGGGCAGAATAAGGCAGAGGGTGTGTAAGGAGGCACAGGGAGACAGAATGAGGCAGAGGGGGACAGACAGAGCCACAAGGAGACAGAAGAAGCCACAAAGGGGCACAGAATGAGGCACAGGGGGACAGAGGGAGGTGCAGGGGACAGAGGAGGCACATGAAGACAGAATAAGGCACAAAGGGAGACAGGAGGCGGCACAGAAGAAGGCAGAGTGGGACTGGAGGAGAAATGGGGGGGGGGGGGGGGTTCGGGGCAGGGTAGCACAAGGGGACCATGAAAGGCACAAGGAGACATAAGGAGACACGGGGACAGAATGAGGCACAAAGGGGGACAGAAGGAGGCAGATTTGGTACAGGGAGACAGAAGAAGGCACAAAGGGGCACAGAATGAGGCACAGGGAGACAGACGAAGGCGCAGGGTACAGAGGAGGCACATGGAGACAGAATCATGCACAAATGGAGACAGAAGGAGGGACAGAAGGAGGCAGAGTAGGACTGGAGGAGGAACGGGGGGGGGGGGGGGCAGAAATAGCACAAGGGGACAAAGAAAGGCACAAGGAGACAGAAGGAGGCACAAAGGGAGACAGAAGGAGGCACAAAGGGAGACAGAAGGAGGCATAAAGGGAGACAGAAGGACAAACAGGGGGCAGACATGTCACAAGGGACTGAAGGTGGCATAAGGAAACAGGAGGCACAAAGAGGGAAAAAAGGGTGCACAAGGCACAAGGGGACACAGTGGCAGCTGCCTGCAACTTACGCTAAGCAGATGCAGCAGAAGTAAGTAATAGAACATCCACAGGGTGGGGCTTCATTCAAGGGGCGGGGCTTAATCCAGCAACATGGTGCCCTCAGGACCAATGGCACTGCAGGAAATGGCCTGTACTGCCTATGCCTAGAAGCGCCCCTGAGCGCAACTCGCATTACTTAGATGACGCTTACACTACCAAGGTACTGTGCGCTATTTTACTTGCTACTGGTAATGTACGCATAACCTAGTTAATGCACTCTACCTTACTGTTGAGATTACCAGTAAAATTGCCATTGCCTCCCTGCTCATGACATGCTCCAATGTCTGCCATTAGGTGGCAAATGTTTGCAACCCTTAGGGCCTGTTTCCACTACATGCGGATTCTGGATGCAAATAAACTGACTCCAATGAATGCCTCTGGGCCTGTGCCCACTAAATGCGATTTTTCTGATGCAGATTTCCCATAGGCATTCATTGGAGTCAGTTTTCTCCATCCAGTATCCACATGTAGTGGAAATAGGCCCTTACCTGGTTAAATCTAATTGGAGTGGTATTGCCGACAGGTTACTAAAGGTGCTCAAACACATATCGATTTTTCTATTTCCATTTTCCCCTAGAGCCTTCCTGGTCCTGTCTCCATGTCCCCGTTCCCTTGCTCTCCCCCATTCAAAATGTGTGGGACTCCTCCTATCTAAGTCTTTTTTTTTAGGTCCTTTCAGGTTCTCTTTCATGACCAGTGTCGCAGAGCGTATTTTGCCTCAGGCGGCAAAACGGGCTCAAATCAATACTGCTGTCTTAAAGATTACAGTATTCATCATTTTGTCAGGAGATTTGACGACTGTAATGTTAGAAACTGTTACAGCAGAAAAAACAAGATGCCTTTTGTTCCGAAATGTTGTCAGTCAAGCCAGCAGGTGGAACATTAAAAATGTCTGTTATTTGTATGATTAATTATGTTCCTTTTAATATTTTTTTTTTCAATTAAAAAACATGCATAATGATACATTCTATATAAGTTAAACAAAAAATCTATTTCTTTTTCTTCTTAGAAACATTGTGGAAAGAATATTTCTGTTACTATTTACTGTTCTAAGGATTCAGAAAAGAATAACTTATGTGATGTCCTTGACAAGAGGCTGAGCTGAAGATTGTTCACCAGAAAGAAAAACTGTTTAAGTGACATGACTAAAACTGTTACAGGGCAATTTACCGCAGGTGTTTTTCTTCTTGTTCGGCGCAGGGAACTATATATGAAGGTACATTAGATCACTTATAACGGAAAAGTAACTCCAAATGAATATATTTCATTTCAGATGTGGCACCTTGTAGTAAATGTGCCTTTGATTCATGCCGGGATCGGCGTATTAACTCGGCAGGCAGCTTCATTCCAGCCGTGGCAGAAATGTCACACTGCCTGCTAATTTCGGGACATCACGTTCTGGTGTCTATGAGATGATAACCCCTCCTGGATTCATGTCTGGCACTTCTAACATGTGCCATGTGACAAGTTTCCTCTGTGGCATGCCGTGCTTCCCCAAGATCACCCGTATTACATTCTCTAACCTCTGTTATGAATTTTATTTACGTAGCTTCTTATACTCTTCTGTTCCACTTTTCCATCCATTTAGACTTTCTCTTGGTCTGACTAACATGATACGACTTCCATTAAGATGTAGCCTTTCTGAATAACAATGTAAAATTTGGCAAAGCTTATCTGATTTTAGAAAAATGCAGGACGAGTTCTGACTAGTTCAACACTGCCCTATATCTCTTAACCTCCTTGTGACCGCCTAACGCCGATTCGTGGACACAAGGTGGCTGCCCCAGGACTGCGTAATGCCGATTGGTGTCAAGTCAAGGGAGTGGTTTGCTGGGGATCATCCCCGCTTGAACGACAGAGCTCTGCTCTGTTAACAGTCTGCCAGTGGCGATCAAGGCTAGCAGACTGTTAGAGGGCGAAAACAATAGAGGGACAGTTAGAGACAAGTCTATATATTCTGTAAAGTGCTGCGGAAGAAGTCAGCGCTATAAATACTAAATAATGAAATTAGGCAACAAAAGCTAAAGTAAACCTGTACATTGCTGCCTGCATTTCATTTGTGTTGGTATAGAGTTTCATTTGTACTTGAATAGTTTACATATTGCAGAAGCAAAAAATTAATCCTACCAAAAATGCGGGTGCATGACCTATTGGTTGGTGTTTACCCAATACTCACCCGAGTGACAGGACTGTCCCCAGTACAGCGTTGCAGTAGATCACAGCACTGTACAATGTAAATAGACGGCGGTTTCGCCATCTAACAGTCTGGGAACAGCTGTTTTAATCAACTCAACAGGTGAAAAATAGCAGTTCTCTGCAGTTGGTTTGTGGACAACAAAGGTGCTCAGTGAGGACCTGCGGCTGTGCATTGTGGCTGCCTACAAGTCAGGAAAGGGCTAAAAGACCATTTCTAAATGTTTTAAAGTTCCAGTGGCTACAGCGCAAAGTATTATTAAAAAATACAAAAATCTCGGAGGACGTGGTCAGAAGCCAAAAGAGACACCTGTGATGGCCAGGAGGATAGTGAGAGAGGTGAAAAAAATCCAAGGATCACCACCAAGGCCATCCTGGTGAATCTGGACTCTGCTGGTGGCAATGTCCCAAGGCAGACAATCCAATGGACAGTGCACACTGCTGGGTTCTACGGATGTAGACCAAGGAAGATGCCACTTCTCCAAATAAAGCACACAAATGCTTGCTTGACCTTAGCAATTTCTCATCTGGACAAAGAAGAAGACTTCTGGTCTTCTGTGTTATGGTCAGATGAAACAAAAAGTGAATTGTTTGGTCACAATGATGTTTCCTTCATTTGGCGTAACAAAGGAGAAGCCTTCAACCCAAAGAACACTATCCCCACTGTCAAACATGGTGGTGGGAACTTAATGCTTTGGGGATGTTTTTCAGTCAATGGATCAAGGAACCTAATCACAGTAAACGGCACCATGAAAAAGAGCAATACGTGAGGATTCCTAAACCACAACATCAGGTAGTCTGCAGAGAAACTTGGCCTTGGGCACCAGTGGACATTTCAGCATGACAATAACCCAAAACACACAGCAAAAGTGGTGAAGAAGTGGTTAGCAGAGAACAACATTAATGTTTTGGAGTGGCCCAGCAAGAGTTCTGACTTGAATCCAATTGATAATTAGAGATGGCCCGAACGGTTCGACCGCAAACTTATTCGCCCCAAACTTCGGTGGTTCGCGTTCGTGGTGAACCTCGAACTATATGCGAGTTCGACCCGCCACCTATACTACATCATTAGGGTCAACTTTGACCCTCTACATCACAGTCAGCAGATACAGGGTAGCCAATCAGGCTACACTCCCTCCTGGAGCCCCCCTCCTCCCTTATAAAACACAGGCAGCGCCAGCCTTTTCACTCACTCGTGTGGCTGCAGTAATTAGAGAAGGGAGAGAACCTGCTGACATAATACAATACAATACAATAACATTTGTAAAGCGCTTTTCTCCCATAGGACTCAAAGCGCATTGGGAAAGCTTAGTTAGGTGCTTGTGTTAGGCTTATTAGGTTGCTCCTTCTTGCTGATACTTATTGCTGAAAAGCATTCCTCATCCTCAACAGCTCTTTTGAGAGCTAATGTTGTTCTTGTGATCTATTTTTTTTGTGTGTCTGTCCCACAGACACTTGTGTTGCATATACAGCCCTGTCAGGCAGTCGCAGCTGCTGGACCTTGGCCCCTTAGTAATTCCTACTGTGCCACTGCCAGGCCCAGCACATTCAGTGACTACCTGTGTGTGACAGCTGCACATTTGTAATACCAATCACTGCATACCCACCTGTTCAGTGCACCTACCTACCTACGTGAGCGCACGCAGTGTTATATTATATACCAGTCACTGCACCTGTTCACGGTACCTGTGTGTGTGTGTGTGACAGCTGCACATTTGTAATACCAATCCCTGCATACCTGTTCAGTAGTGCACCTACCTATGTGACCGCAAGCAGTGTTATATTATATACCAGTCACTGCACCTGTTCACGGTACCTGTGTGTGTGTGTGTGCGTGCGTGTGTGTGTGTGTGTGTGTGTGTGACAACTGCACATTTGTAATACTAGTCATTGCATAATTGTTCACAGTACCTGTGTGACCGCATGCTGTGTAATATATCAGTCCGTGCATACCTGTTAACTGCACCTGTGTGACAGCTGCACATTGTATTGTAATACCAGTCACTGCATACCTTTCACTGCACCTGTGTGACTGCACAGTGTATTAGTCAAGTCAGTGCATACCTTTCATTTCCCCAAGATTGTCAGGATGTGGTTGACTATTTAACACAAAACACCTCATCTTCCGCAGCCAGCAGCGCTACTACAAGCACCACATCCACTGCATTTGACACTTCGCAGGAGTTATTTGGTGGGGAAATCACTGACTCACAGACATTATTGTTACAAGATGAAGGCGCTAAGCAAGTTACAACACCTCATATGTTTGAGTTAGGACATAAGGTGTGAGGAGGAGGAGGATGAAGTACCTGCTGTTGGTGCAGTTTATGAGGTGTCTGAGGCAAGAAAAGCTGGGGAGGATGATTATGATGATTATGCTGATACGGATGTCACGTGGGTTCCCAATAGAGGAGATGAACAGGGAGACAGTTCAGAGGGGGAGTCAGAGAGGAGTAGGAAGAGACGAGTTCCTGAAAGAAGCAGGGGGAGCTCATCGTCAAAAACAGCCGGTGGCAGTGTCCGGCGCAATGTATCGCCACCTATGGACAGCCAGCCAACATGCCCTTCAACGTCAGCTGCTGATGCTGATGCCACCATAGTGCCCACACCCCTGGGCTCAGCGGTGTGGACATTTTTGTGTGTGTCTGCCTCAGATCAGAGCAATGCAACCTGTTCTTTCTGCCACCAAAAATTGAGCTGTGGAAAGGCCAACAGCCGCGTAGGGACAACTGCCTTACGAAGGCACATGGAGAAAAGGCACAAACTGCAATGGGAAGACCATCTGAGGAAAAGCAGCACACAAACGCAAAGCCACCCTCCTTCTCCTCTTCCTCCTTCAGGTGCATCATCTTCAGCTGCTTTCTCCCTTGCACCTTCACAATCACAGCCACCCTCCTCCACTCCGCCTCTCACCTTCAGCGGTCCCTGCTCCTCTGCACACAGCAGCAGCCAGGTGTCCGTGAGGGCAATCTTTGAGCGGAAGAAGACAATGTCTGCCAGTCACCCCCTTGCCCGGCGTCTGACCGCTGGCTTGGTGGTACTGTTAGCTCGCCAGCTGTTACCATACCAGCTGGTGGACTCTGAAGCCTTCCGAAAATTTGTTGCCATTGGGACACCACAGTGGAAGATACAAGGCCGCAATTATTTCTCAAAAAAGACGATACCCAAACTGTACCGTGAAGTTGAAAGGCAAATGGTGTCATCTCTGGCACACAGCGTTGGGTCAAGGGTGCATCTGACCATGGATGCCTGGTCTGTCAAGCACCGTCAGGGCAGGTACATTACTTACACAGCCCATTGGGTCAACCTGGTGACCGCTGGCAAGCAGGGAGTACGTGGCTGTGCAGCGGACCTAGTTGTGACACCTCCACGGCTTTCAGGCAGGCCTCCTGCCACCTCCTCTCCTCCTGCTACATCCTCTTCGCTGTCCTCCTCAACGGCTGAGTGGCAGTTCAACTCTACTGGTGCTGCAATCTCCTCTCCAGCTACACAGCCCTAGCTCCCTAGGGCCTATGCTGCATGCCAGGTACGACAATGTCACGCCATCTTAGACATGTCTTGCCTCAAAGCGGAGAGTCACACTGGAGCAGCTCTCCTGGCTGCTCTGAACAAACAGGTGGATCAGTGGCTGACCCCACACCAACTGGAGATTGGCAACGTGGTGTGTGACAACGGCAGCAATCTCATTTCGGCTTTGAATTTGGAAAAGTTGACACATGTACCCTGCATGGCACTGTGCTGAATCTAATAATTCAGAGATTTGTGTCTATGTACCCAGGCTTACAGGACGTCCTGAAGCAGTCCAGGAAGGTGTGTGGGCATTTCAGGCAGTCTTACACGGCCATGGCACGCTTTGCCGATATTCAGCGGAGAAACAAATTGCCAGTGAGACGCTTGATTTGCAACAGCCTGACTCGCTGGAATTCAACGCTCCTGATGTTCAACTGCCTGCTACAACAGGAGAAAGCCGTCAAACAGTATCTCTACAACTACAGTCAAAGGACATGCTCTGGGGAGATGGGGATGTTCTGGCCGAAGTACTGGACACTCATGCGAAATGCCTGCAGGCTCATGCAGCCGTTTGAGGAGGTGACAAACCTGGAGAGTCGCAGTGAAGGCGCCATCAGCGACTTGATCCCATATGCTTTCTTCCTGGAGCAAGCCGTGCGTAGAGTGGTGGATCAAGCTGTGGAGGAGCGTGAACAGGAACAGGAACAGGAGGAAGAGTCATGGGATCAATTCTCAGCAGAAGCAGATGATTCCTCAACACCCGCGTCAGCACAGAGGGAGGAGGAGGCGGAGGAAGAGTCGTGTGGGGAAGAGGAGTCAGATGATGAGGAAGGTTTTTTTGAGGAGGAGGCAGAAGAACAACCACAGCAGGTGTAGCAGGGGGCTTGTGCTGCTCAACTTTCCCGTGGTATTGTTCTTTGCTTGGGGGAGGAGGAGAACTTACCTGACATCACTGAGGAAGAGCAAGAGGCGATGGATAGTACGTCTTCATCCAAATTTGTGCAGATGGCGTCTTTTATGCTGTCCAGCCTGTTGAGGGACACCCGTTTAAAAAAACTCAAGGGGAATGAGCTGTACTGGTTGGCCACGCTACTAGACCCTCGGTATAGGCACAAAGTGGCGGAGATGTTTCCAAATCACCAGAAGGCAGAAAGGATGCAGCACTTGCAGAACAAGCTGGCAACTATGCTTTACAATGTGTTTAAGGGTGATGTCAGAGCACAACGGAATAAAGGTGCCACTGCCAGTAATCCTCCTCCTCCCATGTCCATGCAGGCAAGGACAGGACGTTCTAGCGATCTTATGGTGATGTCGGACATGCGGACATTCTTTAGTCCAACGTCTTGCCTTAGCCCTTCTGGATCCACCCTCCACCAACGCCTTGACTGACAGGTAGCCGACTACCTGGCCTTAAGTGTGGATGTAGACACTGTGAGCAGCGATGAACCCCTGGACTACTGGGTGCGTAGGCTTGACCTGTGGCCAGAGCTGTCACAATTTGCCATCCAACTTCTGTCTTGCCCTGCCTAAAGCGTCCTGTCAGAAAGGACCTTCAGCAGCTGTCACTGAGAAGAGAAGTCGCCTAGGTCACAAAAGTGTTCAGTACTTCACCTTTATCAAAATGAATGAGACATGGATCCCGGAGGGCTACTGCCTGCCCGAAGACTAAGTCAGTCCCCACACACAGCATCTCTGCCTGCACGCCGTGTGACTGCCTGCCCCATGACTAAGTCGGTCCCCACACAGCATCTCTGCCTGCAGGTCGCTTGACTGCCTTCTCCGCCACCACCAACAGGGTCCAGGACTTTAGGCGGATTCCTGAATTTTTAAGGCCGCTGCCAGCCTTTCTGGTGCGTGTACATGCCTGCCTAATTTTTCTGGCTGCAGTGCAGCTGCAACAACAAAACAAAAGGCATGTACATGTGTCAATTCCCCTTCGTGATTGGTACCTTGCCGGGGTGAAGGGGCTTGTGTACGACAATGAAGCAATGACTGCCGGCTATATGAGTGTCTTGGGCGGGGGAAGGCATACCTAAGACAATAAGGTCGTTGCTTCATTGTGTACAGACCAAATTCGATCAGCTGGACAGTCACTGTTCTGTCATTGAGCTACCTCAGCCCGGCGACCATATAGGCTGGAAAGCCGCCATCACCTGCACTCTCGTCAAGGTGCGCACCTGTCCAGCACGGCCGTCACTACACAGCTGTGTGCAGTGCGTTACACAGTGAGTTTGGTGTATCAGTGTAAAGCAGTACACTAATTACACTACCTGATTGATGTATACACATGCAAGATGTTTTAAAGCACTTTAGGCCTCCAATTTAGCATGCTATGTGATTTCTGCCCTTAAAACGCTGCTGTGCGTCACATCCAGATTTTTCCCCAGGACTTTTGCCGTGTATCCCATTCCGGCATGCAAAAACTCAGATGTTAGACCCCTTGAAATATCTTTTCCATCACTTTTGTGGCCAGCATAAATGTTTCTAGTTTTCAAAGTTCGCCTCCCCATTGAAGTCTATTGCGGTTTGAAAAGTTTGCGCGAACCAAACTTTTTGCGGAGGTTCGCGAACCTAAAATCGAAGGTTCGAGCCATCTCTATTGATAATCTGTGGAGGGAGCTAAAGATTGGGGTGATGGCAAGAAGACCCTTCAACCTGAAAGATTTGGAGCTCATTGCGAAAGATGAATGGCAAATAATACCTGTGGAGACATGCAAAAAGCTGGTCTGCAATTATAGGAAGTGTTTGATTGCTGTAATAGAGGCTTTTCTATTGATTATTGAGAAGGGTATGAATAATTTTGGACTGGGCACTTTTTGCTCCAATGTAAATAAAAGCTGAGAATATTTTTTTCCCCACAATAATGTCTCTTTGATTTAAAAATTATATTTTGGGAGACACCTATGTCATTTCCAGTCAAAAAATTACTTGCTGGTTGAATAAAAGTAACTTTAAGTCAAAATTTGCCAGGGGTATGAATAATTATGGGCAGCACTGTATCTTTGTTGCTTACATTTACAGTAGGTAGTAAAAAAAATGACAGATCTGACAGGTTTTGAACTAATGCAACTCCTCATGGGGGATTCTCAGGGTTTCCTTTATTCTTTACTAAATAATTTTACTAGAAGGATATCTACAGAGACACTCTTTTTCAAAGTTGGACTGTGCCATTCCTATCCAGAGAGTGTTTTTGTGAATAAAGGCATGCTTGAGAATCCCCCATGAGGAGATGGATTAGTCCAAAACCTGCCAGGTTTTACTACCTACTGTAAGTGACAGCAACATAGGAAAAAAAAGTAATTGATAGTTCATATTATTCTGAAACAAGTGCAGATCTTTATTGTATGCATATGCATGAATTTTAAATGTTCACTTGTTTGTAGTGGAACCGCACTCAAATGGCCAAATCCCTTTAAAACCGGGATCCGATGTGCTGGACATTCCCTCTGGGTACCGCCAGGATAAATGCAGGCAAACAAACGATAGAGATCTGCAAAATCTTCAAATAGTTTTCAAAACTTTATTATCAAAAAGTTAAAACATAATGCTATCAGCAGCAACAGTCAGGTGTTTCGGGCTCCTGCCCTTCTTCAAGCTGCCCAGCAGGGCAGGTGGCTTGAAGAAGAGCAGGAGCCCGAAACACCTGACTGTTGCTGCTGATAGCATTATGTTTTAACTTTTTGATAATAAAGTTTTGAAAACGATTTGAAGATTGTGCAGATCTCTATCGTTTGGCTGAATTTTAAATGTTTACATTTTTCTGAGTTGAGGTCCTTTAAGGCTAGTTGCTCTGGGCAATCCTTCTACTTCTGCTTCAGATTTTCTCACACTTAATAAATTAGCCTTAGTGTGCTTTGCAAGCTATGCAACACAACTGCACCCTGTATTTGTTTCTTTAAAAAAAAGTTTAAAGTGGACCTGAACTTTTGCAGAGGACAGAAGGAAAACAAAGATAAATGCACCCTGTATGTATGTAGAGAGTTTAGCCTGTCTAATTCCCCCTCATCAGTGACTAATCACCACCATAATTTGATCTCTCAGCTGTGTCAGCTCAGGAATCTCCTCTGCCATGGCAGATCGGCTAATTTGAACGCACAGTATGTTAACAATATGTCTGCTTCCATAAAAGCAGGACGAAGACCCACTGCAGATTTGTTGCGGGAATTGTATCAGCTATAACAAATAAATGAGAGAGAACACTGAGAGCCCAATATAGTGCAGTATGTACTGAATTGATGTGGGTGATGAGAGGCAAGTATGTAAAGTTATACTCACAAACATGGGTTACCACTAAGGCAACCACTGTAGATGCAGGTGGGGAGATTAGACCTGTGTCCACTCAGGATTAAGAAGTCGCTCTCTGTAGATCTGAAAACAAGGGGTTAACACAGGCAGTGGTGGACTTACCCCCTCCAAGCAGACACAAAAAACAGGTTGATATTATAACAACAAGCAAATGTATTCATATATACACTCCAAAGGGTCATGGCAACGTGTTTCGCCATTGCGGCCCCGCTTCATCAGGCAATAGGGGATGGAGCATACAGCAACAAGTGTCTATGTCTCAGCCTAGCTCCTCTGTTTGTGTCTACGTCCACCACTGCCTCCCCGTTTTAAAGAAAAAATGTTTAGCTACTTTTATCCTTTTGGCACCTCTGTTCATTTCCACATTATAACAAATTAATGTTTTTCTTTAAATGTTATTATGCTGTTGCATATATTTTAGAGCAGAGAGGAAGTTCTGAATTCAGGTCCATTTTAAACACAGACCACTACAATATACAACACTAAACTGGAAACATTTCACATACAGTTGACAAATACCCGATACTCTTTCTGCCCATGTATGCACCCTATACTTCCTGCCATGTATGCACCCTATACTTCCTGCCATGTATGCACCCTATACTTCCTGCCATGTATGCACCCTATACTTCCTGCCATGTATGCACCCTATACTTCCTGCCATGTATGCACCCTATACTTCCTGCCATGTATGCACCCTATACTTCCTGCCATGTATGCACCCTATACTTCCTGCCATGTATGCACCCTATACTTCCTGCCATGTATGCACCCTATACTTCCTGCAATGTATGCACCCTATACTTTCTGCCATGTATGCACCCTATACTTCCTGCCATGTATGCACCCTATACTTCCTGCCATGTATGCACCCTATACTTCCTGCCATGTATGCACTGCAGCTTGCGCAATGAACACAGATTCTATCCTTATCAGATCCCCGCTTGGCACTGAAAAGCACAGAATATGAGATATTTTCCAAGATGGTAAAGTTCTGACCTCTGGATATCTGAGTTAATCGCTTGTGATTGTATAGCTTATTTACCTTGCTCTTATCTGAAAATTGATAATAATAGTAAGCGTAATTAAAAGGGTGCTAAGCGCTCCTTCTTACCTGGGCTTATGAGATTAAACCGTGATGTTGTTTCGGCATTCAAGCAATTTGCGAGCTGTTAAATTTAGAGATAAACAGTCTTGCTTTCGGTCGGGATCCTTTGTGGTGCGGGATGCTAGGAGACCGCAGCCGGAGCGATAACACTGAACAAATTGCACGTAATTGCTCACTAGCTCTAATTACTGACCAGATCATGTGTGCGGCTTGATTCCAGAGAGAGCAGAACCAGCCTGTTAGCTTCCAATACACACAAAACAATGGCTGTGAGGTTATAAATAGCCGGGTATTCTTAGCAGAGAATGCACGTTACAATAGCAAACTAAAATAGATGACATCCTTGTGGGGTTTGAATGAGAAGTGTAGCACATCATAGATTCGAGCCCAGTGTGTACCCATCACTGTCACACAGAGGAGACCTAGGGCGACAACATACAGGTGTATCATGACAGCAAATGAGGCAGCTGAAAAATGACAACACAAAAAGTCTGAAGGTATAAAAGATACCTTCCTGGATTGCAGATTTCCTCTTCCTCCTACTCCCTTCAAAAACCTGCCAAGTTGTTGCTGCCAGTATCCCCACTGTTCTCTGGTAACTTAAAGGCCACCAGGTTTGCTACAATGTGTCACTGAAAAGAATTGAGGCACTTGCAGTGGCATAACCTACCCCCCCCCCCCCACTTCCCACAAGATTCAGCAGGCCACCCTACCCCCAACATAATGTTTTCTGTGTGCTTCTACCCCCCTCCCCCATTTTGCAGAGAAGCACAGGAGAGGGGGGGGGCACAACAGTGGACAGGTCCTCTTCACTTACTTTTCCATGTAGCCGCCCTGCAGCCGATCACCTAGTGGCTTCTGACACTGCATATCTTGTGAGGCGTCGGGTGCAGTTAGGTGATTGCTGCACAGTGGCTAATCTGAAGAGCAGGTGAGGCAAACTGAGACAAAGAAGTGAAGAGGACCTGTCTGCAGCCAGAACGAGGTATGAAGCTCCGCGGCGGCTGCTCTGCTATTGTTTTGCCCCTGGGTACTTGGGATGGGTGAGAACAGTTTGTGTGTGAGCAGGGGAGCAGGGGCGGAAGTAGAGAGGGTTAACTTCTGCACACTGCTCTGCATCTTCCTGACACATCCTCCTTCACAAGAGGCTCACTACTTAGTGCATTGCTCTTTACATTCTTTTGACCCTGACCCAATACCATCCAAGCGCAGACTGGTTTCTTCACATGCACTTTATTGTGGTTGCTGAACTTGGGTTTGTGTGAGTACCCTTTCTTCTTCCACTCTATATTCCAAATATTCCAAATAAACTTTATTGGCAGGATCAACTGCATTTAGCATTACCAAAGCAAAACATTAGCATTAAACTGGGGGTGAAGGGGAATAAGGGAAGGGTATAAGGGGTTAGGATATACAGTCCATAAGGGTGAGGACTGTGAAGGATGTAAGGGACAGTATGGGAGGCTGGGATTTAAAATTCATAGGGGAGGGGGGTATAGGGGGCAGTATAAAGGGTGTACAGTCCATAGGGTATCAAGTTCTTCTCAGTTGGTGGCAGGTAGTGACATATTGGGCAGCTATTTGCACGGTTGTTTCCTCTTCCCCCAGCAGGACGTTGAGTTTCCTCTCCTCATCTGTGAATGTGAAATCCGGGATGTGGGCGGAGAGTCTCTGGAAGTGGGCAGTCCTTACAGGTGCATATTTGCTGCAGTGTAGCAAGAAGTGGGCCTCATCCTCCAGGCCTCCTTAGTCACACTGCCTGCACTCATCCTGACATACTACACCCCAGGGGCTCCCGTTCCCTCTCTATGTTTTTTATCTTCTGGTACAGTCAAGGCAGGATTTATACTTTTTCCGCTCTTAGGCCAAGTGTGTTGTGGCTCCCTACCAAGTGCAGCAGCGCCCCTCCTATTTCATGTGCAGCACACTCTTCCATATGTAACATCCATGTACTGCAGCCTCTCTTTTATGAAGAGCTCCCTTTAGAATCAGCTTCCCTTTTTCATGTTTTGCTCCTGATTCGCGGCAGCCCTCTTTTTCATGTGTAAAAACCCCTATTGCATGTCCATGTGCCCCTTCAGCTGTCCAAGGCCCAGGCCTTTGCAGTCTTTCCAGAAATCTAACCCTGGGTACAGTATCTTATAAAATGTTGAAATGATGCCCACTCCCTCCATTCACTATACAGCAGTGCACTGGAATTCTCTGAGTAGCAATACACTGAACGTTTGCACTGCGACATGCAGCAGACTTATCAAAACCAGTACATGGAAAATTAACAAAACTGGGACAATTGCTTTGAGCAACCAATCAGAATCCTTCATCTTGGAAGGCATCTGCTCCTCTTTTGCGTAAGTATTGCTTCAGTTATTTTTTTTACTAGTTCTGATAAGTTTTCCTTCCTGTTTACTATTTTGTGTGTTTTTTTTAATCAGCGTGACATGTTCAACAGGAGACTTGGCAAAACGCAGATGCAGATTCAAGTGTCTTCACGTTTCCTTTGAATGAATTGTCTGTTGCTTTTATCAAGACATTTGTATTGTATCTTTTATTTTAAGTGCTGTTTTACGATAAGTGTTTAATTACGTTTCATTTTAGGACACTGAAGAGTTCTGTGTATGTCGTATTCATCTGTATCCATCTGAACACAAAAGTTCTTAGACTGTCAAGTGATTATATGGTGTGTCAACAGAGCATGTGCAATTTCATTAACAATGTATGACACAATGCTGACTGAAGAGAAGCTAGCTGCGCAGCTGTTGGAGTGCCTGTCACTTACCGACCTATTTCTTTCAATGCACTAATTGCTTTGCCTGACAATGATATTGTCACGTTTCCTATGCTTTTCATTGCACACGGACGTAATGTGTGACATGTAAGCAAATAAATGCAAATCCAAACATTCAACTGCAAGACGTCTTGTGTGATCAGAGAAGGGTGATGTCTTCCCACGCTGACGTTACAGCACAAGCCAAAAAACAATTGCATTTCAGCAGGTCCATACAGCAAGTCTTCATGGATATTATAACCAACACAATATATAATCAATGGGTTACATAGTTACATAGTTATTTTGGTTGAAAAAAGACGTACGTCCATCGAGTTCAACCAGTATAAAGTACAACACCAGCCTGCTCCCTCACATATCCCTGTTGATCCAGAGGAAGGCAAAAAAACCCTTACAAGGCATGGTCCAATTAGCCCCAAAAGGGAAAAATTCCTTCCCGACTCCAGATGGCAATCAGATAAAATCCCTTGATCAACATCATTAGGCATTACCTAGTAATTGTAGCCATGGATGTCTTTCAACGCAAAGAAAGCATCTAAGCCCCTTTTAAATGCAGGTATAGAGTTTGCCATAACTACTTCCTGTGGCAATGCATTCCACATCTTATTTTATGATAGGATAAATTACAGATTTAAAAAAACATTGAACACCCCATTCCCTCACCAATATATCATACAACTACTGATATTTTTTACTATCAATATTGTGGCATCTTCTGCAGCACTTCACAGAGTATATTGTCCTGCCACTAACTGCCCTTCAGCAGGGCAGGGATGAGGTCTTCCAGCACCTCATGCAGAGATGCCAAATAGTGCCCCACCCATGAGGACTTAATTGTTCTTCAAGCCTTAGCCCCTCCTCTGAGGATCACTTGCTCAGGTTGATATGTAGAGGAGCCACATTACATTATTCCCCCCACAACCTTCAAATCATATACCGCTTGCACCTCAAGTCTCAGTCAGGCTGATAGAGAGAGGTACCCACCATTCACCCTGCCCCAGTCTAAATCGTCCATGCACAGGATTACATGTTCATACACTAGCTGGCTTTTCTGACAGTGCCACTTGTATCAAACAGTGGATAGTGAATATAAACAGCCCAGCAGAGACATCACCTGTTAATCCCAGCCGCTCGTTCTGATAAGCATACTGAGAGCAGGGGACAAAAGCATGGTTGGGCTGTGAGTAGCGGCATATGCTGCTGCTTTGCACTTGTTCCTGGCTGCAGTGACATTGGTTCTGATGAGCCCCTTTTCTCACTACTTCACCCAGTGGCGTAGCTAAGGAGCTATGGGCCCTAGAGCGAGTTTCTCATGGGGCCCCCAAAGCACTCTATACATTACAATTGATAGGGAGCACAAAACCTGCCAAGGACAACCACAGTGTCAGAGGTGCAAGAAGGGGACGGGAACAGCTTGTTAATGATTACTACTATTCAAAGCATCTATAGAAGTGATTATTACCAGCATATGACCAAATGAAGAGATAATACTGTAGTTGAGGGAGGACCCTGCGGGGCCCCGATGTGGTCACAACCTCTGCAACCCCTATTGCTATGCCACTGGCTTCACCCAAGTTTTGAATAAATTTCTTCTATACTTTGGTTAACCCTGCCATTCTCAAAGGAGATAGTATTATGTCCCTATTATAGACTAAGGACAATTATTTGGCAGAATTGTATGTATCTGTATGTTTTGGGATGTGGGAAGAAACCAGATAACCTGGAGGAAACGCACACAAATACAGGGAAAACATGCAAACCATTATTACTATTAATTCTATTAACAGCCCATTTCAAGAAAATAATAATAGAAACAATGGTGATGCAGCACCACCTCCAGTTGGTAAAGGTACACTAGAAACCTTTCCATTTCAAGTGGTCTAAAAATGGAGGCGAGTGACTGCAGTGCCAGACTGTTGCACAAACTCCAGCACACTGGCAGTCTGAGACACTCCCCCTTCTACTGGGGTGGGGAATATTATACAGTGAGTTATTAAAGTGTACCCAAGGTTGTGCTTGGGGGGGGGGGGGGGCATAGAGGCATGTTCTCTGCTCCATGCTATGCCTCTGTGTCCCCTCCACATGGCTACCTGCACCCCCTGCTCCATGATGTGACCAGCGAAATTGCTGACGTGCAGCTTGTCGGCAGCTAACAGAGGGAAGGGAGGTTCCTAGCAGGAGAGGGACTTCTGCAAAACGCCCACTCTGGCTTTGGGAACACCTCTTCCCCTCATCTCAGTGGATCTGCTCTGCCTCTCTTCCACCCATTCCCTACCTCTCCCCACCCGTCTGCACTCTTGGAGGGAGCTCTCTCTGCAGCTTTGTGACCCCCGGGGTCGCGGCCATATTTTTTTAACACATTGAATCAAAGGAATTGCAAGGCACAGGAGTGATGTGGAGCTGTGGAGGATGACTATCTGATCTAGCTAGCATCACTGCCCCCCCCTCCCCCCCCCCTTCTCCCCCCCAGATCAGGTAGTATACTTTTTATAAAGTTATGGCATTGGCTCAGATTCTATTTAAGGGTAGTTTCACATGGGCTGAAAGCAGTGTGTCCATCATTTTCCAGCTGCTGATGTGGATCTGTCAGGCACTATCAGAGGGTATTGCTCAGGTGGTGTTATGGCCCCTAACCCATGAAAGTACATCTCAGCTGCAGTTGTGGGCACATGCAGAGGTTTTCTACAGTACTCAGAGTTCTACAGCCAGTACAAAATATACCTGGCTTCCCAGAATGCTCTGGGGGAGTGAATTCCGCATATCTAATCAGCCTAAGTTAAGCATCACTGAGAGGGCGGGTTTATATACCAATATACAGCAATATATAGATATTGGATGTGTTTCTGATGCTGAAACCAGGAAATCTACTGGAAAAGTGGGTATCCTAAATAATTTACTGCATCCTACTATATGTCACTACAGTGCCTCTTTAAAGAGAACCCGAGGTGTGTTTAAAGAATGTTATCTGCATACAGAGGCTGGATCTGCCTATACAGCCCAGCCTCTGTTGCTATCCCAAACCCCACTAAAGTCCCCCTGCACTCTGCAATCCCTCATAAATCACAGCCGTGCTGTGAGGCTGTGTTTACATCTGTAGTGTCAGTCTCAGCTGCTCCCCCACCTCCTGCATAGCTCCGGTCCCTGCCCCCATCCCTTCCCTCCAATCAGCAGGGAGGGAAGGGATGCAGGCGGAGACTGGAGTTATGCAGGAGGCGGGGAGAGCAACAGAAAGCACTATAGAGATACAGCCAGCTCTGACAAGCTGTTTGTCAGCAGCGTGGCTGTGATTTATGAGGGATTGCAGAGTGCAGGGGGACCTTAGGGGGGTTTGGGATAGCAACAGAGGCTGGGTTGTATAGGCAGATCCAGCCTCTGTATGCAGATAATATTCTTCAAACCCACCTCGGGTTCTCTTTAAAGCTTTACTAAGCTTAGAGAAAACAAACAACTTTAGAGCTATTCGTGATTAGTTTATGCTAATCTTGCTAGGTAGTGCTGTATCCAGCTTTCTGACCCTGCCAGGTGTCTGTCTCTATTGTCAGCTAGAACTGTGGCTTTGCTTTTTATTTTTCTAGTCCCTAGCTCTCATTAACTATTGTCAAGTGGCACGTGCGTGCGCCAGCTAGTGTCAGTCTGTGGGGAACCAGGAATGCCAGAAATAGAAAGCTGTGCTGTGCTTCTAGCCGATGAAAGAGATAGACGCTTGGCAGGCAACACTATCTATGGAAAATAGCAACAGGGAGTGGTAAAAGTTAAAGTAGTCAGTACTAACCCTGCTGTTTATTTATTTTTACGTTTTAAAGAGGAATCATAGTCACATATAGTAGAAAGTAATATATTATTATAAAGAAGTTTCAAAGCCCATTTAATAACAAGCGCTAGGGAACCGGCATGCACCAGCAACAAACGCGCATGCGCCCGTTATCCCACAAGTGCCTGTGACCCCGCGCACACAGATGGGACCCACGTGCGCCCCACGTGCTGCCTGAAGCCTACCAACTGCCACATGGCAAGCATGCACGCCAGGCAGCTGGCACGGATGCACAGACACAGGAGGACACAGAGACGGGGATTATTATAAAGGACTAGTAACCTTAGCCCATTTAAAAACGGGCTAGGTCTGTCACAACTCCACTGCCCGCACCCGTCCCGCGCCAATGCGCGTGCCTGCACTTTACGCGCACACGCCCGCCCCTTCTGGCCCCGTCCTCCCTCAGCTCTCCTCAGTGTCTCGTCCCTCCCAGCACATGCGCAGTTGCATAACAGGACACACACACAGGAAGTGAGGGATGGGACGCAGAGACACTTGCACATTATTATATAGGATTATTTAGGCTACCCATTTTAACTGTAATGATCCTGTTTTAAGCATCAAAAGCATTCATTTTGTCCATGTCCTCGAGGGAGTGTGGGTCTACAAGTGGTGTACTCTTATTAAGTCTCCATCCACCCCCAGCAAACCCCCACCAGCCATGCCAAGATGGAGCTGGGTCATCTGCCAGCAAGATTTCAGGACTGAGTGGCCCCCGAGTGCGGCTTCTGTGATTCGTCTCCTATGACCTTGAGGGAACTTTGAGTTTTTTTGTGGTTTGCAAACACCTACTACATTTCAGCTCACATTTAACATCTGTTTTAAAAACTGAGTTTTACCTATAGTCTGAACAGGATTCCTGTGTATTAACCACTTCACCACTGAGGGGTTTTACCCCCTGAGCACCAGAGCAATTTTCACCTTTCAGCGCTCCTTCCATTCATTCGTCTATAACTTTATCATTACTTATCACAATGAAATGAACTATATCTTGTTCCTTCCGCCACCAATTAGGCTTTCTTTAGGTGGGACATTATGCCAAGAATTATTTTATTCTAAATGTGTTTTAATGGGAAAATAGGAAAAATGTGGGAAAAAAATTAATTATTTTTCAATTTTCGGCCATTATAGTTTTTAAATAATGCATGCTACTGTAATTAAAACCCATGAAATGTATTTGCCCTTTTGTCCCGGTTATAAAACCGTTTAAATTATGTCCCTATCACAATGTTTGGTGCCAATATTTTATTTGGAAATAAAGGTGCATTTTTTTCAGTTTTGCGTCCATCCCTAATTACAAGCTCATAGTTTATAAAGTAACAGTGTTATACCCTCTTGACATAAATATTTAAAAAGTTCAGTCCCTAAGGTAACTATTTATGTATTTTTTTTAATTGTAAATTTTTTAATTTTTTTTTAATTACAAAAAAAAAAGGGGAGTGTGGGAGGTAATGAGTTAATTTTTTGTGTAACACTAATTTATTTCAATGTAAAAATTGCTTAGGGTGTAGTTTTACTATTTGGCCACAAGATGGCAACAGTAACTTTTTGTGTATTGCGAATCCTTCCGGACGCTCGCAGGAAGTACAAGGAGGCTGTGTTTGTTTTTTCTCACAATGATCGCGCTGCCCATCGGAGAGCAGCGGATCATTGTGGGGCTTAGATCAACGAACGGGAATGGATTTTCCCGTTCATTGATCTCCGGGCGAGCGGGCGGCGGCGTGTTTACATGCGGCGGGCGGCGTGTTTACGAGCCAGAGCGCGGGCAGTGGCGGGAGCGCGGAAAGTACGGATTTCTCCGTCCCTGGGGGTTAAAGGATGGAAAAAGGGACGGAGAAATTCGTACGGGCGGGGGTAAAGTGGTTAATTACCACTGAGGTCCCTTTTACACTTATCTAGAATTCCAGCATTGCGTTCCTCTCCATTACCGCAAGGAGCCAAAGGCAATTCAAGACTAGGGAACCTTGCACACTTATTGCGGCCTATTGTGGTGCACTGGAAGTGTCTGATCTGCCTCTTGACCGATGCAGAGACAACAGCACGTTACCATGCCGACGTAGCTGCAGCAGAAGTAATGTAAGTCAATGGGCAACGCATAATTTTTGAAAAGGTTGAAATGATGGGAATACGACAGGAATCCCAGTGACGTACTTTCTGACCACAACTCACACATCGAGTGTAAAACCGGCCTGAAGGGCAGCACATTCTAATAGTGCAATTATCCACTCATTGCCGCCTTAATAGCAGCTAGTGACTTTAATTCACCCGCACAAAGGGTAAAAGCAATTCAACCTGTATCATCCTGCATAAGATTTGCACTAAATGTGCAACAACTAAAAACGGCTAAACTACATTTACGTACATTTCATGGTCGGTGATGCTTTCAAAAAAGCCTGCAGTGTTTATTAGCAGGATAGTTGCATATTTTTGCTTTTTACTACTTGCTATTTTTGCACACTTTTTTAAGACCCTCCCAGTTACTTTTTTCACTGCAGTGAATTGAGGTGGTATGATTGTGGTATGATTGAATGTGCAAATGACTGTAGGTATGTCCCCTATATAACCTCATGGCCGGATTTACCATAAGGCACAGTAGGCTTGTGCATACAGGTGCCTCTTGTGGAAGAGGTGGTTCCCCTCCCTGAATGACCCCTCCTCCTCCCTGCCGATGCGGAGATGCCACTGTTGTTCTCCCTTCCACACTCCTGCTGTCCTGATTGGTGCAGACAGCGGCACTCACCCTTTTTCCCCTTTGAGATTGAAAACTACCATTCCCGGCATGCATCTTTCCAGTTGCTCATTGCACTTCCTCCAGCAGTAGTTTCGCTCAGGTCAGCCAGCTGTGGAGCGGAAGTGGCGGAGTTCCCTGTGTTAGCTGCAGGAAGCAGGTACATGTCTGGGCTCAGCACGTAGGAGTAGGAGGGCTGATGGCGACTGCTGGATCTGTCCTCTAATCCCTGCATCATGTCACTAAAAGTCTTTGGGATCTTACACTCTAATCTTTGTCTCATGCCAACCTTAGTGACTGAGACAGTGATTAGAGTGTAAGATCCTAAGGACAGTTAGTGACATGGTATGGAGTTTAGAGTCTGCTAAGAGCTACCACCCATAGTGCCTCAAGAAAGGTCTTCCTTATGGCCAATTCTTGTGCCTGAGGAGAATATCCTCCACTGATGAAGGCTTCTAAAGAGAAGCCAGGTCCATGCTGGATATCTGAAACACTGAATAGGGCTCTTGCACATGCTGCTAGCCAGGACAGGTCCTCTTTGCTACGTTTTAGGCCTGAGCAATCAATGTCAGACTGGGAGGTGGAAAAACTGAGGAAATCCACCTGCTGGCCAAGCAGCAGTAACCATGTGCTATCAATCCTAATATCACTACTAATAGAAACCTGCAACAAGTCTTCACTGTGAGCAGCAACACCTGATTACTGCTGATTACCAGCAAGTGGATTTCCTCAGCTTTTCCACCTCCCAGTCCAACACTGTGCGCAATCACGCATCCCAATAGTACTAACTTACTCTCCCTTGTCTTTGTAGGCACAAAAGATTGTGAGACATCACTGGCACATCCTGAGCAGTGATCTTGCTCTATCCCACATTTTCCAGGAACAGTCGATATGCACCTTTCGCTGTTCAAAGAACCTCAGTGACTCTCTTGGTCCCTGCTAGATGTGTGAAACCAACCTCAAATGTTTGAGGTAATTGTCTATCTAGTCTTCCTAGACTGAAAGGCATGTTCCAATGTGAACATTGTGCCCAATGCAGCTATGTGCATCGAGGAGAATATTTTCCTCACCCTTGCACCGTGGAGTGTATTTATTTATGTGTATTCGCAAATTGCTCTATGGAAAAAGTGGTATACTGTCTTATGTGTCCCTGTGGTCAGCTATATGTTGGGCAGACCATAAGGGACACATGCGCTAGGATCAGCGAGTATCGCAGCAACATATGCTGCAGTAACACGGATTTCCCCGGTCGCCAGACACTTTATGGCGGCTGGGCAGAGGCGGGACAAGGTCCTCCAGCACCCAAGGCTGAGACACCAAAGTGCGCCCCTCCATCCCTGCCACCCCAGCCGTCACACACTGATTGCTATTAGACTAAGAGGCGCCACAGGGCCCACAACCTCCCCAACACCTTAATATCTAGTTATCTGGCTTGCAGTCACTGCTATGTATCCCCTTTTCTAATTTCTTTCTGTTTCAAACACAATTAGGAATGACAGCTGAATGAATTGTGCTCCCCTTCTACACTGCGCCCTGAGGCTGGAGCCTCTCCAGCCTATGCCTCGGCCCGGCCCTGCGGCTGGGCATAATGTTACTCAATTGAGATACAGGGTGATAGAGGTTGTTATGGGAGTCATGGACCATAAAATACTACAGAGGGTGTTTTTTTTTTTTTATATTGGATGTTTAAATTGAACAGCATCTCCCCATATGGCATGAATGAGGATACTGATCTGACCCCATTCCTGAGGTAAATTAGCTTGATGGTAGATGGATGACGCCATCACAATCTTTACTGTATTTTGTTTATTTTTTCACTTATTTCTCTCCTTTTAGTGTCTCTGTTATTTTATGAAGGGTCCCCCTTTAAAGGGACACTTAAGTCAAACAAAAAAAATGAGTTTTACTCACCCAGGGCTTCCAATAGCCCCCTGCAGCTGTCCGGTGCCCTCGCCGTCTCCCTCCGATCCTCCTGGCCCCGCCAGCAGCCACTTCCTGTTTCGGTGACAGGAGCTAACAGGCTGGGGACGCAAGTGATTCTTCGCATTCCCAGACACATTAGCACCCTCTATGCTGCTATATGGTATATGATATATGCTATAGTAGCATAGATGGCGCTATTGTGGCCAGGAACGCGAAGAATCACTCGCGTCCCCAGCCTGTCAGCTCCTGTCACCGAAACAGGAAGTGGCTGCTGGCAGGGCCAGGAGGATCGGAGGGAGATGGCGAGGGCACCGGACAGCTGCAGCGGGCTATTGGAAGCCCTAGGTGAGTAAAACTCATTTTTTTTGTTTGACTTAAGTATCCCTTTAAGGCTCTATAGTAACATACTGTGTTTATTTTCTTCTAGAGTATGCATCTATCTCCCCGCTGCACACGGCAATGAACATTGAAGTACCGCCTCCTGGACCACTCCTCTTTGTTGCTCCCTGCATTGTTTATGTTGTGTCACAGTCCCGGTGTAAGATCGGTGGTTGCTCATGGCGACAGAACGCCGAGACCCACGCTGAGGCGTAAGCCTCTGGGTCTCAGCCTGTCTCTGACGCAGTGGCGTCCCTACCATAGAGCGCAGGGGGGCGGGGCGCACCGGGTGACAGACACCCAGGGGGGTGTCACCACGACCCCCCACAGCAGCACAGCAGGAGGGTGAAAGCAGCGCTAGAAGGAGGGGCTGTGGAGGCAGCGGTGGGGAGGGGGGAAATATCCCCCCCCCTCTCTCACCTGGCACCCCTCCTTCTGCCTCTCTCCCCCTCCATAGCTAACTGTCGGCAAGTGCAGGGGCGGCCGGAGGCGTGCTGAGACTTACTCACCTCATTTCCGCGTTCCAAGCATGGAGCGCAGCGTCATGTCGTCACAGGTCTCTGTCTTCAATGCCGCCCACTGTGCTTCCTGATTAGCGGAAGCACAGTGGGCGGCATTGAAGGCGGAGACCTGTGACAACATGACGCTGCCACGCTTGGAACGCGGAAATGAGGTAAGTCTCAGCACGCCTCCGGCCGCTCCTGCACTTGCCGTCAGTTAGCTATGGAGGGGGAGAGAGGCAGAAGTAGGGGTGCCAGGTGAGGGAGGGGGGGGATATTTCCCCCCTCCCCACCGCTGCCTCCACAGCCCCTCCTTCTAGCGCTGCTTTCGTCCTCCTGGGGCATTTATACTGGGGGCAACTAAACTAGCTATACTGGGACAACTAAACTAGCTATACTTACTTGGGGCAACTATACTAGCTATACTGGCTGGGGGCAACTATACTGGCTGGGGGCAACTATACTGGCTGGGGGCAACTATACTAGCTATACTGGCTGGGGGCAACTAAACGAGCTATACTGGCAGGGGGGGGGGGGGGCAACTAAACTAGCTATACTTACTGGGGGCAACTATACTGGCTGGGGGCAACTATACTAGCTATACTTACTGGGGGCAACTGTACTAGCTATACTTACTGGGGGCAACTAAACTAGCTATACTTACTGGGGGCAACTATACTAGCTATACTGGCGGGGGGCAACTATACTAGCTATACTGGCTGGGGGAAACTATACTAGCTATACTGGCGGGGGCAACTATACTAGCTATACTTACTGGGGGCAACTAAACTAGCTATACTTACTGGGGGCAACTAAACTAGCTATACTTACTGAGGGCAACTAAACTAGCTATACCGGCTGGGGGCAACTATACTAGCTATACTGGCTGGGGGCAACTATACTAGCTATACTGGCTGGGGGCAACTATACTAGCTATACTGGCTGGGGGCAACTATACTAGCTATACTAGCTGGGGGCAACTATACTAGCTATACTGGGGGCAACTATACTAGCTATCCTGGGGCCCACTATACTGGCTATACTGGGGCCCACTATACTAGCTATACTGGGGACCACTATACTACCTATACTGGGGGCCACTATACTAGCTGTACTGGGGACTACAATACTACCTACACTGGCTCCTGGCGCTACCTAAACTAGGGGGCACCTCTCACTACGTAAACTATCTAGGCCAGCCAGCCCAACATCACCACCAGCCAACCAGCCCAGAATCACTGGCAAAAAGGCCACAGCATCACCCCCAGTCAGGCCAGCATTTACTTCAACCAGCCAGGCACAGCCCAGCATCACAGCCAGCCCAGCCACAGCATCACCGCCAGCCAGCCCAGCCACAGCATCACCGCCAGCCAGCCAGCCCAGCCACAGTATCACCGCCAGCCAGGCCACAGCATCACCGCCAGCCAGGCCACAGCATCACCGCCAGCCAGGCCAGAGCATCACAGCATCACCGCCAGCCAGGCCACAGCATCACCGCCAGCCAGGCCACAGCATCACTGCCAGGCCTTTCAGTCCACACATCATCCCCAATCCAGCCAAAAACAGTATTGCCAGCCAGGCACAGCAGCCAGTAGAGGAGAACTCAGAAGCCAGGTGAGAGGTGTCTACCATATTAAGGGGGCATTCTGCCCATTTATGTGAAATGCTGTCTATTTATGTGCCTCATGACTGCTGAGTTTGTCTTGTTGGGGGCTTCATGGTTACTGGATTTGTCTTGTTGGTGGCCTCATGATTGCTGAATTTGTCTTGTTGGTGGCCTCATGATTGCTGAATTTGTGTTGTTGGTGGCCTCATGATTTGTTGGGTGCCTCAAGATTTCTGAATTTGTCTTGTTGGGGGCCTCATGATTGCTGAATTTGTCTTGTTGGGGGCCTCATGATTGCTAACTGTGAGACTATGGGAAAAGCTGAATCATAATCATATGAGACAATAGCCTTAAAGCGGAATATAACCCTGCATTTCAACTTTGCTCTAAAACATTATTTACAGCATATTATATGCAAAAAGCATTTTTTTTTTACTAGACCAGCATTGGAAGGGTTAAACACAGAGGTTTTAAGTTCCGTGCAGACATTCAGATGGTTACATTCTATTTAGTTAGTGTGTAACTGTTTATCAATAGATACATCTCTTTGGCTGTCCTCCAAGCTCCTTCTCAGTGAGAGAGATGAGTCATAATAAACACATATTTGTAAACAAAAAGTATCTAACTCAAGTTCGGATTCGGTTGCAGAAATCTCTAGGGACTTTAAAGCCCTGTGTAACCCTTCCAATGCTGGTCTAGTAAAAAAAAAAATGCTGGTTGCATATAATATACTGTAAATAATGTTTTAGAGCAAAGTTGAAATGCAGGGTTATATTCCGCTTTAAATCTACTTTTTTAGCCTTTTAAAACAGAAAATTAAAACTGGGGGGAGGGGGTTTCTAAAACAATACATTTTTCAGGAGTAGGATGGATGAGTTGTTTATCTTCACAGTTTATTTTCAACTTGGATTTTCCATAATGTTCACTTATGAGTTAAAATGTTTGTATTTAGTTTAAATTGCTGTTGGCGCTTTGTGATAGATAAGTGACTTTTGGGTTGCAGTTTGGGCACTTGGCCTCCAAAAGGTTCGCCACCACTGTCCTAATCTAATGACCAACCATTGCTAAGTTCATGTAAATTTGTCTCCACCTGTGACCACACCCACATTTTGGACCATGACCACACCCATTTTTCAGCGCAGCCGCACAATGTAGCCCCATTTTTCGGCTAAGCGCGCCGCGCGTTGTCTTCCTGATTGGGGGGGGGGGGGGGGCTGTGGATAATCAGCACCGGGTGCCAAATACCCTAGGTACGCCACTGCTCTGACGTCATTGGAGTGCATGGCACTCAGCTCCTATTGGATAAGCGGCGGACGCTCTCTCAGTACACGCTCCGCTGCTGTAAACATTAAAGGGACTCCGAGCAGTGCAGAAACTATGGAAAGATGCATATCATTTTAAAGCTCTCTTTCTCCTCTTTCCAATGATATATAAATCGCCGCCCTACGCCTTTTAGCTTTCGCTATTTTTGTGATTGAAATTGCCGCGGCCGCGATTTCGATCGCGAAAATAGAGAAAACTAAAAGGCGTAGGGCGACGATTTAGGGGTCGTCAGAAAGAGGAGAAAGAGAGCTTTAAAATGATATCCATCTTTCCATAGTTACATTGTATTACACAGGGCGACTTTTTCCTAAAGTCAGCAGCTCCATTCTGCGGCCGCGGCAATTTCAATCACGAAAATAGCGAAAACTAAAAGGCGTAGGGTGGCGGTTTATATATCATTGGAAAGAGGAGAAAGAGAGCTTTAAAATTATATGCATCTTTCCATAGTTTTTGCACTGCTCGGAGTCCCTTTAACCACGTGTGCGCATAGCATAGCAGACATGCTGACATGCTCTCTGTTGATTGGGTACTTTGGATTCCTTTAGTTTCTGATTGGCTAGTGCTAGTATAGTCTTGCTGCCGACTTGTGTCTGTCTCTTGACTACGCTTCTTCTAGATTGGATACCCATTACTGACCCGGCCTGAACCTGAACACGCTTCTGTATTGTATTACCTGTTACCGTCCCGGCTTTTTAAAGGATTCGCATGAACGCTGACTGACTCTGGCTTGTTTGACCATGCATCTGTCTAGTGATACTTCTGCCATTGCCTGTCTATTTGTCTTGATCTGGATTGCCTCAGCCTATAGGCCTCAGGTGACTTGTTAGTATACTGTGTTACATTTCCTTTGCTGAGTTTGGTGATTGCTGTCTGCCAGTATGTATGCTACATCTGCCTGCAGGGTATTGTGGTTTAATCAGGCAGGAGCTTTCGCATGCGTTAGGGCTGGGTTATATGTCAGTCATATGGGCATACAGCCTGGCTTACAGCAGGTGACCAGACAAGCCTGGCAGTCGGCTGGTGTGCGCTGCAATGCGCGGCCAAAGTGGAGATGGCAGCACATTCCCCACCTGGCTAGCAGCCATGAGCGGCACCCGCATGAACCAGAAGAGACGTCATGGCGCCGCAGCGTGAGCCCCAGTGTCCAGCGCAGGCTTCCTCATTTAGGATGAATGTATTTAAACACTGACAAGTGCGAGAGACCACCGCAGCAGCCTTAAAGGGAACCTTAACTGAGAGGGATATGGATGTTTCTTTTTAAATTATACCAGTTGCTTGTCAGTCCTGTCGATCTCTTTGGTTGCAGTAGTGGCTGAATCACACAACTGAAACAAGAATGACGCTAATCCAGTCTGACTTCAGTCAGAGCACCTGATTTGCATGCTTGTTCAGGGGCTGTGGCTAAAAGTATTAGAGACACAAGATCAGCATTCAGCAGGAGAGTCAGGCAATTGGTATTATTTTGAAACGAAAAATCCATATCCTTCTCAGTTTAGGTTCCCTTTAAAGAGCCACCCGCTACATACCCTCTGGTGAGGGACGCTAGTCTAAAACGACGCTGTCAGTTATCCTGACAGCGCCGTTTTAGACTAGCGTCCCTCACCAGAGGGTATGTAGCGGGTGGCTCCTTAAAGGGAACCTAAACTGAGAAGGATATGGATTTTTCCTTTCAAAATAGGTAATGGAGTGCACTGCAATGCGCGGACAAAGTGGGGATGGGCGCGGCCAAAGTGGGAATGGACTTTACTTTTGTGGTCATCCTATCATGATCCCCAATCAAAGTGTTTCTCAAACCTGTCCTCGTGACTCCCCAGCGGTGTATGTTTTCCAGGCAACCTCACCTATGCCCAGGCTGGGTAATTAGTATCTGAACTGCATGGAAATCACCTGGCTGATATACTAAGTATCACACCTGTGCATAGGTGAGGTTGCCTTTAAAACATGCACCATTGGAGAGCCACGAGGACAGGTTTGAGAAACACTGCCCTATCAGATTATGCTACTCACATACAGCATGCTGTACATGTATCTATTGTGTTCTTACTGCTTGAGTCAATGCTGCTGTGATACAGCTTCTGGGTATTTTGCTGGGTGACTACTGCTGTACCAATTTGTATACCAAAGTTTCATTGAACTTTGATTGATTCCATGCTGCTGAACTTTGATATCTTTTGACTTTGTATATAGTGCTTTTTCAATACAATTTTGTTGCAACTTACAGTTGGTATTACGCAGGTCCATTCTTTATAGGGTTTAGAGTTCAGAATTGAAGGTGCCAGAATGCCTGTGCCTACAGGCTCCGGGGTTGTAAATATGGCCCTGAAGCTATTGTGTATTTATTCATTTATGCTTGTCATTGCACACTTTATTTTATTTCAATAAATTGTTACATAGTAGTGTTTTAAATGTACTATGTGCTTTTTTGATTATTACAATATACACTTTGTATTTGAGTTTGACATCTCTGTTGGAGGAATTTCTCTGGAACAGCTGTATCAGGTAAAACATGTTGTGTGAACCATGCCATAGTCTCCTATTCACCTTTACTAACAATGAACAATCCGAGAGAGAGCTCTAGGGCTTTAACAAAATGTCTTGTAATTCCATGTAACGTCGGAACTAATTACACTTAGTGACTTTCTACCAGCAGCACTGAGATTCTTGTTTGGTAAAACTCTTTTAACTTAAAGCTTTTTTATTTATTTATTTTTTATGGTTTCCAGAAGACCAAAGGAGAAATCAACATAGCATTTATATTACATGATATACATTGCTACTCCATGTACATCAATAGCTGCCTTGAACATCCTGTTCAAAGAGATTAAAACAAAACAGAACTAGGAGAGTAAAAACAGAAAGGAAAAAAAAAAGATGAAAGAAGAGCAAGGTATCCTCAAGATATACTGTAGTTACAAATTGTGTAGGCCTCCAAGCATATTCAGCCATCGGCTGGGGCAACATCTCAAAGGGCTCTTCTAAAATCCCTTCATCTTTACAAGATAATGAAGATGCCATTATAGTTAAATTTGTGATCTTTATCCACATGATGTGAGTTGTCAATGAATTCCATATTGTTTTGAATTGAAAACAAAAACAGTTATGTATCCAAGCCTTGTGAAAAATAATATTTTGAGTGGGTGTTAATTGGTTGATCTGTAGGATGTTATGAGAAGCCTGAAAGCTACTGTATTAAAAACAAATTACCATCAGGCTTAACATTCAATACAATTCCCTTCCCTTTACTCCTTATAGATATTTATACTATTTTTGTTTGCCGCAAAGTCATGTCATCTGTATGAAAGTCACAAGTCTCTAAGCGTGAAATACAGCAGGGCTAGGAACTGATACTGCTGTGGGTGTATTACATCAAATTCATTCAGAAAACTTTTACAGTAGGGAAAACTTTCTCTCATCTGCTTACAGTCACACTGAATCCTGAAAAACCCTAATGTTTCCTATGTTTGCTCATTCTTATCAACTGCAATTAGTAATCACTAGACAATTGGGGGAGCTGGCAGTACAGCATGTCATTGATAATATTTTGAGCAAAGAGAAACATAGTCTATTAAATATTTTAGTACTTATCTATCTTCTTGTTTCTAGATGATCTTATATGGAGGCTAACCTTTCAGGATATATGGAATCTTTTGACTATTGCTAATTTGTACTTATGATGTGGAAAAAGTTATATAGTCTCACGTAGGTAGGTGGGTGCACTGTGAACAACAGGTAGGTAGGTATATGCAGTACTGGGTATTACAATGTGCACCTGTCACACACACAGGTAGTCACTGAATGTGCTGGGCCTGGCAGTGGCACACACACAGTATGAATTATCAAGGCTGTCTATGCAACACAAGTGTCAGTGGGACACAGAAAAAAAATAGATCACAAGAACAAGATTAGCTCTCAAAAGAGCTGTTGTGGGGTGCTATTTTAGCAACAAGAATCAGCAAGGAGCAAGCTAACAAGCCTACAAGAGCCTAACTAATCTTTCCCTATGAGAGTCTGCAGCAGCAGCAGTAGTGTTGGGCGAACATCTGGATGTTCGGGTTCGGTGTGGTTCGGCCGAACATGCTCCTGATGTTCGGCATGTTCGAGCCGAACCCCGAACCCAACCCGAACATGTCCCTTTGGGGCCCTTATAGGGTCCCAGCATAAAAGGAGAGCATGCCCCGAGCGCGGGGGGGGTTGGTCGGAAATGCCCCCACCCCTCCCCGCTAAGCTCTCCCTTCTGCCGGTACCCTATAATTAAATTTAAGTGCCCAAAAGTACCTGAGGAGGAGGAGGGCAGGAAGAGGGAAGCCGGAGTTCTTGGGCACTAGTACCATCTGGTGCTTCCGCCCTCTCTTGACGCACTTCCTGTTTACATTTGAAGTCGCGTCAAGAGGGCGCAGAAGTACCGCGATGACGCGAACGAGGGTACGCGTCATCTACAGGATGACACGTACCCTCGTACGCGTCATCGCGGTACTTCTGCGCACTCTTGACGCGACTTCAAATGTAAACAGGAAGTGCATCAAGAGAGGGCGGAAGTACCAGATGGTACTAGCGCCCAAGAACTCCGGATTCCCTCTTCCTGCCCTCCTCCTCCTCAGGTACTTTTGGGCACTTAAATTTAATTATAGGGTACCGGCAGAAGGGAGAGCTTAGCGGGGAGGGGTGGGGGGCATTTCCGACCCCCCCCCCCCCCCCCCCCCCGCGCTCGGGGCATGCTCTCCCTTTATGCTGGGACCCTATAGGGGGCTATGTTCGGCCGGACACGGCTGTGTTCAGCCGAACAAAGAAGGCCTGTTCGGGTTCGGGCAGCGTGCCCGAGCACCCTCCCGAACACCATGAGGTGTTCGGGGGGTGCCGAACCGAACCCGAACAGGCCAAAATCCGGGCGAACCCGAACAGTGGCGAACACTGTTCGCCCATCACTAAGCAGCAGCTGTCCCTTCTCTATTTACTGCAGGTACACGAGTGAGTAAAATGGCCAGCGCTGCCTGCCTTTTATAAGGGGGAGGAGTGGCTCCAGGAGGGAGTGTAGCCTGATTGGCTGCAATGTGCCTGCTGACTGTGATGTAGAGGGTCAAAGTTGACCCCAATAGTGCATTATGGGGGCGAACCGAACTTCCGGTAAAGTTAGCGGTCGAACCGTTCGGGTCATCTCTACCTGTGACAAACAGAACATGGCTGCCCTCATTGTATCACAGGAGTAAATAATCATAAACTATTGAAGCTGTTTGCAGCTAGATTTGCTGTGTAAACTATCTAAACTTTAGGTAAGATACAGGATCTTCTCAAAAAATTAGCATACTGTGATAAAGTTCATTATTTTCTGTAATGTACTGATAAACATTAGACTTTCATATATTTTAGATTCAAATACACACAACTGAAGTAGTTCAAGCCTTTTATCATTTTAATATTGATGATTTTGGCATACAGCTCATGAAAACCCAAAATTCCTGACTCAAAAAATTAGCATATTTCATCCGACCAATAAAAAAAAAAGTGTTTTTAAAACAAAAAAAAGTCAACCTTCAAATTATGTTCAGTTATGCACTCAATACTTGGTCGGGAATCCTTTTGCAGAAATGACTGCTTCAATGCGGCGTGGCATGGAGGCAATCAACCTGTGGCACTGTTCAGGTGTTATGGAGGCCCAGGATGCTTCGATAGCGGCCTTAAGCTCATCCAGAGTGTTGGGTCTTGCGTCTCTCAACTTTCTCTTCACAATATCACACAGATTCTCCATGGGGTTTAGGTCAGGAGAGTTGGCAGGCCAATTGAGCACAGTAATACCATGGTCAGTAAACCATTTACCAGTGGTTTTGGCACTGTGAGCAGGTGCCAGGTCGTGCTGAAGAATGAAATCTTCATCTCCATAAAGCTTTTCAGCAGATGGAAGCATGAACCCACTTTTGAACCAGAAACAGCGGCAGAAGCGCCTGACCTGGGCTACAGAGAAGCAGCACTGGACTGTTGCTCAGTGGTCCAAAGTACTTTTTTCGGATGAAAGCAACTTTTACATGTCATTCGGAAATCAAGGTGCCAGAAGGTTGTGGGAATAACCGAGACATGGATGGATGAAAGCCATGACTGGATAGCTAATTTAAAAGGATACAATGTGTTTAGGAGGGATAGAACAGGGAAAAAAGGTGGAGGGGTTTGTCTCTTTGTTAAGAATTCTCTTACAGCTGTCCTCAACGATGAGATGGAGGAAGATTGCGAAGATGTGGAGTCCATTTGGGTAAATATTCATGGTGGAAATAAAAGTTGCCAATTGCTTATTGGGGTATGCTACAGGCCACCTCTTATTAATGAAGCTGCAGAACTGCGATTACTACAGCAGATTGAAAAAGCTGCAGGTAAAAATGAGGTCATAATTATGGGTGACTTCAACTTTCCAGACATTGACTGGAGTATTGAGGCTACCCATTCTGGTAAAAGCAGCAGATCTCTGGCAGCACTACAGGACAATTACTTGACTCAAATGGTAACTGAACCAACTAGGGGGCATGCGTTACTGGATCTGATCATTTCTAATAGACCAGATAATGTATCAAATGTGCAGGTTCAAGAACATTTGGGAAATAGTGATCACAATATGATAACGTTTGATCTGGTGACTGATAGGCCACGGGGCAGCGGGACCACTAAAACTATGAATTTTAGAAAAGCAAAGTTCACTCAAATTAGGCAGGCACTAAGTTTGGTGAACTGGGATAATGTACTACAAGGGGAAGACACTGAAGGGAAATGGCAAGCTTTTAAACTTATACTCAATCAATACTGTAGTATGTATATCCCATATGGAAACAAAATGTCTAGGAATAAAAAAAGGCCTCTATGGATGAATAGAAAGGTTAAAGATAAAATGAAGAGGAAAAAGAATGCCTATAAGGTCTTAAAACAGGAGGGGACCGAGGCTGCACTAAGCAATTATAAGGAGTGCAATAAAAATTGTAAAAAAGAAATTAGGCAGGCAAAGATTGAAGCTGAAAAACAAATCGCTAAGGATATCAAATCTAACCCAAAAAAGTTTTACAAGTACATTAACTCTAAAAAAAGAAAGGTTGACTGTATAGGACTCCTAAAGGATGAGGATGGGAACTCAATGGTGGATGACCAAGGTAAGGCAGAGTTATTAAATGCTTTCTTTGCTTCTGTCTTCACAAAAGAAACAGCACTGTTGCAAACTACAGAGGCAGAAGAGTCTCAATCTTCTAACTGTAATATTAAATACTTAACGCAGGAAGAAGTGAAGGCAAGACTAAATAAATTAAAAATAGACAAGGCACCTGGCCCGGATGGCATGCATCCTCGGGTCCTAAGGGAATTAAGTTCAGTTATAGATAAACCCCTTTATCTTATCTTTTGTGACTCTCTTGCAACTGGCAGAGTCCCAGTGGATTGGCGTACAGCCCACGTTTTCCCATTATTTAAGAAGGGCAAAAAATCTGATCCAGGAAATTATAGACCTGTAAGTTTAACATCAGTTGTATGCAAACTATTTGAGGGGTTACTAAGAGATACTATACATGACTTCATAGTAGAAAATAATCTTATTTCTCAGCATCAACATGGGTTTACTAAAGACAGGTCCTGTTTGACTAACATGCTCAGCTTTTATGAGGTAGTGAATGCTAATATGGATATTGGGAATGCTGTAGATGTGATATACTTGGACTTTGCAAAGGCCTTCGACACTGTTCCCCACAAAAGTCTGGTGCAAAAGTTGAGGATGCAAGGACTGGGGAAGAGTCTGTGTTCATGGATAGGGAACTGGCTAATGGACAGAAAACAAAGAGTTGTGGTCAATGGATCGTACTCAAAATGGGAGACTGTTAGCAGTGGGGTCCCACAGGGGTCTGTTCTGGGTCCAGTGCTCTTCAATTTATTTATTAATGACCTAGTAGATGCAGTAGTGAGCAATGTTGCTATTTTTGCAGATGATACAAAATTGTGCAGAATCATCAACTCTCAGGAAGATAGTGTCATATTGCAACAGGATCTGGATAGGATGGCTATATGGGCACATACATGGCAGATGAAATTCAATGTTGACAAATGTAAGGTCATGCATTTTGGACGTACTAATGGTCTAGCACCATACAAAATAAATGGGATACAGTTGGGGACATCAAACTTGGAGAAGGACTTAGGAGTACTCATTGACAACAAGTTAAATAATCGTACTCAATGCCAAGCAGCTGCAGCTAAAGCTAACAAAATTTTGGGATGCATTAAAAGGGAAATAAAAACTCGAGATGCTAGCATAATATTGCCCCTGTTTAACTCTCTAGTAAGGCCACATCTGGAATATGGAATTCAGTTCTGGGCACCACATTACAAAAAAGTTGCAGTTTTAGAGCAGGTGCAGAGACGAGCAACAAAATTGATGCGTGGGATGGAAGGTCTCACTTATCGAGAAAGGTTAGATAAACTGGGTTTATTTAGTCTAGAGAAAAGACGCCTTAGAGGGGATCTAATTAACATGTATAAATACATCAGAGGGCAATATAATACCTTGGCGGATGAGCTTTTTGTCCCTAGGCCTTCTCAAAGGACTAGAGGACATGATCTGCGCATGGAGGAAAAACGTTTTAACCATTTATTTAGGAAAGGGTTCTTTACAGTAAGAGTGATTAAGATGTGGAATGCATTGCCACAGGAAGTCGTTATGGCAAACTCTATACCTGCATTTAAAGGGGGCTTAGATGCTTTCCTTGCGTTGAAAGACATCCATGGCTACAATTACTAGGTAATGCCTAATGATGTTGATCCAGGGATTTTATCTGATTGCCATCTGGAGTCGGGAAGGAATTTTTCCCTTTAGGGGCTAATTGGACCATGCCTTGTAAGGTTTTTTTCGCCTTCCTCTGGATCAACAGGGATATGTGAGGGAGCAGGCTGGTGTTGTACTTTATACTGGTTGAACTCGATGGACGTATGTCTTTTTTCAACCAAAATAACTATGTAACTATGTAACTATGTAAGAATCTGGAGGAAGACTGGGGAGAGGGAAATGCCAAAATGCCTGAAGTCCAGTGTCAAGTACCCACAGTCAGTGATGGTCTGAAGTGTCATGTCAGCTGCTGGTGTTGGTCCACTGTGTTTTATCAAGGGCAGGGTCAATGCAGCTAGCTATCCGGAGATTTTAGAACACTTCATGCTTCCATCTGCTGAAAAGCTGTATGGAGATGAGGATTTCATTTTTCATCACGACCTGGCACCTGCTCACAGTGCCAAAACTACTGGTAAATGGTTTACGGACCATGGTATTACTGTGCTCAATTGGCCTGCCAACTCTCCTGACCTGAACCCCATAGAGAATCTGTAGGATATTGTGAAGAGCAAGTTGAGAGGCACAAGACCCAACACTCTGGATGAGCTTAAGGCTGCTATCGAAGCATCCTGGGCCTCCATAACACCTGAGCAGTGCCACAGGCTGATTGCCTCCATGCCACACCGCATTGAAGCAGTCATTTCTGCAAAGGGATTCCCGACCAAGTATTGAGTGCATAACTGAACATAATTATTTGAAGGTTGACTTTTTTTGTTTTAAAAACACTTTTCTTTTATTGGTCGGAAGAAATATGCTAATTTTTTGAAATAGGAATTTTGGGTTTTCATGAGCTGTATGCCAAAATCATCAATATTAAAACAATAAAAGGCTTGAACTACTTCACTTGTGTGTATTTGAATCTAAAATATATGAAAGTCTAAAGTTTATCAGTACATTACAGAAAATAATGAACTTTATCACAGTATGCTAATTTTTTGAGAAGATCCTGTATATAGACAAGTTACTTGTTATAGTTAGTTTTTCATCCCAGATCCGCTTTAAACTGAAAACACAAATACTGGTGCACATGGCAGGGGCCTCGAGCTGTGCCACTGCCCGGGACTCCCAAATCCCCATGAAACACCAACAGGGGGAGTGTAGGTGAGCCCGGTGCTGCCACTGACAGGGGATTCACCCACGCTGCCTCTATATAATGTTGTGTTTTTAAATGTCTTCTTTGCAGCTCCCAGTATGCAGTATCGGGTAAGTGGTTAGGGAGGGGTGAGGCTACCTGCACACGGTGCACGCTGGTAGTGACATAATCTTTGATTGCGTCCAACCGAACCCTCTCACCTTAATTTTGCTGAACTTATGCAATTCCTGCTAGATTTGGTACTGCAGGTATGGGTGTATACCATTGCACTTGACTGGCTGACGGGGTGTCTGCTGACCATATTAAAATGGCAGATTGCTGGCTGGGAGTAAGCATTTGCTTCTCATGTGTTTTGATTGGTAAACTGCATTGCAATTTGTGGGGCTGGACTGTGTCTATCGACATACCGGGGGCACTCTGATTGCACACACACTGGGGGCTATACTATGATTGCTAACAGAGACTAGGTGATTAAAGTGACATTTACATGCTGCTTCAGCACTATATCATTAATGACACACAGATAAAATGGCTTCTCCAGATCTCTGCATCCCCAAACATAAGGATGATGTTGCCTCAGCAAGCTAAGTGAGGTGGGATGAGAGGAGGAAGAGGTTGGAAACACCAAGAAAGGGGTAGAGGCAGAGCTGTAACTACGAATCATGAGCCCCTTGCCCCCCAGAAAAACTTAGATGGCGGGCAAAAAGGACAAAAACAGAATGAGGAAAATGGATTATAGAGGTCCTGAGGAGGAGATTAAGAGACACAGGGGGACATTTATCAAGAGTGTCTGAGACAAAATAGTAGGTTTTTAGAAATCTGTGCAGAACTGTCTCAGACATCCTAAGAAATCACTAAATAGTGCAGATTCCTTCATAAACTGTTCAGAATAGGAGGAGTTAGGAAGGTCTCTCAGGCAGTGCAGTGTGTGAGGGAAATTGCTGTTGCAGAGGTAACCAACACATCTGCTGTCAGCAGGCTCTGAGTGAGGGAGGGAGGAGCCCTTCACAAATCATGTCTAGCCTGCACTATCTGTAGAACTGCTATTGAGCACTTCTTAATCTGCAGCAGTTTAGGAATGGATTTGCACTTTTCTTAACTGTAGTGGAGCTCTAGAAATCCACGCTAAACTGCCGCTATTACGTAGAGTTTGGGAAGTTTCTTACTATCAAGCAGAACAGTTCTTCTGCTGGTTAGAACAGTTTTAGAAGAAAAAACTGTTGGTAATGCTTTGATAAATCTGGCCCACAGACATCAGGGCCCAGGCCTAGTAAAACCACTGTTATGACCCCAAATGTATTTCTTCTTTTTTTTGCTATTTATTCTAATGTACTGATCAATCTGGGAAAACATTTTCAGTGATGATGAAAGAATACACTTGGGCTTCTCTAAGGGCTGCCTGTCTGAACAAAAGTTGGGTTGTTTTTATGTGAAATGTGTTCCTCCAGGAGAAATTTTAGTCTGCGACAGAACACAGCAGGTGTTTAAATTATATTTCCACATGCCAAACACGACTCATGCCACACATTACAAAGTGCATTTGTAAGAAAAGCTATCAAGGTTTTACAGCTTCACACAAAAATTGTGTATAAAAAAATCATATATAAAAATTGTATATATCAAAAAAGAATATGCAAGTGCAGCCATCCTGCTTAAATGGCTATTGGATGCCTGTACAACGTGTATTCTGTGTATAATAATGTTGCTGGGACTTGCAGTTCTATGAATCTTCAGCTCTGATTCTGAAACAGTTAATTCATAGGCGTCAAACTCAAGGCTCGTGGGCCAAACGCGGCCCTCCTCGCCATTGTATGTGGCCCTCAAGCACTGTCAGACTGTGAGGTGGAAAAACTGAGGAAATCCACTTGCTGGCCAAGCAGCAGTAACCCTGTATTACCACTCCCAATAGAAACCTGCAGCAAGTCATCACTGAGAGCAGCAACACATGATTACTGCTGCTTGGCCAGCAAGTGGATTTCCTCAGCTTTTCCAGCTCAAAATCCGACAACGCCCCCAAGAGCTTCAAATGCCCATCATTGTAAGCGTTAACAGAATGACAGCACACTACCTTCCCTTCCCATCCCATCCAAAGAGGGAACCTTGGTGACAGTGTTTCTGGGTAAAACACTGTCAGATTGAGCTGGGGTGCAGCAATAACCCACAGGGACCCTCAAAAATAGCACAAGACCCCCTCCTGAGATCCAAACACCCCCCAGTGGCTGGTATGCCCTCCCCCAAGTACTCTATCCCCACATTGCAGTGTAGCACAGTGGAGCAGTGCAATCAATGCATAAGATGTGTTGGGTTTCTCCTGTTCTTCTTGGAAGTCAGAGCCTCTTTGCTTCCATACAGCCTTCTCCTAATCACGTGACACCGCTTGCTTAACGGTTACCTCACCGAGCCTACAGCAAGCGTTCGTATCAGACAAGACAGACAGACGGACGGGAAACAGGATAGGAAAGAGAGACGCGAGTGCGATCCAAGTAAAGCAACAGAGCTTAGCAGGATCCACTGCTCTTTCCTCCAGAGCGAGTGCGATCCAAGTTCAGGGACAGGATAGGAAAGATCCACTGCTCTTTCCGCCAGAGCGAGTGCGATCCGGGTTCAGGGACAGGATCACAGATCAGAAGGATCCACAGCCACTACCGCTAGTGGCTAGTGCGATCCAAGCAAGACAGGCAGATGAGATAGCCGGTAGCAACTGCTGCTCCAGCTATACTCCAAGAAAACAGATCAGAAGGATCCACAGCCGCTACCGCTAGAAGCTAGTGCGATCCAAGTAAGACAGATGAAACAGAAGGGGCTACCAGTAGCAACCGCTGCTCTGGTTAGCACCCACAGACAGACAGGACGATTTCCTATCGACCACCGTTGGCGACAGGACAATCACAGCAGAGAGGCAACATAGGCAAAACAGATAAGCAGGCTAACTGCACTAGAGGAGCTGCCTAGTGCAGTCCCCAGAATTACTCTGAGATAACTATAACAATCCAACAGGGAAGGCTGACACTCCAGGAGTGTATTTAACAAACCGTTATGACCAGCAAAGCCTTCTGGGAGCAGAAGGCTTTTATACTGCCAGCCCTCAAAGGAGACAGCTGGGCAATTTGCATGTATGCAAATCCCTCAGCAAAGCAACTCTGAAAGTTGCAAGATGAAGCCAGGTCTCTTTTCCAGAGACCTGCATCTCTCAGACAGAAGGAATGGTCAAACAGCTGTCTGCCTGTGCAGCCAGCTGAGCGGACCATTACAGGAAGGTAATCAGCGTCAGTCGTTTGTGCCAAAAGATGACAAACAATCACTCTTTTCAAGTATCAAATTTCCTACTTCTGGGACCTCAGTTTTGCGCTTTCGCTAAAGAGCTGATTAGCAGACCGTTGTTGTGCCCCATACTGTTTAATCCAACTATGCATCAAAGTCAATCATTCACCTCAAACCGTTAAGGATTACTTATTTTTTTTTTAACAACGGTGATGGATGCCTTCCCTTTCTCTTTGGCCCCCCCTTCTAGATTCCTGCTGCACAATGAGTACAATTCTGATTCTTATCTCATATTAATTGGAATCTGGTAGACAACATGGTAGAGATTCAAGCACTACCTAATCAATTTCCAATTAGGGTGTGATTAACTACTTAACGACCAGCCAACGCCTATTGGCGGCGGCTGGTTGCACCTGTGTTTCTATGGAAATGGCCACTCTTTCAAGCGGCCGTTTCCTGTCAGTTAACAGAGGGGGGCTCCGTGAGCAGCCTGCGAGCCTCCGATCGCGGCTCGCAGGCTAAATGTAAACACCCGGGGACGTAATCCCCGGTGTTTACATTTTACATCGCTGCTGTCACAGCAGCGCCGTAAAGGAGATTGGCTGAAGCCTATCTGAGGCGGTACAGGACGGATCGCTGTCCTGTACCGCCTATATTGAGAAGGGGAGGGAGGGAAGGAGAGGGAGGGGGAATATCGCTGTGGAGGGGGGCTTTGAGGCGGCCCCCCACTAGGCACAAATAGCCGGCAGCGATCAGACCCCCCCCCCCCAACTGGACATCCCCCTAGTTTGGGGGAAAAAAAGGGGGGAAGTCTGATCGCCCTGCCTGCCACCTGACCTGTGCTTGGGGGCTGAAGAGCCCAGCCACCACAGATCATAGAAAAATGGGCTAGTCGTCAAGTGGTTAAGCACCAGTGGTTGGCTAGTTTTATACTGAGCAATGAGAGCAGATATCAGGCAGCTTACTTGCAACCCTCCCTGCTGTTTTAGTCACAGGAAAGGTAGCCCGAAACAGCTGACTGTTGCTGCCACACAGCACTATGTTTTAATTTTTGATAATAAAGATTCTTGGCGATTTGAAGATTGTGCGGACCTCAATCGATTGCCTATCACAAATGAACTTGACTTTTATTTTTGAGTTGATACTATGGTAAAAGTTATCTGAAACATGGGTACAGATAGCAGGTACTAAAGAGGAACTGTAGTGAAGATAACATAAGGAATAAAGGCCTCGATTCAGCAAGAATTTTCGAATTGGTTAACGACAGTTTGGTAAAACACCGAATTCGTTAAGTTGATTTCAGGATTCATCAAATTTATCTACAGCTCTTAGCGAGCATTCAGTGATAATTCGGTAATCATTAGTTAGTGATGTGTTAAAGCGGAAGAAAGTGCCATTCATGAAAATGAAAGTGGGCGTGGTTACATTTAGGATTAGTTATCTACTTCACTGCTCTGTCGTTATTCCTGTCAGATCATTGCTGACAGAGAAGATGGAGCCATTTGAAGTGGTTATGTATCAGCTGATAGTGATTAAAATGCGCAGAAGGGCAAGAATAAGGTCTAGAACCATATCAATTTGCACGAGAATAGATTTATTTGCTATAACAGGACATCTGCATTTCTCTTGAATCATCCTGTAAGAGAACACAGGCAGTGCCAGGGTTAACTAATTTACTAGCTGCACTATATTTTTTTTAGAAAAGGCTCCTATCAAGCCGCAGCTGGCGAAATTGTGGGATTGTCCCAAGCCACTTCCAGAATCTTGGTCCAGGTGTTAAGCCCTATTCAGAATGTTGCTACGTAGTGTTTAAAGGACTGCCTTTTACCCACAATTCCATGGGAATCTTATGGCCTTGTGTTAAATTACCGCTGTAAAATGGAAATATCGACACGTTACCGAATGGTTACCAAATTGTTATCGATATTTTATCGAATTCACACCAAATGCGGAAAAACCTTGATGAATACAACTAGAAATCGATAAACTTCGAATTTGGTAATTTAACAAACTGGAAAAAGTTATCTCAAAGACAATGATGAATCGAGGCCTATATGTATTTATAGATTATTTAGTCAGTGTTTGCCCATTGTAAAATCTTTCCTCTCCCTGATTTACAGTTTGAAATTTATCACATGGTGACATGCCAGGTGATCTGTACGGAATGTTCGTTACGGAGAGTTCTTTGCACAGAGGGACATACTTCTTGCTTTGCCGTTATTTCCCACAATGCAAAAAGATTCACAGACAGCAAACTGTCAGGATCATGGTCGTTACATCACACTGTGGTAGGGGATTCACCTCAATATCAGCCATACAAATGTCCCTGATGATCTATTCAAGGAAAGGAAAAGCTTTCTCATGGGAAAGTGGGTATTGGCTACTGACTGAGATGAAGTTCAATCATTGGTTAAAGTCCATTTTTAGGGAAAAACTGGAGGGCAAACAAATCCAGGGCCCATAAATTTGTATAATATTTTGGTGATGATAAAAGGATACACTTGGAGTCCCATAAGTACTACCAGTGTGAACAATGGCCAGACTATTTTTACATTAAATGAGTTCTTTCAGGGGAACTTTTACACTGCGACAGAACACAGCTGGAATGAAATCCCATTTTCACATGTCAAACTCGACCCATGCCACACATTACAGAGTACGGTATAAGAAAGGCTACACAGCACAAGAAATTCAATAGAATTAAACAGAAAAATGCAGTATATATTTGTAAAAAGAGCTTAAATGATAGTGGCTTATAATGATCACGTCGTGTGCAGTGTTCTGGTGAAACAAGGAAAACATAAACTTTCGTTTAATTTTTTTTTCTGGAAAGACTAAAAAAAAAAAGAAGAAAAAAAAAAGAAAAGAAAAATCAGCTTTCAAAACGCAATCAGGAGTGGGGAGAGGATGAAAATGAAATCTAGTTTGTTTCTTTTCAGATCTAAACAGAAATGTGAGTTCTGTGATGAAAGGCCATTCTCACTTGGCTAAAAGCATTTTCTTTGAATAGGATGTCAAGTAATGAAGTTAAGTAAAATTTAATGTACTTTCAGAAGAACTCGAATGCATACGCTCAAAATTGCATTAATTAACCGGAATGGTAAACTATGTGCTGCTACAAAGAGAGGGAATGCTAATCAGTCCAGGACAGAGCAGACTGGTGAGCAGAATTTGTACAAAGTAATGGAACAAGTGTTCTGTAATGTTCATGTCTCTTTGATAAGGAAAAATAATAATCCTGTCTACACAGGCTTTTGAAATAAAATGACCCAAATTGAGCCCCCCTTCCCCCATAAAACTGAAAAAAGTTTTAGCATTTACATTTTGTAAAAGTAAAATAATAATTATATATATATATATATATATATATATATATATATATATATATATATAACATACTACCCAAACTTTTTGAAATAAGAAATTAAAGTTAATCAAGCACCATTTTTAGAACCCAGGGCATCTCAATAGAACATTAAAAATGCATGCTAACAATTTGGCTCATTATTAAAAAGAAACCTGGTTGAACTCAATGGACATATGTCTTTTTTCATCCCAAACAACTATGTAATCTTTAATTATACCTCTTCTTTTTACATTTAAATGTTTAGCAGAGGCCTTTATTACCCTTCTTCTGAGGTCTGCATGATCACAGAAGTTTCAGGCAGATTAGAACTAATGTAATTATTTTATTGCACACATCAGCAGAGAGCAAACAAAAGCTTTCATCAGTGAATGGAGGGGGGGGGGGGGGTAGGGAGATAGGACACTATGCTTGAAAGAGTTTAGAGAATTCACATAGGACAGACAGCAGAAAAAAATGGTGCTTGGTTCCCTTTAAGACACACCCTCCCTGTCCTCTAATCATACCACACAGAATTGATATAAATTAGTATCCAGAATAATTTTTCGTGTTGTGTTTTGAGTGATTACAAGCAGGGATGCTAAAAAAAATTAATTCGTATGAAATCTGAATAGGTTTATTCGGATTTCATCCTGCTAATTAAATCACCTGTGCAGGTGGGCGAGGAGCGGGGGAGGGGTTAATGTTACCCATGAAAGGTCTTCTTTGATCCGTCCCTTGGCGCCTCCCACAATGCGTTCCAAGCACGTCACATGACTACAAACACTGCCTACTTCAACCCGGAAGGAGGAAGTGTTTGTAATCACGTGACCGCGGCTTGGAACGCATCTTGGGAGGCGCCAAAGGACGGATCAAAGAAGACGTCTGATGGGTAAGATTAACCCCCCTCTCCCACCCACACAGGACTTCAACCGAATACGTTTTTGAGCATCCCTGATTACAAGTGCTCTTTAACTTTGCAAGACATCCATTTGTGGGAACTAACTCATGGAATAGCACAGGCATGGGGACAGAGATGTAACAATATGGGTAAAGCCCCTGCAGGTGGCCTGGAGTAGTGTGGGAGCCTGACTTCTTCCTCAAATACATGAGCACTCTCACTACGAAAGGTGTAGCGGTGTCACTTTTATGGGTTGGGGAGTTATGGTGCCTACACTTAGTGGCATAACAATAGCTCCTGCGATGTCCGCAACAGGGGAGTGGGAGGGATCACTCCTCCTACTCTCCTCTTGTACAGAGCAAAATCCCAAGAAGTGCTGTTATATTTACATAGTCCATACTGCCTTGGGTGTCCATTGCCTCTGGGCATCTGCGTGCTGTTGCTGAGATCCTCCGGTTCCCAATGCATGTCATGTCATTAAGACCCTCAAGGGGGCAGCATACAGGCGTACGAGAGGATTCGCCGACACGAGACTAGGAGACTTGGGCGCAGGATACAGCCGGTTTGGCTTATCCTGCTGCTGCACAAGTTCCCGGCGACGTTAATTACTATTCCCCCTCTAGGTCGACATTTGCTGGAGGCCGAATTACAATGTTTTAAAAGTAACTTCAGCTCCGCTGCTATAGCTGTAATTCCTATTACGGTCTATGGTGGTGCCGGCTGCGCCCATGTCTCCTCCGCTGAATTGCCAGTGTTCGGTATACAGTGCGTGGCTCGGGGGAAGAAGAGGAGACTAGAAGCAGCATGTACTAGGTAAATATAACAGCATTTCCTGCACTACACTGGGGGGGGGGGGGAGCGAAAGAGCGAATTGGGCTGAGGCGGTTTGGCAAATGACTGGGGGGGAGGGGCCTTAGTCTGGCCATGATGCAGCAGGGTAGGGCCATGAAATGATGCCTCTACCTGCACTATTATATGATCCCTGATGGATGTAGCACTGTCTCAACAAAAGGGATGGTTCGGGGAAGGGGTTATAAAGATGAAAGGAGGGAATGCCTTCAAAATGTTGTGGGTGGGCCACACTATCTGTACTTATGCCCCTGCATGGAATTATTTAAAGATTGGATCTATAAAAAGCAGAAAAATGATAGGCATAGGAAGACAGCAGTATGTGTGCCGCATGCCACAGCCATTCTCTCCAGGCACAAATAATCATCAATCTGTTTTTTTAGGCTTACAGTACAGATGCGCAAAACGCAGCATATAAAAGTAAGCAAACATGTCATCCTTTTTCTCACCTCCTGTGTCTTGTCTGCTCACTACAGATATTACGTTGGCACACTCGTAAAACATGAGGCATAAACATATCTATTCATCCTGACATCCGCCTCAATCTCAAGTTTGTGGATTCCTAAATGGAATCCTGAAGATTATGCAAATGTTACCCAGCAGCAACGTGGAACCGCCACCGAAACAGCCTACAGATAAATTATATATAGCACAGGTTAAAAGTATACTGAGCAAATTGCTGTGCTTCCTGAGTGCTGAACATATTGCACTATTTATTGCCTGATGCAAAAAGCGTGCTGGCTTTGACAGGATGCTGATGGAGATATACGGCCGAGTGAGTTATTCTAAATATCCGGAGGGAGTACTTTTTAATTTAAAACAGGACATTATGAATGTAGATGCTTCTTCATGGGCAGGACAGAGGGATAACTGTGATAGCCTAATCATGCCAAGCCATGCACTGATCTGACTGATACTCTTAAATTGGAATAAAACTCTGACATAACATGCAATAAAAATGTGTTTTCCTAATTTTATTACCAGCATAGTTACCATATTCGCTTTTGTGCACAAGTAATATTGCCTGTTTACAAATTACAAGTTCCCAAAGTACAGTTAATCTGCTCTGAAAGCTGCCATTGCATTTCAATCATAGTTGTTTTTACTCTACATTAAAATCTTCCAGTGAGGACTTTTGAATGGTGTGCATGCTAGAAGCAAAGAGAAAGCTCCTTTTCAGCTTAGCTAGGAATGTAGCAACCAGAGGAATGTAAACAAAAGATAATGTTATCTCTTCTTCGTATGCGGATCATAAGCTAAAGGGACTTTCCGCTGCAGAGGAAAGTGCTGAGTTTAACTGTATGAATGCTGTTCTGCTACGATTTTTGTGATAGTAGATTAAATGCTGTAAGTAATCTATTAGAGCAAAGAAGAAATGCTGAGTTTCAGACCACGTTAATGTTAAATTATAATTTCTGTTGCAGTGAAAAAATGGAACAAAAAGGAGAGAGAGGATGTTGGATTACATCTCCGTTCTTCCTTCCAATGAGCTGATATTAGAGTTTAAATATATCTCCTCTCTTTCCTGGCCTATGACCATGAGCGTGGCAATCTTTGCTATAAATTGATCTTTTTTTTTCACTTGCCTGCTTTTAAGATGTTGATGGATTTAAGTCATCAGCGGAAGGAAATTCTACAGACAACTGATCAATCTTTCCATTCAAATTTTTAAAAGCTGCAAATATCTTGGAAACAAAATAAGATCTTAGATAGAGTGGAAGATGTGAGTTAAAGCCGCTGCTTTATAACAAGGTACTGGATATTCTTGAATATAAACCAAGATGAGTTGGCCTGAAAAAAAAAATCCCTCATATGAAAACGTGTCCCCCTCTAATTTCCTCCTGCCCCCTCCATGCGTGCATCTCCCCGGTCCCCCCCGCCCCCGCGCGTGTCTCCGATATCTCCGATGTAAAGCCTTCCTCCCTCCGGGTCTGCAGCTGCAGCGGCTTACCTGATACATGCCGCCGCGAAGGCTGCAGACACCTGGCTACTCCATGTGTTCCCTCTACTGTTAGGCTTGTACTGATGACGCAATCAGTACAAGCCGCGCAGTAGAGGGAACACATGGAGTAGCCAGGTGTCTGCAGTCTTCGCGGCGGCATGTACCAGGTAAGCCGCTGCAGCTGCAGACCCGGAGGGAGGAAAGCTTTACATCGGAGATATCGGAGACACGCGCGGGGGGCGGGGGGTCCCGGGGAGATGCAGACATGGAGGGGGCAGGAGGAAATTAGAGGGGGACACCTTAAGCACGCAGGGGAGCCAGGCACAGCGAGCGCACACACAGGCAGGGAATCCCCAATGGCGGCGGGTTGGCGGTTCATATCGGCAGGCGTTCGCAAGTTGGGGATTCCCTGCCTTTGCAGTTATAAGATGCAGGGACTTTTTCTCCCTATTTTGGGGGGAGAAAAAGTGTGTCTTATACGGCGGAAAATACGGTACTTTTTGGTACTTTGGTACTTTAATTACAAAGGCCTATATGCAATTTAACTGTTTCACCTGAGTTTTCTCCTAGAAGATACTTTTTGTCATCTATTTAAAATAACTTCCAAGCAGTTTTCAACTAAAAAAGTACTGACAAGTGGGTAAAAAGATACTATCAAAATTACTTTGAGAATTTTCTTGCTTGCTGGTGGCTAAAAGGCATTTTGTTTAAAAGTTTAAAAAATATCTCCTAGGAGAAAACTCAGGAGAAAAGGGGAATTGCATATGGGCCAAAGTGTTGAAAGGTTAAATTATCTCCTAGGAGAAAACTCAGGAGAAAAAGTGAATTGATTAAGGGCCCAGGGCCTAGTTTTCCCCTAGCTGATATTTTCACATCTCATCAAAAAATGCCTTTTAGGCCACCCCCAAGCAAGAAAACACTCTGAACAATATTGGTAGTACTTTCTCATCTACTTTTTGGTACTTTTTTAATTACAAAATGCTAAAAAGTTATTTTAAATAGAAGTTGAGAAATGATCTCCTAGGAGAAAACTCAGTAGAAAAAGTTAATTGCATATGCGCCCAGGTTTTGAATCTTGGCTCCTCCTGTTCAGTTAGGGAGCATTTCCACTAGTCAGATGCATCTCAGCATCTGGCTTTCCGCATCGCATTACCCTGTGGTTGTCTTCTGGGACAACGCGGAGGTCCAGATGTGGTTGTGCACTACACTGCTAGGGAACCGGATGCAGATACTACAGATACTGACTCAGAGCTTCGGGACGGACTGCCGGCAAAAATAAAGTGTATTACTGTATCTACCCTAACAGCTAATCTGATGCCTGACAAAATTAAAATGTAACAGTTAACCAAATTAACTTGTGTGCTGTGTTTTTAATATAGAGATGTGCCTCATGCATCTTCATCTCAATGTTCTGAAATTCTGACTATTACTGGAGTACCTTGATGCCATTTCCTTCTATGGATAGCATGCAATCCATATTTTTTCCCCGCAGTGCACTGTATCCTTTTGCAATGGCACAATCACATTAAATAGAAATTACTCCATTGACCTGAATTGGTTGCAAATCCATTGAGAGAATTGTGATCCAAATTCACGTTTAGTGGAAACGGGCCCTAAGCCATGTAGCCCAGTATCTATTCAGGAAGGAGTCCTAGGGCACTACTCCTTAACACTGTAGAGTGGCCCCTTGAACGCGCCCTTAGTGACTGCAGCTCTCAAGTGCTTTGATTCCAACAGGAGAAAAGCGCTGTACAAATGTTAGGGTTATTGTTTAAGGCGAGATAAATTGTGAGTTAATAAGTAAGGTGAGATAGTTCAACAGATAAGCTTTGTGAATCAACCTCATAGTGACATAATTTAGTGACCCCACCCAATTACAGTGTCTACAGCTGAGAGTCGCCTCTTTGTATGGCCTCTTCTTACAGTGCCCTAAGGTCACACCCCCTTGTATAGTTTGCTCTTTATACTGCACTCATTCAGTGCACCCCCATTATAGTGCCCTCAGCTGGCTACCCTTTATTACAATACATGGCATACACAAGTTGATTTTTTTTAAGTTGATTTTTTTAGATCGACTGAGTAGTCTTTTTGAACCTTTCATTGAAATAATTATAAATTGATTCTTTATTTTGAAGCCGATCCCCCACAAGTGAACAATATAGAGTAGAATAAAAAGAACCTTAATCGGCATATGAACACAATGGTGCATGGAAACAATATTGTATCCATAGAATAACATATAAAAACGACAGTAAAACTTGCAATAGTTGCCTGTAGAAACCAATCGCCTATTTATTTTATTTATTTATTTATTGTACTTATAAAGCGCATACAGCAATATGACAATACAGGAATACAAGAAAACCAGATCACACAGCACAGTATGAGTACCAGGTAATGCTTAGTCAGTCACTGGATGGAGCATGGAGATTAGGCAAGTTAGGTTCACTCAGATGCATAGCATGGGTTCACAGTAATGGAGGTGCATGATCAGGTAGGACACAAAAGGAGGAGGACCCTGCCCAAAGGCTTACAATCTAGAGGGAGAGGTAAGGACATGAACGGTAGGCGACCAGAGTTCAGCTGTGGGTTTAGAGCACTTGTGAGAGGTAGTAGGCCAGAGTGAAAAGGTGAGTTTTGAGGGCTTTCTTGAATATGTTGAAGGAGGGGGCTGCCCTAATGGGTGGAGGTAGGGAGTTCCATAGTGTTGGAGCAGCTCTTGAGAAGTCCTGGAGGCGTGCATGGGACTGGGTGATGCAGGGGGCGGTTAGGCAAAGTTCATTGGAAGAGCGGAGTGAGCGGCTAGGTGTGTACCTCTGAGTAAGATCGGAAATGTAGGTTGGACAGGTTTTGTGGACAGATTTGTAGGTCAGACACAGTATCTTGAATCTGATTCTGGACTGGATAGGAAGCCAGTGGAGGGATCCTAGGAGGGGATCTGCCATGGTGGAGCGATAGGAGCAGTGGATAATTCTGGCTGCCGCATTCATGATGGACTGCAGTGGGGCTGATCGGGTCATAGGGAGACCAGACAGCAGGGCATTGCAGTAGTCAAGGTGGGAAATTATGAGGGCATGGATGAGGAGTTTGGTGGTGGCAGAGGTCAGGAAAGGGCGAATCTTACAGATGTTACGAAGGTGGAAGTTGCAGGACTTTGTGAGGTTTTGGATGTGGGAAGTGAAGGAGAGTGCGGAGTCCAGGGTGACACCCAGACAGCGGGCTTGAGAGGTAGGGCCAATGGTAGTGTGGTTAACAGCGACATGCACATCTGGGAGGTTCGTGGATGGCCGGGGTGGGAAGATCATGAATTCTGTTTTGTCTAGATTTAGTTTCAGGAACCTAGCGGACATCCAGGAGGAGATGGCTGACAGGCAGGAGGAGACCTTGTCCATGGTAGTGGTGGATATGTCAGGGGTGTGGAGGTAGATCTGGGTGTCATCTGCATACAGATGATAGTTAAAACCCATGGAGGAGATAACCTTGCCAATGGAGGATGTGTATAGGGTGAACAGTAGGGGGCCAAGGACCGAACCTTGGGGGACTCCCACCGAGAGGTGGTTGGGGGTGGACGAGGACTCATTGGAAGGTGGTCGTGAAGGAGCGGTTGGAGAGGTAGGATGAAAGCCAGGACAGGGCGAGATTGTGAATGCCCAAGGACTGGAGGAGTAGGGGATGATCTACTGTGTCAAAAGCTGCTGAAAGGTCAAGGAGGAGGAGAATGGAGTATTTACCTTCAGCTTTAGCTAAGGCAAGGTCGTTGACCACTTTCGTGAGAGCAGTTTCGGTTGAGTGGGCAGGCCGAAATCCAGATTTCAGCGGGTCTAGCAGTGAGTTGGCATTGAGGTACTGGGTCAGGCGTTTGTGAACCAGACGCTCAAGGAGTTTTGAGGCAAAGGGGAGGAGGGAGATAGGACGGTAGTTGGAGGGTAGCAGGGGGGTCGAGGGAGGGTTTCTTGAGCAGGGGTAGTACAGTGGCCTGCTTGAAGTCTGAGGGGAAGGTGCCTGTGGATAGGGAGAGGGTGAACAGGGTAGTGAGGACTGGGGCCAAATCCGTGAAGTGAGGCTGGAGTAAATCAAAAGGGATGGGGTCAAGGGGGGAAGTAGTGGTATGGGAAGTCTGCAGTAGGTGGTTGACTTCCTCGGTGGTAGTAGGAGTGAAGGATGTGAGGGGAGGATAGGGTGGAGGACTAGCTGGTTGGGAGGGGGTGGGAGGTGAAGATTGGAGATTGGATATTTCCTGGCTGATGGAGACAATTTTGTTGGTGAAGTGGGTGGCTAAATCTGTGGCAGAGAGGGAGGAAACGGAGGGTGGGGTGGGGGGGGGGGGTTTAAGCAGGGAGTTGAAAGTGGCAAAAAGACGCCGGGGGTTGGAAGCTTGTGCTCCGATGAGCTTGGTAAAGTATTCCTGCTTCGCATGAGCAAGGGCAGTGTGGAACTGCAGCAGGTTGGTCTTGTACTGTAGGAAATCCTGGTTAAGTCTAGTTTTTCTCCATTTCCATTCAGTGGCGAGTGTTTTTTTTTCTCTGGAGGTTGCGAGTATGGGTAGTGCGCCAGGGCTGGGTCTTAAGGTGCGTACACACATGCGACTATCAGGGGCAAACGCAGGATTTTTAAGGGGGGGGGTTCCTGAAAGGTCCAGAAGCACGTATGTCCCGAGTGCTTCCGAATACAGGTGGCTCCATACTGCCCATGCACAAAAGTGCGCTGGCGTATTACGGAGATGCCTATCTTTGGAAGTACTCAAGGACACTAGTGTTTCTGAGGGCTTCTGGTAGCAGCAAATGTGAACGGGGTACAGCGCTGGAACAACTCCCCAAGAGAGGAACAGGAGATAGACTTAGTTTGGACAATTCAGTGGAATATGCTACATAGTTTCACATAGCGCAAGCGATACCCATATGATGCAGGGATATATGCATCTGCGGAAGATGTCGGCGCTACATAAATACTAAATAATAATATTTTGCCTCACCAGGATTGCACTTTTATTTAGCTTTCCTGTATGACAACAACACACAGCCAGCTCTAGGGGAAGAGGGAAACAAAGGTGAATGAAGGAGGCTGGTGCACACCAAGAGTGCTTCTGAGCGTTTTACAAATCAACATTGATTTGAAAAGCGCTTGGCTAATGTTACCCTATGTGGGTGTTCCCACAGCAGCGTTGTGATTTTTTCAAAATCGCAGGTATACTGCATGTAGCATGTTTTTGAGCAATTCATTCAAAAATCGCTCTGAAAATCACTTCACAAAATCACACTCACAAATTGCTAGCGATTGCTATTGTCATTTTGGCGTTGCACTAGCCCAGAGAGAGGAGTGGAGAAATTGAGAATAGCCTGAGATGGAGCAGAGAACTTATCTGTATTGCAGTCCCACATCAGACAGGCTACTTGCCTGTAATCGAACTCCTGTCCCTGTCAGTCTCTCACACAAGTCAGAAAGAAGCCCTCCTGGAGTCTAGGGACTGTCAAAAACTTTTCAGCTTGTTAAACACCTTACCCACACATGCAGTCATTATAACAATGGGGAGAGACCAGACAGATGTTTGCCCACAGACCCTGAGTCCAGGCAAGCTCTGCATCATGCTGTGCATATTTACCAGCTTGCCTGCACTCTAATTTCATCATGTCTGACACTTCTGTGCTGTGGAGAGTCCAGGACTCCATAATCAACATTCTCTCACTGCAGGCTGCATCTTCTTGTGAAGAAAGCTGGGCTGCCTCTCTCATTCTATTAGCTGGAGGGAGGCACCAGAAGTAAGAAGGGAGGGAGAATGAGGCTGTTTATATTATGCGGGCTTCCCTGGCTGAATACACAGCTCAGTGCAGGGGGGAGGTTCCAGACACCCGGAATAGCCCCCTGAGTTCGCCAGTGACTATAGTCGTTTGTAATGATCGTTCCCCGATCTTTACCAACGACGATCGTTACAAAAAACGAACCACCGACTATTAAGGCAAATGACGAACGAGCCAAATCGCTACAAAAGAAAGTTCTGTCTCGGCGGATTTTAACCAACGACGATCGTTTGCAAAAGTAGTACATCGTTGGAAACGATCGTTCGTACTAGGCTTGACATGCGCATTTCACTATTTCTCTGTGAAACTTCTCATTTTTATGCGCAGGCGCAATAGTTGCTTTACGTGATGTAACGTTCGTTCTAACGATCAGATCGTTACACACCTTTTAAAACTATCTTTACTTAGGTCGTTCTTTCAGCAATTAAAAGTTCGTTCGTCGTTCTCAACGAACGATCGTTGTCGCATGTGTGTACGTAGCATAAGGGGGTCGGTTGCGGCGAAATATTGGTGAAGCAGCTTTCTCTAGGGCTGATGAGAGAGTTTGGCTATACTGAGCTGCAGCAAGATTAGGACAGGTTAGGGTGGGGAGAGTGGAGGAGAGGGCATGGAGGGGGTCAGCAAGGACACTAGGGTTGAGCTTGCGTAGGTCTCGCTGCCATCGACCAGGTGGGTGGGTGGGTAATTTGGAGGTGCCTTCCGTGAGGAGGTTGAAGGTGAGAAGGTGATGGTCTGAGGGTGGAAAGGGTGCGATGTCAAGGTCTGCAATGGTGGTGGATTTAGTGAATATAAGGTCGAGAGTGTGACCTGCAGTGTGAGTGGGGGTGTTGGCGTGTTGTACTAGTCCAAGTGAGTTGGCAATGGTGAGTAGCCGGGTAACAGCAGAGCTCTGGGCTTCATCGATGGGAATATTGAAATCCCCAAGGATGATGATGGGGAGGTCAGAGGAGAGGATGTGAGGGAGCCAGGAGGCAAGATCATCAAGAAATTGTGGGGTGGAGCCCGGAGGGCGGTATAAGACTGCAACAATGGCAGGAAGGGGGTGGTAGAGGCAGATGGTGTAGGCCTCAAATGATGTGAATTGTAGAGAGGTAGGTGGGGTGAGGACATGGAAGGTGCAGGATGGGGAGAGGAGCAGACCCACCCCTCCCCCGGTCCTGTTGTCTGGTCTGGGGGTGTGACTGAGGTGAAGCCCCCCGTAGGAGAGGGCAGCCTCTGCAGCAGAGTCAGAGGGGGTGAGCCATGTCTCAGTGAGTGCGAGGATAGTGAGTGATTTGGAGAGGAAGAGGTAGTGGACTGCTGTAAGTTTGTTGCGGACGGATCTGGCATTCCAGAGACCGCAGGGTAGGGGGAGTATGTGTTTGTGGGTGGGATGGATGGAAATAAGGTTGGAGCGAGCATGGGTGTTGAGGTTATTTGTGGACAGTGAGGGCTGTGAAGTGTATGAAGCAGGTCAGCAGGGGATGCTTGTCTGGCAGCAGGCTGTGGCCCAGGATTGGGTGATATAATACCAGCTGCAAGTAAGAGTAGGAGGGAAAGAGTAAGCAAATGTGAATGGAATTTAAATGTTTGTGAGGTTTTTGAGCTGCTGGAGGGAGAGAGAGATTTCAGGAGAGCTAACAGTTCATGAGAAGCTGAGTAAGGTGAGGAAAGCAGAGCAGGTGAAATGAATATGGGGTGTGGTACACTGGGAGGATGCATATTGCAATGCAACTTGTAGATGTTTGCAGACAGGCAGAACATAAGACAAAGTGCAGTAAACATAGTAATGGTCTCTGATTATAACCAGGAAGTTTCCAACCACTAAACAGTTTATATGAGTATGCAGCTAGTGCAAGCAAACCTGTGTAAATAAAGAAGCAGAGTCTACTTGGCTGTGCAACATATGTCCAGCAGTGGCATTTTTAGCAATAGCATTGGAGGCAGTTGTGGATGCAGAGTAGTAGTTTCCAGCAGAGTCCTGTGGCTGTTGAATCCTGTTTGAATTCCTGGGTGAATTCTTGGTAAATTCTTGGTAAGTTGTAAAGCACTTTGTAATAAATGGCACTTAGGAATTAAATGGCACAAGTGACCTAGGCCACGAGTGACCAAGCTCCAGCACTTAAATAGGTATGATAGCTGCCATGGCTGAATTGGAAGGGATTCTCAATTAGAACTTGGGAAAACAGTTCAGCTGAGAATGGAAATGGCTACCAAAAACCAGGCCTGCTGCAATAAATAATTACTGCTCACTGGGCAGGAACACAAAGGATTCACAAATGTAATATGGGAATCTACTAACACTGCTGAACTACTTAAATTTATATTAAACAATCTTAGTAGCAATGTATGCAGCAAGCGTACCAATTAAACGTGCAGATAAGGATTGCAGTCACAGATTGTACAGCAGACTTTTGCAAGGGAGTAGCAAGCGTAGCAAGGTGCAGCAATACTTCTGATAAGTACATGTCGACATTAAGAATGTCACTGGCAGTATTGTTAAGTGAAGACACACAGAAGCTGGTCTGTTCCATCTTTTCCAACTTCATCAATGAGATTCCGTGTGGAAGCAAGCATACTTATATGTAAGCTAGCGGCTAACGGCTCAAAGCGGAGGTCACTAAGGACTTCCAAAAGTTCTCTCTATGTTTGCGTAGATTACCTTCCAATTACTAAAACATACTGACTAGTTAATTTCTTCACCTTCAAAAAATTGGCTTTAGCCTACAGTAATGATTAGACTCTGAGCTACTCTAAGTCACCATTTGTAAAATTATGTTGAGTGCTGCAGAAAATGTCAAGGTTATATAAATGCATAATAATAACAATAATAATAATGTATGTCAAGCCCTGTAGTTTCCTGACCTTAATGTGGCTTTAAATCATACCTGTGCAAGTCGGCCAGCTGCTGTTGCAAGAACACTGCGGCTACAGATACTGACTCAGAGCTTCAGGACTGCCTGCCGGCAAAAATAAAGCGTATTACTGTATCTACCCTAACGGCTAATCTGATGCCTGACAAAATTAAAATGTAACAGTTAACCAAATGAACTTGTGTCCTGAGTTTTTAATATAGAGATGTGCCTCATGCACCTTCATCTCAGTGTTCTGAGATTCTGACTATTACTGGAATACCTTGATGCCATTTCTTTCTATGGATAGCCTAGCCCTCCTAACCTCTTTTAATTCAACATAAGCTGGGCAGAGTGGGATTCTGCAACCTGTATAATACCAACCTACATGCTCCATAATATGGGGGCAAAATATTTACCCTTTCTTGCAAAGCTCCCAACCATCTCAAGGACAAGAGCCTCCTCCCTACCTTGTCATGCTCAGGGAGGTGAGGGTTACTTCCCACACATTGCAGTAGGTCCTCGGGGGGATTATGTTGGGATCTGGGATTCCTAATTAATAATAAAGGGAGACCCAGATGTCTGCCTAATTTCTGGTAAATGGGTAGAGGTTGATCAATTTTTACTCTCTGCCTATTTAGAAGAAAGGGTTCATAGTTAGAAAGCTTATTTGAAATGAAAACCTTTTTTTTTTTTTTTTTTTATAAAATCAGGTGTAAAACACGGCCAGCTGCCTGTACTCCCCTGCAGCAACTCTGCAGGTTTTGCTGTTACTGCCACTCCCCACCACACCTCTGCCAGCACCCTCAACATCGCCATACCTCTGCTGGGCACCTACGACACCACCACTCCACACCACTGCTTGGCAATTCCACAATATAGAATATAGGAAGCCCAGACCAAAAAGTATCTTTAACCACTTCACCTACTAGGGTTTTTCCCCTTAAAGAGAACTTGAGGTGGGTTTGAAATATCCTATTACGACACAGAGGCAAGTGCTGTATACAAAGAGCAGCCTCTGTGTCCTTACACAGTATCCAGGCTCCGCCCGGGCTCTGCTGTCCCCCATAACAAAACCTCTAGGCTAGCGATACGCAGATTGGCGCTAGCTGGCTGTTTACCTGAAGGCTGTCACACTAACCACTGCTCCCTCGCCTCCTCTATAGCGCGGCTCCTCGCCTGTGTCCCTTCCCCTCCCCGCTGCTGTAAGCTTCCTCCAATCAACTTACAGAGGCGGGGAAGGAAGGGACGCAGGCAAAGAGCCTTCAGGTTAACAGCCAGCTAGCTGTACTACTTATCAAAATGAAACAATCTATATCTTGTTTTCTTCACCACCATTTAAGCTTTCCTTGGGAGCTACTTTTTGCTAGGAATAATTTTATACTAACTGCATTTTACTGGGAAAAATTTGAAAAAATTCATTATTTCTCAGTTTTCAACTATTATAGTTTTAAATAATACATGCTACCGTAATAAAAACCCACGCATTTTATTTGCCCATTTGTCCCGATTTTTGAAACATTTAAAATATTTCCTAGTACAATGCATGGCGCCAATAAGAAATAAAGGTCTGCATTTTTTCAGTTTAGCACCCATCACTATTTACAAGCCCATAGTTTAAAAATTAACAGTAATATAATCTCTTGACATACATATGAAAAAAGTTCAGTCCAGAAGGTAACTATTTATGTATTTTTTTTTAATTTGTATTTTTTTTCAAATGCGAAAAACATTGGGGTGATTATGGGATAGTGTGGGGGTAAAGTGTTAATTTTAAATGTATTTGTGGGTCTTTTTAAAAAAATAATAATTGTGTGTAGGTGTAATTTTACTATTTGGCCACAAGATGTCCTCGCACATTACTTCTTATTGAGTACCTATAGTACGCTAAATAGGAAGTAATACATGCATGGGTTCCGTCAGAAGTAAACAAATGATCGTGGCATCTCTTTGTTGCCTGTGATCATTGCCAGGGGGACAGAGATTAATAAATGGGAATTGCATTCCCATTCATTCATCCCTCGTCTGATGATCAGCAGTGATAATGAGCACGGAAGCGCATGGGGGAACAAGCGGTAGTGCGCAAAGGCAGGTGACGTAGTAGCTATGTCCCTGCGCGGGGAAGAGAAAATTTGCAGGGACATTGTTACTTGTCTCAGAGGAGGGGAAGTGGTTAATCTTCTACCAGGGTTCTACATTGTTCAATTGATTAGATCAATGAGAATCTTCCCTGACTAAGATTCCCATTGATCAGACTAAAGAACCGCCGACTCCCAATGTTGGGGACTCCCTGTATTGTCCCCATAGGTCCTCCTCGACTCTCCCCACGTCTCCTCCGATGGCTGTGCATAAATGCAAGCAGCACGGCTCACCTCATCCACTGGCTCCAGCGGCGATCAGAGACCTCACCTCTCCTTCACTGCTCCCCTAGTATCGGCTTCTGCTGATTGCATCATCAACAGAAGCCGGCATTACGGGAGCAGTGAAGGAGAGTAGAGGTCTCTGATTGCTGCTGGAGCCAATAGTTGAGGTGAGCTGTGCTGCCACAGTTTCATTTATCCACAGGGAGTGGATGAAACATGGGAGGGATTGGTGTACACATGGGGGACAGGAGGCGACACATGGAGGACAGGAGGGACACATGGGGGACAGAGGGGGACACAGGAGTAGTGTTGGGCGAACATCTAGATGTTCGGGTTCGGGCCGAACAGGCCGAACATGGCCGCGATGTTCGGGTGTTCGACCCGAACTCCGAACATAATGGAAGTCAATGGGGACCCGAACTTTTGTGGTTTGTAAAGCCTCCTTACATGCTACATACCCCAAATTTACAGGGTATGTGCACCTTGGGAGTGGGTACAAGAGGAAAAAAAATTTAGCAAAAAGAGCTTATAGTTTTTGAGAAAATCGATTTTAAAGTTTCAAAGGGAAAACTGTCTTTTAAATGCGGGAAATGTCTGTTTTCTTTGCACAGGTAACATGCTTTTTGTCGGCATGCAGTCATAAATGTAATACATATAAGAGGTTCCAGGAAAAGGGACCGGTAATGCTAACCCAGCAGCAGCACACGTGATGGAACAGGAGGAGGGTGGCGCAGGAGGAGAAGGCCACGCTTTGTGAGACACAACAACCCAGGCCTTGCATGAGGACAAAAAGCGTGCGGATAGCATGCTTTGTACCGCCATGTAGTCATAAATGTAATAAAGATAAGAGGTTCCATAAACAGGGACCGGCAACGGTAACCCAGCAGCAGCAGCAGCAGCAGCAGCACACGTGATGGAACAGGAGGAGGCGCAGGAGGAGAAGGCCACGCTTTGTGAGACACAACAACCCAAGCCTTGCATGAGGACAAAAAGCGTGCGGATAGCATGCTTTGTACCGCCATGTAGTCATAAATGTAATAAAGATAAGAGGTTCCATAAACAGGGACCGGCAACGGTAACCCAGCAGCAGCAGCAGCAGCAGCAGCACACGTGATGGAACAGGAGGAGGCGCAGGAGGAGAAGGCCACGCTTTGTGAGACACAACAACCCAGGCCTTGCATGAGGACAAAAAGCGTGCGGATATAGCAGCAATGCTTTTTGCCGCCATGCAGTCATAAATGTAATACAGATGAGAGGTTCAATAAACAGGGACCGGAAACGCTAAACCATCCCAGATGTTCATCGGTCATGTTACTTGGTTGGGGTCCAGGAGTGTTGCGTAGTCGTTTCCAATCCAGGATTGATTCATTTTAATTTGAGTCAGACGGTCTGCATTTTCTGTGGAGAGGCGGATACGCCGATCTGTGATGATGCCTCCGGCAGCACTGAAACAGCGTTCCGACATAACGCTGGCTGCCGGGCAAGCCAGCACCTCTATTGCGTACATTGCCAGTTCGTGCCAGGTGTCTAGCTTCATGCCCGGTTTCAGGTCCAGCGGTGCCAGCCACAAATCCGTCTGTTCCTTTATTCCCCTCCAAATTTCCTCCCCTGTGTGCTGCTTATCCCCAAGGCAGATCAGCTTCAGCAACGCTTGCTGACGCATGCCAACAGCTGTGCTGCACTGCTTCCACGATCCTACTGCTGCTGGTGCTGGGTTAGCATTTCCGGATGAGGTACAGCTTTGAGATGCGTTGGAGGAGAAGGAGTCAGAGAGGTAGGTGCTGCTGTTGTTATCCAGCTGTTTGCGGCGTGGGCAACACCCGCGCCGTAGCAGGTGAGGAATCGCTGCCAGGCTCCACAAGGTTCACCCAGTGCGCGGTAAGGGAGATGTATCGACCCTGGCCGAACGCACTCGTCCAGGTGTCAGTGGTGAGGTGAACCTTGCAGGCAACGGCATTCTTCAAGCTTCGGGTTATTTAGCTGACCACGTGCTCATGCAACTCAGGCACTGCAGAGCGCGCAAAGTGGTAGCGGCTGGGAACCACGTAATGTGGGATGGCCACTGACATCATGCCCTTGAAGCTGTTTGTCTCCACCACTCGATATGGCAGCATTTCGCAGGCCAGAAGCTTGGCTATGCTGGCTGGCTGTTACTGCCACGGCCCGGGGGTCATTTGCTGGCAATTTCCTCTTGTGCTCAAACATCTCAGAGACAGACAACTCAACCGTAGCGCTGCACACCGAAGGGCTGTTGGTTGTTGTGTTTGATGAACACTGGGAGACCTCAAGAGCACTAGTCCGGAAAGTGACAGTGTCAGCATCGTCTGATGTTTGTGAATGTTGTGAACCACGCAATGGCTGGGCTACTGCTGCTGCTGAGGCGGGTCTGGTGGTGAGTCTGGTGAACCCAAGGGAGGCAGTGTTGCTGGTGGTACCCTGTCCTGCCGCGTTTGCCCACAGAGTGGGATGTTTGGATAGAATGTGGCGGCTCATGCTGGTGGTGGAGAGGTTGTTAATACTTTTCCCCCTGCTCAGGCGGGTCTTGCACACCTTGCAAATCGCCATGGTAACATCCTCAGTGCAGTCTTCAAAGAAAGCCCAGACTTTAACTGGCTGAGGACTCGGACCTCGTGCGTGATGTGCTGGTGCTGCTTAACCCACTGCTGGACGCTTGAGAGGTCATCCAAGTAATTATCTGGTCCTGTTCTTTTGGATCTGTGAGGGTTGTTGTCCTGGACAACATGGGCAGTATTGAGTGGGTTTTCTTGGGTGCTCCCCTGTGGCCTGTACGTGAACCGTCAGGGGAAACACCTCTTCCCTTGCCCCTCCCTCTTTCACCGGATTTCTTCCTCATTTCACTTATCCTTAAAGTACACGCTGACTGGCAGCAGTACAGTGGCAGTACAGAAATGCTATACAGTGGTGGGTGAGCGGTGTACCACTATTGTCAGCAGTGACACAGAGCACAATGCTATACAGTGGCGGGTGAGCGGTGTACTACTGTTCCCAGCAGACACAGAGTGGAAGTAAACACAATGCTATATAGTGTGGCTGAGCCGTGTACACAGAGTGGCATTAAACACAATGCTATATAGTCTGCTATATAGTCACCCCGAACAGGGTGATGTTCTGCAGAACCCAAACAGTGGCAAACACTGTTCGCCCAACACTACTGGGAGGGAACGCAGATTTTAGTACCTAAACACACGATACAACATGTTTTCCGGGGTCGGACTCTGAGGCACATACAGATGGTCCCGATCATCATCCTCATCATACAACTCTTCTCCTGAGTCTGACCCACCCACCACCTCTGCCACCCCAACATCCCCAGACACAGACCCCTCATCGTCCTCAACATTAACTTGGGATGCTGGCCTGAGCCAGACCTCCTCCTCCACATCAGGCCCCATCATCTCCTCAATGGCAGCCCTCATTAATCGCTCTGGCGACGGACTGATGGACACAACGTTCTCCTCCGGGGAGGGCTGCTGCTGACCACTGGCTGCTGGGGTGGATGTTATAGCTTGCGTGGGGCGTTGGCTGTTGCTGTTGTTGGGAGTGCTGCTCACAGCGGAGGTCTCTGGGGAACTCATGTTGAGCTCATATAGTGGTTGACGGTGAGTGGAGTATTACTGATCCCAGCAATATACACACTGACTGGCAGAGTACGCAATGCTATATAGTGTGGCTGAGCGGTGTACACAGAGTGGCAGTAAACACAATGCTATATAGTCTGGCTGAGCGAGCGGTGTACTACTGTTCCCAGCAGAATCAGAGTGGCAGTAAACAATGGTATATAGTCTGGCTGAGCGGTGTACACAGAGTGTCAGTAAACAATGGTATATAGTCTGGCTGAGCGAGCGGTGTACTACTGTTCCCAGCAGAATCAGAGTGGCAGTAAACAATGGTATATAGTCTGGCTGAGCGAGCGGTGTACTACTGTTCCCAGCAGAATCAGAGTGGCAGTAAACAATGGTATATAGTCTGGCTGAGCGGTGTACACAGAGTGTCAGTAAACAATGGTATATAGTCTGGCTGAGCGAGCGGTGTACTACTGTTCCCAGCAGAATCAGAGTGGCAGTAAACAATGGTATATAGTCTGGCTGAGTGGTGTACACAGAGTGTCAGTAAACAATGGTATATAGTCTGGCTGAGCGGTGTACACACAATGCTATATAGTCTGCTATATAGTGTCAGTAAACAATGGTATATAGTCTGGCTGAGCGAGCGGTGTACTACTGTTCCCAGCAGAATCAGAGTGGCAGTAAACAATGGTATATAGTCTGGCTGAGCGGTGTACACAGAGTTTCAGTAAACAATGGTATATAGTCTGGCTGAGCGGTGTACACAGAGTGTCAGTAAACAATGGTATATAGTCTGGCTGAGCGGTGTACACAGAGTGGCAGTAAACACAATGCTATATAGTCTGGCTGAGCGAGCGGTGTACTACTGTTCCCAGCAGAATCAGAGTGGCAGTAAACAATGGTATATAGTCTGGCTGAGCGGTGTACACAGAGTGTCAGTAAACAATGGTATATAGTCTGGCTGAGCGGTGTACACAGAGTGTCAGTAAACAATGGTATATAGTCTGGCTGAGCGGTGTACACAGAGTGGCAGTAAACACAATGCTATATACTCTGGCTGAGCGAGCGGTGTACTACTGTTCCCAGCAGACACAGAACAGTAAACAGAATGCTATATAGTGTGGCTGAGCGAGCGGTGTACCACTATTCCCAGCAGACACAGAACAGTAAACAGAATGCTATATAGTGTGGCTGAGCGAGCGGTGTACCACTATTCCCAGCAGACACAGAACAGTAAACAGAATGCTATATAGTGTGGCTGAGCGAGCGGTGTACCACTATTCCAAACAGACACAGAACAGTGAACAGAATGCTATATAGTGTGGCTGAGCGAGCGGTGTACCACTATTCCCAGCAGACACAGAGTGGCAGTAAACAGAATGCTATATAGTGTGGCTGAGCGAGGTACACAGAGTGGCAGTAAACAGAATGCTATATAGTGTGGCTGAGCAAGCGGTGTACTACTATTCCCAGCAGACACAGAGTGGCAGTAAACAGAATGCTATATAGTGTGGCTGAGCGAGGTACACAGAGTGGCAGTAAACAGAATGCTATATAGTGTGGCTGAGCAAGCGGTGTACTACTGTTCCCAGCAGTGACACAATGACAGGGGGGACCCTGGCTAGCGTGGCTGGAGCGCGAACTACCCTGCCTGCCTACCCAAAGCTAAACCCACAGACAAATGGCGGAGATATGACGTGGTTCGGGTATTTATTTACCCGAACCACGTGACCGTTCGGCCAATCAGAGCGCGTTCGGGTCCGAACCACGTGACCCGTTCGGCCAATCACAGCGCTAGCCGAACGTTCGGGGAACGTTCGGTCATGCGCTCTTAGTTCGGCCATGTGGCCGAACGGTTTGGCCGAGCACCGTCAGGTGTTCGGCCGAACTCGAACATCACCCGAACAGGGTGATGTTCTGCAGAACCCGAACAGTGGCGAACACTGTTCGCCCAACACTACACAGGAGGACAGATGCAGTACAAGGGAGACACAAGAATGGGGGGAAAACATGTACAAGGCGCACCTGGACAATGGACACACCAGGTTTAGTATATCGTTTCTCTGGTTTTTGCCCTCTATACCTAAGAATGTCTTATATTCCAGAGCGATTTATATGCAAAAAAATATGCTAATTTTCCTAATCCAAATGGCATTGCTGCTTCTTCAAGCTCTCTTCTTTAAAATGAAACATTTTAGAAAACAGGAGTGATCCTTGGTAATACAAAACCAAACAAGCCAAGCAGAAGGCCATTGTGTTAGCAAAGAAAAGATGCTTTTAATAATTTGTTTGGTGATAGACCCACTCCCATAAGAAAAATACATACAACAGTTATATCAAAATATGCACCAAATATACACACATTAAAAAGAGTGATCCTTGCCAGGCTGAGCATTTCTGATTGCTAACTAGCCAACTGAATACTGTGCCTGAGATACCAGCGAAGGAAAATTATTTTATTTGCAAGAGCCCTTGATAATACTTTTATTTGAAACATTAACATATTGCATTAAACAGATGCCCCTTGTTCCCTTTTAAGCCTGCTAATGAGGACACAGAACACTTTCATAATGCAAAATGGTAAACCAACGGGGAAGCATTAGAGAAACAAACTGCATAGTTTAAAAAAGACACAGGTGGAGAATAATTGCTAACAAGTTCCCCCCAAACAAACTAATTTAGGTCACTGAATGTTAAATTAAATGTAATATTACCATGAACTGTATTTACATGAATTGTTAAGTAAATTCAATAGCATTTCTAGGTACAGTTCTCTATACAACATGTCAATATAGCAGGCAGTGTCCAAATCATGTTACCTTTGTGTACCAGTCAAGGCTTCTGTAGCTAAAAAAATGCAATTCAAGCCCACTACAGGCACAAATGTTTTTCTGCAGGTTGGGTGGTTGTGGCTGAGGATGGTCAGACATGTCCAATTCCATGGAAACTCTGATTACTGCAAGTTTCACCAGATAATTCTTTGATTGGCAAAATACTTCCTAGTCTGAACCAATCACAGGAGGCAAAATCCAGATTATCATGGAAACTTCAGACCAATCACAAGACTCGGATCCTAGTGAGTTTTGTGAATGGCCTAAAATTTCTATAGTATAGTATTATTTCCACGGTAAACCTTCCCATTCTCTGATTGGCTAATGCTACTGAGTATTTGTGAGTCTTGTGATCGGTCTAAAATTATTGCGTCTCAGAATTTAGAAGTACTTGGTAGAATTAGACTAATCAGAGAATGTAGAGGTTTTCTGCAGAAATCGGAATACCACGGTAATTTTAGGTTAATCACAGGACTTTTGTGAAACTTGTTAGTATTAGTGTTGTAATTGGTCTAAAATTTCTGAGATGTTCTAATTTTCGTGGGAAACTTTGGCATCCTGTGATTGGTCCAATGCTTCCAATCTGTGTGGCTGTGCCAAACATTTTTAGTTGTGGTAATGCAGCATTTCCGCGAGATACCGATTCCTGAGACTGATTTCTGATTACCGATGCGGTAAGCTCATTTACGATCGGAAATTTGGAAATCAGTATTCCGCAGAAATGTTTGCACTATCCCTAGTGGCTCTACTTAAAGGAAACATCAGGGAAAAAGTAACACAATGAGCTTTACTTATCAGGGGCTTCTTCCAGCCCCTAGCAGCCGACATGTTCCTCGCCACATCTCCGGTGTCGCGGGATCTCCTCCGCTGCAGATGCCAACGCATGGCACTGAGTTACTCCACGTTTTTCCCCTATGCAGTTGCGATTCCTTCCATCATAATGTATAGAATCGTAATGCAAACGCACCTGCGTCTAAATTGGGCCGATGGAAACAATGGCTTTGGTGGTTATTTTTACGCTAGGAGTACTAGTAAATATTAAAAATGTTAGTATTTTTGTGCTTAAAACAAGCAGTGCTGAGATGTCCGAAGAAGAGTTTCAGCATGTTGGTCCGGTTTATCCATACTGGAAATAAATTGCATCGGCTAAGCTATGGATTTCGTACACTCTCAATAGCAGAGTCAGGCACTCGGAAACCCTATTGAGCCACCATGGAGTGAATGCGATGGTTCATTTAGAATTCATAACATTCGGCTACATTTATGGATTAAGAGAAGCATAGCTTAATCATCTCGATCTGCAATCCCATTTAGAAGCTGGCATGAAACCTTTCCATAACAATGACATTGTCTCTGCCCCAAGCCAGTCACCCGGAGGTCCTATTCCACAGCACTAGGAATTGAGAAATGTCCAGCCACAATGTTCTCAGTAGCGTCACACATTTGATTTTATATTCCATAGCATCTAGTAATATTACTAAAATAATTTGTCAGGAAAAAGTAATACAAAATGCTAATTACATTCCAGATAAGAGAAGTTTCTTGGAAGGAAAAGCGACAGATTGAAGGGGTGGAACTCGGCTAATCCTCCTATTGTTTTCTAAACTTAAATTGATTTGGAAAGCAAAAAGGATTAGTTTGCCAAAGCCATAATCTTCCTGTTACTGTTGTATTTCTATTATATTTTTTTGTAATGATTGGACATAAACTATTAAGCTACACAAACATTTAATTCCAGTACACTGTGACAACTAGGAATATTTGCTTTTGTTTCTGAAACAAAAGTGATGCTTAAAGTATACCAGAGCTGCGGCATCCTAAAGATTTTATACTCACCTGGAGCTTCCTTCATCAGCACGTGCTTCTATCAGCATGCGCAGTAGCCCAGACTAATGCCTAGTACACACCATACAATTTTCTGTAAGATTTACCTGCCAGATAGATAATGTCCAACATGTTGGACATTATCTATCTAACCATCTATCTGCCTAGCAATTAGGCATTGTTCTACTCAGCAGGAGATAAACAGAAGACAATGCACCAGAGATAATGACCAGTCTCTACCAGTATTTTGCAGAAAATAATCTAATTACAGGAAATCTTACAGAAAAATCTTACAGAAAATTGTATGGTGTGTACTAGGCATAACACGACTGAGCCTATTACCGGGGCTGATCACGGCTGAATGGGAGACCGTGGGAGGAGGGCGAGAAACTCACACATGCTCATCGAGTATAAAATCTTTTGGACCTGGTTTACTTTAAAGTAGACCTATTTTTCAAATAAGATTCCTACTGTGAGTGTGGAGTTGTACAGATGCTTACCGCACCTCCCATGCCCCGCCATCTCTCTCCATCCTCGGGTAATTGTCCAAGTTCTTTACTTCCTTGTCGGCTCAGTCTGCGCCTTACAACTGTGCTCCCCGGGGACCCCATATGACATAAGTGTGGTCGCAAGGCGCCCAAGCGGTCATACTGCGCATGTACAGAGTAGTATGACTAGATCAGAGGCCACCGACCACGCCAATCTTGGACAGTTAACCGGGAATGGAGAGAGATGCCGGGGCGCGGGTGGTGCGGTAAGCTTCTGCGAAACTCCCCACATACACAGTAGGCATCCTTTTTGAAAATATTAGCGCTAAGGTATCCTTTAACGTGTTAGTGCACTTAAATTCACTTAAAATGTCTTAAAATGGGGTTGTGATCAATAATTTGCTTCTACTCTGTGCTTATACTGAAAATAAACCTGTTGCAGTGCATGCTAAGCTGTGCTTGAAATAGTAGCTTTATCATACTTCCATCCTTCACTCTTGTTCTGAATTCTGTGTTTAAACTGCTTATCACCTATGTACAGCAATTTTAAATACTACTAGTGAAAAAGGCCTGCCCGTTAAATAACAGGCCCCCCTGCCACAACGCTAGCATGTGAAAGGAGGCCCTGGTGCGTTTGCAAGAGATCTGGACTGGCAGGAGTACACTGAGCTGTTCTAGAAGGTAATGCTGACATCTGGTGTGGGGGGGGGGGGGGCTTTTTGAAGTACGGCATGTTCACTCTCTACACACTTTTTTATTAACCCCTGATGAAGCCCATTTTTAAAGGGGCACTTTGGCGAAAAATTGTACAATTTTAAATATGTGCAAACGTCGACAAATAAGAGGTACATTTTTTCAAGAGTAAAATGAGCCATAAATTACTTTTCTCCTATGTTGCTGTCACTTACAGTAGGTAGTAGAAATCAGAAGCAACAGGTTTTGGCCTAGTCCATTTATAGCTCATTTTACTCTGGAAAAAATGTACTTCTTATTTGTATATGTTTTCACATATTTTAAATTTTACTCTTTTTTGCCATAGAACCCTTTTAAGAGCGAAAAATGTTGGGTATTGGGAGGTGTCACACAACACTTGTATAGTTAGCAGTGTCTATTATTTTAATACATACACGTAATAATTGTTTTATCCTAAATGCATTTTAACTGGAAAATTAAGAAAAAATAGAAAAATAGTTTTCGGCCATTATAGTTTTAAAATTTTACATGCTACCATAATAAAAGTCACATTTTATTTGCCCATTTATCCCGGTTATTGCAACATTTAAAGTATCTCCCTAGTACAATGTATGGCGGCAATTTTTTATTTGGAAATAAAGATGCATTTGTTCAGTTTTGCGTCCATCACTAAATACAAGCCCATAATTTCAAAATGAACAGTAATATATCCTTATGACATACATATTAAAAAAAATGCAGTCCCTAAGGTAACTATTTATGTATTTTTTTAATTGTCTTTGCTTAATGCAAAAGTTTTATTTGTGCAACTATAGGAGGGTGTGGAAGGTAAGGGGCTTGGACCAATACAACATAGTAACCAAGGCACATTTCACCAAGCATTGCTTATTAGTTGGAGGGCTTTTCGGTCTCTTTTAATTCCTAGTGGTTTGGGTCACCCGAGCTGCTTGGTTACTCTGTTGTACTGGTCCAAGCCTTATCCCATATAGCCATATCAATCCCTGCCATGTACTGATGAGGGCCAAAAGCCTGAAACAGGCTGTCTACATGTGGGGTTGGTGTGGCTGTGTACTATTTAAAGCTATAGGCTTGCTATACACTAGCGGTTCTGGATGCTTGTCTGGCTTACAGGGGTGAAAAGAGATAATTTGCATATTCAGTAGTGAAGCATTGTGACCACAAATGTTCACTTACAGCTGAATTATTGCAAGTTTCCTTCTGTCTTAAGAAGGCAAATTTCACAGAAATTAAGGGTTTCATTTGAAATGTAAATGTAGGTCTTTTTATGAAAAAAATCAAATAAATGTGTGTGTAGGTGTAATTGTAATATTTGGCCACAAGATGTTCTTGCACATTACTTTCCTGTGCGTAGTATTAGTATGTGAACAGAAAGTAATGTGTGGAAGTGTTACAATGACCGCAGGCATCTCATTGATGCCGGCTAACTGAGTTCCTATTCCCTGCTCTCTGAGTTAACGGGCGTTGACGAGTACCCGCGCAGGCAGTTTGTGGCAATAGACGCATATTATCTACGCCCCTGTGCAGGAACTTAACCACCCTGGCGTTCTATTAAGATCGCCAGGGCAGCTGCATGAGGGTTTTTTTTAAATAAAAAAAAAAATATTTCATGCTGCCAACTGAAAGTTGGCTGCATGAAAGCCCACTAGATGGCGCTCCGGAGGCGTTCTTCTGATCGCCTCCGGCGCCCAGAATAAACAAGGAAGGCCGCAATGAGCGGCCTTCCTTGTTTTGCTTAGATCGTCGCCATAGCGACGAGCGGAGTGACGTCATGGACGTCAGCCGACGTCCTGACGTCTGCCGCCTCCGATCCAGCCCTTAGCGCTGGCCGGAACTATTTGTTCCGGCTGCGCAGGGCTCAGGCGGCTGGGGGGACCCTCTTTCGCCGCTGCTCGCGGCGGATCGCCGCAGAGCGGCGGCGATCGGGCAGCACACGCGGCTGGCAAAGTGCCGGCTGCGTGTGCTGGTCTTTATTTCATGTAAATCGGCCCAGCAGGGCCTGAGCGGCACCCTCTGGCGGTAATGGACGAGCTGAGCTCGTCCATACCGCTAAGGTGGTTAATTCCAGTGGGTGTATATATACTGCTGCAAACTGCATAAGTAGTTAAAAATAGAAGGGCAAGGTGGGAGGGCGCTGCTCCACAGACTGGATTACAGCAGCAAGTGAAATTAATCTTTTTAAGTTGCCCTAACTCACCTTCCAATTTATCTGCAGCTAATGCTTGACCTGCTGTTAGGGAAGGTATGCCAATATCCTCACTGGCTACCTGAAATGGCACTGTACACTGTACACCTACACAATGTACAATTGCCCTTACTCTTTACAGATGTGCTGTACACTTACCCACGCAATGAAACATAAAGAAAATATATACCAAATTCCAAGACACAAAAGGGGGGGAGAGCCCTGCCCTTGTGTGCTTACAATCTAAAATACAGAGAGGAGACAAAATGTCGGGTAGTATACAATAAGTAGTATACAATATGTATAGCTAGAGGCAGTGTGTTTTTAGGTTATATTTAATAAGGAGTACAACTTGGCCAGAGGTTGCAGGGGAAAGACCTATGTTACAAAACTAGTATATGTTTGTCAGAAAAATTGAGTTTTGAGGGAGGGCTTAAAGATTTCAAAGGCTGAGGAGCTACGGAGGTGTTTTGGAAGGAGATTCCAGAGGAAGAGTGAAGCACGTAAGAAATGTTGTATCCATGAATGTGAGGTGATTCTAGAGGAGGACAGAAAAAGGTCATATGCAGATCTGAGGTAGGGGTAGTATTCTATATGCACAAACCCAAATGTGAGCTGGACTAATGTTCACCATAAACCCATCCAGTATATAGTGCCAAAATGAAAGCTTTGAATTTTTCTAAACAAAGAAGGAAATTCTCTTTAACAGTCTATAATTGTTGTATTTTTGCTCAATTTGAAGCTCAGTGTTTGATGTCAGGAAGATCAAGTTATAGCCTGTATGAATGCTAATTATGAACATTGTCTTGTTGTAAGCCTGTAGAATCCTCATTGCATACAAGCAAGCAACCAGCAGCCAGTGACAGACAGAAGTTACTGCCACAAAGAAGCAGCCACTCGCTTTCCAAGAAATATGTATCAGCTGTGATATGTGAATACAATAAGCGGTATAATCCCCACAACTCTGTTCACAATAGCCAATTCACAGCTGTCACAAAGCAAGCTGAGCATTCACCAGTTTCTATAGAGAAAAAAAATGCAGCCTACCAACATTTGCTTTTTACAGGATGTTCTACCTTGTTGTCATTTTTAGGAATTTTAAAGGATGAGAAAGAAAGTAAAACATTGAAACAAATAGGATACAATTGCGTGTTCTGAAAGCCAACCTGACCTGATTCAGAATTGAAAAAAATAAACATCACCCCATAAACTGCTTCATATCCCAATGTAGCACCTGTGGTATTTGCTGCAGAAAACCCTCCTGGTCGCTTGCTTTCTATCTTTAAAAAACCTTCTCCTTCGTTTTAAAGTGGACCAGCAACTGTGAATAGGCTGTAGGAGCTCTGTCAAAGCATTTCCCCCCATACAGTAAACACTGAAGCTTAACCCTTTCAGGGCTCCCTGCAAAAGTGAAATCAACTTAAAACTTCAGTTTTTTTTAGGATTTCCATAATTTGTAATGGAGATTATTATATTCAGAAAGGTTATCATGTTGTGACTAACCTTTTAGAGCAGATTGCACCCCCCCCCCCCCCCCCCCAGAAGCAAGTGTGCTCGGATCGTCACTCCTGCAAAAATGATCATTGTAAAACATTATATTTGCACTGAAGAGTGAAAAAAAAGGATGTATTAAAATGTCCGTTTTGCAGGAACTAGTTGAACCCCATCCACCAGGTGGCAAAAACCTCCCTGATGATTTTTGCCCAAAGCCTCTCCGGAGAAGTCTGTGGCCACCTCCACCTGTGTTGATTTAGTTTTCAATTAGGAGTTTATAAATGTAGTTAAAGTAAAGTGACAAATTAATATCATGTATGTGTCCTTAAAAAATCATTTTGAAAGGCTCAAATTATACTTATTATTATTATTGACCTGTTTATGGCCACTTTAAGATACCAGATTTTCACTGGTTTCATGGCTTCTTTAATCTGAGCTTCTCTTCTCCTCTGGTCTCTATGTGAGTGTATCCAAGGCTTCTCATTAGCCATTTTCTCTTTCAGTCATTAAGGAAAAGGTAAAATGTTAGCTGCCCTGTCAATCATCATCATGTCTGACCCAGAGAAGAAGCAGCTTGAGAAGTAATGAAGAGGAGGACCAATGACCCTCAGAAGCTGCACTACAGATGAGAGTAGGAGGTTTTTTACCTACACTTGAAATTCCATAACACAGAATATAATTACCAATATTCTACTAATGGGAATCGGGGATAGTAGAATTTTTGTAAAATTACCAATCTTCTGCAATGAGTATTACCATGCCCATATTTTACCGGGTGGCTTTATTAGTACGCCAGCCCAACACCCTGTTTAGTAGAATTTCTAAGTAGTTGGCAATGGCATCATGAATATTCCACACATTTCAGGCTTCCTCCGTGCCAATTTATGCCTTGCTGTGAGACAAGATTATCTGACAATGCAAATAAAAGTAAAGGAAGTAAGAGGTGTACTGAAGCTGCTATTTTTATCATCCTTAAATCTTGCCTGGATGATTCACACACAGACAAGCACACAGTTACGGGAGTTAGAACACCCCATCTGCCTACTCATTCTGAGTCAATGATCTACAAAGAGGACATTTTTAAAAGGAAGTCGGAAATGGCACATTCCATATCCTTCCAAAGTGAAAGTTTCTTTAATGAGTCATCCAGGAATTTACTTCTGCTTCTCTCACACCTCCCATCCAAGTAGGCATATATGAATGTATCTATTTACCTCACAGTGTCTCCAGGCATGAGAATACTGCGGTGCTTTCACACAAAACTTTGTACATCCCGTAAACTCTATGTTTTAAAGGACCACTATCTCAAAAAATACATGTATGTGCATTAGCGTAAAATGTAGATTTTTTCCCAGAGTAAAATGTACTATACATTATTTATCTATGTCTCTGCCACTTTTAAAAATGCTTGGTGTAATTTGGCTTCTTAAAACAGAAGGTATTTGCAATAACTCAGCTTTAAGTGAACATCTGTGGTTACCCACAATGCACTGCTACTGAATATGCAAATTATCTCTATGCCACTGAAGCCAGGCTTGCATCCAGAACTGCTGGTGTATAGCAAACCTATAGCTTTAAATTATACAGAGCCACATCAACCCCACATGTAGACAGCTTTATTGGTACTTCTGGTCCTCCTTAGTACATGGCAGGGATTGATATGGCTGTATGGGATAGGGCTTAGACCAGTATAACAGAGTAACCAAGCAGCTCGGGGTGACCCAAACCACTAGGAAATTATAGGGGACTAAAAGAGACCAAAAAAACCCTCCTACAAAAAAGCAATGCTTGGTATGATTTGGCTTCTTAAAACAGAAGGTACTTGCAATAATTCAGCTTTAAGTAAATATCTGTGGTTACCCACAATGCACCGCTACTGAATATGCAAATTATCTCTTTATGCCCCTGAAGCAAGACTTGCATCCAGAACATAGCACGCCTATAGCATTACATTTTTGGAGCTCTTCCATTTCCTCATGGGGATTCTAAGTATTTCCTTTATTTACAAAAGCACTCCCTGGATGGGAGTGGTGAAGTCTGACTGCCATAATATTGTGCACATGAGGAGACAGGCTTCCCTGCATATTCCATAGCTGCTTTCCAATTAGTGTTTTTATAAGAATAAACGGAATGCTGAGAATCACCCATGAGTGAGGAGATGGGCTAGTCCAAAACCTGTCAAACATGTTGGATCTGTACTACCTTCTGACACGGCTTTAAGAAGAGAAAAAAGTAATTCATAGTTGAAATTATTCTGGAACAAATCTAGATTGCATATGCATACACACACATGCATTTTACATTTTTGTGATGGTGGTCCTTTAACCACTTCACCACTGAGGGGTTTTACCCCTTGAGCACCAGAGCAATTTTCACCTTTCAGCGCTCCTTCCATTCATTCGTCTATAACTTTATCATTACTTATCACAATGAAATGAACTATATCTTGTTTTTTCCGCCACCAATTAGGCTTTCTTTAGGTGGGACATTATGCCAAGAATTATTTTATTCTAAATATGTTTTAATGGGAAAATAGGAAAAATGTGGGAAAAATTAATTATTTTTCAGTTTTCGGCCATTATAGTTTTTAAATAATGCATGCTACTGTAATTAAAACCCATGAAATGTATTTGCCCATGTGTCCCGGTTATAAAACCGTTTAAATTATGTCCCTATCACAATGTTTGGCACCAATATTTTATTCTGAAATAAAGGTGCATTTTTTTCAGTTTTGCGTCCACCCCTAATTACAAGCCCATAGTTTATAAAGTAACAGTGTTGTACCCTCCTGACATAAAAATTTAAAAAGTTCAGTCCCTAAGGTAACTATTTATGTTTTTTTTTATTGTAAATTTTTTTTTTTTTTTATTACAAAAAAAAAAAAAAATGGGGAGTGTGGGAGGTAATGAGTTATTTTTTTGTGTATCAGGATTGAATTTGTATGTGAAAAATGATTTAGGGTGTAGTTTTACTATTTGGCCACAAGATGGCAACAGTAACTTTTTGTTTAATGCGACCTCCAAGCGTCCTTCCGGACGCTTGGAGGAAGTATTAGGAGGCTGGGTACGTTTTTTTTTCACAATGATCTCGCTGCTTAGTGGAAAAGCAGCGGATCATTGCGGGGCTTAAATCAACGAACGGGAATGGATTTTCCCATTCATTGATCTCTGGGCGAGCGGCGGGCAGCGTGTCTACGAGCGGGAGTGCGCGCTACAGCGAGCGGGAGCACGGGCAGCGGCGGGAGCGCGGAAAGTACGGATTTCTCCATCCCTGGGGGTTAAAGGATGGAAAAAGGGACGCAGAAATTCGTACGGGCGGGGGTAAAGTGGTTAAGCACTTGTTTAATTAGTTTGAGGTGTCTCACATAGTGGTGAAATACAAGTATAGTGGCTGTAACTAACAAGCCTATCTGTATTCATTACTCAAGGTCATTAAGGCACACCTGAGATGAGAGGGCTATGGAGGCTGGCAATTTTCTTTCCTTTTAAACATTACAGATTGGGTGTCCTGCTGATCTTCTGCCTTTAATACTTTTAGCCATGTACCCTGAACACATCAGGTGCTCTGATTCAAGTCTGACTGGATCTTCCACATACCTGTTTCAGGTGTGTGATTCAGACACTACTGCACGTAAAGAGATCATCAGGACTTCCAGACAACTAGTATTGCTAAAACATAAATAAATATGGCACCCAGCATATCCCTTTCAGTGCATGTGCACCTTAAAGTGTACCTGAGACCAGTTAAGTAGAATAATTTATACTTGCCTGGGACTTCCTCCAGCCCATGTACTCTGTGGGATCCCTAGCCGTCCTCCCGGGCGGCTCCGTTAATCTTCAATCTTGCCATTGATTGCTGGCGCGACTGAAGCCTTTCTAACGGGAAAGACTGAAGAGCAGCCAGAGAGGACAGCAATAGAGCCCACTGAGTACATGGGGCTGAAGGAAGCCCCAGGTAAGTATAAATTCTTCCATTTAACTGGTTTCAGGTTTCCTTTAAAAATGTTGATGGAAATGCTCTAGGGGTAAAAAAAGAGGTTTCAAATATGACAACAGACTGAATACAAAGAAGTCTACATTAACATTAGTGAATGTCCGGTATAAAAGTGAATAGCTAATAAAGATTTAAGGCCATTTTATGTTTGCACTAAAACATTCAGTATAGGCTGATGCTCTGCTTGTATGCACAGCAAAGTGATAAGAAATCAGTTTAGTCTGTCTGTTTTTCTGAACTCAGAACTCCTTCTCTGCTCTAAAAGATTAGGCACAGTATGATAACCATTGGGAAAAAAAATTCTCCATTACAATGTACAGGAATCCAAAAAAAAACTGAAAATGTACTGGATGCACTTTCGGGGAGCACAGAAGGGGTTAAAGCATCTTTATTTCTCTGCACGCCAGTGTCAGGCACTGTGAGTCACATCTACTGATAACACACTAATTACACTGAACTGTAGCTAAATAAACAAACACAGCACAGTGCAGCTGATTTCTACAGCATTTCTATGTGGAATGAAAACTCTTCAGTCTGTTCTGTGAAAGAGCCCGGGTCCACTTTTACTGTTTCATATGACTAATAATAGTGACTGTTGCATGAGTTCTCCTCACTTTGTGCACAGGGCTGACATCTATAGTAAGATGGCAATTCTCATGAAGACACAAACCAGGAATCAGAACAAAAAGCTAAGAGGAGGAAGTAAAAGTGTAAAGATACTGCCGTAATTTTTACTTTGAGTTGCAAATAATACCATCATTAAAGGGAACCAGAGGCCCCAGAAAAAAGATTCTATACATACCTGGGGCTTCCTCCAGCCCCATACGCATGGATCGCTCCCACGCCGCCATCCTCCGCTTCCTGTATCCAGCGGTATCGAGTCCCGTAGTTTCGGCCAGTCGGCGGCAGCACGCGGCCAATTGTCCGCATCACAGGGGCTCCCGGCATACCCTTACGCGTGCGGCTGCCTACTGCGCAGCCGCACGCGTAAGGGTATGGAGGGAGCCCCTGCTCATGCGGACAATTGGCCGCGTCCGCCGGAAGTGACGGGACCCGTTACTGGCGGATCCAGGAAGCGGAGGACGGTGGCGTGGGAGCGATCCGTGCGTATGGGGCTGGAGCAAGCCCCAGGTATGTATAGAATCTTTTTTCTGGGGCCTCTGGTTCCCTTTAAAGTCCCACTGCACACTGGCAGCTAAATCAGGTTAAAAACAATCTCTGGAACGAAGTGCTGCACAGATCTAGGGACATATTTATGCATAGAGGGGGCTTGAAGTGAAGGTCTGTTTTTTTAGTCAAGAAGTGCTTTAACCCTTGTTTGCAAAAGAAAGCCTTAACTTACTTAAAATTTTAGAAACACTAGTTTATGAACTTGTAAATAAAAAAGACCCACAGTAAACAAAACTGATAGAAATCCAGTAGAGCTAAAATTAGGTGGGAAAGAAGAACAAAGGGTTTTGACTATAAAACAGGGACAGTTGGGAACTATGGATTTTAGCAGATCAGTTTTTCTCCAGTGATGTCCTCTTTTGTTGAAGCATCTCTGTTGTACTGACATCCAGAGGTCAGAATGCAGGAAGAGGCGCGAGCTTGAGCAAATTAAATTTTAACAAGACGTTTAAATAACACAGCGCCTCAGCTAACAAAGCAACAAAGTTTCAGCACAACCTTCCAGACTGCTGCTGTACTCTGTTAAGAAACTGTCTTTGCCCTTTAAGGTCACTTCATGTTTTTAAAAAGGATCCCTAACTAGTCAGTCGAGCTGAAAGCATTAACTAATTTGCCTCCAGAGAAAAACATCCACGTCTTCGCAAAGCTGAGCTCGGAGGACCCCACAGCAACAGAGGTCTTTTGAAATAATGATTTGATAAGCGCTAATCCCACAAAGGACAACAAATCAGTGCACAGCTTATAAACACTGAAAAAAACACTGCCCATCGTCTAGAAATGTGTTGCAAACTGTACAGTATAAAAGCAGAGGAAAACACAGGGAGGTGCAAGAAATACATTCATGTTTCTAAACCTTTCGACGCATGTTAGAAAAAATATAGTCTATGACACACGTTCCATGAGGTCTTGACTGATAATCTAGTGTGTATACAGGTGTCCTATAACCTTGTTAAAGTGTACCTGTCCCAAGGGGAACAAGAGAATTTTTACTGCCCTGTGGCTTCTTCCAGACCCCTGTAAACTGTCACCTCCCTCTGTGTCCATCTGGTTGCCCCTGTTCATCCACTATCAGCCCCATTAAAGTCCACAAATGGCTAAGTCGCGGCTCCAGCCCTGTGCCTACGCAATTGAGTTTCCTTGGCCAGGAGCACTCTGCCCTGTGCAGTTATAAGCTTTAACTTACTGTGGAAGCGCAGAAGGCTCCCGGCAATGGGAGCTTGATGGAGGAGCCCAGTACAGCACATGAACAGTAGCCCCTAGATCATGAGCTCCACTTGCTGTCCCTATGACGTGAAAATAAGTCTCTGCACTCTCCTTCCTACAAAATCTTAGATAACACTGTTTATTTATCTCTGACCTGATAACATCACTACAGAGTTGTAAAATAATGACAACAAACCCCTATCCTCCTCCCAGGGAATGGCAGAGTTAATTAGTATACAAGTGTAAAATAGACATTCCAGAAGCAGACAGTAGCAGATGGTATACATTGCTTAATTGTTACATCTAATACATTATCAAAACAAATTAACTTTTTAAATAAACAGGAGGGATAGGCAAATAAAATGTGTGGGTTTAATGTACAATAGAACTGTTTACATTAAAGCTATATTGTATGAAAGTGAATAAATTGTGTATTTTTTCACTTTTTTCCTTTTAAAATGCGTAGAAAATAAGGTCATTACTAATAACAAATATCAGCCACAAAAAGCCTTATTTGTCCTGAAAAAAATATATATAGATAATTTAGTTGTGATAATTATTGATAAAGTTATTGCCAAAGTAATCACAGCTGAGCTGAACTGTGAAAATTACCAGGGTAGCGATGTGGTTAATTTGGCTACAGCAACATCTTGGATTGTACATCGGAAGATGCTGAGGGAGCTGACAGATCACAGGGGTTGGAAGAAGCCCCAGGTAAGTAAAATATCGCCTTGCCTCCCCCCCCCCGCCTTTCATCTCAGGTTGACTTTAAGTGATCCAGCATGGCAGATCTTTAAACAATACCTACAAAGGAGTGCATTATATTAATACTTACCCCTGATGTGCTCCCTATTATTTCTCATCATTGAATAATACATGTTTCTCAACCAGGGCCATCCATTTATGACCATTTTGGTACACCAGGCAAGGCAACTTTTGTCCAAACCTATTCCCCCCAATTTTGTGAATAGAAAGATTGTAGCTACATTGATTAATAGATAGATTATAGATAATAGATAGATTATATAAAGAAATTATTTTGTTTCGTAAAATAAAATCTATCACAACTATTTTGTAATGCCGATTTGGGGTCTCAAAAATTACCATCTTTTTTTTTTCTTAAAAAAAATAAATACATATATAGCAGTTTTGTATAAGAATTCCATGAAGTGCGCGAGTCGTCCGTAAGATGACAAGCTGGTACAAAGCCACATAGTTATTTGGTTTGGAAAAAGACCTACGTCCATCAAGATCAACCAGAAGATTAGGTATGGCATCTGTAACTTACATTTTGCTGAAAAGCCCAGCAGGCATAACAGTTAGAGACTGTCATTAGCATGGGGCCCTAGTCAAGTTAGCAGCCCTCCCCCCCCCCCCACACCACTGATTGTAACCTGGCTTTTCTTGTAAGGTTTGGTGGGAGGTAGCATCCACTAGGCCCCTAGACATTATTAAGACTCTAGGCAACTGCCCAGGATTGCCTTGCGGATGATTCCCGGCTCTGGATCAGCATCGCACCTAATGTAATTGCGGTGGAAGCCTCTCTCACTTGGATTGGCTTTATTCTTAAAGTGGAACTGAAGAGTCTATAAAAACAAACAGTTTCACTTACCTGGGGCTTCCCCAAGCCCCCTGAAACTGTCCTGTTCCGCGCCGGTCCTCTATCATCCTCCATTCTCCCGCCACGGTGCAGTTTAATTACCACTGACTTGTAAGGGGGTACGCCTATCCTTCTTTACATTACCGTCCACTGCAGGACAGTAATGCAAAGAAAGATACGCATGGCCCGGGCCGCTCAGGCACAATTGCTGTCGACTTGCAAGCCGGTGGTAATGAAACTGCACTGCGGTGGGAGAACAGAAGATCATAGAGGACCGGCGCGGGACAGGACGGCTGCAGGGGGCTTCGGAAAGCCCCAGGTAAGTGTAACTGTTTGTTTTTGTAGAATCTTCAGTTCCGCTTTAGGTAAGAGCCTGTATCTGACACAATTAAATCTTTTTACCACAAATCCTGCAGATTTTCCTAGCTTTGCACAGCTCACTACCAATTCTTTGCTAGCAATGCACTTGCTGATTACCACAAACACTGTTGAAGTCTTTGTTACAAAGGGAAACAAACGTAGCAGACAATTAACTTCTTAGAACGTACCATTTATTTTGAGAATTTTAGGCTTGATATAAATCATCACTATCAACAGATAAGGCGACAACATAATGAGGATTTCAAAAGATCAATTTATCTTTACAAGAAAGAGAGAAACATTTTTTGCGGGGATTATTTCATAGCTCAAAATTCAAAAGTACAATACTGTGCTGTATGTCACCATTTCACCTCCAGGGTCATATTCCGCCATACAGAGAGGTGACATTGTCTAGAGCTATTACGGCTTTACTTTGAAGTCTACCTAGTCAGACTTCATTTTGTGCTTGGTGGCAGACAGGATTTTGTTTTATTACAGATTTTTTTCTATAGAAATGTGAGAAAAAATGCTGTAACAGTGGAACCCTATAAGGGAGATTCCACTGCAGCATTTTCTGAGCAATCCCGGAGTGATTGCGTTGAAAAAATGTAGAGGCAAATCGCATTCCCTCAGATCTGGGGACCTCAACAAAAATTGATGTGCTTAATAGCCCCATGAGCACTGTGGCTTCCCTCGCCGTCCTCTTCATCCCCTTTGTTCTGGAGCTATGACTCCCAGTAATCCAGTCAAGGTCTTATGCGCCTGCACGGCTCCCATCCCCTGGAGTGTTCTGCGCTTGTGCAGTACTACTGTGCAGATGCAGAACGCTCCAGGGGATGGGAGCACAACGAGGGGTGCGCACTCTGCCGATTCACGCATGTGCTTTAGACCGCGACTGCCCGGATTACCGGGAGTCATAGCCGCTTAGCAGAGGGGCAGAGGACGGTGGCAAGGGAGGCCACGATGCTCATGGGGCTAGAGGAAGCCCCAGGTAAGTATAAATAAGCACTAGTGAACAATGAGCAAGCTTAGCTTCACAAGAAAGTGAAACTGAAACTGCATGTGTTCGCGGAGGTGTTAAAGAAGGCAGACATGGTTACTTTTACCTGGATGACGCCCTCTTGCTACAGCACTCCATCCTCCTGACACTTCCTGCTTTACCACCAGAAGGTCTGCTGTGTAGGAGGAAGTATCATGAGGATGGAATGCAGTGTGGAGCAGCACGGCAAGAGGACCTTATTCAGATAACTTGACCTTCCCTGCCGGGCCTCCTCCTTGAACATGAGCGGGTACAGTTTTGCTTCATGTGAAACTAACTTGCCTTATACTTAATTAAAAGCAGGCACAGTTTTTTCTTTACCACAGATCTTCCTCAATACACTGACGCATTTACTACTTTAAACTCCTTAGTGAGCACCAGTGGAACTTATAATATATATTCTTGTTACAAATAAGTTCAAGATAAACTAGACTAGTTATATTTACTGTCAATGGGGTGGAGAAAGTATTGACATAGCTTACAGGGGATAGGAAGAGGTTTACTGTATAACACACCAAGGGCCAGAAACTGGTTACATCTAATCGAAATCAACTCTTAGCATAGCATAACATGGTATAAGGGAGGGTAGGTAAGGCAAGATAAATGGTGTTGGTGTTATTATAACTATATGAACGTAAACTTAGTTAAGCATAACTTACCAAATATTCCTGTGGCAGCATTAAAAGCAAGAAAAACAGTAAATATACATGTACTATGCAAATCAGTAAGAACACAGAAGACAATATGAAGGCATAGTTAATTAAAATTAATGAAACACACAGGAAACATTTAAAGGGATACTGTAGGGGGGTCGGGGGAAAATGAGCTGAACTTACCCGGGGCTTCTAATGGTCCCCCGCAGACATCCTGTGTTGGCGCAGCCACTCCCCAATGCTCCGGCCCCGCCTCCAGTTCACTTCTGGAATTTCTGACTTTAAAGTCAGAAAACCACTGCGCCTGCGTTGCCGTGTCCTCGCTCCCGCTGATGTCACCAGGAGTGTACTGCGCAGACACAGACCATACTGGGCCTGTGCTGTGCGCTCTTGATGACATCAGCAGGATCGAGGACACGGGAACGCAGGCGCAGTGGTTTTCTGACTTTAAAGTCAGAAATTCCAGAAGTGAACCGGAGGCGGGGCCAGAGCATCGGTGAGTGGCTGCATGGGCACAGGATGTCTGCGGGGGACCATTAGAAGCCCCGGGTAAGTTCAGCTCATTTTCCCCCACGACCCCCCTACAGTATCCCTTTAAAGAGCAATTAAACTATTATGGGGATGAAAAAAGAATTCCCTGGACATGTGAAGACATATTACTTGTCAAAACAACAAAAGTTAATTCAGGTAAAACAGTTGATGATTAACTGCGCATAGATTATTCTTCAGATGGGATACAGAACTGGATCAGAACTGTGCTGTTACACACACAAACGTATACAAGAGTTTGTAGGTGCTATGCAAGTAATCATACATACACTTAAAGAGGCACCGAGGGCATATAGTAGAATGCAGTCAATTATTCAGGATACCCATTTTTACTTACCGTATTTTTCGGAATATAAGACGCACTTTTTCTTCCCCAAAACTGGGGGTGGGGGGGGAAGTGGGTGCGTCTTATATTCAAAAGGTACAGTTTTGGGTCCCAGAATATACTCACCTGATCCTGCCGCCGCGCTCCTGTCCTCCATCTGCGGTAATCCGAGGCGGCCCGATCATCCAGATTCATGTCTTCTGTATCATGAGGCTTCCCATTCCTTAAGGATGCAGCTCTTTGGCGTCCCATCTGCCGCGTTCCTCATCACTGCAGTCTCGGTATATAGACTGCAGCCTTCCAGTGTACGCATTCCTCTGCCCGATACTCTTCCTAGTTACCGCGTCCTAGGCACTTCCTGGTTACAGTGCCTCTTCTGTGTGACCCGCAGCGCACGTGCGCCTGACGTCACATGCGCTGTAACCAGGAAGTGCCTATGACGCGGTAACTAGTAAGAGTATCGGCAGAGGAACGAGTACACCGGAAGGCTGCAGTCTATATACCGAGACTGCAGCGATGAGGAACGCGGCGGATGGGACGCCAAAGAGCTGCATCCTTAATGAGTGGGAAGCCTCATGATACAGAAGACATGAATCTGGATGATCGGGCAGCCTCGGATTACCGCTGATGGAGGACAGGAGCGCGGCGGCAGGATCAGGTGAGATACAGCAGAGGTTAGTTAGTGAAGTGTAGCATAGTGTAGTGTCGTTGGTGGGGGGGCAGAAGGGGTTAGTTAGTGAAGTGTAGTGTAGTTGGTGGGGGCAGCATGGGTTAGTTAGTGAAGTGTAGTGTAGTTGGTGGGGACAGCAGAGGTTAGTTAGTGAAGTGTAGTGAGGTGTAGTTGGTGGGGGGCAGAAGGGGTTAGTTAGTGAAGTGTAGTGAGGTGTAGTTGGTGGGGGACAAAAGGGGTTAGTTAGTGAAGTGTAGTGTAGTTGGTGGGGACAGCAGAGGTTAGTTAGTGAAATGTAGTGAGGTGTAGTGTAGTTGGTGGGGGCAGAAGGGGTTAGTTAGTGAAGTGTAGTGTAGCTGGCCAGTGTAGCCTAGATGGAGACATTTTAGAGGGGAGTAGGTTGGTAAGACGCCCCTGCACCAAAGACGCATCTAGGTTTAGTTAATTTTTTTTCCTGATTTTTGCTATCTAAAACTAGGTGCGTCTTATATGTCAGAGCGTCTTATATTCCGAAAAATACGGTAATTATCCTGGTTTCAGCATCCGGAATGCTGATGTTTAGTCTAGCCTATGATGTCACAAAGCCTCCTCCTCCCAGTGCATTTTTGGAGACCAGAGCCCGTATGCAATTACTTTTTTCTCCTGAGTTTCCTCCTAGGTGATATTTCACAACTTGACAATAAAATACCCCACAAACTACTGGCAAGGAAGAAAATACTCAAAATAATTTTGCTAGCACTTCTTCACATACTTTTTGGTACCTTTTCAATAGCAAACTGCTGAAAAGTTCTTTTAAACAGAAGATGAAAATGTATCTACTCGGAAAAAACGCAGGAGAAAAAGGTAATTGCATTTAGGCCCTGGGGCCATATGCAATTCACTTTTTTACCTGAGTTTTCCCCCAGGAGATAATCTTTCATCTTCATATTAAAATAACTTCCCAGCACTTTTCAACTAAAAAGGTACGAACAAGTAAATAAAAAAAGGACTATCAAAATTATTTTGAGCATTTTCTTGATTTCTGATGGCTTAAAATGCATTTTATTGGCAAATTTAAAAATATCACCCAGGAGAAAACTCAGGTGAAAAAATGAATTGAATATGGGCCCTGGTGTTGTTTCTAATCGTTTCAGAACACACAACAAAACAAACATTCCACAGTGATGTACCTTGCCAGAAGTAAGCATGCTGCCATCTCATCAGGGTGGGAGGGTTAGGTGGGTGCCAACCCCCCCCCCCCCTTATGCCTAATGCCTAATCCTAACCTCCCCTATAGGTGCCTAACCCTAAACCCCTCCCCCACCTATTGCCTAACCCTAACCTCCCCTGTAGGGGCCTAACCCTAACCCACCTCCCTCATCAAATGCCTAAATTAAGCCCACATGTTACGATACGAATGATAGTTGTAACCGATCGGCTACAACCATTAATTGCTATGCAGTAGCCTATCATCTACCAGCCACATCAGGTGCCCAAATGACTGTTTGGGCACCCGATGGCTGATAGTTAGCACAGGTGTCAGGATGCCTGCTGATCAAGGCCCCCAAATGACCTGATCCATTTTAGGACCACCAAGATATGTCCTCCTTTAGGGACAACAATAGCCTCAAAATAGCAGATCAATAATGAGTCTGTCAGCAATGTTGTGGGGCACCTGTACTAGATTTTTACCTGAAATGATCATGAATGATCATCTCACGTGATGGAAAATTAGCATCCATAAAAACACATTATGAAAGTAACAACTATGGGCTCAGCAACTAATGTTCTTTGTGCACTGCGGATTTGTGAATTACAAAACAGCAATTAAATACATATCTACAGCTATTGGCAATCAAATCATTAAGTGAAATTGCAAAAATAAAAAAAATATAACACGCTTTGGAAATATTTCACATTTTCCACAATTCAAAATTAAAAAGTGTGAGACTGTGTGAGCTTGAGTGAAGATTTGTGCGGTATTTTTGGATTGCACAGGCAGATGTTTTACTGATGGGGCTCACTGTTTATAGACACTGAAAAAAGGAATATGAACACATTTCTGAATGCTTTTAATCATAATTCAATCATTTAAAAATTGTGTTTTCACTGTAGACTTCCTTTAGCAAGAAACAACTCACCTACCACCAAGTGGGCAGGAATATTCATTCTCCGACTCTCTCATTCAACAGCCAGGTCACATGATGTTTTAAATATCATGTGACCTAAATGAGCAAACCAGAGGTCAGCAGGAAGAATAAGAACACCACTGTTCATTACAATAAAAAAAATGTTAGTTTCCTCTTACTTTTACTAATTTGCCCCTTTGCTTCAAATTTCAAAATGTTTAAGGGTTGGTTTTTAAATTGCACTACTATGGACCCAGCCTGAAAGGGCAGCATATCTGATGCTACTCAGTGCACTGTACCCACTCTGGTGGTCCACTGAGGATAGGTCCACTGAGGATAGGCTACTGCAGTTTTTGTAAAAAAAAACAGTGATCATTCTCAATTGGTGCCACCGTGCTGCCTCCCACTCGCTTGTTCCCGCCACTCCCACTGCCGATCATTAGATTAATGAATGGGAACTTTGTTCCCATTCATTCATCTCCCTTCTAGGCCCACATGATCGCAGGCATGAATGAGATGCCTGTGTCACTTCCGAAGTAACACAGGCACACATTACTTCCTATTTAGCGTACTTATTGTATGCTATTAGGAAATAATGCATGAGGAAATCTTGTGGCCAAATAATAAAATTACATCTACATACATCAGGGAATATTTGTTTTAATATGTATGTCAAGAGGGTATATTGGGTATATTATTATTAAATTATGTGTTGAAATTAGTGATGGATGTAAAACTGAAAATATGCACCTTTATTTCCAAATAAAATATTGTCACCATACATTGTACTAGGGATATAATTTAAACGTTGCAATAACCAGGACAAATGGGCAAATAAAATGTGTGGCTTTATTCACAGTTTTACATTTTATTTTAAAAATATAATGGGCGAAAGAACACACAACAAAACAAACATTCCACAGTGATGTACTTTGCCAGAAGTAAGCATGCTGCCATCTCATCAGGGTGGGGGGGTTAGGTGGGTGCTAACCCCCCACTTATGCCTAATGCCTAATCCTAACCTCCCCTATAGGTGCCTAACCCTAAACCCCTCCCCCACCTATTGCCTAACCCTAACCTCCCCTGTAGGGGCCTAACCCTAACCCACCTCCCTCATCAAATGCCTAAATTAAGCCCACATGTTACGATACGAATGATAGTTGTAACCGATCGGCTACAACCATTAATTGCTATGCAGTAGCCTATCATCTACCAGCCACATCAGGTGCCCAAATGACTGTTTGGGCACCCGATGGCTGATAGATAGCACAGGTGTCAGGATGCCTGCTGATCAAGGCCCCCAAATGACCTGATCCATTTTAGGACCACCAAGATATGTCCTCCTTTAGGGACAACAATAGCCTCAAAATAGCAGATCAATAATGAGTCTGTCAGCAATGTTGTGGGGCACCTGTACTAGATTTTTACCTGAAATGATCATGAATGATCATCTCACGTGATGGAAAATTAGCATCCATAAAAACACATTATGAAAGTAACAACTATGGGCTCAGCAACTGATGTTCTTTGTGCACTGCGGATTTGTGAATTACAAAACAGCAATTAAATACATATCTACAGCTATTGGCAATCAAATCATTAAGTGAAATTGCAAAAATAAAAAAAATATAACACGCTTTGGAAATATTTCACATTTTCCACAATTCAAAATTAAAACGTGTGAGATTGTGTGAGCTTGAGTGAAGATGTGTGCGGTATTCTTGGATTGCACAGGCAGATGTTTTACTGATGAGGCTCACTGTTTATAGACGCTGAAAAAAGGAATATGAACACATTTCTGAATGCTTTTAAACATAATTCAATCATTTAAAAATAGTGTTTTCACTGTAGACTTCCTTTAGCAAGAAACAACTCACCTACCACCAAGTGGGCAGGAATATTCATTCTCCGACTCTCTCATTCAACAGCCAGGTCACATGATGTTTTAAATATCATGTGACCTAAATGAGCAAATCAGGGGTCAGCAGGAAGAATAAGAACACCACTGTTCATTACAATAAATAATGTTAGTTTCCTCTTACTTTTACTAAGTTGCCCCTTTGCTTCAAATTTCAAAATTTTTAAAGGTTGGTTTTCAAATTGCACTACTATGGACCCAGCCTGAAAGGGCAGCATATCTGATGCTACTCAGTGCACTGTACCCACTCTGGTGGTCCACTGAGGATAGGTCCACTGAGGATAGGCTACTGCAGTTTTTGTAAAAAAAAAACAGTGATCATTCTCAATTGGTGCCGCCGTGCTGCCTCCCACTCGCTTGTTCCCGCCACTCCCACTGCCGATCATTAGATTAATGAATGGGAACTTTGTTCCCATTCATTCATCTCCCTTCTAGGCCCACATGATCGCAGGCATGAATGAGATGCCTGTGTCACTTCCGAAGTAACACAGGCACACATTACTTCCTATTTAGCGTACTTATTGTATGCTATTAGGAAATAATGCATGAGGAAATCTTGTGGCCAAATAATAAAATTACATCTACATACATCAGGGAATATTTGTTTTAATATGTATGTCAAGAGGGTATATTGGGTATATTATTATTAAATTATGTGTTGAAATTAGTGATGGATGTAAAACTGAAAATATGCACCTTTATTTCCAAATAAAATATTGTCACCATACATTGTACTAGGGATATAATTTAAACGTTGCAATAACCAGGACAAATGGGCAAATAAAATGTGTGGCTTTATTCACAGTTTTACATTTTATTTTAAAAATATAATGGGCGAAAGAACACACAACAAAACAAACATTCCACAGTGATGTACTTTGCCAGAAGTAAGCATGCTGCCATCTCATCAGGGTGGGAGGGTTAGGTGGGTGCTAACCCCCCACTTATGCCTAATGCCTAATCCTAACCTCCCCTATAGGTGCCTAACCCTAAACCCCTCCCCCACCTATTGCCTAACCCTAACCTCCCCTGTAGGGGCCTAACCCTAACCCACCTCCCTCATCAAATGCCTAAATTAAGCCCACATGTTACGATACGAATGATAGTTGTAACCGATCGGCTACAACCATTAATTGCTATGCAGTAGCCTATCATCTACCAGCCACATCAGGTGCCCAAATGACTGTTTGGGCACCCGATGGCTGATAGATAGCACAGGTGTCAGGATGCCTGCTGATCAAGGCCCCCAAATGACCTGATCCATTTTAGGACCACCAAGATATGTCCTCCTTTAGGGACAACAATAGCCTCAAAATAGCAGATCAATAATGAGTCTGTCAGCAATGTTGTGGGGCACCTGTACTAGATTTTTACCTGAAATGATCATGAATGATCATCTCACGTGATGGAAAATTAGCATCCATAAAAACACATTATGAAAGTAACAACTATGGGCTCAGCAACTGATGTTCTTTGTGCACTGCGGATTTGTGAATTACAAAACAGCAATTAAATACATATCTACAGCTATTGGCAATCAAATCATTAAGTGAAATTGCAAAAATAAAAAAAATATAACACGCTTTGGAAATATTTCACATTTTCCACAATTCAAAATTAAAAAGTGTGAGACTGTGTGAGCTTGAGTGAAGATGTGTGCGGTATTCTTGGATTGCACAGGCAGATGTTTTACTGATGAGGCTCACTGTTTATAGACGCTGAAAAAAGGAATATGAACACATTTCTGAATGCTTTTAAACATAATTCAATCATTTAAAAATAGTGTTTTCACTGTAGACTTCCTTTAGCAAGAAACAACTCACCTACCACCAAGTGGGCAGGAATATTCATTCTCCGACTCTCTCATTCAACAGCCAGGTCACATGATGTTTTAAATATCATGTGACCTAAATGAGCAAATCAGGGGTCAGCAGGAAGAATAAGAACACCACTGTTCACTACAATAAATAATGTTAGTTTCCTCTTACTTTTACTAAGTTGCCCCTTTGCTTCAAATTTCAAAATTTTTAAAGGTTGGTTTTCAAATTGCACTACTATGGACCCAGCCTGAAAGGGCAGCATATCTGATGCTACTCAGTGCACTGTACCCACTCTGGTGGTCCACTGAGGATAGGTCCACTGAGGATAGGCTACTGCAGTTTTTGTAAAAAAACAGTGATCATTCTCAATTGGTGCCACCGTGCTGCCTCCCACTCGCTTGTTTCCGCCACTCCCACTGCCGATCGTTAGATTAATGAATGGGAACTTTGTTCCCATTCATTCATCTCCCTTCTAGGCCCACATGATCGCAGGCATGAATGAGATGCCTGTGTCACTTCCGAAGTAACACATGCACACATTACTTCTTATTTAGCGTACTTATTGTATGCTATTAGGAAATAATGCATGAGGAAATCTTGTGGCCAAATAATAAAATTACATCTACATACATCAGGGAATTTTTTTTAATATGTATGTCAAGAGGGTATATTGGGTATATAATTATTAAATTATAAATTACTCAATCTCTGAGGATTGCCGCCTCTCAAGGCTGAGCTACAGCTCAACGCTCAGCTTCTCCACCAGGAAGAAAAGCCCTGCCAGCCAGGGCAGCATGATCTGCAACCTGCAAAGTCGTAGAACTTTGCAGGTTGCTTTCTGCGTAATAAATCACTCCTCTGCCGCGGGGATGCGGCGATTTCACTTAGGCATTTACTCTTAACAGGCTGATATGAAAAAATCAGTGAAAAAAAGAGACTTCAGAATCTCTTTAACACAGATGTCTGTAAGACACCAGCCTGATCCCCACTACAGGGTCCTCAAGGAACACTGAGGTTTAAACTGCACTAGCTGCAAGTGACACGTCTGTATCTTAAGAGGTGGTAAAATGAACAATGCAAGGACGTAGTCACATAGTTATTTGGATTGAAGAAAAAAAAAACATACGTCCATCTAGATCAACCAATAACTGCACATTACATTATTGATCAGGTTCCCATTATAAGTACGATCATGCTGATATAAGAATAAAATAAAATATCAGACAAAGTTGTCAAATCCAAAACAGAAGAGAGTCCATTCTTTAGTGCTAATTTACAAAGAGATAACACAAATGCATTTCACGTAATGTCATGATTGGCATCTTGAGGCTCACAAACTACACGGCACTCTTCTGTTCTTCTGCGGACTTCTAAGTTTGCTTTAATGAAGCCCAGAGAACGCATCCATTTCATAGCTTCCCTTATTAATACAGCCGACACGCTGAATTTCAAATACCTTGGGGACTTTTTAGTACAAGCAGTTTCTCCATCTTTTCATAACATTTTGATCTTGCATAACTATCTCACTTACCTAGTACAGCATAGTAATAAGATTTTTCCCCACAATCAAATTCCCGAGTCAATACTTTTTACATATTTCCATGTAATGAGTACTAAAGACATTAACCTTACCACAAAATACTGACAAGAGGAAGATGGATACACGACTGAGGCTTGTGATCAGAACTTTATGTACAACGTACTTTATGCTCTATAGTAAGAATGGTTCACTAGATACTAATGATTCTAATTATGCTAATTTTATGCAAAGATATGCTATTTGAAATTGCACCAAGTGAATGCAGCAGCATCCTGGGCTGAGACAGTGTCAGGCATAGGTGGGGGTTGGAAGGAGTACATACAGTATTATAGCCCTGCCTGTTGAATTGGGGTGGGGTGCCAGGCAATGCCAATAGCTTAAATATAGCATAGTAATAAGGGTAAAATTACATTACCAATATTTAACTATCCACTTACCCGGTCCTCTAAACCTCTCTTCTAATGCCTAACAAACACTAACTCCGCTCCTAATTCTTAACACTAGAACTCTCTCCTAATGCTTAACACTAACCCCATCCCCCTAATTGTTAACAATAATCCTCCCTCCCAATACCTAAAAGCCCGTACACATGCTCAAGCAAACCTTTTGATTTTCGTCTGATTTTGGTCTGTTGGACGACAATCAGGCATGTGTATGCATGGAAAATGACTAGACAAGCAACTGAGCTTTGAGTCCCCAGGGAGAAAAGCGCTATATAAATATTATTGTTATTGTTGTTATTGTTATTGATAAAAGGCAGTTTGCCCAATCCATCTGGTGGATCCACTCACATGACTGTTGGGCTGATATTGAGCAATTGGCTACATGTGTACAACGTCGTTTAAACAACGCCCTTCTTTTGAATGTCGTGCCTAACACTAACCTCCCGCCAGAATCTTAACAATAAAACTCTCTCCAAATGTCTAACACGAGCCCCCCTCCTAATGCCTAACACTAACCCTACTTCCTAATGTCTATCACTGAGCACTGGCTGGATACTGTACTGGTTAAAGGCACCACCTCTGTATGAGAATCTCGGTTCTTCCTATTCAGTAAGCTAGTTGAATAGGTAATAGGTAAGGGGTCCTTGGGCAAGGCTCCTTAACACTGCTACTGCCTACTGAGCGCGCCCTCATGGCAGCCTCTCGCAAGTGCTTTGAGTCTGACAAGAGAAAACACTATACAAATGTTAGGATTATTGTGGTTGGATAGTGTACTGGTTAAGGGAACTGACTCTGACATAGAAAACCAGGGTTCTTGCTATTCAGTAAGCCAGTACCTATTCAGCAAGTAGCCCTTGCTCAAGACTCCATAACACTGCAGGGTGGCCTACTGCGCACGCCCTTAGTGACTGCAGCTCTCAAGCGCCTTCAGTGCACAGGAGTGAGGCTCTACACAAATGTTATATTTATTATTATTATTATTGGTAATAATCCCCCTCCTAATGTCCTACATTAACCATCCCTCCCATTCCTAATACTAATTCTCCCTTCTAATGCCGAACACTAATCTCCTTTCTAATGCCTAGCACTAACTCTATCTCTTAATGCCTAACATTAACACCCCTCCTAATGCCTAACCCTAACCTCCTTTCTAATGCCTAGCACTAACTCTATCTCCGAATGCCTAACATTAACACCCCTCCTAATGCCTAGCACTAACTCTATCTCCTAATGCCTAACATTAACACCCCTCCTAATGCCTAACACTAACACTCCTTTCTAATGCATAACACTAACTGACCTCCTAATGACTAATGTTAACCTCCCTCTTAATGCATAAAACTAAACCCCCATGCCTGGAACGAACCCTCCCTCCTTCCTAATGCCTAACACTAACAAGCTCCCCCCCCCACACACACACACACAATGCTTAACACTAACATCCCAGCGCCCAAAGTGCCGAATCAGTAACTGTGGTACTAGCCATTCGGCTAGTTGAACTATAGTATAATATTGTAACGATCGGTGAAGCACAGAGAGGATCTGATTACCAGTGATCTGCAGAATCACTGGGAATACAGATGTATACCAGATTATACGTGATCTGCAGTATCACTGATAATCCGATATACTAGCTAACCTCTGTTCACCTGAGTAGAGTGTAGTGTTTGGTGTAACAGTAACACTTTGAGGACTAGGCCTCAGTGCAGCAAGGAGTACTGCACAGATTCCTTCCGCAGACCTGAGCTCTCCAAGACGGAAGGAGTCAGACTGACAGTAGGAAGGATAGTCTGAAAGTGACCCTCAGGAGGAAGGGTCGCTAACAGAGCGAGGAACCGCCTCTAACGGTAAGGTCGGTTCTCGAGGTCGGACAAGCCAGGTAGTACACACACGGACAGATAAAGTACAAGATCAGGAGGCAAAGGCGGAGTCAAAGTACAGGCAGGGCTCAGCAACGGGGTATCAGATATATCGGGGTACAAAATCAGGAGGCAGAAGCAGAGTCAAGGAACGAGCCGGGGTTCAGCAACAGAGTATCAGAAATATCGAAGTACAAGATCAGAGTTCAGGAGGATAGTCAGGCAGGCAAAGGGTCATAACAGATAATCACAATCAAACTAGTACTTTAGCTATCAACAGAATCTAGCTAAGTGTAGGATTACAGCTCCAGCTGGTCCCGACACACTTGCGGATCTGACTACGGATCTGGGTGCTCCCACATATGTGATCGCACGCCAGACAAAGAGCAAGTGAACAACCAGCAGTATATATACTCTAGGACCTTTCCAGGACCTCCCTAATTGCTGATCCAATGAGAGCAGTGGAATTTGTCAGCTGACCCAGCTGGTCAGCCGACTCCCTTCTAACTGCTATTTAAACTCTGCCTCTGTGCTCGCGCGCGTGTAAGTCTGAATCTTGGTGGACTATCAGTCCCAGCCACACCAGTACTGTCATGCAATGTATGTAGTGCGGGGGCCGCCTCTGATGCGGATTCCGCCGTTACCAATGCGGATTCCGCCGTTACCAATGCGGATTCCGCCGCACTGCCTATGCGGCGTTTTTTCCGCGTTGTGACGCCATGCTGGACGCGGAAACGGCCGCCTCACCTCGAGAGACAGCAGCCTTTCCGCGTTTCCTTACAGTACCCCCCCCCCGAGGAGTGGACTCCGGACAACTCCCACCAGGTTTCTCGGGGTGTAAGGCATGAAACTCCCTCACCAACTCATCCGCATGCATACGGTTCCCAGGTACCCATTGCCTCTCCTCGATGCCATACCCTTTCCAATGTACGAGGTACTGTACCGAGTTTTGTACCTTGCGAGCATCTAATATTTTTTCCACTTCATATTCGGGTTGGGTATCTACCAACACGGGAGGAGGAGGAGTAGGACCCACCTGGACTGCAGGTTTAAGAAGGGACACGTGGAAGGACTTCACCCCCCGCATGCTGGTGGGAAGGTCAATGGTATACGTAACATTGTTAATCTTTTTAGTCACGGAAAATGGGCCCACAAACCTGGGACCCAGTTTGGCAGATGGCTGCTTCAGGGTCAAGTGACGTGTGGACACCCAGACTAGATCCCCTGGCTGAAACTTCCATTCCACGGACCGTCTCTTATCTGCTTGACCTTTCTGACTCTGGAACGCCTTCTGCAAATTCCCCTTAACAATTCCCCAATTGTCCCTGAGTGACCTCTGCCAATCCTCCAGTGCAGGAAATGGGGACGAGACAACTGGAAAAGGGGAGAATTTGGGTGACCTCCCTGTTACAATCTGGAATGGGGAAAACCCAGACGAGGAATTCTTTAAATTATTTTGGGCGAATTCCGCGAAGGGCAAAAATTTCACCCAGTCACTTAGTGCCTCCGCAACGTAACATCTCAGAAATTGCTCCAGAGATTGGTTAATGCGTTCTGTCTGCCCATTCCTCTGTGGGTGGTAGCCTGACGAGAACGACAATTTCATGCCCATTTGGTGACAAAATGCCTTCCAGAATCCAGACACAAACTGGACTCCCCTATCAGACACAATGTCTTCCGGAATGCCATGCACCCGGAAGACGTGAATGATAAACAATTCGGCTAATTCTTGAGCCGAGGGGAGTCCTTTCAGGGGCACAAAATGGGCCATCTTGCTAAACCGGTCGACTACCACCCAAATAACAGACATGCCTTCAGACCTGGGAAATTCCCCCACAAAATCCATGGACAGGTGGGTCCATGGCTCACTCGGGGTGGGCAAAGGCTGCAACCTTCCTACAGGTGCCAGCCGGGAGGGTTTACTCCTGGCACATACCGCACACTCCTTAACAAACTCCTTGCAATCTGTTGCCAAGGAAGGCCACCAAGCACACCTGGCAATCAGATCCTGCGTTCTGGCCGCTCCAGGATGACCAGCATTCTTGTGGGTGTGAAAGAGTTGCAGAACTTGTAACCGGAATGGCAGTGGGATAAACAAGACCCCTTTGGGTTTCCCCTCAGGAACATCCCGCTGAAAGGGACCCAAAATCTCTGTCCAATCCTCCCAAGTCTCCGTGGCGGCTAACACCAGTTTCTGCGGGATGATGGATTCAGGAGCGGGGGGCTGTGCTGTCTCAGGTTCAAAACACCTGGAGAGGGCATCTGCTTTGACATTTTTGCTGCCTGGAGTGTACGTGATTATGAACCTGAATCTCGTAAAAAATAAGGACCACCGGGCCTGATGGGGACTCAGCCTCTTAGCCCCCTCGATGTATTCCAAGTTCTTGTGGTCAGTGTAAACAGTGATCGTGTGCTCTGCCCCCTCTAACCAGTGGCGCCACTCCTCAAATGCCAACTTAATAGCCAGAAGTTCCCGGTTGCCTATATCATAATTTTTTTCTGCAGGTGAAAACCTGCGGGAAAAATAAGCACATGGGTGTAATCTGCCCTGCAACCCAGACTGTTGAGACAGCACCGCCCCCACCCCAACTTCTGAGGCATCAACCTCCACAATAAAGGGAAAGGACGTGTCAACATGCCTCAAAATTGGTGCTGAGCAAAATAATTTTCTCAATAGAGCAAATGCCGCCACGGCTTCAGGAGACCAGTGGTTGGTATCCGCCCCTTTTTTCGTGAGACTGGTAAGGGGGGCAACTAACGTGGAGTATCCCTTAATGAACCTCCTGTAATAGTTCGCGAACCCTAAAAATCTCTGCAGGGCCTTCAACCCCACTGGCTGTGGCCGCTCCAACACGGCTGTGACCTTGGCAGGATCCATTGAGAGGCCCGAGGTGGAAATTACGTATCCCAGAAACGTGACCGTGGTCACTTCAAATATACACTTTTCCACCTTAGCGTAGAGCCTATTCTGTCTTAATTTGTTTAGGACAAATTTCACGTGGACCCTGTGTTCGGAGAGGTTATTGGAGTAAATTAGTATATCATCGAGGTATACCAGTACGAATTTACCCAATACCTCCCGGAATACCTCATTGATTAGTTCCTGCGCATTGCACAACCCGAAGGGCATCACTAAGTACTCGTAATGCCCGTCGGGTGTGTTAAAGGCCGTCTTCCATTCATCGCCCCTTCTAATGCGGATTAGGTTGTATGCCCCCCTCAGATCTAACTTAGAAAAGATCTTAGCAGTAGTGACCTGCGTGAATAAGTCGTCTATCAATGGTAACGGATAGCGATTCTTCACCGTGATTTTATTGAGACCTCGGTAATCGATACAAGGTCGAAGACCCCCGTCTTTCTTCTTAACGAAAAAGAAGCCGGCCCCAGCAGGTGACCGAGAGGGCCGAATAAACCCCTTGGCCAAGTTGTCACGAATGTATTCCTGCATAGCCAACTTCTCGGGACCGGACAAGTTATACAGGTGACCCCTAGGGGGCATACAACCAGCACGGAGATCAATGGGGCAATCGAACAGGCGATGAGGAGGTAATTGATCAGCAGACTTGGGACAAAAAACATCAGAAAAATCGGAATATACCTCGGGAACAGCCTCCACGTAAACCTTGGTCTGACCCAATGTCACCTTCCCCAGACACTGCTGATGACAATGATCGGACCATCTGGTTATCTGGCCCGTAGCCCAGTCGATTTGTGGAGAGTGGGCTTGTAACCAAGGCATGCCTAGGATAATAGTGGAGGTTGACATATGTAAAACGAAAAACTGTAATTGTTCCCCATGCAGTACCCCTATCATGACCTTCACCTGCGGAGTCTGTGACAGGGGACGATCCCGTTGCAGAGGGGAATCGTCTACTGCCGTGACCTGAATGGGGGGTGTCACAGGAGTGAGCGGAATACCCAACTCCTGAGCAAACTCAAAGTTCATAAAATTGGCCGCTGAGCCTGAGTCAATGAAAGCCTCAGTAGCCACAGATTTCTTCTCCCATGTAACTGTACAAGGGAGAAGCAATTTCTTTTCTTTAAGGGGTGCAAGTGGCGTGCCTAGGGTGTCACCCCCCACTACTCCTAGGCAAAATTGTTTCCAGACTTGTTCGGGCAGTTGATCCGTCATTCTCCGCCTTCGCTCCACCTGGGTCAATTTCGAACAACCAATCTGCATTGGTTCGGGTGGAGGCAAGGCCGGAGGAGATGAGACAGATGGAGATGGTGTTACTAAGGGTGCAGCGGAGGGTGCCACATATGATGTTACCCTGGCACGGTGACTGCCCCGAATCTGCCTCTGATGGCGTAATCGACGGTCGACTCGAATGGCCGATGTGATGGCCTCATCGACTGTCCTGGGCTCGGGCAAGGTTAGCATTAAATCGGAGACCTCCTCCGATAACCCAGACAAGAAGTAATCCATGAGGGCAAAATTATCAAATCTGGCCGTGACTGACCATCTGCAAAATTCTGCCGCGTAATCCTCGACTGAACCCCCGTCTTGCCGCAAAAGTTTGAGCTTCCGCTCAGAGGTTGCCGCAAGGTCAGGGTCATCGTAAATTACGGCCATGGACTTAAAGAATTCCTCTACCGAGGTCAGAGCAGTATCGGTAGGAGGCAGGTTGTATGCCCATGACTGGGAGTCACCAGTCAGCAAAGTTTTAATAAAGGTGACCCGTTGGGTCTCAGTCCCCGAGGATCGGGGTCTCAACTCGAAGTTCGATAACACTCTACTCTTAAAATTCCGGAAGTCAGACTTGTGGCCGGAAAATGTAACTGGTACGGGCATACGTATGTCAGCACTAGGAGGGGATCGCACTGAATCAACTGACGTCTGGAGAGTTCGCACAGAGCCTGATAAGACATCAATCATAGTCTTGTGGCTACCCAGCACTTGGTTGATGTTTTCCACCGAAGTGGCAAGTGCGCCCAGACGGTCAGTGTGTGCGTCCATTTGCATTTTTTGGTCTGGCGTTCTGTAACGATCGGTGAAGCACAGAGAGGATCTGATTACCAGTGATCTGCAGAATCACTGGGAATACAGATGTATACCAGATTATACGTGATCTGCAGTATCACTGATAATCCGATATACTAGCTAACCTCTGTTCACCTGAGTAGAGTGTAGTGTTTGGTGTAACAGTAACACTTTGAGGACTAGGCCTCAGTGCAGCAAGAAGTACTGCACAGATTCCTTCCGCAGACCTGAGCTCTACAAAAACGGGAGGAGTCAGGCTGACAGTAGGAAGGATAGTCTGAAAGTGACCCTCAGGAGGAAGGGTCGCTAACAGAGCGAGGAACCGCCTCTAATGGTAAGGTCGGTTCTCGAGGTCGGACAAGCCAGGTAGTACACACACGGACAGATAAAGTACAAGATCAGGAGGCAAAGGCGGAGTCAAAGTACAGGCAGGGCTCAGCAAAGGGGTATCAGATATATCGGGGTACAAAATCAGGAGGCAGAAGCAGAGTCAAGGAACGAGCCGGGGTTCGGCAACAGAGTATCAGAAATATCGAAGTACAAGATCAGAGTTCAGGAGGATAGTCAAGGCAGGCAAAAGTCCTAACAGATAATCACAATCAAACTAGTACTTTAGCTATCAACAGAATCTAGCTAAGTGTAGGATTACAGCTCCAGCTGGTCCCGGCACACTTGCGGATCTGACTACGGATCTGGGTGCTCCCACATATGTGATCGCACGCCAGACAAAGAGCAAGTGAACAACCAGCAGTATATATACTCTAGGACCTTTCCAGGACCTCCCTAATTGCTGGTCCAATGAGAGCAGTGGAATTTGTCAGCTGACCCAGCTGGTCAGCCGACTCCCTTCTAACTGCTATTTAAACTCTGCCTCTGTGCTCGCGCGCGTGTAAGTCTGAATCTTGGTGGACTATCAGTCCCAGCCACACCAGTACTGTCATGCAATGTATCTAGTGTGGGGGCCGCCTCTGATGCGGATTCCGCCGTTACCAATGCGGATTCCGCCGTTACCAATGCGGATTCCGCCGCACTGCCTATGCGGCATGCGGCGTTTTTTCCGCGTTGTGACGCCATGCTGGACGCGGAAACGGCCGCCTCACCTCGAGAGACAGCGGCCTTTCCGCGTTTCCTTACAAATATCTATGGTTTACTATTATGGGGAGCTGAACTCACCATCCCAGCACCATAACTTCAATTAACATTGCAGTCTATTAAAGGCCTGCCAAAGTGAGGACCCAATTAACAGCTTCAAATTTGAAGTGGTATGGGGTAGCATTGTTGGGAAAGGAGAGTGCCCCAGGCACAGTGCTGGGGGTACTATAATGTACAGTTTGCATTGGGACTTCAGATTGTATAGCTATACTGTTCATGCTGCTAATGTATGTAAGAATAATGAATACTGATAGTAATATTTGTAATTTATAGAGCTGGACAAGGCAGAACTGCATTTTTTTCACAACAAAAGTGAAATTATATTTTAAATCATTCTTTGAACCAGATCTACAACAATAGAAAAACTATGCATTTTACATAACTAAACTTTTTTTTATAAGCTCACATTTGTTCTTTAACGTTATAAGTAATATCTAATGTTAGTCAATCAAATGAAAGAAAAAAAATACACAAAAAATATGCATAATTCATAAACGTAACGGTGAAAGCTTCAACCTACTAAGGATTGAGAAATGTGTCAAGCCAATTCTACTTTTGACAAGCTGTGTTTATTTCTAACGCTCCTGCCTTTTATTCAGTCCGTGATGAGTTCAGCAAGAAAAATAAAAGGAGAGGGGATAAAAAAATACAATATATGATTTATAAAATAACTGCAGTTGCCATTTCTATTCATCGTACTTAAGAAATGCCACATGAGTGATGGGTGAAGAGCCGGTTCCTAGCAGCGTGAACCCTATCCATTGCGCCTATTTTATTACGCGCAACAATAACTGTCGGTAGCATTTACGTTTCTTCAGCTGATCATATCGGCAAGCCACTCTTTTGTTGTTACAATTACGGTTACCATGGAAACAAAAGCATAGACGTATGAAAAGAATGAATGGCAGATACTGGCTGAATAAAGTTTGCTGTGTTACCCTTTGATTTTTTTTTTATTAGGCTGGTCTTAAGTCGACCATCAGGGAAAACTGGGCATTCTGACATTGAATGAAAAATCAGATTGTCAAAGATCATCTTCTGATCAGATCTGCATGAATGATGATTTGTACCAATGAAAAGTAAACACCACTTAAAGTGTACCCAAGGCATCACAAAGTTAAAGAAGTAAATACTTACCTAACAAGATTGAAGCTTTCGGATCCTATAGAGGCTTCCATGCCGCTCTCTGGTCCCTCATTGCCGAGTGCTGACCCCCAGAAGATTACCGACAAGGACTTGATAGTCACCTTAGGGCCACTCACCTCTTCAGGCATGAGCAGAGCCAGGACTGGGGCTGGACGGGTATGGCTGCACCTGCGCAGTAAACAGGAGCTGCTTGTGCATGGGTGTGCTCGGTTCATGCAGCGTGGGTGTTGTGGATCACCTGTTGAAGGACTTGTGTTTTTGCCCTTTCCTTTGAAGGGTGCCCTTTCCCAACTATATATGAATCGGCTCATGCAGTACAATGCCAAAAGAGGAGCATGGCAATGATTTTAAGGAGGGTCTCATCGAGCGGCATGAGACCGGACGACGGCATGGAAAGTAGTAATGAGTGTAAAGTGCTAATAACAATTTCACAAATTATGATTATGATCATAATGAAAAAAATAATCACGAAAAGTTTGGCAAAATTTTACATCATTACAACCATACAGGAATCTTTTGATTTTGTGACATTTTTGTAATTATGGAAATTTTTGTCATTCTGGGATGAATTTTCATGTTCGGGTGAAACACGAAAATTAGGATTTCGTGATACTTGTAGTTTTGTGTAATTTTCTTCTTTTACAAGAAATTGCAAAATTACGAGTAACAAAAAATGAAAAACGAAATTAAGATTTAACGTGCAATCACGACGCACAATTATGCATTGCAAAATTGCAAATTACAAATTTTCCTATATTTATGAATAACAATTTTGTGATGTTATTGAAAATTTCCTACCGTATTTACGAAAATGTGAAATTTCGGCTCATCAGTGGAAAGCCTCTAAAGGATCTCTCTCCTTAGGTTCAGATGCTTTGCTCTCTTTAGGTAAGTATTTACTTTTTTAACTTTGTGACACTTTGGATTCTCTTTAAATGGAGATGTTTTTCAGTTAATGTTAAAGTCCAAAAAAGCTCAGAACTGAAAGAGGCAAATTCTCAAAAGCAGTCATGTTGATTTATGTAAAAAATAAGTATTAACTTTGTAACTGAACTTTTTTAAGTTCAAAACTACAGGAAGGCAAGCCCTGCAGTATTCAGAGGGTGAAACTGGAATCTGAATAAGTAAACATAAATAACAGGGCTAGGTGGTTAGAGCGTAGTCCAAGGTAGACCTCACAGGGGGCAGGACAGGAAAGAAGTTGCCTGGCTAACCTTGATATTGGACAGACAGCTCGGCAGGATAGGGACAGGGGTGACAGGTTGTGGACTGGGCTGGCAGGACAGGGGTGACAGATCATGGATTGGACTGACAGCCAGGCAGGATAGGGACGGGGTGACAGATTGTGGACTAGGCTGGCAGGACAGGGACAGGGGTGACAGATCATGGATTGGACTGACAGCCTGGCATTATAGGGGCAGGGGTGACAGGTTGTGGACTAGGCTGGCAGCAAAGGGACAGGGGAGACAGTTTGTGGATTAGACTGAAAGCCTGACATGGTAGGGACAGGGGTGACAGGTTGTGGACTGGGCTGGCAGGACAGGGACAGTATTGACAGGTTGTGGACTGGGCTGGCAGGACAGGAACAGGGGTAACATGTTGTGGACAAGGCTGGCAGAAAAAGAATAGGAGTGACAAGTTGTGGACTGGGCTGGCAGGACAGGAGCAGGGGTAACATGTCGTGGACAAGGCTGGCAAAACAGAGACAGAGGTGACAGATTTTGGACAGGGCTGGCAGGCTGTCAGTACAGGGACAGGGTTGACAAGTTGTGGACTGGTCCTGAAAGCCTGGCAGGACAGGGACAGGGCCCTCCAGAATCCCAGGGAATACCCAATGGAGGAGCTGCAGGACAGGTATTATGGAAGATGCCCCTGACAGGCGCAGGATGTGGACATCACCAGTGTCCAGCACTATTTTTTTCTCTGGAGTCTGTGCAGACAAATAAACATGTTTTGCTTTCTAGTTACTTTTCAAGAGACCTGGGGCTGTATGCCACTTCCTAATTTTCACAAATAAAAGCACTGTTTGTTTTTAACTCTTGAAATGCAAATAAAATTAGAAAGTGAAAACAGGCAAGCTCTAAGTAGGTATGACCCTACATGTCCCCATGTTTATCTCATTATGTTACATGTCAGTTCAGGTGCACTTGAAGTGAATTCAAAAACTACTTGGTAATTGTAATGATCCGCTCAGCTGCCTGCACAGGCAGGCAGCTTTTTGACCACTGTTCAGGTCTGCATTCTGCAGGTCTCTGGAAGAGAGACCTTTTGTCAGTTTTGCAGCTTGCTGCTGCTGAGGAATTTGCATACGTTTGTCATGCAAATTGCCTAGCCACATCCTTTGTAGGCTTGCTCTATATATACCATGTGATTCCACAGTACTTCGCTGGTCATAAGGGTTTGCCCTGTGAAACACTCCTGGAGTGTCAGCCATGCTTATTGTTTGAAGATTAGCTTAGAGTAATTCCTGGGACTGCGCTAGGCATCCTTGCTAGAACAGTCAGGATTGTATTATTTGTATTGCCTGTTCTGTCTCTCTTGCTGTACTTGGATCGCACTCTGGCGGAAAGAGCAGTGGATTCAGCTCGCTCTGTTTCTATACTTGGATCACACTCGCTCGGGTGGAAAGAGCAGTGGATCCTGCTAAGCTATCTTACTATTACTTGGATCGCACTCGCTCTGGTGGAAAGTGCAGTGGATCGTATCTCTCACTTATTCCTGTTTTCGTGTATCTGTCTTGTCTGATACGAACGCTTGCTGGAGGCTCGGTGAGGTAACAATTAAGCAAGCGCTCACGTCCTATGTTTCATGTTTGTCTGTCAGTGGTTAGTTAGGCGTGCTTGTCTCTGTTGTGCTTAACACGCGGAGACCGTGCAGTAAACGCGTTCGCTGTTGCGAATGAGTGTGGTGTTCGCGTTTAGTTCGCGTTTGTTATTTTCCTTATCTTCTCATTGTATGATTACTGTGCCTTTGCTACTCTCATGCCCTGTCTTGCTTAAGCCTTGTGTCACCTCTGGCAATCGCCGCTCTCGCGATTGCGTTCCTACTTCGTTTCTGCTGTTGTGTGTGCACCGTTGCGGGTTGGCGACTAGATTGGGGCACATACATACATTCTGTCCCTGTGCTCATTCTCTTTCACAATCGCTCCTCTTGCGATTGCGTTCTCACTTGGTTTCCTTTGTTGTGTGTCCACCGTCGCAGGTTGGCGGCTAGATTGGTGAACATACATACATTCCTCATCTGTGCTTATTCGGTCTTGTGTCGCTGTTAGCAATCGCCATCTCTGGCGATTGTCTTCTCACCTGGTCTTCATGGTTGTGTGTTCATCGTCGCAGGGTGGCGACTAGATTGGTGGACACACATACCCTCTGTCGCTTTGATCTCTCTCTTTTTCAGGGCTATCTTGCCCTGCGTTTCTTCCCTTCGTACAATTCCTGTCTGGCGTCTGTGGCAGGGCAGAGGAGCTGTTCCTCTGCACTCCACAGCTCCACCTGCCGACAGGAATTTCCCTCTACAGGTGCGTTGCACCTTTTGCTGGGTTCCTTCAAATTATACGCTTGTGGAGGATTTCCGCAGTGTCAGCGCACGTCCTGTGCGCTGATCACGTAGAGAATTCCACAATCGTTACAGTAATAAACCACTTGTTCCTGTAGTATACGGTGTGGGGGAAACCTACAGTAGCAATAAAAAGTATGTTAACCCTTTGGAATTATATGCATTTCGGCACAAAACATGATCTGATTTTTATCTAAGTCACAACAATAGACAATCACAGTCTGCTTAACCCTCCTGGCGGTATGAAACATTCCGCCAGGAGGCAGCACAGCAGTTTTTTTTTTTTTTTTAAATCATGTAGCGAGCCCAGGGCTCGCTACATGATAGCCACTGCTCAGCGGCATCCCCCCGCCCGCTTCGATCAGGAAATCCCGTTCGAAGAACGGGATTTCCTGGAAAGCTTCCCCCATCGCCATGGCGATGGGGCGGGATGACGTCACCGACGTCGTGACGTCATTGGAAGTCCCGATCCACCCCTCGGCGCTGCCTGGCACTGATTGGCCAGGCAGCGCACGGGGTCTGGGGGGGGGGGGGGGGCGCCGCAACGGATAGTGGCGATCGGGAGCGGGGCAGCGGCAATCGGTGTGCTGGCGCAGCTAGAAAAGTGTTAGCTGCGTCCAGCAAAAAAAAATTATGTAAATCGGCCCAGCAGGGCCTGAGCGGCACCCTCCGGCGGCTTACCCCGTGTCACACACGGGGTTACCGCCAAGGAGGTTAAACTAATACCACACAAATAAATGTTTCCATGTTTTTATTGAACACACCATGTAAACATTCACAGTGCAGGTGGAAAAGATAAAGTGAACCCTTGGATTTAATAACTGGTTGAACCTCCTTTGGCAGCAGTGACTTCAACAAAACGTTTCCTGTAGTTGCAGATCAGATATGCACAATGGTCAGGAGTAATTTTTGACCATTCATCTTTACAGAACTGTTTCACTTCAACAATATTCTTGGGGATGTCTGGTGTAAATTACTTTCTTGAGGTCATGCCACACCATCTCAATCGGGTTGAAGTCAGGACTCTGACTGGGTCACTCCAGAAGGCATATTTTCTTCTATTTAAGCCATTCTGTTATTGGTTTACTTCTATTCTTTGGGTGGTTGTCCTGTTGCAACACCCATCTTCTGCTGAGCTTCAGCTGGTGGACAGTTCTCCTGCAAAATGTCTTGATAAACTTGGGGATTCATTTTTCCTTTGATGATAGCAATCCATCCAGGCCCTAACACAACAAAGCAGCTCCCAACCATGATGCCACCACCACCATACTTCACAGTTGGGATGAGGCTTTGATGTTGGTGTGCTATGCCTCTTTTTCTCCACACATAGTGTTGTGTGTTTTTTTCAAACAACTCAACTTTGGTTACAATCCAATACAATAACATTTCTATAGCACTTTTCTCCCATAGGACTCAAAGCGCTTAGGTCTCTCAGAATTAGTAATTGGTAGTAGGATGGAGTATTCACACAACAAAAGTTATACTTCTGCAAATGCCAAACTGAACAGGTGGGTTTTCAGTCTGGATTTAAACACGTCCAGGAATGGAGCTGTCCTGATCTGTTGAGGTAAGGAGTTTACCTGTCCAATGAATATTTTGCCTAAACTGATGTGGAACATTCAGGTGCTCTTTTGCAAACTAAAAACAAGCAGCAATGTTTTTTTTGGCTAGCAGTGGCTTCCTCTGTGGTTGTTACAATTCATGTTGTGTCATCTCCTGCCTGCTGGTGGTGGACTTGAGTTGGACTGCCTTAGACTTCCACTATCCACCAGCAGGTGACTTTTCATTGCATACAAGTACCTTGTTCTGTGATCTGACTTCCTGTTGCTGAACCTTTGCTTCTCCTGACTCTGCTTCTGTTTATTCCTCTGTACCTCGTATGATCTGACTACCCGTTGCTGACTCTGATATTCTGTTTTGACCTGTCTTTGCCTGCTCCCTTTGATACTGCATTATTGTGTATGTATATATATATATATATATATATATATATATATATATATATATATATATATATATATTTGCTTGTACTTATTTCTATATATAGCTCCTGTACATTGTTTGTAAATAGATAGACAGATAGTCAGGGTGTTATGTATATTTACCACTGCTTTCCCGGGTTGTTGTATATTTTGTGTGCTGTGCATGGGTTTGCATGATATTTGCATTCACGTTTGTATGCGTGCATTCTCAATAGATCATTATTTTTGCACCTTATTCCCTGGTTCCAGCGTCTGTATACGGCAAACTGTGGTCAAACCCTGTTACTTCGTTCAGGCTTGTGACAGTGGTATCCTCCTATGAAATCCATTCTTGTTTAGTATGTTATGTATTGTAGATTCGCTAACAGGGATGTTAGCATATGTCAGAGACTTTTGTAAGTCTTTAGCTGACACTCTAGGATTCTTCTTCACCTCATTGAGCATTCTGTGCTGTGCTTTTGCAGTCATCGTTACAGGACAACCACTCCTAGGGAGAGTAGCAGCAGTGCTGAACTTTCTCCATTCATAGACAATGGGCTTAATTCCCTAACTTCGGAGTTAACACGCCTTATCAGAGCTAACACACCTCATCAGAGTAGCATAACAATCGCTACGAACTCGTCCTGCCCTGAGCCCCTGCAGGTCCAATCACTTTAAAGGACATTATCCCCGCACTTTGATTGGCCCAATAGGCTGCCTGTCAAGTTTCCTGTCAAGTGACAGGCAGCCTATTAGGCCAATCAAAGTGTGGGGATAATGTCCTTTAAAGTGATTCTGACCCGCAGTGTCTCAGGGCAGGATGAGTGGGGCTCTCGTCATTGCCAATTAGCAGGCATAAGTTCATAGCGCTCGCTATGCTACTCTGATAAGGTGTGTTAACTCTGGTAAGGCATGTTAACTGATATGGCGTATTCAATCTGATAAGGTGTGTTAACTCTGATAAGACATGCGGTTTATCTTAGTGAATCAAGCCCAATTTGTCTTACCGTGGACTGATGAACAGTAAAGGTGCGTACACACGCACTACTATAAGGAACTACTCTGTCAGACCCTCCCGCTGGGCGGGCGTTCCAGCGATGGTACAGTGTGTGTACACCGCTCAACGGATCGTTCAGAAACAGTGTTATCAGTCTGCCGACAGACTGTACACACGCTTTAATGTCGCTGGAACGCCCGCCTAGCGGGAGGGTCTGACAGACCCGTCGTTCCTTATAGTAGTGTGTGTGTACCCGCCTTAAAGCTTTATCATTCACATCAGGCAATGCTTCTTGGGAAAAGCAAACCCAAAATTGGTATATGTTTTCTATACGGCAGGGCAGCTGTAACCAACACCTCCAATCTCATTTCATTGATCGGACTCCAGCTGGATTACACCTCACTCTAATTAGCTCTTGGAGATGTCAGTCTAGGGCACATGTGTCGAACTCCAGGCCTGGAGGGCCAGATCCATGCCAGTGTTTAGGATGGAATGAGAAAGAAAAGAATGTGTTCTACCTGATGGACCACACCTTTCCTGATTCAGAACCATCAGTTAATTTGAGCTGTGTCAAAAATGTATGAGGACCTCAGCCCTCATAGGACTGGTTTGACATTCCTGGTCTAGGGGTTCACATACCTTTTACACCTGCACTGTTCATGTTCAATAAAAACATGGAAACATTTAATTATTTGTGTGCTATTAGTTTAAGCAGATATTTCCAAATTGTTCACAAACTTTTTACTGCTACTGTATGTACAGTTTAGCAGTTTTAGCACAGCGAGGTGGGTTTCTTCTCTGCCTACTCTACAGCAGTGCCTGCCCACAACGCTGAAACTTTTTTTTCAACAAATATCAACCAAAGATTATATAAGCCAAAGTTCAAAATGGATTTTGTGACACCTGGCAAGTTAATAATACCTTTTAATATCCAACTGACATGCGGAGGTTAACATTACTTATAGTACCACTTTAAAACTGAAAAATAGCATCTCAGAAGAGAAATTCTGATAGATGATATCCAGGAATTGCCTCTCTGAACGGAGGAGGAAAAAATGACGCAAGATATTTGAATGTGACATGTGTGGGTTAAACTTACCTGACTTTTTGCCTCATTAGCATTCTATCTAGACTAATCAGTACTGTTATTTTGACATCCTATTTAAAGCTCAGGCATGTCATCTCTATTCCTGGCATATACAATATATAACGTGCTGCAAAAACACATTGCTTTTAACACCGCGGTGCCATATGATAATGAAGGTGATTAGGTGAATTAATTTTTATTTTCTCAGGTATCTGAGCAGAGATGAATTTAGTTAACTCCCTGGCGGTACGCAGTTTCTGAAGCTGCGTCTGCGGGAGGGATTTTTTGAATCAAAGCACTAGGCTAGCTACCATTGTCCTCCAAGTCCCCCTGCACCCTTCTGATCCCCCCGATCGCCGCTGCTATATGTTACCTAGCTGCAATCCTGCGAGAGCCGCGGACTCCCCAATAAGCTTCAGTCATCGCTATGGCGACGATCGGACATGACCTCTGACGTCATCAATGTCATGACGACATGCGCAATCCCGATCCTCCCCATAGCGAAGCCTGGAGCTGATTGGAGACTACGCCATCACGGGATCCGGGGGGTACATATAACGGCGGCAATCGGGGGCGATCAAAAAAGAGCGGAGGGACTTGGGGGACAATGGTAGCTAGTGAAGTGCTAGCTACAAAGGCTACAACAAGTTTCATTCAAAAAATCCCTCCCGGGTCAGAGAAATCCTCTGCGGCGGCTACCCCGAGTGTAGCTCAGGGCTACCGCCAGGGAGGTTAAACAAATTACAGTAAAGAGGAGGGATTTCTTATCACAGGATTTCCCAAAGTTTCATAGGATTAAGCACTAATAAGAAGAACACTTGTAATTTATATGTTTAAGGTATTCTTCAAATAATTTCTCAGACTCTTTGCCCCCCAGAATGAGTTGGAAATATCACTAGTAAGCTTGAGGCCCCTTTCACACTGTGGCATTTTACCGCAGGCCAATGCTACGCCAATGTAAGTCTATGGGGCCTTTCATACCTGTGCGATGTTATGTGCAATGGCGGAAGTGACATTTTTGACGCTCGGCTACTGCGAGTGCATCACTGCGTTGTCGGGCATCTTGCACAGCGCGCATGGCACCAGAAGTCATGTAAGTCTATGGCGGCACACAAATTCAAAACTGTTTGCCGCACATATTTGCTTCACGTGCATGCATGGAAGCAAATTCTGTAATGCACATCCACGCAATTCGTCTTTTTTCCAACAGGAAGTATGTGCTAGAGCGCCTCACTTGCTGCCAGATGGAGATTACCACATATTAATGCAGGAATCTCTGAAGGTTAGATTTTGGCGTTGTGGTGCGATGCGACCCTGGCATCTCACTGCAATGAAAATGCCTTTAGCAGTGTCAAACCAACCTGAATAAATGACTGACTGAAGGTTCAGGAGGCCTTCAGAGATAGCAAGATATGCTAAGAGTTTTAAAGTAGACCTGACGGGAAAAAAAAGAGTTAAAACCTACTTACTTAGATGCAATATCTATGGATTATAGGTGGCCTAAGCCAAAGGTGGTCATACACTAATAGATGGCCACCAGATTTGACTACCAGATAGGTCCCTCTCAAATCTGATCTCAGAGGGGTTGAATCTTTCCACACACTGTACACCGATTTTCAATAGATTTTAGCATGAAATCAATTGACTATTTGTGGAGCTGCGCACTGCAGACCAAGCCACCCAGGTTTCCCCCATCTTTCTGTTCGACCCCATCCCTAGGTTGTGCAGAGTGTTGGCAGTGGAGCTTACACTCACCTGTCCACCAACGTGTTTCTTCTCTTCAAAGCTTCCAGGCGCTCCTCCCTGACTCTTGTCTACTGGTGCGCCTCTGTCTCGCGACAAGCACTAGAACACTAGTAGCGCATACCTTACATGACCACTGGAGACCTCTAGTGTCCGGCCTTGTTTGTCATAGGACACAGGCTGGAGGGAAGAGACAGAGAGGTGATTCAACACACATTGGAAGACAGGTGAGTGTAAGCTCAACTACCAGCCTGGCAATTCGGTCATATCAAGATCGAACAACACTACCGTCATGTTCCTGACCTGCTGCCATTTGATCAATACCTTCCACCTGTGGTGATCTACTGGATCAATCAATATCTGCCATTGATCAGGCATTGTTTGCTGCATCAATTTCTGTCAGATTCGTTCAGAGTGATCCAATGTACCAAATATCAATGGGAAAATCGTATGACGCCTTAAAGAGGAACTGTAACCAAGGGTTGAACTTCATCCCAATCAGTAGCTGATACCCATGAGAAATCTTTACATTTTCTCAAATAGATCAGGGTGTCTGTATGGCTGATATTGTAGTGAAACCCCTCCCACAGTGTGATGTCAGGACCCAGGTCCTGACAGTTTCCTGTCTGTGAGTCTTGTTGCATTGTGGAAAATAATGGCTTTTTCCAACTGCCGAGCAACCTGTATCTCTTTCTGTGCACATGTATAGCTATATAAAAAAAAAACTTTTAGCCTATCGCATTGTTAGGAGGTGTGGTTACAGATAATGCCAGTTGGTGCTGTCTGTTTTTTTCCATGTCTACCAGCAGTGAAGATGATTATGTGCAGGGTGATTGAGGATCAACAATATGAACAAATTACATGGCGAATATCAATCATTTCTTGATCTCGCATTTATTTTTTAACGTCTCACTTTGCAATATATTGATTTAATTTTTTCACCTTTTCGCTAAAGTTCCCCTTTAAAGAGACTCCGTAACAAAAATTGCATCCTGTTTTTTATCATCCTACAAGTTCCAAAAGCTATTCTAATGTGTTCTGGCTTACTGCAGCACTTTCTACTATAACAGTCTCTGTAATAAATCAATGTATCTTTCCCCTGTCAGACTTGTCGGCCTGTGTCTGGAAGGCTGCCAAGTTCTTCAGTGTTGTGGTTCTGCTATGAACTCCCCCCTCCAGGCCCCTCTATGCACACTGCCTGTGTATTTTTTAGATTAGGGCAGCTTCTCTCTTCTCTCTTATCTTTTACAAGCTGGATAAATCTTCCTCTGAGCTGGCTGGGCTTTCACATACTGAGGAATTACAGACAAAGGCAAAGCTGTTTGCAGGAAGAAAAGAGCAGCCTGAAACTTCAGTGCATGAGAGCAGAAAGGGGAAAGAAACACACAAATGATCTCTTGAGATTCAAAAGGAAGGGTGTATACAGCCTGCTTGTGTATGGATGTATTTTCTATGTGTGGACATACTGTACATCAACCTACTTCCTGTTTTGGTGGCCATTTTGTTTGTTTATAAACAAACTTTTTAAAACAGTTTTTAACCACTTTTAATGCGGCGAGGAGTGGCGAAATTGTGACAGAGGGTAATAGGAGATGTCCCCTAACGCATTGGTATGTTTACTTTTGTGCGATTTTAACAATACAGATTCTCTTTAAGTTGTTCCTTCTTTGCAAACCCCTAAACAGCCACAAAACATGAAGAAAGAGTTCACAAGAATACCACCAGTTTGTTTCTCTTATATTCATTGCAATCTAAACCTATCATCTAGGCTCTTTGCCTCGGCTTTTTCTATTAGAGTGACTGCAAAAGCATGAACACACCTAATTTAAGCACTATTTCCAGGTACTGAATTATTTAACATTTTAAAGAACAAGTGTGGTTTCATGCATTTCCAGTGGTTAAAAAAATGAAATTAATTTCTGTAAATATTCCTTGATGAGAAGAGAAATGCTAATGAAGCATGAAATTAGTAGATCAGTAATGGAGAAATTATTCAACCTGAAGTCATGTCCCTGTTGATTACATTGGCTTAAAGAAAATACATATATTTCACAGGTAGACAAGTACCAGGCACATTACACTGGCAGAATACTGTGTTTCAGATCTGGTCATCGTTGTAGCATGAAATGCATAAAGAAGAATATATTGTTTGTAACATTAAAACACAATATTAAAGTGATTTGACTGAATTATGCTAAAGTGAATCAAAGCCCGAGAGCTCCTTTCCTCATGCCAAATGAGAACTCTAAAAACAAACAACCCAAAAATATACACACATATTTTTCCCTTGCCTCTCTTTGGTGCCATTCAAGGTCTTGGGGCCCCTCATGTTCACACCCCTTTCCTTACATCTCTTGGTGGCCCTCATGGTCTTGAGGTCTATCTCACAAGGGTCATACAACAAGTGTGGCATTCATCATGTTCTTCACCCCTTAACCAGTGTAACCACAAAAACACCTGATCTTAAGCATAGTCCACTGTATCGGAGAAAGGGAAGGTTAGTAGATGGACCCCCTACAGCTCTGGGCCCCCCTGCCATGGCAGGTGCTGCTCCCCTCTAGTTATGCCCCTTAAAACATACTGTTGGAGCTCTCACGATGTTGTCATGAAGTGTATTCAAATTTGGTCCCGCCCCTGCTGTAGAGGTGAGCTATCCATAGAGTGTTATGTAGGCAGGCTGCTGTATTCCACAATTCTCTCTGGGGGAGAGGGGCCAGGATTGCACCACTTCCCTTGCCCCCCATTTCTTGATTTGAAAAGGGGAAACATAGCTGCTAAAGCCCCAGTTACTCCCTATGTTGTCTACATTGGACGGCACACATGAAACAGCGCCCTTCATTCAGTGGTAGTGATAAAATCTTGAAGCTGAGGACCCCTGTGATGGGCCCGACTCCTTTTAATACTGAGGTCAAGTCTCCAGATCAGGTGCTATTCTGGTCACACTTGTTATGGGCAGGGGTATTATGATCGCCACAATTGTCATATGACACCTGGCAGATGGGCCATCAAGCTGTGGGTGTCACCAAGGTAGCAGAAAAAAGAGGGATGCAATCATTTTACTTGGGGGACCCATGATTTGTGGCTACACCTCTGCTCTGAAGGATAGGTAACCCTCTTAAGTCTAGTTATTTTGGGCTGGTAAAGGGCTCAAATCGAAAATATGGAAAGGTCTCCAGGAGGGCGTGGGATGACTCTGTAGGATGATCCAGAGGCTTCCCTTTTAAAAAGTAAGTAACTAACTTTTTTATTTTCAAATGCCTTAGGTTCCCTTGAACTACCTACAAAAGCCACCCATCAAAGACAGAAACATGTGCAGAGGCTTGAGAATAACCCTATGAGAGCAGTTTTGAGTAAGTGCTAGTTCACACTCGGCACTTGGAGTGCCGGTAGCCCAGGATCATGTTCAGTTCCGCGATTGTGATTTGCGGCCAACATCTCACAACTTGCTGCGATTTGCGCTTGTGATTCCCACTCAATAAAACAAAAATCACAGCACGATCGCCCCCCGAAACGCAGCATGCAGCACGTTTGCAATTGACCAAAATCCATAGGGATACATTAGCAGCAGCACTTTGCTGATCACTGGTGAACCAGTCCTAACCAGTCCTAACAGCGAGTTATTCGATTATTATTTGATTATTTCAAAATTGTAATAAGCTCGCCAGGGCAGGGACCTCCTCCTGGTGTTTCTCACACTGCCGTAATTTACCACATGCATGTGTGCCAACTTTAGAGATATCTAAAACTATACATAAATACGTATGTATTTGTATTTCTACTATTGAATGTCATGACTGTACAGTGTCTTGAATTTCTCATGTATGCATGTTCCCCAATATTTATTTTGTACTATGTACAGTGCTATATAAATAAAAAATAATAATAATGATGAACTGGTATTGGATCGCCTAATCACACGGAAAACCGATTTGTCCTATTCCTGATTACTCTTTACACACAAACCTTTCCTGTCTGACTTGTAGGTACCTTTAAACGTATACTGTAGTCTATGTATTTTTTTAAGGCACTTCAATCCCATCAATCCCAAGACACTTGACCTTCACCTGAAATCAATATAGTCTCTGAAAACACTAAGAAAAAACAAACTGTAAATGTGAATGAAAGTGTATGGGACTTGTGAGGAGCTGCCTGGAAGATTGCTATCACAAGTTCACCCAGCTCCCTTTAATAAGATTCAAGATGACCAGCAAGAAAGCACCGAGAAAAATCCATTGGAAGATGACCTTTCCGTTTCAAAGAAATTCATACAAAATGTAAAGAAAAGTCACCTTGTATCCATGTATAGGTAAAATTACATGAAGATAATTTATCTTCGTCTGTCTTCTCTTGTAAATTCCTCTAGCAGCAAAAACTAAATATGGCTGCACTTTGTGTTTTGGTGTGACCACAGTTATTTGTTTCTGTGATTCTGGTCACAGTGCAAACTCATACTGGCAGGGTCGGATTTCTGGAAGGGCCAGGGTCCTGGGCGGCGGCTGCCTAAGGGGGCAGCTAGACATGGAAAAGGGTTTGCTACATATGGAAGAAAATACTGCAAATGGAATAGGGGGGCATAAACAGGAGAAACTCATAAAGAAGGGGATCTGCAACCCAAGGAAGCTGTCCATGAAGCAGAGGGATTGCTGCAAATTAATGCTACTCAAAGAAGAAGGTGCTACTAGTGATGATCGTAAAAAAAACAAATTACGATTTCGCTAAATTTCGCGTACATTTTCGCAATTACGCTTATACGTATTACGATTTCCATATTCAATTGATTTCGTGTAGTCATTCGTAATTTCGCATAAAATTTCGTGAAATTTCACGTAATTTCTTGCCGAATTTAGCAGTGAATAGCAAAGCCCACATACTGCTATTGACACCAAAATTGCTACACATGTTAAGCAGAAAAGTGGGTACAAGTCAACATTTTTTTTGCAAAAAGACCTTATAGATTTTGAGAAACTCCATTTTAAAAATGCAAGTAAAAATGTTTTTAAACAGTTTAAAAACCATTTTTCTTTGCATTTTTAAAATAGAGTTTAGCTCGGGGTAACCTGCGCAGGAGGATTTCTCAGGCCCCGCTGGGCCGATTTGCATAATTTTTGCTAGCTGCGTGCATATTACGATCGCCGCCGATTCGCTGTGACCCGCCGGGCCACCCCCCCCTCCAGACCCCTTGCGCAGCTTGGCCAATCAGTGCTAGGCAGCGCTGAGGGGTGGATCGGGATTCCCTCTGACGTCCCGACGTCCATGACCCCTCCTCGCCGCCATGGCGACCGGGGAAGCCCAGCAGGAAATCCCGTTCTGACCGGGATTTCCTGCTTACTCTGATCACCGGAGGCGATCGGAGTGGGTGGGGGGATGTCGCTGCTCAGCGGCTATCATGTAACGAGCCCAGGGCTCACTACATGATTTAAAATTTTTTTTTTAAAAAGTGCTCTGCTGCCCCCTTGCCGCGGGAATTGGACCGGCAAGGGGGTTAAAGAGACTCAACATTGTTGTTGATGTAACAACATTTTGATGTAACAACATTGATGTAACAACATTTTGAGCCTTATTTCTTCTATCCTATAAGTTCCTATACCTGTTCTAATATGCTCTGGCATACTGCAGCCTTTTCTAGTTGCACTGTCTCTGTAATAAATCTTATCTTCTCTCCTCTGTCAGGTCTGTCGGGCTCAAGCTGGAATGTGTGGAATGTGCAGCACTGCTTGTCATTGGCAGAAGCTATATACACCCTCTCCAAGCTCTGCATGAGTCACACAGTGAGCTGTTCTCACTCTGGTTAGAAGCCATGTTTTTTGTTTGTAAACACAGCATAAAAATGGCATGGCAATTACAAGCCAGGATTGCAGCAGGGAGTGGCAGAAACAGCACAGAGGGGCCCAGGAGAACATAAGGAATAGAATGGTATGTTTTTTATTGCAAGAATTTTAGAGTACAGATTCTCTTTAAAAACTACAGTCTTTTTGAAAAATTCTTTTTTGTGACTTATACCCACTATTCGGCTTAACATATGTAGCAATTTTGGTAGCAATAGCAGTATGGGAGCTTTGCTATTAGCCTCTATAGTTAGTACAAAATTATGCGAAATTTCATCAAAAATTATGCAAAAAGTCATGCGAAATTTTGAAATACTACTATTACATTCAAAATGAATTACAATTTTCTCCGAAATTTTGCATTACGATTTCGGCCCACCACTGGGTGCTACACCCTGAAGGGGAGGGGTCTGCAATACATGGAGAAGGAGAAGGAGGAGGAGGAGAAGTATAAATCTGGCTTTGCAGCCCGCCCATTGGGGTTCAGTGTTGTCAGAAGGGTATTGGCAGTTACCAGTCAGCTCTAGGGATCATGGGAAGTGTAGTCTTGTGTTCAGCAGACAGCTGGTGCAGAAGGCAGGGTGACAGGGTCATCTCCTTCCTATTTCTCTAATGCTAGTATATACTTCAGTGGGGCTAAGACAATGATGTTATCAATTGTGCTACGCAAAACATTATGCTAATATGCTCACTAGCCCTACCCAGGAGGCAGAAGTTACAATTAAAAAGTTTCTAGTGACTGACCCATTTAACTACCAACTGTTTTAATTATTTAGTAATTTCTTATCCCCACCTTCTGCCTCTCTTCTGCCAATTCTAAGGTATCTGAAAGCTTTGTATTTAAAAAAAAAGTAAAACAAACCTTTTTGGAAGAAATATCTGAAATGACTGATGATTTTAGGCCAGTAGTCTACAAACTGTAGTTCATATGGACCAGATACTGCCCGCCATTTTGTTTTTACAGACCCCTCTTATGGGCCCCTTCCCCATTTGAGCGCACCGGGAAATGCAATACTGTTGCAACACAATTCAGCAATCAGCACTTCACTTATTTACAGGATGTAACAAGACAGCTAACTAGAGTAATATACAACTAACTAGCGTAATATCAGAATGTTGTGTAACAAATTGTTTTAACAGGCAAAAACAGATGTATTAATTACAAGTATGTTTAGTATGCTTTGGATTGATTTGACTGATTGCCGGCTGAGAGTTTTGTTCTCCCACCTCACACCGCCCCCAGCATGACATCACAGCAGCAGAACAAGTTGCTAGCCTGCAGGCCAGCAATACATCTGTACAGTGTCAGCTCTGCAATGTCGCTTCCTGGGCAACATTCCTCGTACGTGTGTAAGAGGCTAGAGAACTGCCTTGCATGGCTCCCAGCTGTACCTGAGATGGGTGTGATTACTACCAACAGTTCATTTCCAGATCCAGCATCCTTCTAGATATGTAGCACCTGCCCTTCAGTAAAGTCAGCAAAGCTGCAGGGGTGAAAAAGGGATGCCATACATTGTACTTCCTGTTTACTACAGACTTGTGAACCAATGAGACAAAAACAGAGAGAGGAGAACCCTGTAAAATCCTTTTTAATACAAAGCTGTGTAGTATTGCCATGTTTCTCAGGAAAGCTTCTATGAGGATAACAATCATAGCAGCAGCTATGAATTTGAAAGCTAATATTTAATGACATTCAATTACAAATGACGTTTATACAGATTATAAATGTTATATAGATTTCTGTACTAAAGTGGATAAAGCTGTAACGACCATGTAATGACATGTAGTGCACATGCGTTTAGCGCTCCTAGCCATGTAAGCGTGTTCAAGGATGCGCACCACCATTTGCTCAGAAGTGCGCAACCTGGGCAACTTGGCGCGACGTATGGGAGCATTTACAGAGGGGGGTGGAGGAGAAGAGGGAGAGCAGTGGCCATGAAGACTGCTGCCTATGCATGCCTGCTCCCTCCATTGTAGAAATTACTTCACTTTAAAGGGATACTGTAGGGGGGGTCAGGGGAAAATGAGTTGAACTTACCCGGGGCTTCTAATGGTCCCCCGCAGACATCCTGTGTTGGCGCAGCCACTCCCCAATGCTCCGGCCCCGCCTTTGGTTCACTTCTGGAATTTCAGACTTTAAAGTCTGAAAACCACTGCGCCTGCGTTGCCGTGTCCTCGCTTCCCCTGATGTCACCAGGAGTGCACGGCGCAGGCACAGACCATACTGGGCCTGCACAGTGCGCACCTGGTGCCATAAGCGGGAGTGAGGACGCGACAACGCAGGCGCAGTGGTTTTCCGACTTTAAAGTCTGAAATTCCAGAAGTGAACCAGAGGTGGGGCCGGAACATTGGGGAGTGGCTGCGTGGGCACAGGATGTCTGTGGGGGACCATTAGAAGCCCCGGGTAACTTCAACTCATTTTCCCCTGACCCCCCCCCCCCACAGTGTCCCTTTAAGTTTCCTTTATAAGGAAATAAATATGGCAGCCTCCATATCCCTCTCCCTTCAGGTTCCCTTTATCTGGCCCGAGTTTAAGATGATCACTCACAGCTTGTACTTCTTAAAAAAAAATTAAAAAAAGAATAGTTACCATAGAGACTATTATTTCCCTTAAACATAGTATGCATTATAAATTTGGTATCTGTGCACACACTTCAGGAAGTTTTTGTTCCGCATCCAATTATTAGACGTCTATAAATTCACCTTAGCAATTCCATTTCATTCTATTTGGTTTGCTTTTAACAGCACAATAGAAGAGGCTTCTGAATGGGAACATATTGATAACAGCTGTGAAACAAAAGCTCATATTCTTTTCATTCACTGATGCTATTATTAATGAACTTGCTTCCATTTGTGATTTCAAGTAAGCTGATACTGCTGTTAATTACTAGACAAGTCACTTACTAATGCTTAGCCGTTCTCAAATGCCAAAAGCAACACATTAAACATCCTGTCAAGAGGATTAGTAACGTATCGCTGTGCCGGATGCACGTATTCCGAATACAAAAATAATGCCTTTTGTTTCGTGTATTCGGGTGGTTTATCCATCTGTCTTTACCATGCATGTGCCTTAAAATCAAGTAGTTTAGAAATACTTAAATAATAATGTCAGAACTTTAAAATAATTGGAATGGAAATTCTCAGGCCTAGATATAGTATGCGCATTGGTAAAAAGATGCCCCGAAAACTTTTATCAGATTAAAGGGGTATGAAACTGAAACTTAATCTATGGTCTAAAACATTAAACACAGCACTGAGCACAAAGATTGTCTTGATGTGTACTTGCAAATACTTACTGTAATTGCAAGACAATATAATTTGTCCAGCAACCGGCAATGACATCTTTTACTGTATCTTTAGTGAAGTGAAACTATGCCCTCCAGTAATTATACCAGTCTTTATTTGTTTTCTATTCATTTTTTTGCTGTGTTTAGTGTTTTAGAATAGAATGCATGTATTCATATTATTCATATACTGTACATATTGTAACAGCATTGATCTGTATTTTTGCAAATATTTTCCATAGTTTTTATTGAGTGCTTACATTGATGCTATTTTTACACTTTGGGCTCCTGAGGAGGAGGTTTTATATTGTGAAATGTGTTGTGCAAGTGAGGCTTTAATTATTAGATTGTCTACATTGTGTAATTGATATTTGAAGGTAAGGGTAAGTCGCTTCTTATGGTGCCCATACACGGTACAATAAAAATGTTCGATTCTGTTTATCCAACCAATATGATCGAATTAAATGAAAGTCAAAAATAATCTTTTTTCCAATCAAGAAAAACAAACGATTATCCCGTTTTTTTGATAAAGATCCGATCGGACATGTTGGAAAAATCTTTATATTCGATCTAATGAAATAATTGAACAAAATTATCTAATTGAAAATAAATGAAAAAAATTGTACCTTGTATCGGCACCATAAATAAGATATTTTTTAGCTTTAAATATTTTTAGAATTACCATCTGTCCCACATACCCCAGTTATGACAGTTTCCACCCTAAGCATATAAATAATTCCATAATTACAGCCAGGGAATAAGATGCAATCGGATCTGTTCTAATGGGGGTGACAGAGATAAAACCCGGGGTTAACTGAAGAAGAATATAATTAAACAGGGATATAATCCTCTAATGGCTGAGTCCCAAATCAAGAAAGCTAACATCATCCCTAGGACTCATCTCCTGAAGTACAAGCAAAGCAGGAAGATAGCTGTGTCCCCCTGTTGGTCATCTACATTCCCATACCTGTAATAATTTTTTTCAGGTAAGATATTTGACACATATTAAAGTTAAAGTAATCCTGAGATGATGGGAGAAAAGGATTATTATTTACCTGGGCCTTCCTCCAGCCCTCTGTATTCTGTCATTTCCCTCAATGTCCTTCCAGCCCAATCCTCTGCGCTCCTGTCAAGTCTGCGTTGAAATTGGGTTGTTGGCCACTGTACATGTGCTATTCTGTGCCACATGCCTTCTCCAATGTGTTCCCATGACAGGGAGCATTCTGGCCAAGCACAGTTACAGTCCTACTATACTGTACATGCGCGGCCAGCCTCGGACAGGCCCACCGAACCACCGATGGTCCCATCGGTGGGCCCCGGCCGTCCCGCCTCCTGGGGGCCCCAGTGCTAAAAAGGAGGGGGGCTAAGCGCAGGAAGGGGGGACATTGTGCACAGATCGGCGGGGAGGGGCGGAAGCCTCCCCCCCCCTCCCTCACCTAGGGGCCCCCCTTCCGCGCTCCCCCCCTCTCCAGAATTGCAGCCAGCGGCAGCAGCGGGGATGAATCACTTAACGGCATGACACGGAGATCCATAGCTCTGCGTGCCGCTGGCTGGTCTGGTCTCTCTCTGGCTCCTGAACTGACTGTCCAATCACGCTCTCGCAGGAAGTACTGCGAGAGCGTGATTGGACAGTCAGTTCAGGAAACAGAGAGAGGCCAGACCAGCCAGCGGCACGCAGAGCTATGGATCTCGTCATGCTGGTAAGTGATTCATCCCCGCTGCTGCCGCTGGCTACAATTCTGGAGGGGGGGCCCCTAGGTGAGGGAGGGGGGTTTCTGGTGCCTGCTGCCCACATTACGATTTTCTGGTCACTGCTGCCCACATTGCGATTTTCAGGTGTCTGCTGCCCACATTACGATTTTCAGGTGTCTGCTGCCCACATTACGATTTTCAGGTGTCTGCTGCCCACATTACGATTTTCAGGTGTCTGCTGCCCACATTGCGATTTTCAGGTGTCTGCTGCCCACATTACGATTTTCAGGTGTCTGCTGCCCACATTACGATTTTCAGGTGTCTGCTGCCCACATTACGATTTTCTGGTCACTGCTGCCCACATTACGATTTTCAGGTGTCTGCTGCCCTCATTGCGATTTTCAGGTGACTGCTGCCCACATTACGATTTTCTGGTCACTGCTGCCCACATTACGATTTTCTGATCACTGCTGCCCACATTGCGATTTTCTGATCACTGCTGCCCACATTGCGATTTTCTGGTGACTGCTGCCCACATTACGATTTTCAGGTGTCTGCTGCCCACATTGCGATTTTCAGGTGTCTGCTGCCCACATTACGATTTTCAGGTGTCTGCTGCCCACATTACGATTTTCAGGTGTCTGCTGCCCACATTGCGATTTTCAGGTGTCTGCTGCCCACATTACGATTTTCTGGTCACTGCTGCCCACATTACGATTTTCAGGTGTCTGCTGCCCTCATTGCGATTTTCAGGTGTCTGCTGCCCACATTACGATTTTCTGGTCACTGCTGCCCACATTACGATTTTCTGATCACTGCTGCCCACATTGCGATTTTCTGATCACTGCTGCCCACATTGCGATTTTCTGGTGACTGCTGCCCACATTACGATTTTCAGGTGTCTGCTGCCCACATTGCGATTTTCAGGTGTCTGCTGCCCACATTACGATTTTCTGGTCACTGCTGCCCACATTACGATTTTCTGATCACTGCTGCCCACATTACGATTTTCAGGTGTCTGCTGCCCACATTACGATTTTCAGGTGTCTGCTGCCCTCATTGCGATTTTCAGGTGTCTGCTGCCCACATTACGATTTTCTGGTGACTGCTGCCCACATTACGATTTTCTGGTGACTGCTGCCCACATTGCGATTTTCTGGTGCCTGCTGCCCACATTGCGATTTTCTGGTGCCTGCTGCCCACATTGCGATTTTCTGGTGTCTGCTGCCCACATTGCGATTTTCTGGTGTCTGCTGCCCACATTGTGATTTTCAGGTGTCTGCTGCACACATTGTGATTTTCAGGTCTCTGCTGCCCACATTACGATTTTCTGGTCACTGCTGCCCACATTGCGATTTTCAGGTGTCTGCTGCCCACATTACGATTTTCTGGTCACTGCTGCCCACTTTTGGGGGGGGGGGGGGTATCTGCCACCAACCTGATTGCATTTTGGGGGGGTATCTGCCGCCAATTTGATTGCATTTTGTGGGGGTATCTGCCGCCAACCTGATTGCATTTTGTGGGGGTATCTGCCGCCAACCTGATTGCATGTTGTGGGGGTATCTGCCGCCAACCTGATTGCATTTTGTCGGAAAATCTGCTGCGATTTGACTACTTGATGAATTATCATGAGGCATGTAACTACTTGAATATTTTATCTAAAATGTATCTGGTCGGACCTAATCTCTGTGAATAACACCGCTACTTATGTTGTGTTTTGTTTTTTTTTAAGTCTGCCCATGACTCATCGTGACCACGCCGATGTTCCAGTGCGTGGTGACACCCATTTACTTTCGCTGCGGCGCGCTGCGCGCGCCGCATGTGGACATATCCCTATTGGAGACTGTCCTCAGAAGTGCTCACAATCTTTTCCCTACCATAAACTCATGCAAAATTTCTAGAGTACATGTGTATGTGAGCCCAAAATGGGGGGGGGGGGCCCGGGCTGAAACTTCCTTGGTGGGCCCTTAGTGTCCCAGTCCGACCCTGTGCGCGGCCACAGGAGCACAATCAGGCATGATTGAGCTGAGTCTCAGACTTTACAGGGCTGACAGCGGCATAGCAGATGGGACCAGGAGAACATCAAAGGAGCTGATGGACTACAAGGGATTGGAAGAAGTTACAGTTTAATAAAATTCTCTTTCTCCAATTCATCTTGGGAACAAGTTAATCAGTGTATTTTGCTTTATAATAAATTGAAATAGTAGACTCACAAGTCTGTATATGAGAAATTAATCTCTTAGCAATAGTTTATCATACAGCCTAGGATCTCAATATATTTCAAAGTTAAATGGACTCAGAGATGAGTCTTAACCACTTTTTCCCCTGCTACAGTATATCTACATCATCTGTGGCACCCTCCAAGCCACCATGACATAGATATACTGACTTGATTGCAGCCCTGCTGTGCACGATCGGGTGCACTTCAGAGTGCACCCCCCAGCACTGTCAGCTGCAATAATAATTGGTGAAAGGGAACATGTTCCCTTGTAGCCAATTAGTGACCCCCCCCCCTGCGGATGAACGATCACCGCTGTAGCCAACAACAGTGATCCTTCATCTCTCCCCCTCCGTGGTCGGATCGTTAAAAAAATACACCTGCAAGTTGAATATCTCACCTTACCTGGTTTCTGCGATCATGCTGCAGCTCCACCATACATTCACCGCTCTTCATTCAGCCCTGTGACGCTGAATATCCAGGCCCGGGTGTTCGGTATCACAGGGCTGCGTGCACTGCAGTGAATGAAAGCTGGGGCTAAAGGATGATCGCAAGAACCAGGTAAAGTAAGATATTCTCCTTTTAGGGGCATTTTTTTTACGATCTGGCCACGGGGGGGGGGGGGGGGGGGGTGTTTGGGGCTAAGTGTTAAGGGGAGGCACATCTGGCTATCCATAATGGAAGGTGGGGGTTCTAAATCTGAAGGGGGGTTGAAATGATTATTGGGGCCCATCAGGGTAACAGGGGGTGTGGGATTTCATAAAGGAGGGCACATCTGATGGTCCTAATGGACATAACTTAATACTGGTGACATATATGGCTATAATGGGGTGGGAGCGCTAATCCTGGGGGCACATCTGGCTATAATGGGGAACACTGATCCCGGGGATACATCTGGCTATAATGAGGGGTGCTTTATTGGGGTGTGCATCTGTATATATATATATATATGTGTATATATATATATATATATATATATATATATATATATATATATATATATACACTATATATATGAGGGGTAGCAAATGGCTATAATGGATTCTGATATTGGGGGGCACATCTGGCTATACTGGGGGGGGGGGTCTGATACTGGGCATACATCTGGCTATCTATCCTTGGGGTACATAATACTGGTGGCATGTCTTTTACCTACTGTAGCACTTTTTTTTTGCTAGAATTGAAAAAAACCTGAGAAATAATGCAATTTTTAATGGTTTCCCTCTTTTTTCCCGCTAAAATGCATAGGAAAAAAAGTTCTCTGGACAAAATATTCCCCCAGTGAAAGTCTAGTTTATCCCGAAAAAAACGATATCCAGATCATTTAGGTGTTGTGAGTTGGGATAAAGTTATGGCTGTTGAAATAGGGACATAGCTACAATTTCAAAACTGCTCTGGTCCAAAAGGGGAAAACAAGGTCTGGATGTGAAGTGGCTAAGCTAGTTTTTTACTTACCTAGGGCTTGCTCCAGCCCCATAAGCACAGATGCGTCCCTCACCATCCTCCTGCGATCTCCCGTTCAGCCCGCAGTGAGTTCAGTAATGGGCTCATTTTAAGCCAGTCAGGGTCTTCTGCGCATGCGCAGACCTACTGCGCATGTGCAGTAGACCCGGGTGACATCACTGAGCCTGTTACCGGGGCTCACCGCGGCTGAATGGGAGATCGCAGGAGGATGGCGAGGGACGCAGCTGTGCTTTTGAAGCCCCGGGTAAGTAAATAAACTAGCTTAAGACTCGTCTCTGAGTCTCTTTAAATATTCCCGAGCAAACACAAGTTGAACCAGAACAATTAGGAGTGTGTAAGGGGAGATCAAAAAGCCTCTTTACTAATATGCTTTGCAAAACAGAAGTTTGCCTACATAAAACTGAAGGTATTTGTAATTATTCAGGTTGGAGTGAGCTTTGAGGTGCGTATTCAAGACTGATGCACAGTGGGACACCTCAAAGCTCACTCCAACCTGAACATATTTCAAGTATACGCAGCATTACACACAACTCCAACTGAAACCCCAGACGAGTCTATACAACAGCATGACCATATATAAACAATTATTGTAATGAGGAAACAGCAATATGAGATAAATCGAGACTGGCAGAAGCTGTGTGTGAGCAGCTGGAGAATTGATGACCAGCTTATTAGGTGTCTTCACTTTGATTGCACATTTAATGTACATATCAATCACATTTATGTGCAGAATGGTTCAGATAAATGTCTTCATCAAAATAAAATGGCAATATTAGTTTAAAGCAAGCTGTTACAAGTGACTCAGAGCAAGAAACAAGAAAGTGCTATTTACAACAGGCTACACGTCAATTTATTTTATGGGAATTTAGGTGATGGCACCAACTCTGAAAACTTCCAAAATAAAATTGCTCCCCTAAAAGGCTATTCTATTAAAAAAAAAAAAAAAAATCATATATAAATATCATATGCAAATAGTTGGGAAGATAATCTATTTTGATGGAGATCTATAATCCACAATGGGTTAAAAAAATCATTATGTTAAAGAGACACTGAAGCGAGACTAAGTCCCTTCACCCCCAACCCACCCCCCGCAAATGTTGGTCGGAAAATGGTCGCTGGAGATATCCTTCCTGGAGGCAGGGCTAACGGCTGCAGCCCTGCCTCCCAGCGCGTCTATCAGACGCGCATCGCCGCCTCTCCCCCGCCCCTCTCAGTGAAGGAAGACTGAGAGGGGCGGGGGAGAGGCGGAGATACGCGTCTGACAGACGCGCATGGGGCAGGGCTGCGGCGGTTAGCCCTGCCCCAACCAGGAAGCGCTCCCCCGCTGCACGGAGGGGGTTTGGGGGGACAGGGACCCCCGTTAAGGCGCGCTATAGCGGCGTTTTAGCAGGGGCACACATGCCCCTGCTAGCTATGAGGTCTGAAGCGAGATCTATTCTCGCTTCAGACTCTCTTTAAATTACTTGGTCACAGATAGTGTAGTGGTCATATTACACACTGATGAGCAGTCTGTCTACAAACAAGTTAAGAAAACAGGAAGTCCCAACTAGCCACAACTAAACTCATCACAGCTGGATAGTGGCTGGATAGTGTGATGGTTAAAGTGAACCTAAAGTAAACCAAAAAAAATGAGATTAACTCACCTGGGGCTTCCCCCAGCCCTCTGCAGACGATCGGTGCCCTCGCAGCCCAGCTCCGATGGCCCAGGACCCGCCGGCGAACACTTTCGGTTTGTCCGTCAACGGCCGACAGGCATGAGAACCTGAGTGATTGTTCGCGTTCCCAGCCTGTATATCGGCCACTATGCTGCTATTGCGGCCAGGAGGAGTTAATCTCATTTTTTTGGTTGACTTTAGGTTCTCTTTAAGGGCTCTGCCTCTGACACAGGAGACCAGGGTTCGAATCTCGGCTCTGCCTGTTCAGCAAGCCAGCACCTATTCAGCAGGAGACCTTAGGCAAGTCTCCCTAACACTGCTACTGCCTATAGAGCGCGTCCTAATGGCTGCAGCTCTGGCGCTTTGAGTCAGACAGGAGAAAAGCGCTATATAAGTTTTTGTCTTTGAAGTCTTTGATGGGAATTCTACTCAGCAACAATTGATGTCCTATGACTTTTTTTTCTTCGTGAAAAACATTCTCCTTTAGTAGATTAGGAAGGATATTAAAAAAAAAACTAATTTTGCCTCCATTCTTTGCAGAATGTACTGGTAATTTTTTTTTTTTTTGCTCTAATCAACGTTTGACCAACAAAACCCCTGTTCTGAACTAAAAGGAAGCAATGAAATCATCCCAGGACACAGAATTACCTCTGGCCTTGAAACATTGAAGGCATTGAGGCATTGTTGTGGTGATGAACTAGGCTTCAGAGAGCAGTATATATTCAGGGCCAGAATTCTGGAAAGGCCACAAAGACTCAGGCCTTGGGCGGCTGCAGACCAAGGGGGCACCTGGACATGAAAGAGGGCTTGTTACATATGAAAGAGGAGGCTGAAAATGGGGAGCAACACATGAAAAGGGGGAACTGAGGCCAGAGGAAGCTGGTCATGAAGAGAAGGGCTACAGTAAATGCATGAGGGGGCTGCTCATGGAATGGGAGGGGCGCTGCTGCACATGGAAAGGGAATCACAACATACTTGGCCTAGGGGCACACAAAGTATAAACCCAGCCTCGTATATATGATGTATATGAACATAATGGAGTACATTCATTACACATGCATTGTAATTTCCAATGTAACTATTCCTTACAGTTTTCTTTCAAACTGTGTGAAAACCCTGGGATTCTTATCTGTATGTCCCGTGGTTGCCTTTGCTGAAGTTCTGGATAGCTGTCACATTGCTTCCTACAGAGACTACGACATGTAAAATCTTTCTGTCACCCTCAACTAGAACAAGACATTGATTCTTCTGTCTCCCATTGTATGCCTACTTGTTTGTTTAGTTTGAAATATGTCAAGTGTCTCAGTTGCCTACTTCACTTCGGAATGTACAGTACACAGTATTGATACAATGTTTTAAATCTCCTTGACTCTTGCAACAAGCTCTGATTACACTTATGTGATAAAAAAAGAAGGCATATCGTGCAAGTGCACATTTAAGGTAACCAAGTGATGGTTCATTAAAAAAGAAAACTTTCATAAAGGCACACCTGTTTTACCTTTTATTTTAACACCTGTAGTGGGAACACCTGGCTCAGCTACTGTAAGAGTTCACTTTATTTAGCTAAAATATGACTAATTGAATATGTGCAGTGTGGATGAGCTTAGCTGTGCATAGTGTGTTCTTCAGTTCTTGATTGGCATCACTCAAACTGATCTCTTCTCTCGTGCCTTGTCTAGGTCGAAATGTACCGTACTTTCATGTTTGGATAAGCATAAACTTTTTTTTGCGTGGCTTTTTTTGGCTATGACCCTGGTAGGGTATGACAGGCAAAAGAGCAGTACACATGCTAAATATCATAAACATATAATTAAAGTGATCCTAAAGTCAACCAAAGAAAAATGAGTTTTACTCACCTGGGGCTTCCAATAGCCCCCTGCAGCTTTCCGGTGCCCTCGCCGTGTCCCTCCGATCCTCCTGTCCCCGCTGGCAGCCACTTCCGGTTTTGCCGTCAGGATCCGACAGGCTGGGAACGCGAGTGATTCTTCGCGTTCCCAGCCCCAATATCGCCCCCTATGCTGCTATAGCAAGCATATAGTAGCATAGAGGACACTATTGTGGCTGGGAACGCAAAGAATCACTCGTGTTCCCAGCCTCTCGGCTCCTGGCGGCGAAACTGGAAGTGGCTGCCGGCGGGGACAGGAGGATCGGAGGGACACGGCGAGGGCACCGGACAGCTGCAGGGGGCTATTGGAAGCCCCAGGTGAGTAAAACTCATTTTTTTGGTTGACTTTAGGATCACTTTAAATAATGTTGATATAACAGATCAAACATCTATTATCTCAAAAACTATAAGGTCTTTTGAAAAAAAAAATGTACCCTTGTTCCCACTGTTCTACTTAACATATCCTGCAAATTTGGTATATAAAACATGTAAGGGGGCTTTGCTATTAACCGCTAAAGTCGACAGCTTTTCAGCTTATAATCACAGATATTTTATCCATGTTCACGGGCAGAATATGCGAAATACCCGCTGCAACTGTGATTGAATTTCGTGATCGATTCCCGATCACGTATTCGGATCACGATGCAGGATAGTGAAAAAATGCTTGTGAATCACCGCTATGCCGTGATCACGGATTGTATCTGAGCAACACTGTCTGTGAGTGCTGATCACCCAATCTCTGAAATATAGCGATAAGATCTTTTCTTTCTCTCCAAGCCTGATGCATGTCAATGTGCAGGGGTAGCAGCACATGGACCATGGGGAATCCTTTGGTGAAAACCGAGTCATCAGATGCTGTTATAGCTGTAGACACCTGTTTGCATCTAATAAAAAAGTATTAACTTTTGAGGTCTGGGGAAAATGAGTTGAAGCTACCCCGGGCTTCTAATGGTCTCCCACAGGCATCCTGCGCCCGCGCAGCCACTCACCAATCCTCCGGCCCCGCCTCCGGTTCACTTCTGGAATTTCAGACTTTAAAGTCTGAAAACCACTGCGCCTGCGTTGCCGTGTCCTCGCTTCCCCTGATGTCACCAGGCACAGACCATACTGGGCCTGCGCAGTACGCTCCTGGTGCCATCAGTGGGAGTGAGGACACGGCAACGCAGGCGCAGTGGTTTTCAGACTTTAAAGTCTGAAATTCCAGAAGTGAACCGGAGGCGGGGCCAGAGCATTAGGGAGTGGCTGCGTGGGCTCAGGATGCCTGTGGGGGACCATTAGAAGCCCCGGGTAACTTCAACTCATTTTCCCCTGACCTCCCTACCGTGTCCCTTTAAGGACCGGCTGCATTTTGAATGATCTGTGCTGGGTGGGCTCTTCAGCCCCCAGAACAGATCAGGTAATAGGCAGGGCGATCAGACTTCCCCCTTTTTTTCCCCACTAGGGGAATGTCCTGCTGGGGGGGTCTGATCACCGCCGGCTTGCTGTGCCTAGTGGGGGGTTCCTCAAAGCCCCCCTCCGCAGCGCTATTCCCCCCTCCCTCTCCTTCCCTCCCTCTCCTTCTCAAGATAGGCGGTACAGGACAGCGATCCATCCTGTACCGCCTCTGATAGGCTTCAGCCTATCAGATGTCGGCGATCCCCGGCCAATCAGAGGCCGGGGATCGCCAATCTCCTTTAAGGCGCTGCTGTGACAGCAGCGCCGTACGATGTAAACACCGGGGATTTCTTCCCCGGGTGTTTACATTTACCCTTCTAATATTTGTAGGCATATTGCTATTGTTGGGCAAACTTTTAGCCATGGGTTTGCCAGGCAATTGGCGTCTTCATGAACTGCTTAATTCCAAAGTGAAAGATTGGGTTGGCTCTATTTTTTAAAGAAAGACTGAGCTGAAAATAAGCAGTAAACAATTGTATCTATCCTCCTTTTCCTGAACATTACTTTTTTTAATCCCCCAGTTCTATTTTCAGTTTAAAAGCTAAAAAAGTAGGTTTAATGTCTCAGCTGAATTACATAGCCTTTTAGTGTCTAAGAGATTTAATCTATGAACTACTGCCTTTTGTATCTATTCCTTGCCCTTAGAAGCTGTTATCTACCAGTAAATAATTTTTAATGGATGTCATAAATTATCAGTAAGAGTAATGCTTTAGTCTGACTAGGTCCTGACTAGAGAGAAACTGTAATTTGCATACCTGAATGTTTAACCCTTACAGTGAGAAAAATAAAAAAAAAACCAGCTAAAGCCTAGTTATATGTGGGAATGGCAATGTACAGACACGTGTTTATCTCATCATATCATATCTCAGTTTAAGTACCCTTTAAGCTCCCTGGGTCAGCGGTAAATACAAACTGTCTATTCATGTAAAATAAAAGAAAAATAAGCAGACACTGCTTATGAAACCTCTTAATTTGAAATTCAAAGTGCTCCATGTATAATGAATTTTGCACCTATCCAGTTTAGACCCCGTGTGTATGGTTACCTTGACTGCGCAGTACATGAACACCGTCAGACAATGGAGAGAGATGAACTCAGACCGCTTATGAGCCACAAGGGACAAAAGCTTTACTTTGCTAATACTATAAACACAGGCTTGGAGACCATAATGCTGTAAGTCTCTTAAGCTATTCATGCTGTACAAAAGGATAGAGAATAAAAGATCTCTTACTCAAAACTAATTTTTCATCATGAGTTTGGTTCCGCTTCGGGGATTCTGTCATTTTTAATTTATTTAACACAGTTTTTATTTGTACAGAATAATGACAAATGCTTGACGTGAACTCCAGCAAATACACATCAGCCATGAGGATAATAGGATAACAGAGGCGCCAATAGGATAAAAAACACTAAAAGAACTTAAAAACCCATCTTGGTAATAGAGGAGGCAGTGGTGGACTCACCCCCTCCAAGCAGAACACACGACTGTGGATTTTCAGTCAAAACAATTTTATTGGATACTCCAAATAAAGTGCGACGCGTTTCACGGGATACAAACCCGCTTCATCAGGCAATAACAGATAGGAGTAAACAGCATCTGCCAGTATCATCAACACTGAGCGCCTCTGAGGCGCTCACAGAGGCGCTCAGTGTTGATGATACTGGCAGATGCTGTTTACTCCTATCTGTTATTGCCTGATGAAGCGGGTTTGTATCCCGTGAAACGCGTTGTACTTTATTTGGAGTATCCAATAAAATTGTTTTGACTGAAAATCCACAGTCGTGTGTTCTGCTTGGAGGGGGTGAGTCCACCACTGCCTCCTCTATTACCAAGATGGGTTTTTAAGTTCTTTTAGTGTTTTTTATCCTATTGGCGCCTCTGTTATCCTATTATCTACATCAAGTCCACCCTTGGTGGAGGGTTGTACCCTTCCTTCTTCAACTACAGAGAGCGACTTTTTAATCCTGAGTGGGGTCAGGACAATCTCCCCACCTGCTTTGACAGTGGTTGCCTACTTGGTAACCCTGGTTTGTGAGTATTAAATTAATATTATTACTCTATCAATTATACCTTACCAGTACATACTACACTATATTGGGCTGTTGGTGTTCTCTCTTTTTCACATCAGCCATGAGAGTGCAAACCTCAGATAATAGATCACGTGCCGTTTATGGGCATGGAATTTTATTAAGTTTCTATTTTACTCTACTCAAGGGCTTCAAAGGTCAAAAATGAACCTTTCTATACAAAAGGCTAAACCCAATTTGACATAAAGATGGAAGATGCCATTGTCGAATCCCTTAAAAAAATAAAATTTGCCTGGCTTTTGTGCTAATCATCTGCTTCCAATGAATTCGTAACCAGTGATGCATATTAAAAATGCATATCAGGTGTTCTGACTTACTCAGCTAGCTGCATGCTTATTGTAAATGTGAGACTCAGACAGCACTAAAACCAGGAGATCAGCAGTAAAGCCAGACTAATGAGATCTATAAAATGTGATAGTAGTATAGCAGCATCTGTATTCCTCTCTGCACGTTCCCTTAAAAATGAATTGTTGAGAATTAATCAGGTCCTTCAGATCAACACTACCAATTGCTTTTATCAATGTCACACTATTTCAAATTGCTCACCTTGTAGGAATCACTATGCACTAACGTCAAGCTAAAAGATTTAAAGTGACACTGAAGTGAAAAGAAATGATGATATAATGAATTGGTTGTGTAGTGCGGATAGTTAATAGAACATTAGTAGCAAAGAAAATAGAAAAAATGTGTGTCTAGCGCTCCAATAGACAGTCCACACCGCATAAAATATTAGATGGTGATCAAGGAGCCGCTCTCCAATAGGGTAAACAGCAAGAAACAGTGATCTAAAAAAGATACATAGAGCGCTCCATAGTGTAAAACCATCAAACGATTTAATATGCGCAAGTTAAAACACACTTACAAGATCACAAATGCAATGAAGCTCATAAATAGCCTGCAGACACCTCTCTCCCTCCTGTAGTGTGGGCACCGTCAGGCTGTGGCCAGCAGCGTGGCGTCCGATGTTCTGGAGAGCCTCTCACTGGTGGGGGGCGTGTCCGCTGTCACGACGTGCCTCTAGCTTGATGACGCGTTTCGGCATCCCTGCCTTCGTCAGATCACCATGTTGAATAAGATCCCAGCCTTTCTGTAGACACTGAGCCATATCCTATTAATGTCTCTCCTGAGTTTTTTTTTCTAGGAGTTTTTTTCAAACATTATCAATAAAATAGAGCTCCCACTAAGCAAAAAATAGCTCAAAATAAGTTCAATATCACTTTTTTGCCTACTTTTTAACTGCTACATCCTGAAAAGTTATTTTAAAGAGAAGATGTAATATAATCTCCTGGGAGAAATCTCAGGAGAAAATTTAATTGGATAAAGCCCACCAATACCATCATAGGAAGGTAATGGGAGAAATAACGACCCCTGACCGGTACTGCTGAAATATTATAACAACTGACAAACAGAGGTTCACTTTATAAAGTTTCCTGTTCGTGACTGGTTCTCTTTAAACCGAAGTAGCAGTAAAACCTTTAGAAAGCTGTAATCAGAAATCTGACATCCACACACCAGTGAGCACAAACCTATTAGCCCATAATAAAACCACTTGTTTTTAGCTCCCCATTCTCCTGTCTGTCCTTAGATCCAGTACATAACTGACACGCACAACATATGTACAATAAGACACTCCAGGGTATATAATTATGGCTATAATTGCCTTGCCTGAGAGTGTGGTTAGGTAAGGGGTGCTTGCTCTGAGTGCCTCTAAATGAGCAGAAGGTAAGTGCAATTATTCCTATAATTGCCTGCTCTAATGCACTTACAGCATTTCCCAACAATAAAGAATGAGCCTTTGATAGAAAAATAAAGCGCGACAAAAGACAAAACACTGCAAATGCATTTAAAATAGAGGTTTGGGAGAAAACATTAAATCGAGTCAGAAAATACAGTCACTCGATATGCATTTGTATTTTACTTCTATATTACCCTTTGTCAGTTTCAGTTAAGAATAAGGTTGCAAATTCTAGGTCATAATTGTTCAATACAATATTATCACGTAGAATTAATTACAGAAACTCACAAATACATTGCATAATCTTGATTACAACAGTGGGACTTTGGTGGCGCTTTCTGGGAGTAGTAGCATAGCGCAAAGCAGCTTTAATTATGGAAGATAGCTAAAAGGTGATGGGATTGGCTTCTACTGAGAAAAATATATTAACTAACAGTGGAATGAATCCCAGCATTTCTTCTTTGCTCTAAAAAAATATTTTCAGCATATTATATATAACCAGCATTTTTTTTTTACTAGACCAGCATTCAAAGGGTTACGCACAGGACTTAAAAGTTCACGGCAGAGAAATCTGGACACATCCGAAGTATAGATAATGTTATCTTGTGTTTACTTAAGTGCATCAAGTGAGGAATGTGACACATTATATGACTGTGCAGAAGCTCATGGACACAGACAGGAACTCAAAGCATTTCTGCCTTCAATACAAGATGAATAAAACCAGTTATGAATAAAATGCAAAGGCAGCTCTCAAAGCAAAAAACTGTACTGTTGGGAACTCGTCATTTCTAAATAAATAATAATACTTATGCACAAATGCAAATATGATAACTGTATGGCATATAAAAAGTAGGAAAACATGTTTTTAATGAATATTATGTCAGGGTTTTATACCGCTTTAAAGTCAATGTTACCCGTCCTAAAAAAACAAAAGTCAGATACTCACCTAAGGAGAGGGAAGGTTCTGAGTCCTAATGAGACTTCCCTCTCCTCTCCCGGTGCCCGGTCCCGCTCAGGATCCCCCGTAGCAGCACTCGACCAATTTGGTCAAATACTGCCACTTCTGCCGCCGAAGGGAGGTTTCAGAAGTCTTCGGGAGCACTCGGGAGAGTAGAGGGAAGGCTCATTAGGACTTCCCTCTCCTTAGGTGAGTATATGACTTTTGTTTTTTTAGGACGGGTAACAATGGCTTTAAGAAATAGGGAGGAGGTGTGGTATAATTTTACTTTTTTTGTAGCAGCAGTAGAGTGTTGTACCATGTTAGCTATTGGTAAAAGCAAGAAGTTTTGAATCAGATAACACCCTTTTTAAAGTGTACCTGATATTAATTAAAACTAAAAATTCATACGTACCTGGGACTTCCTCCAGCCCTCTTCGGTCTGATCGCTCCCTTGTTGCCGTCCTCCACCTCCTGGATCCTCTGCAATCCTCCCAGTGACTTTGGCCAGTCAGGGCCAGTTTGCATTACATTAGAGTTCAAAATTGGTGGCTTGCAGTGACACCCACGTCCCAGTACCTCGTCTACAGCCACTTAAAAAGCGGGCAAAACATGCACAGTGTCTAGTAGAACACAGCCTAGTGTGTGTTATTACAATGTAATTTGATCCACCGTAGAGTTTAATCCCCATGCTTCTTGGTCTCCAGGACAAGCGGCGTATAAGTAGGGGCTGTGCGCTCAATGGGAGAAGCATGGGAGAACCAGGGAACAAGCAGATGGTTTGGAACGCAAGCAAAGCAGATAGAATGTGAATGTATATGCTTACCGCACCATTTCCGCATCCACTGCGTTTGCATCATAGTATGAATGGGGACTTGGAGAACCAAAGCAAACAGTTAATTGCATTTTTAAGTCTCTTTGAAGGCTGCTCAAAAGTTTTCTGGTTGTGTTCTCAGAAGTACGTGCGGACTGCCATTTATTATAAACATAACGCACTGACAAGGGTCAAATTTAAAAAAACAGTTTAAAAGAAAATTAGCTTCTTGTTTTCACCATGTTGCACCTATAATTACACAAGCCCCAGGAAGACCTATAATCTCATATACAGGAAAACGTAATGAGATTTCTTTTTTTTTGCCCATGTTGACATTTGCTTTCAAGCTAAAGTAGAGGAAGTACGTTCCTTTTTCCAAGTGAAAGTCCAAGCTTGTTAAAAATTAGCTATAAACAAGTATCAATGTCTTACAAATGATTTTGCAACTTATGGTTACATGTTTAAAAAAAATTACTGCTCTATTATTTATTTTATATTTTTTGCAGCCAGCTAACAATCACTAAAACTTACAGTAACCTCAAACTTCTAGCAAAAGTTCTAGCTTGGAGTCCGCATTTCAGTTCAATTAGCCAGGTATATCATTTTGCTACATGAGAAACATGCTACACAAAGCAGAAGGTTATTATTATTATTAATTTATGAAATGCCAACATATTCTGTGGCGCTGTCCAAAGTAAGAAACAAACATAGGGTACAAAATAATACAGACAATGTTATACACCAATATAAGAAATACAGAGTTGGTACAAAATACAGAATTGGTAATTACAGTGGCAAGATTATATGAATAATATGAATAAATGTGTAACAAAATCCAAGATACAAAAGTGTAATAGAGCCCTGCCCTTATAAGCTTACAATCAAAATATCGTATTAATTACCTCCTACAACTAGAATCAAGGCTTGTACATGTTAGAATCTAGCGTGCACATAGCGGTCCCCAACCCCACCAAATGCTTTAGTGAGATATCCAGACTGGCCCATAGGCGCTCCTCCCCCCTACGTAGCAACAGAGTACCCTGCAAGCCTATAGGCCCAGACCCTGAACTGTCACCAGAGGGATCAAGTCCAAAACCCTTCATGTGACAGTAATTGTACATGCGTATGCACCTTAAAGCATTCATAAGGTAAAAAGGGCAGACTCTGTTTTAATGATGGCGTATTAGGGAGGTGTACCGGAGTCACCCCTCCAGACAGGTGATTTCTCCACCCATTGGAAATGTGACCTTGGTGATTTTTCTTCAAAATCCCCCTGATGCTCTGGCCACCTCCATCTGAATAGCCATAGATGGCGCCCCCATGACAATGCAGATGGAAGTGGGGGGTGGAGGTTGAGGAGCATTACCTGCGACCTGATGACGTCCAATCAGGTAAGTATTTAAGCCTGAGAGATGCTCCAATTTTTCATCAGTAAGACAGAGCCCATCATGACAGGCTCTGTCATTTTTACCTCAGGTACTCTTTGACTGACTGGTAGCAACTTGTACACTTCCGACATTAGGAACATACTGGAATGGCTAAGTGTTTTGTGTGGTTAGAATCAAGGTAAGCAGTTTAAAATTTGTAACAATAACCGCAGCAGGTTGTGGAGGAATTGGAAGGAAGGAATTGTTTTTTAACCTCAACAAAAGTTCACTTACAAAGATAATGAACAAGGTTGATGTAACCCTCTAAAAGAGGGTCCCAAGATGTTGCTAACGTATTTGTATGTGTGAGGTGGCTTTGGCTTCTAAGGCTAAATTTTGCCTTTGATATTCGCCTGGTGGAACCAAAATGGCGCATGGGAGAGGAGTGGAGGCACTGTAATGGTTGCATAGACTGTTACTAAGTGATCAAAGCACAAAGAGTAGTGGAAATTTCTAGAAGCCCCGTGCGGCCTGTCAGACACTACAGCGCAGGCGCGGAGGGGCAGGGCGGGAGGGGTGTGGACAGAGGGAACTGGCTAGAACCAGCCAGAGCACACCAGAGAGGGAGGCAGAGCGGAACTTAAGAGAGGACAGGAGGCCGCGGTTGGGAGCAGGAGAGGAGGCCACGAGAGAGAAAGGCCGCAGCAGTCACCCCGGAGGCTAAGAGGGGCTCGGCGGCCACACAGAGACTACAGTGGAGTAAGTAAGGCAGAGGCAGCCCGGCCAGACAGTGACCGGAGGCCAGAGGCAGCGTGCACAGAGTGCATCCGAGCTAGCCTGGACAGAAAGAAACCCCGGCAGCTAGATGAGTATGGGCCTGAGAGCCATCTACAAGTTACAGTGTGTGTTCAGTTAGTAGCCAGTGTTCAGCAAAGGCTTGGTGAGATAGAAATATATCAACCCAGAACCTGAAGAGGCCAATTCTGTTCAAAGTGCTGTTACTAGAGACTGCTTGTGTGCAAAAGCTTTAGAGATACAGAGACATTGTAATGCTGATTCGGTTGATGATGCAAGATAGAGCTGCCAAATTATGATAAAGGAATCTGCTGCTGACTGTTTGAAGTTTATTGAGTGTACGGGCCTTGCTGTCACTAAGAGACATTAACAGCCTCCATGAGTACCCCGCAGAGCTGACACAGCCCCCGCTTGCATTAAGTCCTGGTGTAGGACGTTTTAAGTCAAGAGTTAAAGTTCATGTGCTCTTCTGTGCTGTGTTCTGAAGTGTTACTGAGAGTTTTATACAAGAAGTTAACCAAAGTGTGATTTATGCATATTACCTGAGTACACAGCCCTAAAGAAAAAGGAGATATCTAAGGCCTTGAGAGTAAAGAGAACCTGTCAGTATTAAAGAAGATAAGTGAAAGAGGAGGAGTTGCATTGTGTCTTGTGATACTAAAAGTGTGCTACAGTGAGGAGTGAACTGACATCTGACAAAGATACAGGGCCATATGCAATTCACTTTTTCACCTGAGTTTTCTCCTAGGTGGTATTTTTAGACTTGTCAATAAAATGCCTTTTAAGCCATCAGAGAACAAGAAAATACTCAAAATAATTTTGATAGTACCTTTTTACCTACTTTTTGGTACTTTTTTAGTTGAAAAGTACTGAAAAGTTATTTTAATCGAAGATGAAAAATTATCTCCTGGGAGAAAAGTCAGGTGAAAAAGTGAATTGCATATGGCCCACAGAGTCCACTTATTTGGAGTACAAATTTTACAACAACTCTAAATTAGAGCTCATTCAGCCTAAAAGTGCACAAAAAGAGAGTTATATTGTGGGAGAGTGATCTGGGTGGTATAGCTGGGTGCATTGGTCACTTATATTTTGTTTTGTTTACTTTTGTTTTGTAACCCTTTTTGATTATTTGATTTATATTTTATTTCATTTGTTATTTTGGGAGAAGGCCCTATCCAGACAGGTGGTGCTAAGTGTAAAGTGGGTTTGGTGTGATATTACCAAGGGTAAAGAGTTTAAGAGATCTTCTGAGCAAAGTGAACATCCTTTTGGGATCACCTAACGAACTGCAAAACTGTTCAGTACCATCTTGAAAACTGTCACGAGTTCCACCAGGTTTTGCTGAGCAAAATAGATTGGACTTGGTTGCAAGGGACTGAGAACTGTTTAGGAACTGAATTGTTCAGTAGACCATTCCCTTCCCCCAGCCCAGGCCCCACCTATGGTACTGTGATGTAAACATGCTGTAAAGTGATTGATTATTGTACAAAAAGACCTTTGTAGCTCAACTTTCATATATAATTTGTATATAACTCAACCTTTTTATTCCGCTGCTTTTACCGGTGCACCTGCTGTGATGACTAGAAGATTGTGTATTTTGACTGGTGATGTGCAAGGGAGGTGTTGTTGAAGTGTTAAGGGTTGATTGTAACTACCAGTGACCACTGTTAGGTCACAAATAAATCTTTGATAATTTCATCAGTCAGTGTCTGGTGGATTCCTCTCAGCCGGGGCCCAGTGCTAATGGATAAATTGGGTTACATTGATATTTGCTAAATTATTTTTTTAGGGAGAGAATACTTTTTTAACGAGAGAACAAGTCACTGATGGGCAGTGAAAAACATTATGTATTGATTCTTCTGTGTTTTTTTTGCATCTACACAATACATTTTCAGCTTCTAGAAAGTACTAAACTGTTGTAAGAAGGCTACTGTAATACCAAACTTAAGTACTTTTTGGGGAAAGCTGTCCTACATAATTTTTTTTGCTTGCTAGAAGCTGAAAATGTAACTTAAAAATTAAAGAGGGTTTGAAGTGAAACTTAAAAGAAAAACAGATACTTACTTAAGGAGAGGCAAGGCTCTGGGTCCTATAGAGCCCTTCCATTCCTCTCCTCGTCCCGTCATTCCTGCAGTGGCTCCCCCGTTAGCAGTCTTCGACTGATTGGTTGAGACTGCTATCTTCCGCTCCAGGTAGGCTTCAGAAGTCTTCAGGAACACTGAGGCTCCCAAAGACGGGCAGCTCCATACTGCGCATGTGCAAGCGCTTTCTCTGGCACACTCATGCAAAGCCATCCGTCTTTGGGAGCACTCGGACTCCCGAACACTTCTGAAGCCTCCCGCAGCAGGAGGTTCAAGTGGAGGAGCCTGCGGGGGAACGAGGGGATGAGGAGAGGAATGGGAAGGCTCTGTAGGAGGCCCTTAGGTAAGTATCTGTATTTTGTTTAATTCTCACTTCACATTTGCTTTAACCTCCTTAGCGGTAACCCCGTGTGTGACACGGGGTAAGCCGCCGGAGGGTGCCGCTCAGGCCCTGCTGGGCCGATTTTCATAATTTTTTTTTTTGCTGGACGCAGCTAGCACTCTGCTAGCTGCGCCAGCACCCCGATCGCCACCGCAGCGCGCCCGATCGCCGCTATCCGGTGCGGTGCGCGCCCCCCCCCCAGACCCCTGCGCTGCCTGGCCAATCAGTGCCAGGCAGCGACAAGGGGTGGATCGGGTCTCCCAATGACGTCCCGACGTTGCTGACGTCGGTGACGTCATCCCGTCCCGTCGCCATGGCGACGGGGGAAGCCCTCCAGGAAATCCCGTTCTTTGAACGGGATTTCCTGATCGCCTATCGCCGGAGGCGATCGGCGGGGCTGGGGGGATGCCGCTGAGCAGCGGCTATCATGTAGCGAGCCCTGGGCTCGCTACATGATTTAAAAAAATAAAATAAAAAAAAAACTGCTGCGCTGCCCCCTGGCGGTATTTTTCATACCGCCAAGGGGGTTAAGTAGAGATTCAGCTCACCACAAATGCCTGTTTATGACTTGTTCTCTTTGAAGTGACTCAAACATCTCCATCCTGGCGTTTATGATGATAAACAACGACACAACACAAGACCTTGAAATGTAAAGTGTAAGAGTACATTGTTGCTTTGATAAATGTAAAGTATAAAAAAAAGTTTTATTGTTTACAATAAACGTTCTATTCACAGAGAATACAACACTATATGGTTACATTGCACAGCTAACGTCTTCCTTTATTCATCCCACTTGCAACGCAGAGCTGCATGGGTCAATATCAATAAATGTAAAATGAATATGGAATGTTTGCTTTCACAAGATCAGGTCCATGTTACGATTTCTTTGCTTGAGATCAGAGCTGCTTCACTATGTGAATTTTGTTCTTTAACCATTTAAGCCTTCTGGCCATAGAAGCTATGTCCAGAAGGCCATGTGCGCTCCCGCGGCCTATCGCGCACGTGGATGCGCGCTCCCGGCCGCAGATCGTTAATTGGGACATGGTGCCCAATGATTGATTCCTCTGGCAGAAAAAGCGGCCGCGTCTCTCGGAAGCCTCGCTTTTCTGCCTCTTAGTCCCCCTATGTCACTCTAAGCGTACATATTACGCTTAGAGTGACGTCATGTAAACAAACTCAAGGTTGCCATCTTGTGGCCAAAAACAAAAACTACATCTAAGTGTAAAAAAAAAAAATAAACACATATTTACATAAAAAAATAACTATTTACATTCCACCCTCCCAAAAATACCCAATTAAAATGTTTAATAAAAAAAAATACAATAAAAAAACACTTAAATATTTACCTAAGGGGCTAAACTTTTTAAATATCAATGTAAAGATGAAATATTTTAATTTTTTTTTAATTATAAGCTTGTAAATAGTGATGGATGCAAAACGGAAAACATGCACTTTTATTTCCAAATAAAATATTGTCGCCATACGTTGTGATAGGGACATAATTTAAACAGTGTGATACCTAGGACTATTAGGCAAATACAATACGTGGGTTATAAATATAGAGGCATGTATTATTTTAAAATTATAATGGCCGAAAACTGAGAAATAATTAATTTTTTCAGTTTTTTTTCTTATTCTTCCTGTTAAAATGCATTTACAGTAAAGTGGCTCTTAGCAAAATGTACCCCCCAAAGAAAGCCTAATTAGTGGTGGAAAAAACAAGATATAGATCAGTTCATTGTGATAAGTAGTAATAAAGTTATAGGCTAATGAATGGGAGGTGAACATTGCTCGGATGAATAAAGTGAAAACGACTGAAGGCTGAAGTGGTTAAAGGTCAACAGAACTGAGAGGGATTTGGAGGCTGACATCCGGTACTTATTTCCATTTAACCAATACTAGTTACCTGGCTGTCCTGCTGACCCTCTGCCTCCAATACTTTTAACCATAAACCCTGAACAAGCATGCAGGTAGTCTTGTCAGATTTTTGCTTGAAACATCTGACCTGCATGCTTTTCAAGGTCTATGGCTAAAAGTCTTAGAGGCGGAAAATCAGCAGGATAGCCAGGCAACTGGTATTGTTTAAAAGGAAATAAATATGGCAGCCTCCACATCCCTCTCACTTCAGGTGGGTTTTGAAGTAAATCCATATCCAACTATTCACAAAGTGTGAAGTAGTAGTAAATGGTGGCCCCCTCTTTCTCCCTCAATGAGTTTCTGCTTCTGGGCAATTGTCACAATCTCCAGTCATGTGATACTGGTGACAGAATAAATAGGTCCTGGTCCACTGACAGCTGGCCAATGGAAGCAGCATTGTGAATATGGAAGTGGCAGGCACTATTTACATTGCAAGCGTATATCTCATTCTGTAAACAGTTGTAAATAAGATCACTTTACACCCATAAGCTGGTAAATGGTCACCAGGTGACTACATCATACAGAAGCTACCGAAGCTTCAACTGTACTTCATTTCCACTCCTGCAAGACCCCATTTACCTGACAACTCTCTGTCATGGTCTTCTGAGTAGCACTGAAAGCTCATCTGACACAGTCTGTTCTGCACATCTGACAGAATCTTGTTTTAAATTAATTATGAGTAAAACAAGTTCTGCAAAATATATATAGAAGTAAAAACCTGCTTCACTAATTCATAAATACTGAACTCCACCTTAGTAGTGTCCAGCTGCATGCCCACTCCCCACAAGACTGATGCCATACCTCCATGCTAGAGAATTACAACCAGTCCTTACAGAAAACAGCTCTTCTACATTAATTCAGTTTTAAAACTTCAACAATTCACCAAAATCCATGATCATCAATGGCAACAACTGGTGTTTCAGGGGATATAGCATCCTTTATTTCGCAAAAAATGTGGGCTATCGGTTAGTTAACACCAAAGATGGAATTTCCTGGTGTTCAGTATGTATATCATGGATTTAAATGCAAATGTCTAAATGGAGTGTGTCTCTTTAACTGAACATGAATACTGAATGCTGAGCAAATACAGAATTGCCCACCAACACTTTACACCACCTGGAAACCATTGTGCTGAGTTGTAGAGATGCTCATTTTATTGTACATTAATTCTCTTTGGAGAGACTTAATAAACAAATTACCATGTGACTTATTTTAACTCTTTGAATGATTGATTGGGATTATGTGATCTTGTTTAAGCCTATATATATCATATGAAAGGGTAGTAGTTATGACTGTGCAACATTTTGCATACATCTTTGCAACGATGGCTATATGTGACCGTTACATAATAAGCAAAAAATGTATAGTACAATTACACTAGGACAGATGTACGTCTTATACAGTGGGATGCAAATATGTCATATAGGATACACACACAGTGATATTTGAGAAGTGAAATGTAGTTTATTGGCATTACAGAAAGTATGCAATAATTGTTTAAACAAAATTAGGCAGGTGCATACATTTGGGCACCACAAAAAAGAAATGAAATCAATATTTAGTAGATCCTCCTTTTGCAGAAATTACAGCGTTTGCTTCCTGTAGGTTCCAATGAGAGTCTAGATTCTGGTTGAAGATACTTTGAACCATTCCTTTTCACAAAACATCTCTAGTTCATTCAGGTGTGATGGCTTCCGAGCATGGACAGCTCTCTTTAACTCACACCATACATTTTCAATTACATTCAGGTCTGGGGACTGAGATGGCCATTCCAGAATGTTGTACTTGTTTCTCTGCATGAATGCCTTAGTGGATTTTAAGCAGTGTTAGGGTTGTTGTCTTGTTGAAAGATCCAGCCCCGCCACAGCTTCAGCTTTGTCACTGATTCCTGGACATTGGTCTCCAGAATCTGCCGATACTGAGTGGAAGCTATGCGTCCCTCAACTTTGACAAGATTCCTAGTCCCTGCACTGGCCACACAACCACACAGCACGATGGAACCACCACCATATTTTACTGTAGGTAGCAGGTGTTTTTCTTGGAATGCTGTGGTGTTCTTCCTCCATGCATAATGCCCCTTGTTATGCCCAAATAACTCAATTTTAATTTCATCAGTCCACAGCACCTTATTCCAAAATGAAGCTGGCTTGTCCAAATGTGCTTTAGCATACCTCAAGCAGCTCTAATTGTGCTGTGGGCAGAGAACAGGCTTCCTCTGCATCACTCTCGCATACAGCATCTACTTGTGTAAAGTGTGCTGAATGGTTGAACGATGCACAGTGACTCCATCTGCAGCAAGATGATGTTGTAGGTCTTTGGTGCTGGTCTGTCGGTTGATTCTGACTGTTCTCACCATTCGTCGCTTCTGTTTATCCGAAATTTTTTTTAGTCTGCCACTTCAAGCCTTAACTTGAACTGAGCCCGTGGTCTTCTTTTTCCTCAATATGTTCCTAACTGTGGAAACAGACAACTAAAATCTCTGAGACAGCTTTCTGTATCCTTCCCCTAAACCATGATGGTGAACAATCTTTGTCTTCAGGCCATTTGAGAGTTGTTTTGAGACCTCCATGTTGCTACTTTTTAGAGAAAATTAAAAGAGGAGAGAAACTTACCACTGACCGCCTTAAATACTCTTTCTCATAATTTGATTCACCTGTGTATGTAGGTCAGGGGTAAATTTGAGTTCTAGTAATTAGTTGTAAAGGTTTTGGAATCAATGCAATGACAACAGTGCCCAAATTTATGCACCTGCCTAATTTTATTTAAACAATTATTGCACACTTTCTGTAAATCCAAAAAACTTCATTTCACTTCTCAAATATCACTGTGTGTGTCTCCTATATGATGTATTTAACTGACATTTTTTATCATAACAACCAACGATTTATACAGAAAAATCATGAAAATTAACAAGGTTGCTCAAACTTTTGCATCCCACTGTATGTGTGTATACATATACATTTCAATCTTTACAGTTTTTCACCATAATGCCCCTTTAATTTCCCAGAGGCTTACAAATCAGTCACATGATCAGATCTGCCATTGAGTATCCAACTCTATTTATTTCCAGGACTTGTCAATGAGATGCAAATAATCCTGGGTTGGTGCTAATTTTATGGTAAGTTATGCAAATATGCCCCTGTGGCCGATTCTATATTGGGCAAACGACTCGCCCCCTAAAAGAAAGGATCAAGGAGCAATGGTGGTCAATCAAAAATGGTAAAAGGGCACTCCGCATTATTGAGCACGTATGAAGTGATCATGCGTCGGATTCTTCGGTGCTCAGGTTTTGCAGGCTATCCCATGTAAAAATTCCATGTCGCGGAGGAGACAGATTATGTCTTCTCTTGAGAGAAGAATCCTTGATCATAATTAAGAGTGAAGCGATGGGTCCATTAGGATTCAATAACCATAATGAATTGGCCTGCTTTCTGGATCCCTAAAGAGTGAGCCTGATGATAAAGGACATTTAATGATTATGCTTGTAATTGCTGTAAATAATTTTGTGTAAACTTTTGGTACGTTCCTTGTTTTAATACTATAAATGAGCTAGGATGTTTGTAGTACTTAATCAATAATAATATTCCTATCTCAAATACGAGTAGTTAAAATCTGCAACAGACATTCATATTTGTATTGTATTCACCTAGCTGCATGTGTATGAGGGTGGTCATCTATTTTATCCCAATGTATGAGATAGCAGGAGTCTAATATAGACATCCTGCCTCATTCATTTGGCATTGTCTCCAGTCCTCCCCCTATTCCATCTCACTCATTGATCAACCACAGTCGTCCTTAGAAGCCCTAACCATCACACACCGCGATCACACAGTGATAGACGCGTGTGTGGGGATGGAAGAGTTAAAACCACAATTAGCACAAATGCGCACATGTTTCATCACTGATCTTGATCTCAATCTGCTCTGACGACTTTCTATTTCCACTCTTTCCCCTTTAACTGCTCTCCCTCACCGCTTGACATGTGTTGTATTTGGGCCAAAAAGCCTTCCATTTGGCAGCTTCATAGTGAATAAAGCAGACAGCGAGTGAATACACAGACCGTCCTGCAGTGGAACGCATACAAGCTTTGATAACCTAGGTGACACCACAGCAGAATACAGACGTGACACTCAAGAGGGGCGGCGACAGGAAGTTGCGTCATACACACCGCCCCACTAGGAAGTAAAAAGGCTAATTGCCTCGCTAAATGCCAGGGATTGGCCTCAGAAGAAGCAAAGCTTGTGTGAAATGGCTATCACCCCCCCTCCCCCATTCTGTACCCAGCACCCACTGCACCACCCCACTCTACAGATGCACAGTAGGAGAATTGTCTCCATTTGATTTTGACTGGTAGGACCAAAGCTTGATTATACTATCCTGACGTAAGTGATGTCACAGTTGCATGTTCGTCTAATAAATTAAACAGCTAGCAGTGCCGGATGTATCGCTTTTATCTTCATTTTATGCAAATATAAGCTGCTGCTTTCAGGTGGTCCAATTTCAAGCTGCATAAATTTACATAAAATTAACAATTTTCATCAGTTTGTAATTATTTGCATCTCATTGACTAAATCTACTTATTTCCAGTGTTAGTTAGGAGGGGATCCAGTGCTGAATGTTGGAGGTCACTTAGTTTCATAATGACTGAGGTGAACAACCCTTCTAGATTGGCGTTCCACAAAGACATACAAGCTGTTGTTTCTTTTAATACACTGACATCTAGCCAAAATCGACAGTAGATTAGTTCAAATGTAATCATGCAATAAAATGTTTCTTAACAGATACAAATCCAGCATAATGGACATGGGATTGGTAATGTTGCTTTTGCAATTCTAGGATTCTGGGCATCTATCCCACAAATAGCACAGATGCCAGCCTGCTAAGAAACAGACCTTCACAGGACTCAGTTCTATAGTATATGTGAATGGCAGCTCAATGGAAATAAAAATGGCAGAAGACCAAAACTACAGGATGTAGAAACAAGTCAAAGTTTCATTCAAGTCACAACATGGAATACAAACTACAGCATATTACATCCCGCTAGGGACACACAAGTCGTTTTCTTCTAAGGTATCCCTAAATATGTGTGGTACTGGGGCTTGTAATTTTCCATTATATCGTCACACTCCTGAGTGTTCTAAAGGCTCATACACACATCAGACTATAGTCTTTGGAAAATGAAAGACCACAGACCAACCTTACCACCCTTCATGTAGTATGAGAGCCATACCTTCACAGTCTTTTCTATGGAGTTGAACTCCCCATCAGAAAAAAATCTTTGTAAGATGCTGCACACACAGATGCTGTACAGACACAAACGATCAGTATCTGCAAAAGATCTGTTCCTCCCAAAGATCAGTTCCTGCAAAATGCAATAATAGTCTATGAGATCTGCAGATCATCATACACACCTTGTTTAACTGACATTCATCTGCAGATCAGACAATCATCTGCAGATCTGAAAATACATCCTGGTGGATCTGATCTGCAGATGAATGTCTGTTAACCACTTCGCATCCAGACCTTGTTTTCCCCTTATTGACCAGAGCAGTTTTGACGCTTTAGCGGTGTCCCTATTTAATCACCAATAACTTCATTTGTACTCGTGCCATATAAATGATCTATATATCTTTTTTTTCAAGACAAACTAAGCTTTCATTGGGGGGTATTTGGTCCCAAGTAAAATGTTCCTCTCTAGGCATGTTAATGGGAAAAAGGGGAGAAAAATAAAAAAAATTCACTATTTCTCAATTTTGACCAATTTCTGTTTAAAAATTAAAAGTGCGATTGACATAAAAACTGTGCCACCAGTTAAAGTCACCCCAGTATAGATATCCAGATGTGTCCCCAGTATCACCCCACCCCCCCAGTTTAGCCAGATGTGTCCCCAATATCAGCCCCCCAGCATAGTCAGATGAGTGCCCTGTGTTTGCCACCCCCAGAATAGATTGACAGATGTACCCCCAGGAATAGTGCCCCTCTTTATAGCCAGATGTGTCCCCAGATCAGGATTACCCCCATTATGGCCAGATGTACCCCCAGGATTAGCGCTGCCCCCCCATTATAGCCAAATGTGCCCCCAGTATTAAGGTATGCCCCCCCCAGGTGCCCAGATGTGCAAAATTTGTAAACCCCCCCTCCCCTTGGTTACTCATATGTCCCCCAGTAAACATGTATGCCCCCCTTTGCATATCCCCCTCCCCTCCCCCCAAGAATCTATAGCCAGATGTCCCCCCCCTCCATCAGGCAGCCCACTCCGTGCAGAGATAGTTTAAAAAAATGCACAAGCAGGCAGTCTCACTTACCTACCTCATTCCTGCGACTATCCTGAAGCCTGATCCTCCGATCACCGCTCTGCAGTCAGCCGCATATTGCCGGTAACCCGGGTCCCGGCTTGATGACGTCATCAAGCCGGGACCCGGGTTTGCGGCAATATGCAGCTGACTGCAGAGCGGTGATCGGAGGATCAGGCTTCAGGATAGTCGCAGGACCGAGGTAGGTGAGTGAGGCTGCTTGCTTGAGCATTTTTTAAACTATTTGTGCGCCGAGGGGGACAAGTTAAGGATCGCTGCAGTTCACTACTGCAGCGATCGTTCATGGGAGGGGGGTGGACTAATTGGCCAAAAGGGAACATGTTCCCTTCCACCAATTAGTATTGCAGCTGACAGTGCCGGAGGGTGCACTCTAAAGAGCACCCGACCGTGCACAGCAGGGCTGCAGCCAGGTCAGTATATCTACGCCGCTGTGGCTTGGAGGGTGCCACAGCTGACGTAGATATACTGTAGTGGTGGGGAAAGTGGTTAAACAAGGTGTGTATGATGATCTGCAGATATCATAGACTATGAATGCATTTTGCAGGAACGGATCTTTTGCAGGAACAGATCTTTTGCAGATACTGAACTTTTGAATGTGTACAGCATCTTTGTGTGCAGCATCTTGCAAATATTTCTATCTGATGGGGAGTTCAGCTTTATAGAATAGACTGTGTAGAGTATGGCTTCTTATACTACATGGAAGGGGGTAAAATTGGTCTGTGGTCTTTCATTTTTTAAAGACTATGGTCTGATGTGTGTATGTGGCCTAAGTGTTGTATCCACAGCAGTACATCTCTAAGAGGACAGTAATCACAACCACAAAGAAGACCAAAGGAGGATAGTCATACATTCCAGCTATGACCATTAATAACTACTGAACACTTGGGCATCTAGAAGTTTGTGAATGTTCTTTAATCGAGTACATCTTGATCGACTACATTTTGATCACATCTGATCAAGATCCCCCATTTGTGTTGTTTTCAGTATCATCATGTTAGATTGGAATAAGCAGAAGATACCAGATGTCAATATGTGTACTGTAGTGCAGTCATGAGCAAAAAATAAAAAAAAAACATGGGATATCTAAAAAAAAAAAAAAGTCATTTTTAGGAGCAGGAGGATAAATACAAATATTTTTCTCATCAGTTTATTTTCACCTAAGGTTCAGCTTAAACCCTGTGCACATGTGCAAGGTCTGCTGCTCGGCAGCAATCGGAACTCCCTGCCTCGAGTGACAGTGCAGGGCTAAGGCTGTACAGATGTGTTGCTAGTCTCCAGACTAATGATCTGTTCTGTCGCTTTGCAGGGTGGAGGAGGGCTGACGGACCAGCAAATGACAGACTGAAAAACAGCTCTTGGGCATATTTAAATTTTCGCAATTAACTGTGTTGGATTTGAACACCTACACTAATAAATATTATTCTTATCCTCATTACAGGGAAAGCAATACTATTCTCATTCTGCACCCGAAGATTAAAGATGATCAATGACATGCAAATACTTCTGAGTTTTTACAAAATGTATGTAAATTTTTATGCAAATATATGCTGCTTGAAAATAGACCAATCGAGTCCCACCCAGTTTTAAACTGATTGATCCATTTTCAAGCTGCATACATTTGCATACAAATGTACATACATTTGTATAACCTCGGAAATATTTGCATCTCATTGATCATCCCTACCAGAGATACATTTTATGCCAATATTTGTTTTATATGTTGCATTGTTTACTTCAAACTAGAGTTGCCTCCATGCTGCATTATATAAACAGAAGGATTTGACTCATTTTGTTACCAAAACCATTTCAACAATACTTTTATTTACGATACTAAGAATTTTCTCAGAAAAAAAGTCACAGGGAGTGTAAAAGCACTTTAGTTACATTTGTCAGTTTAAATATTCTCAGGTGCATTCTGGGAGATATTGTAATAGCTGAATAGCGACAGACTTCAGTTTATTTGACCGATTATTTTAATCCATTAATCCCTTCTGTGCTAAAAGTTCATGCCGCTACCCAAAATCAAGTACCATGTGGTTATTTTACAAGCATTTGGTACAACCTGAGCTGAGGTAAACATGTTCGGAACAAAATAATTATACATATTTGTGATGGGAGAATGAATAGGGCTAAAATTTAAACATGTTTCATTAACTTCAAACTTAGAAGTAAAACTGCACGACAAATTTGAATTGCGGGGGCTGTGAGTTTACTCCAGGGTTTATCCAAAGAAAAATAAGCTAGCATCAACTGAACACCCTTTTCTGTCTTGTCACTCCTGCAGAGCAATTTATTAAGCTCTGATGAGTGAAGGAGAGGTTAGGCTGGGTACGCACATGAGATAAAAATATTTGGAAAATGAGGGAATCAATCTGCTGCATAGGTTTGGTAGGAAGTATTCGGCCCCCTTGAAATTTCCTACATTTTGTCATATTACTGCCACAAACATGAATCAATTGTATTGGAATTCCACGTGAAAGACCAATACAAAGTGGTGTACACGTGAGAAGTGGAACGAAAATCATACATGATTCCAAACATTAAAAAAAAAAATAACTGCAAAGTGGGGTGTGCGTAATTATTCAGCTCCCTGAGCCAATACTTTGTAGAACCACCCTTTGCTGCAATTACAGCTGCCAGTCTTTTAGGGTATGTCTCTACCAGCTTTGCACATCTAGAGACTGAAATCCTTGCCCATTCTTCTTTGCAAAACAGCGCCAGCTCAGTCAGGTTAGATGGACAGCGTTTGTGAACAGCAGTTTTCAGATCTTGCCACAGATTCTCAATTGGGTTTAGATCTGGACTTTGACTGTGCCATTCTAACACATGGAGAATGGGCAAGGATTTCAGTCTCTAGATGTGCAAAGCTGGTAGAGACATACCCTAAAAGACTGGCAGCTGTAATTGCAGCAAAAGGTGGTTCTACAAAGTATTGTCTCACGGGGCTGAATAATTACGCACACCCCACTTTGCAGTTAAAGCAGAATATAACCCTGCATTTCAACTTTGCTCTAAAACATTATTTACAGCATATTATATGCAGCCAGCATTTTTTTTTACTAGACCAGCATTGGGAGGGATACACACAGAGCTTTAAAGTTCTGTGGATAGAAATGCAGACGCATCAGAAGTTTAGATAGATACATTTAAGTAAACACAATGTAACAAGTGTGGAATGTGACACACACTCTCTGACTGTGCAAGAGCTGGAGGACAGCCAGAAAGTGTGTAACATTCACCACTTGTTACATTGTGTTTACTTAAATGTATCTATCTAAACTTCGGATGCGTCTGCATTTCTATCCACGGAACTTTAAATCTCTGTGTGTAACCCTTCCAATGCTGGTCTAGTAAAAAAAAATTCTGGTTGTATATAATATGCTGTAAATAATGTTTTAGAGCAAAGTTGAAATGCAGGGTTATATTCCGCTTTAATTTTTTTTAAATGTTTGGAATCATGTATGATTTTTGTTCCACTTCTCACATGTACACCACTTTGTATTGGTATTTTATGTGGAATTCCAATAAAATTGATTCATGTTTGTGGCAGTAATATGACGAAATGTGAAAAACTTCAAGGGAGCTGAATACTTTTGCAAACCACTGTATAATAATGGCTCCTGTTAATAAAAGGCACCACATATAAACAATATTCACCTTATCGTTTAGTAAAACGGGCACCAGGATATGCCGTAAAATATTGTTTATAATACTGATTTTCTACTTTTCCCCACTGTAACCTCTATTTTTAAGTCTACTTAAAATGGACACCAGGAAAAGTTAATTTATTGATATTGTACTATTTCATACATATAGCAAATATGTAAGGTCTGGCAACCTATCCACGCACGAATCAGCCTCAATGTCCCAATCTACCTCCGCCGTCTTCGCCTTGTGTGGCATGTCCCCGCTTGAACGGGAGGTGAGAGATAACACCTACCGGACTATGGTTACAACCAGGCCTTTAGGGCGCAAGATATTGAGGCTGATTGCAGGGTGGGTATAGATAGATCACCAACACCAAACACAAGAAACAAAAGCAGAGTCCAATAACAGTCCGGGGTCATACACAGGTATCCGAGATTTGCAGAACAGAAGGAGCAGGCAAGAGAGTAGTTAAAAGTTTCCGTGGTCAGTTCAGGCAGCAAGCAAGGAAGGTCCAAAATCAGGCAGAGGTCAAAAATCCAAGTAATCCAATAAAGAATAGTTTTCCAACCAGGATACACGCACCCAGCAGCTAGACTAGCTAACGCTATCACAGGCAATGACAGGAAGCACTCAGCAGACTTATATACTACATACAACTAATCAGTGGCCGGCCACATGCACACAACAGCCAATCACACGCAGGCATAAATCAGCTGAAACAGATGACCACAACAGGTCAGCTGACCCACCCAATGCTGACCAGCAAAGCTTTCTGAGAGTATTAGCCATAGCACAGTGGCCAAGCTCACCACCTCTGATATGGGAGACCAGGGTTCAATCCTAGGCAGGGTCAGAAACTATAATTTCATATTATTAAAATAAACCCCTGCTAAGTGTCAGCTGACTCTACCTCAATCGTGCCTCAGACCATACTGCGTCCGAGAGGAGCGGATCCTTACAAAATATTTACCTATATTTTTTTATGACCTAACCTCTCCCTACTCCCACACTGAACCCTCCCTTATTGACTCCTAACTTTACCCCCCCCCCCCCGGTGGTGCCTGACCTTAACTCCCCTGGTGGTGCCTAACCTTAACCCCCCTGGTAGAGCCTAACCTTGACCCCCCCTGGTAGTGCCTAACCTTAACCGCCCCTGGTGGCATCTGACCTTAACTCCCTTGGTGATGCCTAACCTAAACCCCCCAACCGGTTAACTCCCCAGGTGGTGCCTAATCTTAATACCCCCCGGAGGGCACCTAACCTTAAGTGGAACCCTAGCCAAAGCTCGGGTTCAAAATCTGACACTATTTATAGAGGGAAGCCTCACGATCCTAATGAGGCTTCCCTCGGTTGTCACAAGCCCCTCATTGCTGAGCACGGCCCCCCAGTTTACATCGGGGCCATGCAACTCCTCTTCCTGGATCAAGTGCAGGCAATGGCCAAGCGAGCCCGCCCGCGCATGGCCAGTAGCACAGAGCCCGCGGCTCCGTGCTACTGCACATGCATGGGCTGGCTCAGTAGCGGGAGAGCACTGAGTAGAGTGGGAAGCCTCAATAGAATCCTGAGGTTTCCCTCTCTCAAGGTAAGTATCTGATTTTGTACCCGAGCTTTGACTCGAGTTCACTTTAATCCCCGTTTTTCTTGTGTAATATAAATTAGTATATGATCATTTGTGGTGTTATGTAACATAGAATCAAAAAATAATCGAGGAGTCAAAATGTAAAACTAAAGGTTCTTTTTTAAATGCAAGTTTAAAGGACACCTGAGGCGAAAATAAACGAATGAAATAAACAATTGTAAACAATCTCCCTTCTCCTAAAAATGACTTGTTAAGATATTCCACAGTTTCATTTTATAGGTGACCGGATGTCCCTGCAGTATAGTAGTAGCAAGATGTTCCCCCCTTTACAGGTACTCAGATGCCCCCCACCCCCCCCCGCCCGCCATTCAGGCAGCCCACTATTTCCTCAGTATAGGTAGCCAGATACCCAATCAGTATGGATAGCGAGACACCCTCCCCATTCCCCCCAATCCCCCCCCCACCCCCCGTGGAAGTAACCAGATCCAAATTTCTCCCAGCCAGTGTCTCACCGGTGCGTCACATGATAAGAGACCCTAGCTGTCGCCATGGAGAACAGACACTAGGAAGCACTGAGGAGAACCTGCACTGAAGATGCGGTGTGGGAACCTGGAGAGGTAATAGACACTTTGTTTGCTCTCCTTTGCTCACACTCTGCGAATTGCATCTTTTTTGCTGCTGGGTAATGCCAGAACAATTCAACCATCAGATAGATTCCTGGCAGATGCCTGACAGGTCAAATCTGACAGGAATCTTTCTGATATGTGCCACATACTAGGAACAGATTTCCGAATGAAATGTATTGAAAATCGATTAAAATGCATTGTTGCACCATTTGATCTAATGTAACCCTATGGGCCTTCGATCTGCTGCCAGCAGCTGATCGACCTAGACCTGTGTCTGACAGCTTCACAAGCTAAGGAGAGTGGGATGAGGATCCAGGAGAGAGAGAGAAACACTGGATGTGTTGTATCTATGCTACAGAGAGCATTCCTGCAGACTTTGATTTTAACTGACTATAAAGAGTTACATGAACAGGGGCAATAAATCTTTTGGCGGGCGATGGGGCCCCTTACCTTTTACTAGATCAAAGCAACTGCCTCTGTTGCCTGGTGGATAGTCCGGCTTTGAGTGTGGCATTTGTGCAAACGACGGTGCCAGCGACTGTCCATTCACTTGAATGGACAGCACTTAAAGAGACCCTGAGCAGAGGTTGTGGGTATGCATTTAAGCATATCCATGTACACTTAGTCATGTCCTTACACCTACTGGCCAATTTTCTAAATGTATCCCCCCCCCTGCAGTCCACCCAATATAAATATCAGGCAGACGACTTCTGTCAATGTCGCGCTGTGATCCAGGAAATGGAAGTCAGATCATACGGTCTGGGCATGCTCCGGCTACCTCCTCATTTCGTGTCATCCTCGTCTCTGCCGTGCGTCTTGTTGCTGTGCACACGCGAGCACGTCATTGTCCAGATTGCCCCAGAAGTTGTTCAGTGGTCGCCGATGGATACAAAATGGCAGCTGCAGTTTTATTTACTAAACCCAATGGAGACTGAGGACTTTGGGATGGTGGTTTTGGCAGGATTTAATAGAAGGCAACACAAGCTACACATAGGTATGCATCTTAGCTTAGTATGCAGTTGTGCTTAGGGTTCCATTAAATGATGAGTGACTTGGCCGACATTTAACACCGTTTAGATGTCTGTGAGGCCCAGCCCTTAATAAGGCATTATCTTTCAGAGAAGATAAGGCATTAATAGTTTGTTATGGGCAACAGCTCCAAACCAATTTTCTTCTCAATGCATATTTCACAAGCTGCTCCTATCGGATTATATCGAGCGCAGGTCCTGCAATCAGGGCAGAAGGTTTGTATATGGTGAACCTGCAGCTCACCAGGGATACCGGTCACAGCCACAACCTCAGAGAATTAATTTCCTAAACACTCAGCACAGTAGCTGTTTGCTTTCAGCAAACTAATAGATTTGCTAAACATAGCTGAATCCCAGCTCGTCTTTCTCACATCAATTATTCCAAACCCACACTTGTCCTATCATTTAATCATCTTTTAAAATGTGTTCTTATTAATATCATCATTAATCTTAAACTAGGAAACATAAGATTGCAGCAAAATTCCGATGAGCAAATGCCCTGCGGAAAAGGACGTTTCTGCTAGTAAATATATGGAAATGAACAAATAAACTGCATTAGTCAGCCACTGAAATATTGAACAGCTCAAGAAAAGGCAGGAGTTTTTCTTTTTTCTTCTTCTTTTTTTATGTTAGAGTTTTTTAGGTTTGAGTTCATTGCACATTCCTATTTCTTTAAGCACTGATGAGTGCCTTTGATGTGTGTGGCATTTCTTTTGTTAGCTTTCTCTTCTAAGACTTATGCCACAGCTTAGCGTTCATTTAGACTCATTTTGCCTTTGTCGAAATAGATCTAGAGTTTTCCAACTAATTAGCACTGCAAACAGACACACCTCCATTTCATGTGAAAACATTAATAAAAACCGATTTACCTACAGTACAAACATATTTCAGAGGTACGATAATAGTGGTGGAAAGTATAATCACTGTCTGAGGCAGAAGTTGAAGCAGTTCTAGGAGAGGTATAATCTTAAAAAGGAACTTAAAGAAAACCTGTAACTTTGAAAACCTCCCCTATGGGGTACTCACCTCGGGTGGGGGAAGCCTCCGGGATCCTATTGAGGCTTCCCCCGTCCTCCTCGGTCCCACGGAAGCGACGAAAATCCTCCCCGGCCCCAGCGCACGTGCAGTATCGGCTCTCCACATGGAGATAGGCAAAAATAGCCGATCTCCGTCAGGCCACTCTACTGCGCAGGCAAAAGTCTGCTGCGTCTGCGCAGCAGAGCGGACCCCACGGAGATCGGCTATTTTCACCTATCTCCATGCGGAAAGCCGCAACAGTGCCCCCGCTGGAGCCAGGAAAGATAAATAAATCAGTGCTTATCAGGCTTGTCGAGGGAGGATTCCGGGACTCTTCGGGGGAGCCAGCGCTAGACTGCCTGCAGCTACAGGAGTGGTGAAAGCCTCATTGGGACCCTGAGGCTTCCCCATCCCGAGGTGAGTACTCCACAGGGGAACTTTTTTTTGTTACAGAGTCTCTTTAAACCAAGAATCTAACTTCATTCCAGTGAGTAGCTGATACCCAGTTTTCCACGAGAAATCTTTACCTTTTTTCAAATAGATCTTCAAGGGTGGCTGATATTGTAGTGGAACCTCTCACACTTTATAATGTCTTGACCATGGTCCTGACAGATTCATGTCTGTGAACCTTTGTGGGAAAGAACAGTGTTTTCCAACAGCCAAGCAAGCAGGAAAACCCTCTGTGCGTAGAACTCTTAGTAAAAACCCATTCCTACAAATCACCTGGCAGGACTAAAGATGTCACCACCAGCGATACATTTCAGAATCAGGAAAGATTTTACAATGGCAAACATGGACTAAACAATTTATAAATTAATGTTTAATGCAATTTGATTCATGATGTTATTTTTACTACGGTTCCTCTTTAAAGTGAACTTGAATTCAAAAACAGCCCCATCCCAGAAATATAGAGTGATTATTATGCAACATTACCTGAAATCTGGGGATTTTACATGCTACTGTTGTTTTACTATCCCTCTCAGCAAATTAGAAATAACCATATTGAGAATGGTGGCTTCTGGGTGAACGTGGCAGGCACATACTTGTAGGGAGCCATAAACAAGTGCATTTCTATCACACAGGCATGCATTCATGAACCCTGCATGCCCAGCAAAAGAATCCACTCGTGCATGAAGAAAAGTTAAGTTGTCTACTCCACTTGAACAATTCATGAACTTACACATGCCCAGTAATGGGGCATTCGTGCATGACCAAAAAAAGATTTTCCAAGAGAAGAGACCCAGCACCGTGTTCAAATGTATTTCAAGCTCTCTATTTTTTTAGGCTACTTTCACACCAGGACGTTGCGTTTTAGGGGACGTTAAGGTCGCATAACGTGCCCCTAACGCAACGCGTGGTGGTGTTGAAGTTGGACGTCAGATTGAGCCGCGTTATGCGTCTCTCAAAGCAGCCGCTGCAGGATAGTGATGGGAAGTCCGGATCTTTTTAAGGATTCGGAGCACTCCAATCGGATCATTGAAAAGATCCGGATCTTTGAACCGAATCATTTGAATCATTTTACTAGGGAAGCAGACTGGGGGTGAAATGACTAGCAGGACAGGACTTTCCCTGCACTGTACATTCTGTATGTTCCTGTTTCTTCCAGACATCCACTGTGAACCGAATCTTTCATTGTGATGATCCGGAAGATCCGGATCAAATGAACGATTCGTCATGATCCGGACAACACTACGAGTCCCACCACGAGTCACCACAGTGCAGTGAATATTAATTAGCCATGTGGCTAGTCACTGAGCATTTGCAAACAATCTAACGCAGCTATATAGGGGTATAACGTACAGCATGCTGCACTTTCATTTAACATGCAGCATTATACCCTAACGTAACTGTGCACTGTGAACAGCACATTGATTTTACAGTGCTGTGAGTTAGGCTGCGTTACTGGCTGCTGTAACGGGGGACTTAAACGTCCCACTGTGAAACCAGCCTAAAGCATCAAAAGCATTAAAAAGGACAAGTCTAGGTGGTGTTTCAAGAGGAGCCTCCTTTCTTTATCAAGCCGACAAGCTTAATGGGCCCATATACAACTTGCTCTTTGCCAATTAATGCATATTACATTTCAGTGTACTGAATAGGAGTTGATGCATACAACTCCCAATCCCTTCACCTTGACCATGATATACAGTAATAACTTGGGCAGAAGGCAACTTGGTGAATAATTGAAGGAACTGCCCACATAGTTCAAGGTAAACCGACTGGACTGATGTAGCAGATCTGCAGAGCTTCTTGGATAATATCTATAATTCATTGGCTGATTTCACTTGTTTTCTGGAGCTGATCTGTAGGAGTCTTAGAACTCCCTCACCCCAAAAATGGAAGCACAGCTTTGAGCGTTGGTAAGGTGACCACCATGAATAATGCATTGAGAGTAGATTCCACGCCAAGTATTGTAACATTGCAGGCCTTAGTGGTTTGAACCTTCACCCATGGAGGTCCGTTAGAAGTGGAATGTGAATTTTCTTGGTGTATTTCTTTCTTGCATTGATATTATGGTTTTATCATATTTATCCTATTATACTGATCTTCAAAAAAGGAAAGGACATAAAAAAGTGTAAATTGACTCTACGAAATGTGTAAATTGAACATGCTTATTTGTTTAATTGACTTTATTTATATTTACATTTGAAATGCCCTAGGCATCATCTGATCATATGCAAAAAGTGACATTCAAAATATATATTATACAAAATGTGTAGCCTTTATATATATATATATATATATATATATATATATATATATATATATATATATATACCCAGCTTATAGACCACAGGCAGGAGAAAAATATCCTGTATCCCTTGGCTACATTGGGAGCAAATACTCTCATGATGCCTGTGATTTACAAAGTATCTCCGACCCAGAGATGATCAGAGACCTTCAAATCGTATTATTATTATTAAAGTGTAGCTCTACTTTACGTAAGGGAAAAACAATCCTTTCTACATCTTCTTTAAAAAGTAATCTGTACATAATTAAACTGCAAAAGCAAATACATGCATTTAAACAGTTTTTTGATGAGGTGGGCAACATATTCTTTGTTGTTGGTGACCATCAGTTTGTGGCTCTTGGGCATGCCTCACTTTAGACAGAGAGAAGAGAGGGAAACCTGTGGTGTTGAGGAGTCCAAGGCATAGTTCATGAACCAACAGCTTTGTATGGCTCACACCCCCAGTGCTCTGTCAAGTGTCCTCTGTAGCTGAACAATGGATAGTGCTTTGAAGAGAGGAGAGAAGATACAAACCAGCACTGGAAGCTGGTAATGTTTAATGTTTCCTGCAGATACCTGATCTTAATGTTTGGAGTGGGTGAGATAGGGCAAAAAGGCTAAAAAGGCTACCTAATACTAATATCAGGGGAGCACAATATCTACCTAATACTGATATTGGTGTGTGTAAGGGGGTGAGGAGGCATCTAAAGTTTTGCTTAGTGTTTTCTAATTATGCCCCCCAGCTAAAACTAATGCAAACAACTAGTAAGGAATTCTTTCCTTATACATTCACATACAAAATGTCCAATAGAACAATAGGAATTTGGCTCAAGAATCTCGTCAGAAAGCGCTACGGGAGAAAAAAGCTCTCAGAGGAATACAGAGAATAAGAAAATGTACCATGTGATGCCTGAACTTTTGTTGGAGAAGAATCAAAGTGTTCTGACGCAAACACAGTCACGTGAACCATAACTGTCAACCAAACTGTCACTCACTGTCATACTACTGAGCCAAAGCATATCAATAGCAAACAGATCAGCAAAGGATTCTGGGACTCAAAGTGAAATAGATTTTGCTACTTGAAAAACTAGTAAATGGTTTTGATGTGTATGTAAATGTCATCACCCTTCTGTGCAGCACTTTAAAGTGTTATTTAAAGTATTTTTAAAGGGACTCCGAGCAGTGCAGTAACTATGGAAAGATGCATACCATTTTGAAGCTCTCTTTCCCCCTTTTTCCAACAATATATAAACCACCGCCCTACGCCTTTTAGTTTTCGCTATTTTCGCAAATGCGATTTCGATCGCGAAAATAATGAAAACTAAAAGGCATAGGGCAGCGGTTTATGTGCCGCCCTATGCCTTTTAGTTTTCGCTATTTTCGGGATCGAAATTGCGGCCGCCGCGATTTTGATCGCGGAAATAGCGAAAACTAAAAGGCGTAGGGCGGTGGTTTATATGTCGTTGGAAAGAGGAGAAAGAGAGCTTTAAAATGGTATGCATCTTTCCATAGTTACATGTATTACACAAGACGACTTTTCCCCAAAGTCTGCAGCTCCATTCAGCTGCCGACTTTGGGGAAAAGTCGTCCTGTGTAATACAAGCAACTATGGAAAGATGCATACCATTTTGAAGCTCTCTTTCTCCTCTTTCCAACGACATATAAACCACCGCCCTACGCCTTTTAGTTTTCGCTATTTCCGCGATCAAAATCGTGGCGGCCGCAATTTCGATCCCGAAAATAGCGAAAACTAAAAGGCATAGGGCGGCGGTTTATATATCGTTGGAAAGAGGAGACAGAGAGCTTCAAAATGGTATGCATCTTTCCATAGTTTCTGCACTGCTCGGAGTCCCTTTAAAGTGTTATTTAAAGTATTATTTAAAATGTTATTTAAAGTACTATTTCAAGTATTATGCGTAATATGTTGACGCTTTATAAATACAATAAATAAATAAATTATTATTAAAGTGAACCCAAGGTGAAAATAAACTGATGAGATAAACAATTTTATTTATTCTCCTACTCCTAAAAATGAACTTTTGTTTAGACATCCCATGGTTTTATTTTATTTTTAAACCTTTAAAAAGTAGATTGAATGTTTGTTGTCTCTGCTCAGTGGCAGTCTATTATAAAAATACACGAACTACTGACTTTTTTCTATCTCCTTCTGCTCTCAGAAGGTGTATTCTGCCCGAAAAACGATTGTGACTGTACTTTGCTTATCAGTGAGGATTACTGCATTCCCGACAAGGTACAGAAGCTGTCACTTCCATGCCTAAAAATGAATTATTTCAGGTAGCAAAATAAAACAAGTGAAACAGCCTGGCCATAAATATGTCTTGCATTGTACAACTACATACACATATTTATCTCATTGTGTCACGTAGCCTCAGGTACACTGTAAAGACTAAGACCCACATGCAATTAGCTTTTTCTCCTGAATTTTCTCCAAGGTGATAACTTGCCAATAAAATGCATTTAACCCACCAGGAAGCAAGTAAATACTAAAAATATTTTTTACTGTAGTGTTTCACATACTTTTTGGTACTTTTTCAAATGCAAATTTCTGAAAAGTTATTTTAACTGAAGATAAAAATTATCTCCTAAGAGAAAACTCAGGAGAAAAAGTTAATTGCATATGGGCCTAAGGCCCTTATTTAATTTACTTTTTCTCCTAAGTTTTCACCTAGGAGATAATTTTTCCTCTTTTATTTAGGCCTCTTTCACACCAAGACGTTGCGTTTTAGGGGATGTTAAGGTCGCATAACGTGCCCCTAACGCAACACATGGTGGTGTTGAAGTTGGACGTCAGATTGAGCCGCGTTATGCAGCTCTTGGTGCACTGTTTTCATTCTATCTATACTGATAGAACAGCAGCTCCAGGACAGTGATGGGAAGTCCGAATCTTTTCAAGGATTCGGATGATTCGAATCGGATCATTAAAAAGATCCGGATCTTTGAACCGAATCATTTGAATTTTACTAGGGAAGCAGACTGGGGGTGAAATGACTAGCAGGACACGACTTTCCCTGCACTGTACATTCTGTATGTTCTTGTTTCTTCCAGACAGACATCCACTGTGAACCAAAATTGTTAAATGTGATGATCCGGATGATTCAACTCACAAAAAAGATCCGGATCAAATGAACAATTCATTCATGATCCGGACAACACTACGAGTCCAGGTTACGTCACCACAGTGCAGTGAATATTAATTAGCCATGTGGCTAGTCACTGAGCATGTGCAAGCAGTCTAACGCAGCTAAAGCCCAGTATAACGCACAGCATGCTGCACTTTAATTCAACGTGTAGCGTTACTATGTAACACAACGTGGGCACTCTGAACAGCACATTGATTTTTCATTACTGAGTTGGGCTGCGTTACAGGCTGCTGTAACGTGGGACTTTAACGTCCCACTGTGAAAGCAGCCTTAAAACCCCTTTTCAGCACCCTACAAAAAGTAAAAAAAAAAATAAGGGGAAAAAGCACTGTCATATTTCTGAGTATTTTCTTGCTTGCTGTTGGCTTGAAAGACATTTTATTCATAAGAAGTGAAAAAAATATCACCTAAGAGAATATTTAGAAGAAAAAGGTGAATTGGATCAGGCCCTTAGTGTATTTTGTGTTTATCAAAAAGATTAGTGTGGCATTATCCTAACAATAATACTAACATTTGTATAGCTTCTCTCCTGTTGGACTAAGGGCGTGCTCAAGGGTCCACCCTGCAGTGTGAGGAAGTATTGCCCAATGACTTCTTACTGAATAGGTACTGACCCTAGCCAGGATTCAAACCTTGATCTCCCATGTCAAAGGCAGAGCCCTTAACCAGTACACTATCCAGCTAATACACATTATAGCAGACCAATACTGAAAGATTGTGCTAGTTGCCTTGTGTTGTTTTTTATATTGTGGTATCTTATTTAGTAAACTGACACTGTGGAGCTCAAACTACCAAATCTGCAATCTGTGTTCAGCAGTCATGAGACCAAAACTTCTGCATTAAAGTAAAGGTACTTGTAGAAATAAAAAAAGCAGTGGTCAACCATGGGTCAGAAAAAAATTGTCTCGTTCTAGCTGGACCTACAGTTCAGCTTCGAGCAAAAGGAAGACTATCCTTTTGAGAGAGTAGAAAATATAGAGCAATTTTTACCTTTTGATGTTGAATCTCTATAAATTCATATGAATGTTATTTTCACCATTATTCTCCACTTTATCGGTATTCAAATAATCTACATCTGAAGCTGACAAAAAGTAGCAAGCCGAATATATAGCCAAGTTATTGTTCTGTAATGACATAAATCAATCTCTATGTGCAGAGCTGCAATTTCCTACACATTACTGTTAGTGCTGGAATATGAACACGGACTGGGAAGACACAAACTCAAGGCATTCAGCACATATCATAGTATCTTCTTTATTTAAAAAAAAATCGCAATGAGCTTTCTTGTGTGCTAGATCTGCATTGGAATAAAGGCCCATTTCATAGCTGCCACCATAAGAGGTAAACATACCATGATGAGTAAGGCTAAACTGGTACTAAGGGTCCTTTTCCACTAACAGCATTTTGCAAGCCAATCCCGATCACAAGTGGATTGCAAAACGCTAGGTGCAAAAAAATATAGGGTTTTTTTCTTTGGTGATTCTTGTAAGGGCCAAGAATACCTAGGTGAGAAGTAGGCAGAGACCAGGAGTCCAATAGTGCAGTATCGTTAGGTATAGGGAGGATAAACTCAGATAAATATATACTCACAAAGGTGGGTTGCAGTTTCTGCAACCACCATATAGGCCTGCAGGGAATTAACCATCCCTGCTTGGTTCTACAGGTCCTGCTGGATACTAGATGGCCACTCTCCAGTAGAAAAACTGCAAAGCTATTACCTCCAAAGGAGGTTTGACTGGTAGTGAGTAGGATGGAGGCACCCAATGTGCGTTCTATTTTAGTATATATATAAAAATTTATATAATGAAAAGAGAGGCAATTGCTTAACTCTCCAGAAGATATAGACACCAGGTTAACTGGAAAAAAAGTTTTTATTCAAAAAGCAATCTGACAACGCGTTTCACGGGTCATGGCCCGCTTCCTCAGGTCAATACAAAATGCCTTGATAGCATAGGGGATAGAGTGTAGGTGCCTCTAATGCCAAATGACATTAGAGGTGCCTACACCCTATTAACTATGCTATCAAGACATTTTGTCTTGACCTGAGGAAGCGGGCCATGACCCGTGAAACATGTTGTCAGATTGCTTTTTGAATAAATGCTTTTTGAATAAAAACTTTTTTCCAGTTGAACTGGTGTCTATATCTTCTGGAGAGGTAAGCAAATACCTCTTTTTTATTATATAATTTTTTATTTGTATTTAAAAATACTAAAATAGACTGCACATTGAGCGCCTCCATCCTATCCACTACCAGGTACAAAAAAGGATGGAAACCGTTCTGACTATTTCGATTAGTGTGATCCATTTGTGATGTGGTTTTTCCCAAGCACAATTGTCATCCTGACACATCTTCTGTGTGATTTAGCTCCTACACTTTGTATAGGAGCACAGGAAAATCACATAGCAATCGCACCTGTATGCAATTTTCCCCAAATTTTGGCACTGCCCTTCTTGTTTTTTGTTTCCTGAGGGACTTTTTAAATTGTATGTCATGAGGGCATATTACTGTTACTTTTGCAAATAAGGGCTTTTAATTATTGATATAGTACAGTGGTGTGAAAAACTATTTGCCCCCTTCCTGAGTTCTTATTCTATTGCATGTTTGTCACACTTAAATGTTTCTGCTCATCAAAAACCGTTAACTATTAGTCAAAGATAGCATAATTGAACACAAAATGCAGTTTTAAATGATGGTTTTTATGATTTAGTGAGAAAAAAAAAAACTCCAAATCTACATGGCCCTGTGTGAAAAAGAAATTGCCCCCCTTCTTAAAAAAAATAACTTAACTGTGGTTTATCACACCTGAGTTCAATTTCTGTAGTCACCCCCAGGCCTGATTACTGACACACCTGTTTCAATCAAGAAATCACTTCAATAGGAGCTATCTGACACAGAGAAGTAGACCAAAAGCACCTCAAAAGCTAGACATCATGCCAAGATCCAAAGAAATTCAGGAACAAATGAGAACAAAAGTACTGTAATTGAGATCTATCAGTCTGGTTAAGGTTATAAAGCCATTTCTAAAGCTTTGGGACTCCAGTGAACCACAGTGAGAGCCATTATCCACAAATGGCAAAAACATGAAACAGTGATGAACCTTCCCAGGAGTGGCCGGCTGACCAATATTACCCCAAGAGCGCAGAGAAAACTCATCCGAGAGGCCACAAAAGACCCCAGGACAACATCTAAAGAACTGCAGGCCTCACTTGCCTCAATTAAGGTCATTGTTCACGACTCCACCATAAGAAAGAGACTGGGCAAAAACGGCCTGCATGGCAGATATCCAAGGTGCAAACCACTTTTAAGCAAAAAGAACATCAAGGCCCGTCTCAATTTTGCTAAAAAAACATCTCAATGATTGCCAAGACTTTTGGGAAAATACCTTATGGACCGCCGAGACAAAAAGTTGACGTTTTTGGAAGGTGTGTGTCCCGTTACATCTGGCGTAGAAGTAACACAGCATTTCAGCAAAAGAACATCATACCAACAGTAAAATATGGTGGTGGTAGTGTGATGGTCTGGCGTTGTTTTGCTGCTTCAGGACCTGGAAGGCTTGCTGTGATAGATGAAACCATGAATTCTACTGTCTACCAAAAAATCCTGAAGGAGAATGTCTGGCCATCTGTTTGTCAACTCAAGCTGAAGCGATCTTGGGTGCTGCAGCAGGACAATGACCCAAAACACACCAGCAAATCCACCTCTGAATGGCTGAAGAAAAACAAAATGAAGACTTTAGAGTGGACTAGTCAAAGTCCTGACCTGAATCCTATTGAGATGTTGTGGCATGACCTTAAAAAGGCGGTTCATGCTAAAAAATCCTCAAATAAAGCTGAATTACTACAATTCTGCAAAGATGAGTGGGCCAAAATTCCTCCAGAGCGCTGTAAAAGACTCGTTGCAAGTTATCGCAAACGCTTGATTGCAATTATTGCTGCTAAGGGTGGCCCAACCAGTTATTAGGTTCAGGGGGCAATTTCTTTTTCACACAGCTTCATGTAGGTTTTGAGTTTTTTTTCTCACTAAATAATAAAAACCATCATTTAAAACTGCATTTTGTGTTCAATTATGTTATCTTTGATTAATAGTTAACGGTTTTTGATGAGCAGAAACATTTAAGTGTGACAAACATGCAAAAGAATAAGAAATCAGGAAGGGGGCAAATAGATTTTCACACCACTGTATATTAAAAAAAAACAAAAAAATACACCTTTAGTTCCAAATAAAATATTATTGCCATACATTCTACTAGAAACATAATTTAAATGTTGTATTAACCAGAACAAATAGGCAAACAAAATGTGTGGGAATAGCACATTTTATTTTAAAACTACAAAGGCTAAAAACTAGGAAATCATTATTTTTTTCATTTTTTTTCTTCTTACGCTCTTTAAAATGCATGCAAAATAAAATGGCAAATTCTTGTGGAAAACAAAAAGGCAAAGGGAGACAAGGACCCGGATCTGGTGTATTATCAAAGGGACACCAGATTTTATGTGTGAAGAAAGAATTATACTCACAAAATTGGGTCGCTCTAGAAGCAACCATTTAGCTGGCATGTGAGGAAGTGCCGTCCTCACTCGACCTTGCTTCAGGCAATGGGGCAGGTCGCAGCTCCAGAAAAAGGGGTACACATCTGGGGAACTTCCAAAAGTGCACTCCCCTAGGAAGGGGTAGAAATCACTGAGAAGGGGTAGGAGGCGCCTATAGACATACACCTATGTTTCTTATTGTATAAAGCAGTATTTGATAATAGAGTAAGAGACTAAAAGTTCCTACCTTAAAGGAGGCGATAAAAACTTCTCAAATTTTTATTTAAGGCACAATTGACAATGCGTTTCACGGCCACAGCTGCTTCCTCAGGTCTATAAGTGTGCCTAAGTGGTAGTGTCTATTTATGAGCGCCAAACGTTTTTGTGGTGTATGTCTACGGGCGCCTCCTACCCCTTCTCAATGCAAAATAATATAATTCTTATTAAAAAAAAAGTATCACCCAAAGAAAACCTAATTTGCGCCGAAATAAAATTGCTCTGAATTTTAAGGGGGAAAAATTGTGGTAGGGAAAGTGGTAAGTATGCACAAGTTTATTGTTTCTAAATTCAAATAAGAGAATAATCAAATTGTATATATAGTAACTATATCAGAAAAGTGATCTTTATAGAAATAATTAGCTGGGCAATGGAGTTCTGTCAAAAAGAGTTATGAGAATCATATGATTCACTGTAGGCCTCTGAGGAAGCAAATGAAAGGTTTTGAAACATGCTTCAGGCATTTGTATTGATGTAACATAATTTGATTAGATGCTTGTTTCATGGAACTGAATTACAAATTAGTGTTTCATGTTCAAAGATATATACTTTTTCAGTATGTGTTTTATTATGCAAATATATTTATATTTTACCAACACAACTTTTAAGGTATCTACAGTATATGTGTGCGTATAAAAACAGGTATACAACAAGATAGACTTTACTGCTCAACTAAACCCAGAACCCAAATAAATAAATGAATTGAACAGAACAATGGTAATAGAAATTAAATTGATAGGTACATTTAAAAACAGCATAAAGAAGTACACTGGTAGACAAAATACCATATATGAACACTATCAAGCCAAGTGTTCTAAAATGACAATGCAAAAATAATATCTAAGTAGCTGTGTAAACATTTTCCTACTTTTCATGTTAATATCAGAGACAAAAGCTTTAATTCATTGTGTGTAGATTTTAGTTCAGTTGGAATGTTTCATTTGCAAATGTTTGCTTAAATGTTACACTGTTTTTTGCATGTCAGACTGCATATGAAAAGGGGTGGCAGGTTTCACATACAATTACAAACAAGTTACATTTCCCCTGCTCTCTGCAAACAGCTCAGTCTGAGACAGGCAGGGAGAGCTTTCTCTCACACATTGGGTTAACAGATGCAGAGCAAGGGAATCCCCCCTCCCTTTATGAATGAGTAGTCCTGTCAGATTGTGCTTCAAATGCCCTCAGTAAGTATGAAAGGAATTTTATAACAGTAAACAAAGAGATAACTATTTAAAAGTGTAAACCCCTACTTAGCAGCACTCCCCAAACTATTATTACCTCAACTGAAAAAAAAGGTTAATCAATAGTGTTCCTTTAAAGCTGTATTGTCACCATAAAAATCAAGTTTCAACATCAACTGGTCTGAGTGTATTAAGTGATAAAGATGCTAATTCTGCATTCAAAACTTTTAAAACGTTTTCTACTTTTATGGTTTGGAGTTATCACATACTTCAGGAGCACTGGCCCTTTAGTAGTCAGTGCCAAAGAGTTGAATGCTGGGAGTTCTTTTTATCTATAATATATTCCTCCTCTTCCATTTATTTCCCTGCCTAGCCTATCTGAAACATGATCCTCTGCTCACTTGTGTTTACAAGCAAGGCTGAGGTGACTGAGCGATTGGAGGAGAAAAGAAAAAAAAGACAGTGCAGTTCCTAGTATACACCTCAGTGGGAGTGTCTGAAGACTCTGGGAGGAGGGCAGCTAATGAATACACAATGAGCAAGAGAAGGAGGGGGGGGGGACAAGAGTCAGGGAGGATATGATGTCAGTGTTAGCTTAGCAAGATGGCCACTGCCTAGAATAGGATTTTCTGCCTTTCCTTTATAAAATGCACAGGAATCATTATGTGGATAGCACACTACATCTGTTATGTAAGTAGAACTAGTATTTACCTACTTATATACAGTATGTGTTTTTTTATTTCTAGGTTAGCATGGGTGTCGCTTGTTCTTTTAAGTCTAATATGCTCTTCACGTGGCATTATAGCTTGCTTTCTGCCCTGCATAGATGTAGCTGGTGGGTGGTTCAGCTGGGATTGACCATGTATGTGACTGCTATGAAGCAGTACAAATAATAAAGGCACTACATCAGAAAACATGTGGCTGAAGTTGGTGATAAAGGATGGTGAAAGAGAGTAAAGCACTAAAAATGGTTTGCACTTTTGTTTCTTTGTTTCACTGTGCTTTAAAAGTCTACAGTAAACCTGTAGTTCCCAGGAAGTGAGATTTCAAGACCACACTTTAAGAAGGCACAGCCACAAAATGGGTTTTTAAATTTGAAAACGCACAGATGAAAGTAACATAATTTATGCTAAACAACACAACACGTGTCCTTAACCGATTCTGCTTTTAGTTGGGCTGTAAAGTCAGACAGGCAACCATAATTTCATATATAACAATGCTTATTGTTAGAAGTGTTCAGTAGAAGTATCACAAAAATTGTAGCAAGATATACAAATAATATACAACCGTCCATACTGCAGAATATAATCAGCAATAAACCAAAGGAAATGAAACAAGAACAAAAAACATACCACAGCTTACTCCATTACGCCTAATGTAGGCTAGACAGAAAAGGGAAAACAGAACAACAGTCCGACTCATGCATCCAATTTCCAAAAGTTGTGAATAAGCTATGTGTTCATGCAATCAATATACTTCTAGGCCATCAACCGTTTCGGGCAGCCATAATTTCATTACTTTAATAAGGATATTATCATGTACAGCCACATTTACAATTCTCATTAGCTAAAGAAACACTGTACACTTTAGTGTGGCAATCATGGGTCATAAAGAATACCAGTTAAACTGAGGAGGAAAACCTGCCCTGATACCTATTGTTCCCCTCGTTCTTTTCTGTTCCCTTCCCTCCTTTGCTTCCTAAATGCCCCTTGGCAGCCTCTTCTAAGTCAGCTGGGTCAGGCATTAGTGCGCTGGTGCTGGCAGCGCACATCCTATATCGTGCACCGGTGGCTGGGAGCGCATTGCGGCATGATGTCATGCACAGAGTGCTCCCGGCCATAAGCGCCATGAGCGAACAATTAGTGCACGGGTGCTGGCCTGGAAGCGCACGTCCTATATTGTGCACCGGCAGCTGGGAGCGCATTGCGGCATGATGTCATGCACAGAGTGCTCCCGGCCATAAGCGCCATGAGCGAACAATTAGTGCACGGGTGCTGGCCTGGAAGCGCACGTCCTATATCGTGCACCGGCAGCTGGGATTGTGGCATGATGTCATGCACAGAGTGCTCCTGGCCATGAGCGCACAATGTAGGATGCACGCAGCCGGGCCAGCACCTGCGCACTAATGCCTGACCCTGAAGAGGCTGCCAGCGGGTATTTAGGTAGCAAAGGAGGGGAACAGTGGAGAGCGAGGGGGGAGCGGTGGGCATCAAGACAGCTTCCAGTATATGCCTGATCCCCTGTTTTCCTCCTGAGTTCAGCTCTGGTATCCTTTAAAGGGGCACTATGGCAAAAAATAGTAAAATGTAGAATATGTGCAAACATATGCAAATATGAAGTACATTTTTTCCAGAGTAAAATGAGCCATACATGACTTTTCTCCTATGCTTCTGTCACTTACAGTAGGTAGCAGAAATCTGACAGAAGCAACAGGTTTTGGACTAGTCCATCTCTTCATGGGGTATTTTCAGGGATTGATTTATTTTCAAAAGCACTTAGTGAATGGCAGTTGCTCTGTCCAACTGTCAAAAAACTGTGTAGCGAACAGGGAAGCTGGCCAGCATCATTGTTTAAATCCGTTTTAGAAAATATCTTTATAAAGAATAAAAGCCTTGCTGGGAAACCCCTATGAAGAGATGGGCTAGTCCAAAACCTGTTGCTTCTGTCAGATTTCTACAACCTACTGTAAGTGGCAGCAACATAGGAGAAAAGTCATTTATGGCTCATTTTACTCTCGAAAAAACGTACCTCTTATTTGTGTATGTTTGCACATATTTTAAATTTTACAATTTTTCCCCATAGTACCCTTTTAACTAGCTTGTTTTCCTAACAGAGATGCTTTGTGGAGGACACACATTGGGGGAATTCAATGACATTCTAATGTGACATCTGACAAAAATCAATAGATAAAACATTGTCAAAGTGCACAAACATCCCCCTAAAGTAGAGGCATTGGGAGCACATGCTGTATCAGTATGCAGCATCTTCCTTTTACACAGCCTCAAAGCTGCACAGCAGGTCCAACACTAATTTATCGTCTCTATGAGCTTGTCCTTGGAGGCAACAGTCATACTCATATACGTCCTAATTACCTCCATTCAGCCAGACTCAGACAAAGATGGAATGTCTGCCTGCCAGCCTTCCCCGGCCGGCGCAATCAATAGGAGGTTTCTGAGTTGTCAACACAGCTGTATAATAGGTAGAGGAAAGCTTTTAAACAGAGGGATCAATGACCATCCTTTGTATAGTGGTGTTTGTAATATCAAGCTCTGCCAATCCATATTGCCTGAAAGCTGTTAATTGAATGTACTGAAAGCTCTTTCTGTTTGGAAGATTAAATTCATTTTGGCGCTGCAGAAAAACTTTTAATGTCCGAGTATTATCTGGGTATAGATAGTAGCCATGATATTTTGATTCCTGTGTTGCTTCTAAATTTAGAAATAAGTATTTTTTTTTTTACTGGTATTCTTTTATCGCAATGACTATCAAGTATTTTATTTGCCTCTTGAAGAATCTCTGTTAGTAATGAGTACAAATTTCACATAATCATAATTTTGCATCGTAATTCGCAATTACAATGCAACATCACAATGTGAAATATCGGGTAAAATCGTAATGCATTTAGTTAGTAGACATAATCAGGAACTGTAATTTTGCAATTTCGCACAATTTTCTTGCCGGCTTGCAGGATACATGCTGTCATCACCAACTGCTATGTACATTATTGGGAACAAAACAAAAAAAATGTTGTTTCTGAGAATATCGATTTTAAAAATGCAAAGGAAAAATGGTTTTTAACCTCCTTGGCGGTCTGATTCTTTCCAGATTTTAGGGTCTAAAAGCAGTGCAATTTTTTTTTCACTCTTTCAGACCCTAAAACCTGAGAAAAATCATTCTGGCAGGGAGATCTGCAGCAAAATAAAAAAAAAATTACCTTCCTGGGCTCCTGGGCTGCAGTTTTCTCTTTGCCCACAAGATGGCGCTAATATACATATAAACGAACTTCTCTATATTTCTCTAATATAGAGAAGCTCGTTTTCAATGTTAGCCCCGCCCCCGATGACGTCACGCTGCCACCACCGCTCTGCTGCCACCACCACGGCTGCGCTGCTCCAACTGGCTGCCGGGTCCCCGGAAGAATAGCGGGGACATGGGGATCCCGGCGGCCAGGGAAAGACCCCACACTGCCGGGGAGAGAGGCTGGAGTCCCGCTGCGCAGCGAGATCGCGCGCGGGACTCCACAACTAAAGGTAAAGCTCTGCAATGCCTACCCCGACCTGAGCTCGGGATCACCGATAGCAGCTGCTTTTTTCTACCCCGAGCTCAGGTCGGGAAAACCGGCAAGGAGGTTAAACTGTAATTTGTTTGGAGTGTCAAAGACATTTTTTCTTTGCCTTTTTAAAATCTATTTCCTTAAACACTAAAGGGCTTTTTAAAAAATGATGCCATTAACCACTAAAGTTGGTTTGAAATTACATGAAAATTACACAAACATTATGTTAAATTAGGAATGGATTAAACAATTAAACAGTTGGATGTCCAAACTGTAATTCAATATGGCTGCAATTGTGAAAATGCATGCAAAATTTTGCGTAACCGTAATTAGCAGATTATGCTCATTACTAATCTCTATATCTCTATTGAAACCAACAAGATAGGGCTCTTTCCATATGTGCGCTTTCAGCCGTGCTTATGGAAACACTATCGTAGGGACATCAGACATTGCATAGACTGCACTATCTGATGTTCCCGTACATGCGCTGCAATTCACTTCTGAATCACAGCGTATGGTTGACTGCATTTTGGCGGTGAACTGTATGGACTAATGGACTAATTAAAGTAGAGCAACCGGTTCACTAATCAATTCCCTTTTTTCCCTAAGTTTTCTCCTAGGTGATAATCAATAAAATGCATCTTAAACCACCATTAAAGAGAACCAGAGATGAAGCACCCTCTTGTATTTTACCTTATAAATCAGTGGGAACATGACAGTAAACACCTAATCTGCTGTTTGTTTCATGGTTCTCTGTTTAATCTGACTGTTATCACCTCTGATAAGAATCCCCGACTGAGCATTCAGTCTGGCTTTGGTATGGAATGATTATAGCTGAGTCTGTCTTCTCTGGTGTCTTTTCAAGCCCAAGCCTGCCCCCTTGTGGCTCTGCTATAATGACTCAGCTATAATTATTCCCTGCAAAGCCAAACTGAATGCTCAGTCCGGGATTCTTATCACAGCTGATAACAGACACTTTTAGCAGTGAGGATGAAACAGAGAGCATGGTAAGTGTTTTCTCTAATGTTATTACTGATATATATGGTAAAATACACAAGGGTGCTTTGTCTCTGGTTCCCTTTAAGTAAGAAAATACTCAGATTACTCAGAATACTTTTTCACCTACTTGTTGGTACTTTTTCAATTGCAGAGTGCTAAAAAGTTATTTAGATAGAAGGTGAAAAATTATCTCCTAGAAGAAACTTTAGAGAAAAAGTGAATTGGATTGACCCCATAGTGCAAAGACAACATTCACTGGTGGAGATCTTGAGGCTGGGGGTAATTTAGGGAAAAGAAGAGGATGGAGGTGCTATGCCTGCTTGTGATCAGTTACTCCTGTTAAGTGCCTGAAGAAGGGTGTGAAATACGTTACATTGTTTTGTAGAGTACAAAATAAAAATGTTCCTGAACCAGACAACGCGAGAATTCAATGGGGAGATAAGTCCACCACTACCTCCGATTTAAACTGTTTTCAGGGTATTTTACGCTTCTTGGCGCCACTGCTTTGTCCTGTTATGTCCTACAAGACCTCAAAGACGTGAGTGAGAGACCACTACATGGCTAAAGAGAGGTAGAAATAAAGTCTAATTATCATTGTTATTATCTTCAATTACAGTAAAATCTAATTGGTATATTAGGGGAGAATGGAAAACAGGTGGGCGCTTGCAAGTAATGTGGCTGCAACAAAGCATAACCATCTTAGCTAGGGAGATGGAAAAAGAAGGACCGCAACATTACTGGTTGGGAAGACTGGAATACGAGAGATAAAATATTATTGGTATATGATTGTGTGATATATGACTGTGATATGATAGCAATTTATACATGCAGAGTTGAATTGCAAGGTCCACTTTAACCCTTTAACTATATTTATACTTTTTCCAATAGCTTGAACCCTTCTCCTTTCCAAATGCCTAACAATTAGAGATGGGCAAGCTCCACGAAGTGCAGTTCACCAGCTGAACAGAGAACCTCTGAGCTAGCATTCATGGACAGGCGGGTTAGTAAGTCCATAAATCTTGATGTGAACTCGAGTTTGCTGTTTACTCGTTGAACCATGCCGCAAGGCTTGTCATCAAGCAGTCCTCTGATCCTGTAACTCAAGGGCTGCTCTCCTACACACTACCAATCCATTAAACAGGTAGACACAACTTTTATAAACACCCCAGGAGAGTATTGGAAGTGTGAAATGCTTTAAAGAGAACCCGAGGCAGATATTTTAAATCTTAAGAGGACACAGAGGCATGTTCTGTGCATAATCACATGCCTCTGTGTCTCTCTATTGCTGCCTCTAGTACCCCTGGGGTCTGCTGTGCCCTCCTGAAAAAAGCACCTTCTATTTACCTGCAGCCTGTCATTCAGTCAGCCCTCCCCCGCCACTGTCTCCACTGCTGCCCGCCTCCATGAGGTTCCTCCAATCGGAAGCTAAGCCGCAACCTGGGAGGTACTTCAGTAATGTGTAAGGCTTGGTTCACACTATAGCGCAAACACAGCGCATGCAAATTTCAACTGGTAAGGTAGCATTTTTTGTGCGCCAGTATATCAATGAACAATTCTAAAGGTGATAGTTCAATGGCAATATAGTCAATCTGAAAATACTATCCGCCATTATTACTCTGCTGGTGCCGGTAATTACAATATTAACATTATCATCTATGGGGGGCCAAATTACCAGGTGCCAGCAAGCGCAATAATTACCTGTTTCGTCCCCAAGGGGTCCCCACCCCTCTAGCAATCCCCTCCACTGGAGGGATAGTGGGAGGCCAAAGAAGAGAGAAAGGCAGTAAAGAGAGAGAAGGAAGGCAAGAAACAAATTCTGCTCTCTGCTTTCTTCTGCTCCTCGATCATAAAAAATAAAAAAGCTACTATTGGTCAAACTAATGCAGTGAAAAATTAAAATGCTGCTCTATTTGGGATTAGTTTAATCAGCTTCCGTCCCTAGAAATAGCTTTATCATGAACAATCTATGGAGTCACAGAAGTGACAAACATAAGCCACTAAGTTATTATGTATGTGTGATATTATTCTGCATGCAGAAACACAATGTCTATTTGAATGTTAATTGAAACAGAAATGTGTTTTTTTGTGAACGGGTTCAGCTCTCTGATCGTAATACATGCAAATAAGTCAAAGGATTTCAGATTTATTTTCGAATGTATTATACATATTTGTATACCAACAGCCCATGGGTGGCATTTGCCTGAAGCAAAGACAAATGTCTATAGACTTTTCCAGCTATTAAACAAAAAACAAATTACCATAAAGACACAACTACAATCGGAAAAACGAATATTTAGTGTTCAGAGGAAAAATCATTGTCTGGGAGTTGTCACCCCAAATGGTTCCTTCTAGAATTAATGCAGCACTTAATATATATTCATAGTTACAGGAATTGTGCCAAATAAACAAATTACAATACGGTTTGCTTTTTTTCTTAGCTGAAAAGAGTTAAACATCAGGTATGCAAGTGACAGTTCCTTTGTTTTTCACAATCAAGTTTTATTGAAGCAAAAAATTCAATAAGTACAATCACCAAAATAGTCAGACAGTACCAGAACAATATGACAAACTTTTTTGAGTATTTGATGCAGAAAAACATCTTAAAATGTCAAATGCAGATATGATAGGTTAAGATGCATAGGTACAAGCTAGACTGAGTGACTAACACCCACCATTTACTGTTAGGCTGGGGGGAGCAGCCACCTCATGTGTAGCAGGGTACAGCTCAGAGCAGTGATCTAGAAAATCATCTGAGCTTAATTAAAAAACAGAAGATTGTCGATTACACTAATATGGTACAAGATAAAGTAGGTTAATATTAGACATATTTCTTGTGGTGCTTCTTTGCAAGAACTACTGGAATAGCAAAAGATGATAAAACACCTCATCAACCATATAACCACCAAAAAACATGAAAAACTAAACCAAATAAAACCTTCTACCACTAAAATACTTGTCTACCCTCAAGATTACTCCAACAGTTGTCCCAAATTAGGTGGAAGATATATGGTACTAGTCTCAGTGTGTAAGGACTTGTTTCGTAGCGAAAGTTCCTGTCCGGGTCAGGACTGGGTCGGACTATAGCGTAACCCCCTCTGATAAGAAATTACAACCATAAAACACTTTCCTGGCAGTAAGTGGTTTCTGAGAGCAGGAAAGAGATTAAAAAAAAAATAGTTCATAGATTTTAGCTCTGAATATGTAATTAAGCAGAGACAATGAAATAGTAAAAACAGTACATTTTTAGGAGAAGGAGGATAGATACAATTGTTTATTGCAACAGTTTATTCTCACCTCGGATGCCCTTTAAAGACCACCTGAACTCAAAACTAAAAATCTAGCTAGTGTTGTGTCTCTTACCAAAAAACACAAACATTTTCCATATTGTAGTGGTGTGTGTAAGCACCACTCTCCCTCTCCCATCCCAGAACCTACTATTTTGCCAGGGTCAGGCAAATACAGCCAGGGTCATATTGCTGCTGCCTAGGTCTGGTTATTCTTGCTCCCATAAACTAATGTTACCTGCACACATGCCACCTAATGTTAGTACATGAGATAGGAACAGCTGGATCTAGTAAGCAATATTGCAATCCTATCTCCTGGCAGCATGCAGTCTGCCCACCACTATACTATGGGAAATGCATGTGTTGGCAGGTAAGACATGCAGGGCAATGCAGTACTGACAGCACTAGCCTGTTGGCTAGGTTCACACCAGTGTTAAACTACAGCAATTTTTCACTTATGCTGAGAGAATGCCCAGGTAAGGCCGGTAGAAAAGATTAAGTGGATTTCTATGATGGTGTTCACACTGCTAATTCAACCAGCCTCATGCCTCTTCTTCATGCCATTTCTGAGGTGTTTACTTGGGTAACATGGTCATTTTGTCTTGAAATTTTCATCTAAAACAACAGTGCAGAGGAACACCCGGTGGTAACATCAATACAGTATACTTTTTTTTTTTTATGTGACCGACGTCTCTGTTACTCCATGTTGCTAGTGGGAACCTAGCTTTATTGCTAATCTTGACTTTACATGGGACTTCAAGCAGAACTCTAATCAAAGGATAATTAAATGAATGTACCCAACACATTATATTCGGTATTGCAAATTATTTTCAACTTCACTTATAATGCACTTACAAAGATTACTAAAAACTGTTTTCCCTGCCACTGGAAAGTCAGAGGCCCCAATTCAATGAACTGTTCTCTTGAGTTTTCTACCAGGAGATAATTTATTTTATCTTCTCCCCCCCCCCCCCCCCCAAAGAAAAGCAACAACAAAAAATGTTCAGCACTAGCAAAAGTAAGTAAAAAGGTGTAGGAAACTCATTGTGATTATTTTCTGACTTGCTATGAGATTTAATTATATTATTGATAAGGTGAAATATCTCTTGGAAAAATAAATCAGGAGAAAAGTTATGATAATAATTTTTGCAGATCTGTCAGAGAAAAGCAAGTAATATTAGGAAGAATGTATTGAATCACAAGGTGACTGAACCAGTCTATTTCTATATTCAGTATATTTAGATTGCATAATATTCTACTCAAGGGTGATGAGGTGAGATTGTTGGATAAAGGACTGAAAAGTTTGAACTTCCTAAGAATGTTGATGACCTCAAAGTGTCTGTTGATTTAAATATATATGTGAGAACAGTGGGGATTAAGAAATATTTTTATCAAAAGAAGATCCACATAGTAGGGCTAATAATATTGACCCATCTCAAATTACTATAGGCATATGGATTTAAAGAATGCTTCTACTTTCAATGCTCCTTAAGGAGTCTGGTTTTGAGAAACTTGAGGAACATTTGATTTAAAAACTTCCATAGAGGAGATAATGCAATAAAAATGCTTCTGGAAAAGAAGGGACCCATAGTGAAACCAGCAGATAAGAGTGGGGAAGTATTGTTTCTAGGTACAACACAATATACAGTAGACATGGAAAATACTCTCAGGCTGGATTCACATTCAGATGAAACTGAGTTGCGTTAAGTTGTGTCACATTGTATCCCATTGAAAAAGCATGCTGCAACGCAACACAACTCAACGCAACACATCTAAATGTAAATCCAGCCTAAGTGATAGGAATGTGTATACGATTGTAAATGAGGATTTCAGAATAAATGTTTGATAATAAACTAAGGGTGATTTTCGATAAAGTCCTCAGAAACATTGATATTTGCTACCTGAGGGAATTCACACTTTAGCACATATGCATTTTGCAGCATGTAAGCTTCTTATCACCTGACATCGCCCAGGATGTACTGACAAATTGAATTGTCAGCTACACCTGAATGATGTCCAAGTGTAAAGAGCAGAACTCTGGTTAATAGTAGGTATTCGCTGAGAAATGCTTCTGTGTGGCAGGTGATGGGGCGCAAGGTGTTATGCCGTCATGCTGTCCTTCAGCACCATGGCACTGCTGCCTTGCTTCCCTGGGAGATGCATGCGCACTCGTGGGCTGCCAGCCACCCTAAGCCTTCCACTAAAGCCATAAAGCACTCCACTACTCACCCGATATCCGCCACTGCATGCCAGGCTCTTCTGGCACTGTTTCACTCTATTGTTTTTAGCTGGCGCATCATGGCAGCTAAGTGCTCTGCTGCTGCTTTCCTCCACTTCTTGTAACACTGGAGTCCCAGCAAGATGTTCATAGCTCCTTCCGGGTCTCCACTTTGATCCACTGGGAAGCTTTGAGAAGCGAAGGTGCCAGGAGAGCCTGGCATGCAGCGGCACACATTGGGTGAGCTCCAGGGTGCCTGGGACTAAAGATGTGTCTAGCAACAGAGATCGAAAGCCAAAGGAAATACATCACTCAAGCTTTAAAGGAGAAGAAAAAAAGTAACAGAAGGTATAAGTGACATATGAAAAACAGAAGGATACATAAGTGTTTTTTGCATTCCAAAATAAAGTTTATTACTGTGCCCTTAACACTAAATAGGTAGAGGATCAAAAGTGACCCTTTATATCTATTTACCTAGAAGGGGCTGGGTATCTGGGGGTCCCCTTATTGAAGGGGGTTCCCAGACTCCAACATAAGCCCCCCAGTACCTACCCCCAATTCACCTCCTCCTCAGCACCTATCATGGGGAAGAACCCCTTGTCCATGCTCTGAAGGAGAAGTGGAGGCTTTGTCACCCATCTCTTACAATGCCCCCCCCCCATATAATGTACCTTGTAGGATGGTATGATAAGCACGGTGAAGGCCCAAGCAGGTTGAATCTGCCATCATGGCTATACCAGCCTGCATGTGTAAGAAACTCTTTTGCACATTACAGACGTTATTAAGGATTTAAATTGATTTATATATGATGCTGTTTGGGGTTATTTTTTTTGTCATTAGCAAGAATTTTAAGAGAAATGCTGTTTAATCTCAATCATTCTGCCACCACCACTTATTTTGTACTACGGGATGCAGAACAAAGTGTTGAACCTCGACTGCACACTGCGCCTACGCCCACTACCTCCCCTGCCTACTGTGCTCCAGGCAGGAATGGACATGTTGGATCAATGTTCAATCCAACAAGCTGCAACACACAGTGAGCAATGCTTATTCATAACGCTGCTGCATCGCACTGCAGGTAAATGCCATGCTGTTTTTTAATTTGTGGTAACGTGCGCAGGGTACAGCAGCTTACTGCTATTCAAAATAAATATATGCATCTTGTCTTCTAAAAAAGTATTTTTGTTGTTCTTAACTTTATGTTTAGCCTTTAAATTATGACATTGTATTTAAAAAAAAAAAATATGCCAATGAAAAAAAAGGTAGAAATGAGAAAAAAAAGAAAAGAAAAAACAACAAAAGCAAATCTGTTGCGAATACATTTTTTGATGGTGTATAGCTCAAAATGTAACAGGGGAGAGTTCTTTGCCCAAATATTTTCACAGATAAGTACACCCCTTGCTCACATTTCAGAAATATGGAAGGTATGTAGTAACTGGATTAACATTTTACTGCAATTTTCCCTTGGGTCCCATTAGGAATTAGGTAGTAATGTTTTTTATTAGATTAGTAGCACACCAATAGGTTTGTAAAATACTTTTGGAGGCAAGGTAGTAAAACATGTTTTAAAGCCTGAGTTAGTTAGCTTTATCTTCCATAAACTTTCAAAAGTTTCAAAAGCAACTCCATAAGAAGAAAAAAAGCATTTGCACTTATCTGTCCATATGCAAATGCAGAGGAGTAGCTATGGGTGGACAAGGGAGGACATATGTCCCCGGGCGCAGCACTGTGAGGGCGTGCAGCACAGCCATTGCACCCCCGCGTGTATGAGAGGTGGCTCGCTGGCTGCCCGAAGTGCCCCTGCTTCTCTCCCTCCCTCTGCAGAAGCGTTAACAGCAGCAGAATAAGGCTATCTAAAGGGGGCACTTCTGGCTATCTAAACAGGGTGAAGGGGGCACATCTGGCTATTTAAAGGGTGGCACATCTGGCTATCTGAATGGGGTAAGGGGGCACATACAGCTATATAAATAACTTTTGACTCCACCCATGACCATGACCACATTCTGATATGTGGCCACACCCATTTTGTCCAGAGGGGGGCACAAAAACTATCTTTGTCCCCGGGTGCTGAAAACCCCAGCTACGCCTCTGTGCAAATGTGGTTTATTGCCTTATCTTCAGCATCAATACATCCAAACATAGAAACCACTCACAGCATGAGCCATGGGTGCAGGCAGCTATGGCAGCCGTGGGAATGGAGGTGTGGTGGTGGGCACTGAAATAGGATATGGGAAACCTGTTTTGTGTCCTCCTGGACGCTTGGTCACGCTGTGTTCCACTACTTGGTAGTAGTAGTAAAAAGAGCAACATCGTTGGAGCAGAGTGGTCTGTACACGCAGATAGGCACCCAGAATAACAAGTTGATGCTCTTTACTGAAAAATAATATGCAAAGCTATATCATACACCACCATCAGGAAGTGCAGCTTACTTAGAACAGAGAAAATACAGAGCGAATACAGGAAATAACAAACCAATTCCAGTCAATCATGTTTTACACACAGTGACATCTTGTGGTTGTTTTATTTTACTGCAGTTTAAGGTAGTTATGTTGGGTTAAATCTCTAACAAACAGTAAAGCATTAGAACTTGCTTGTTAATAGCAAATATTGGCAGCCTTATTTGCCCCATCTTGAAATCAGTCCCTTAGGTCCTTGTCGGTTTAGACAATCCCAGAGTGTGCCTGTGCATACTGTACACTCCTGGTCTCACTCTCAGAGGAGCCTGCCAGCTGCAGTAACAGCAATCTCACGCCATCTAATCATTCAGGACAGTACACACAAATTGTGGCACACGTCTATATCCAATTGAATATCACCGCCGCTGTTGTTTTTAGAGCGTATACCACTTTTGTGGGGACTGTGAATCGTTGTTGAATACCTAAGAAAGCCTGTTACTGCACCGTACATTATAGACCAAAAATGCTCCAAAAATAGCAGTCTTTAAGCAAATAGAGCACCACTGAACATATGGACAATATTTATTTCTTGTTATTACAAATACTTGTACAGTAATGGTTAAAAGCACTAAAAAGAGTCTAGGTAAATATCCCGTCTGCATATCCTATACAATAAAGGCCCTGTGTCACTGTGTCCAGTAGTTTACCAGCGTCCCTGTGTCCCTGGTAATTTGTTACTGCGCATGGGCAGTTGCGTGCGCACCGCGGGTGCGTGCGCTTGCGCAGTGACTGGTGGCGGCGTTAAAAAACAGACCTAGAGCCCGTTTTTAAACGGGCTTGGGTCTACTAGTATACATATAAATCCTAAATATTCATCAATATGAGCACAGCAGAACTCAATAACCATAGAATAAATCCAAGTAGCTCCCAAAGGGACCCCACTTATGCTGGGTACACCACCATGCGTTTTCCCACTCGATCCGCGGGCCGATCGGGATCGATGCGACTATTTCCGACATGCTCGATTCCGGCTTTGATCGTTCCTGCCATCGATTTTGCATACTTACAGCAGGAACGATCGAAGGCCGAATCGAACATGTCGGAAATAGTCGAATCGATCCCGATCGACCCACGGATCGAGCGGGAAACGCATGGTGTGCACCCAGCATTAGATAGAAACCGGAATTCGGAACAAAAGTGCCGCAATGTAAAAAAATATACAGTAGTAAGTGGAGACAAGAGTGCTAGCTAGATACATAATGATATTATAACATATATATGTTACGGCAGAACCCGAAGTTTGGCCACTTCTAGTTCTGGCCAGCCACTTCGGGTTCTGGCCGGCCAATGTGCAAAGTGGCCGCTGCGCTGCGGCCAATGTTAGAAATTAATTTATTCCTGTGACATTAATGTATCTTCTGGCTGCAGCGCAGCGGCCAAACGTATAACCACTTAGTTAATTTAATGCAATTAAGCCGGCGGCAATGTAACAATTCAAGCCGCTGGCTTTTTCTCTGCCTCTCTCTCCTTCTCCCCCTGCCTCTCTCTCCTCCTTCCCCCCGCCTCTCTCGCTCTCCTATGGGCAGCCGGCGGGGACACGCGTGTCCCCTCCGCAGTCGTTCGTCGCGGCAGGGAATCCTGCCGTTCTTGCAGAGCGGGTGCTGGCAGAAGCAATGTCTGCAGCCTCCCCGCTCTGCTGCCCCTGCTGCGACGAACGACTCTCAGGGACACGCGTGTCCCCCGCCGGCTGACCATAAGAGGAGAGAGAGAGAGAGAGGCAGATAAAAAGCCGGCGGCTTGAATTGTTACATTGCCACCGGCTTAATTGCAATAAATTAAGTAAGTGGTTATACGTTTGGCCGCTGCTCTGCGGCCAGAAGATACATTAATGTCACAGGAATAATTCCATTTCTAACATTGGCCGCAGCGCAGCGGCCACTTCGCACATTGGCCGGCCAGAACCCGAAGTGGCCGGCCAGAACTAGAAGTGGCCCCACTTCGGGTTCTGGCCGTAACATATATATATAATATATGTATTGCTGTAGATTTTTTGTTCTGAAACTTAATTGGGGTCCCTTTCTACCTAAGTGGGGTCTCCCAATTTATTATGGATTATATAGTAATTGAACCTGCCATTGGCCTAAGTAATCTCATCTGTGTCTATTGGGTGAGACATCAAGTACAAAACTGCTGCAATAAATTGACTGGAGTGAGCAGTAAAATAATAACACTTCCCAAACCCAATTATCTAGCATCGGTATTTCCAAGGAGTTCCTTTGGCATTGGGCACTGTGCTTTCTTCGGTAAGATTTGCTACTCTCTTTGTATTCCCCAATTATGAAAGAAGTGTAAAAGGCTGGTTAATACGGCAGGAGCGCACATACAGTATATGCTCACTTACAATCTTTCTGCCTGAGTACAGAGCTGGTGGAAAACATTTTTTAACAATCAAAATCAATAAACAGATGCACAGCATGTTCAGCATCTTGGAAAGTTCCTGCTCTGCTGTAACTGAGTTGAGGCTCAGAAAAGTAGTGCATTAATGCATTAAGCATCTAGTATGTCAGAATAACCTGAGTGAATTAATAAGAGTGGTACCCAAACCTTACATAATGTAAGTGTACCAGGTCACTTATATATAACTCCTTTTCAGTTCCTAACCAGCAAAAAAAAGAATATAACTTTGGTTCCGATAAGTTATTTTGAGAGTATTTTTCACTTGCTATGTACAGAAATTGTTTTTTATATTTAAAAGAAAGAAAAAGATAAGAAGTGAAAACCAAGACAAATGTTAAGTGCTTTTGAACTGCTGGAAGCGTGCTTCCCCCTTATTATAGTTTCCTAGTTTTAGACTCTCTGTAGCCCAAGCATGTCAAACTCAGAAGGAACAGAGGCACAATTGTATAAGGTAACAAAGGGCTGTTTGTGTTATGATGAGGACTGCCCATACATAGGTGCCTAAAATATGGTACGTAATTTACCAATTCTAAAATATATACTAAAAAAGTATCTACCAGTTTACTTTCAATATTCAATTTGTGCAATTTTCACAATTACCAGTGGAGGAAATATTTTTGTAATTTACTCAAATACAGAGTTCTAAAGACAGCTCAGCTCTGACAACCCTTATAACAGACTGGGGGCCATATGCAATTCTCTTTTTCACCTGAGTTTTCTCCCAGGAGATAATTTTTCATCTTTGATTTTAAATAACTTTCCAGTACTTTTCAACTGAAAAAGTACCAAAAAGTTGGTGAAAAGGTACTATCAAAATTATTTTAATCATTTTCTTGCCTTCTGGGGGCTTAAAGGGCATTTTATTGACAAGTTTAAAAATATCACCTAGGAGAAAACACAGGTGAAAAAGTGAATTGCATATAAGCCTGGGGGCCATATGCAATTCACTTTTTCACCTGAGTTTTCTCCCAGGAGATAACTTTTCATCTTCTATTTAAAATAACTTTCCAGCACTTTTCAACTAAAAAAGTACAAACAAGTAGATGAAAAAGTACTATCAAAATAATTTTGAGTATTTTCTTGCTTGCTGATGGCTTAAAGACATTTTAGTAACAATTGCAGGTGAAAAAATGAATTGCATATGGCCCTGGAGCCTTATTCAGTTAAAAAAATAAAAATGCCCTTATTCAAATAAGTTTTCTCCTAGGGGATATTTTCACAAATTATCCATAAAATGTCTTTCAAGCCACCAGAAAGCAAGAAAATACTCTGAATAATTTCGACAGTACTTTTCACCTACTTTTTGGTACTTTTTCAAATTCAGAGTGCTGAAACGTTTTTTTAACCACTTTGCATTCCAGGGTTTTTACTGCTTTCGATTCCTGACCATTTTGGCGTATCAGCTCTGTCGCTATTGATGCAGCTATAACTTTTTATTACATATGCCACCAAAGTGATATTTATATTGTTTGTATATTATATTATATTGTTATATTTGCTTTTTTAGAAGTATTAATTTCACAGACATTTCATCAAGAAAGATTAGGCATAAACGCCAAAAAAAGGATACATTTCTTTCATGCTTCACTTGAGTGCCACAGTTTAATAAAACACCTCAAACACATTATTTGGCTTGTCCCAATTAAAACAATACTATATATGCCATTTCTCATCACTAGTTGGGCATGTAGCATACTATTATCGCCAGCATGTGCATCTCTTAGCAAGGGCATGCGATCGCTAGGGTGCACAGTTTGGGGAACCCAGGGCTGTATACAGTAGATGCATTGCTAGGCAATAATATAGCAATGCATCTATACCAGTGATGGCTAACCTTGGCACTCCAGCTGTGACAAAACTACAAATTCCATCATGCCTCTGCCTCCCAGAGTTATGCTTAGAGCAGTCCGAGTATTGCAATGCCTCATGGGACTTGTAGTTCCACCACAGCTAGAGTGCGAAGGTTAGCCATCACTGATCTATACAGTGTTGTGTCAATGATCTTATATCATCAGAGGTGTTGCGGGGGGTACAGGCAGCCTTTCTGTACCCCCTGCAACACCTTTGATGATACAAGATCACCTGGGAGGAACACCTTCCATCGGGGGCCTACTCTGTCAGGAATAAAGTACCTGTGGTAATTTGAGACCTGTGCCCATCCTGTAATTTCTCTGCTCAGGTCACATGATAGGAAACATCATGTGACCTGGAAGATCAATGAGAGGGCAGAACAGTAACTGTAAAGAGTATGACTGTGATTGCTAGTGGTGGGGCGACTGAATGCCAGCTCTCTGAATCAAAAGGGGATTGCAATCAATGTACATCACAAGCTCGACAGACCCACAGCTAGAATTCAATTTGACTAACAAGAGGCAACAGTGTTCATGTGAATAGATACAGTATGGCACTAGCAATGTCCCATTCTGCATCTTTATGAATAACTAAAGTACCAGTAATCATAAACAGATCAAAAACAGGCTCTGCTACTGCATGCCAACACAGGACTACAAACCCCTTTTTACCTAAAGCCTGGCTTTAAATTTGAATATAATAACTTCAATAGAAACACATAAAATTTGAGCAATGTAAGACACCATAAATACAGTACTGTAATCTGTACAATGCCCACAGGAATTCAAAAATGATCTGTCAAGTGCAGCCATCTGACAGCTTTTTGTGATTTTCTATTCATTTAATTTCCTGTCATAATTTTTAGATCAAATTCAGAACTTTGCTGGAAGGTACTGTACTTTGATAAGAATTGCAAAAAGAGAACATCTGGAAAATGCAACGTGCCTAATTGAGATATAATGTAGTTCACACTAATTACGTAATGTAGCCTTACTGGGATTTTTAATAATATTACTGTGCTCTCCCTGTGCAAGGCAACTTTACCATAGGTTGCTGGATACACCCTGTTATTACATAAAGCAAAAATAGATCCAAAAAGTGCTGGGCAACAAGACGTCTGCTACCAGTGATTTACTAAGACAGATACAGGTACAGTGTTATGCAAAGGGAGGGGTAGGTCTTACAGCCGTCTCACGGATACACCGCATCTTCAGAAGCGGTGAAACGGCTGTAAGACTTACCCCTCCCTTTGCATAGCCCTGTATCTGTCTTAATAAATCACTGGTAGCAGACGTCTTGGTGCCCAGCGCTTTTTGAATCTACTTTTGCTTATCAAGTTTGATATAGTTGGAGCACACCCCGATCCCAGGAGACCTTTGTACCTCCTCCTTACAACCCTGTTATTACATATCCATTGTGTCTGTTGTGGGGACAGAATGCAAAGTCCCGGCCTGTACAGCTTTTCCAGACACCCCATGGAAATTAGACACGTCATAAATAGCATGCAACATTATTATCATCTCCTGGCATTAAAGGAAACCTAAGACAATGGGGATAGAAGAAGAATTACTTACCTGGGGTTTCCTTCATCCCGATGTACTTGGTGAGTTTTCTCACTGTCCTCCCTGGTGGCTCTGTTTGTCTGCAATCTTTCCTGCTAGTAAGACTTCAGTCGCATTCCATCGAGCTGCACTATGCATGCGCTCCCATTGCAGTACTAGAGGTGCAGATGCAGAACACTCCCGGTGTCAGGAGCGCAATGAAGGGGCATGTGCAGCCCAGATTGGCTGATGCAACTGAAGCTTTGCTAATGAGAAGGACTGCAGGTGAACAGAGCCGCCTGGGAGGGAGGCGAGGGAGCCCACAGAGTTCATGGAGCTGGAGAAAGCCCCAGGTAAGTATTAATGTCATCTATATAAAAACCATAAAGAAAGAATTGGCTCTTGGGTGCATGTCGGTATAGACATATATATTTTATTGAAACATTATAAATGTGTATTAATTATCGAAGCATCATAAATCACAACAAATCTCACCCTTCAAAATGCTAAAATAGTGTGAATCCCATCAAACACCAGGTACATGCAGCCACACTGAAAAATTGCTGCCACCCAAATTGCACATTTGTTGAAAAAGCACAACTGCATGCAAATTTATCCAGATGAATAATGATTGTTTTCCCCTTGACAAAGGCAATAGTGGTAATTCGATGCATGAATGTTCAAAGCTGCTAAATGCACCCATAGGACTAATCACAATCGCAGACAAGTCCCAGATGAAGGTGAAACATAGATCCTCAGATGCATTTGACAAGTAAATCCAGCATAAGCACAGAAGGTCACAGAGAATATTGTGAGATCCAAGTCGCAGACTCCCACCAGCACACAGCCAGTCTGAGTAGATCCGTAAAAAGGGGGTGAACTCCCAGCTGAGGCAGCAAGTGACAAAGGCAGCAAACAAGAGCTGTACGTTGTCACAGTTCAATTAATTCATTCTATCCCCATTGTCTCAGGTACATTTTCAAGGGGCCCATGCACTGGTCGATTTCAGCCATCGATCGATCGATTCTACAGAATCGACCATTCGATCAGAAATCGATTCTATCAAATTCCCCATTCGATCGATTTGCGGCCGATTTTGATCGATTTTGATCGATATGAGCTATCTGACAGGATGGAAGATCTAGGTCGATCTGCTGCTGGCAACAGATCGATGGCCCATAGAGAGTTGCATTGGATCTAATGGTCCAATAATACATTTAGAGAAATCTGCTCCTAGTGTGTGGCACACATCAGATAGATTCCTGTCAGATTGGACTTGACAGGCATCTGCCAGAAATCTGATGGTCGAATCTGCTGCAAATCTATAAATGTATGGCCCTCTTAAGAGTTTACTCAAAGTTGTGAAACCAATGACAAACATCTAGTGAGCAGCAGTTCTACAGAGAGATATGCTTTGTTGATGAAAGAGATCAGAAGAGAATGGCCAGACTGGTTTGAGCTGACAGAAAGGCTGTGGTAACTCAAACAACCAGTTTTTTTACAGTTTTACAGTAGCAACTCAAAGACATAAAAGGCCTTCTTCCTTCCCTATCTGATATGTTAGGTGTGTGTGGACATAGCCTTTCAGTCATTAAAATCCACATTCTCAATAACGTCTAACATTTTTAAGGAACTGGCAGCTGTGCAGACATCAATACACTGAAAGAGTTGAGAAAGTGTGATAAAATATTGCTGAACCTAAGCAAATAATTGCTGGTGACAGAGAAGAGGCAATTTGCATGGATCATGAGTTTTCAAGTGGTCTATTTACATATAAGCCTGAGTGATTCATGATTGACTATACTCTTACCAGCAGCATGGTGTCTGTGTAATTAGAGGTATGCAGGCGTCAGCTGTTGCCTGATTCCACTTTCTGTATAAAAATCCGAGTGACAGACTAATTATGATTGCATAATCATGTCTGGATCATCAAATTATCAAAAATGGTTATTGAGAAAAACAAGAAGCAAAAAGTACAGAGCATATGATGAGAGAGAAAGGCGCGGCGCCATTTTCCCGATCCGGTATTGCATTCCGTTTAGCGATGGTGTTTGCATATTTATGACATAGAAATATTTGAAGATGCGTGCTTATGTGCTGGACAGCAGGGCTGCACTGACAACGTACAGATTGCCAGAAGCGAGGATGTGGATTTTAAAGGCTGACTCCCAGCATGGTTCTAAATACAGCATGTGACAGCTTATTAAGCAGGGTAGCCAAATATTGCACCATTTTTTTTTATAAGGCTTCAGGGTTAAAACCAGCTGAAAGTGTTAAAAGTGAGTTTTGTGAGCCAGGCTGTATGTTGGACCGCAAAGGAGTAGGAGAACAGAAAGGGCTGCTTGAGAAGATCAAAGCTTGCTGGTCTTGAAGAGACTCCGGGACGAATAAACATAATAGATTTATACATACCTGGGGCTTCCTCCAGCCCCATCCGCATGGATCGCTCCCATGCCGCCATTCTCAGCCTACTCTATCGCCGGTACCGGGTCTCATAACTTCAGCCAGTTGCGGACAGTTTTATGCATGCGCAGTGACTCCCTCTGTCTCTCCCTTACACATGGGCCTGCACAGTATGGAGGGAGCGTGCTGCTCTTAAGTCGACTGACCCTGACTGGCTGAAGTTACGTGACCCAGTAACGGCAATTGAGGAGGCTGAGGACGGCAGCGTGGGAGCGATCCATGCGGATGGGGCTGGAGGAAGCCCCAGGTATGTATAAAACTTTTATTTTACTAAACTCTGAGTCTCTTTAAAGCAGAACTAAAGTCTCTCACAAAGCTTTACAGTCAAGAAAAGACAATAACAACCATTGTAACTTGCACACAGAAGCATATTGCTATAAATCAGCCTAATCTTCTGCAGTCTGAGATGAAAGAACAATACCCTGGCAGCCTAGAGGTAATGGTAGCATTCAGATGAAGTGTGAATGCAAACCTATTAATCCTTTCAGATGTTTCTGGTTAAAAAAAAGTTTGTTTTTAGAACTTAGAATAGTGTGGTTAACCCTTTCAGGATTGGACGGCTCTGGCCCCTTAAGGACCAGGGCCATCCTTTTCCTAATGTGCCTTGCAATAACTGTGATTGAATCACAGTAATCACAGGGTCAGGAGCCAATCAAATTGTCTCCTGAACAAGATGCAGAAGCTCTGCTGTCACTGAGACAGCAGAGTGAGTGGGTCCAACGACACAACAGCGGCCTGAATGGCAAGGAGGTGAATAGTTTGAATCTGCATTCTGTCAGAGCCGCATAGCAACCAGCAGGATGTAGATTACAACTACATCAGTACAGAAGCTACAGTAGTTCCACTTGAAGTCTATACTTTATGAAATGGATGGCGAATGGGCCTATTAAGTGATTATAGGGTATCAGATACAGCAAAAGTGGTTTATTTAACATTAAGCAAACTCAAATTAAAAGCACTTTCACATTGAATACAGGGTGTGCAGCATATGTAAGCAGTTTAAGCATTTTTTTATATCACACATGCTATACTAAGCTGTTGCTGACTGAGGTGGATGAAAAGTGTAAAAGAAAGGAGCTGCATTTAATTTACATAGTACTGTCAAATACACCATCTCTTCACAGAGTATTTATACAGTTTAGTCACATAGAGTATACAGTTTAGTACACACAGCAAACATTGATAAAAATATAAAAATAAGTTTGCTGACGGGGTGGCAGTTGTCTCCAGGAGGGGTTTGCCAGTAGCACACTTCCCACCCATAACACCCAGCAAGATATCTGACCTAAAGCTAGCTGGCCATTGGAGATCGTGAACCAGCGTGTATCGATAGGAACATGGGTTCACAGCAAGCTTCATCCCTATTGGTCTGCTGACCTCAGGTTAGAGGTCATGCTGGGCATTATGGGATGAGAGATTTTGAAATTGAAAAGGTACCAAAAAATCCATGAAAAAGTACTCAAAATTATTTTGAGTATTGTATTGCTTGCTGGGGATTCAAAGGGCATTTTATTGACAAGGTGTCAAAATATCACCAAGGAGAAAACTCAAGAGAAAAATTAATGAATTGCATATGGGCCGAGGTGTGCTACTTTAGTTAGTCTGCATACAGCATAAAGCATTTCCAACAACATTCACCATAAAAGAACACTGAAAAAGGTGTCAGTGTTGTGCATTTAAACACGTTTTAAATAAGAATGCTAAAGGGAGAAAAAAAAAAAAATAAACAGCAGCGTGCTGATCTACAGATATAACTACATGCTAATTTGTCAAGTTTAACTTCACTCATTAAAATGCATGACTCATGCTTATTCTAGGCAGATGTTCGCAGAAGTTAGTGAGAAGTCACTCTTTTCACTGCTTTTAAGGCATTTAGGCTGGGCTACACGCCTGCTTCCCTGAGAACACCCGAATTATTGTCAGGAAGAAGATAGCATAGCCCTGAAGAAGGCTAATTGCTAAAACAGCAACTGAATATAGATGGAGCCCTATAATCGGAGTTAGTGGCGAAGAATGAGAACACCGAGGCGCTCTCCAAGGTACTGCTGAGATCAGAGCTGTAAAGAAACATATGTTCTGACACATTACAGCGCTGTCCGCTGTTCACTGCCACATTTACATTCCGTGCAGAGCACCAGGCAAGGAAATTCTGATCGTTCACACTGTAGGGACACATTGTAGTAAGAAATAAAATGTAGAAAGGTTTAAAAAGAAACTCTTAATTTTAAAAGCAACCATTTCAGATAAGTAGATGCTGCAAAGTTCAGTGAGCTGAAGCTAATGCATTTCAAACTTTTAACCAAGTCTTTCATCAGGGTTAATAGTAGCAGTTTGTGCATCAATAACTATGAAATATAGACAAAAAAATCAGCGCCAGGGGAATCAGATAATTGATCGCTGCTGAGGAAAGGCAATGTCCAAAAGTCCACACAGATAAAACTATTAAAAAATCAGCGCAGATCATAAGGGAATCCACTGTTTCACAATCGGCTGTATTTCACCAAAGTGGTCATCCAGTTTATACATCCAAGTGGTAGACCGTCACCCAAAGGATTAGAAGGAGCTTACCAGCTGCTGACAACCCTAGGTTATAAGGTTGTTTGTTTCGCATTCAGTGACAAGGGGAACCAGGAAACGACTAGAATCCAAACTCCCAACAATCCTTATTTTATTTTAGTTCAGGCATACCATGAGGAAGGCCAAGATCAATAAAACATGCAAATAAACGGCAGATCTAAGTGTAAACAGTTTATTGGTAAAACATACCACATATGTTTTTAAAAGGTATTATTTCTTACAAAACGTTGTTTTTTTTCTACCTATATATTTTGCCTTGTACAATTTTAAATTTAGTTAAGCTTTAAAAGTGGTAAACTGCAGCAAACTGTTATCTCCCGATCTCCAGTGAAAGCTAAAGCTTTATCTTTAACCACTTGAGGACCCACCCTTTACCCCCCCTTAAGGACCAGCGCTGTATTATGTGATCTGTGCTGGGTGGGCTCTGCAGCCCCCAGCACAGATCAGGGTGCACGCAGAGCGATCAGATCGCCCCCCTTTTTTCCCCCCTATGGGGATGATGTGCAGGGGGGGTCTGATCGCGTCTGCGTGCAGGCATGTTGCGGGGGGCACCTCAAAGCCCCCCTCCGCGGTGACATTCTCCCCCTCCCTCTCCTACCTCCCTTCCCCGGAGATCCGGGCTGCACAGGACGCTATCCGTCCTGTGCAGCCAGTGACAGGACGTCCCCTGTCACATGGCGGCGATCCCCGGCCGCTGATTGGCCGGGGATCGCCGATCTGCTTTACGGCGCTGCTGCGCCGTACAATGTAAACAAAGCGGATTATTTCCGCTTGCGTTTACATTTAGCCTGCGAGCTGCCATCGGCGGCCCGCAGGCTATTCACGGAGCCCCCCGCCGTGATTTGACAGGAATCAGCCGCTCGCGCGAGTGGCTGCTTCCTGATTAATCAGCCTGCAGCTGGCGACGCAGTACTGCGTCGCTGGTCCTGCAGCTGCCACTTTGCCGACGCACGGTATAAGCGTGCGGTCGGCAAGTGGTTAAACTAAACCTAAATAAATTTTTCACAGAGCTGGTGTTTTTTTTACCCTTCATTCTAACTCTTGTAGTAAGGAAATAAGTAAGGGATCATAATTTACCCATTTTACCTATTTATCTGAGGAGCTGATTGCTCGTTCCTTAGTAAGGGGTTAACCAATAGCAATGAAGTCTACTTACTGTATTACCCTTGACCCTTCCTGAGCACCAGAGGTGGGTAAAAGCCCAACAGTGGAATAAAGGTGACACATGACTCCTACTGGCCAGCCTGCTCAAGCCTCCCAACCCACTCTGGAAAATAGACAATCTAACCCCAAGGAAAAAAATACAAAAGAAAATTTATTTAAAGTAAACATAGAAAGGAGAACATTTTTACCAGTATTTTATTATCACTAAACCTCACCCTCTTCTCTCTTTAACCCTCCCTCTATCGATGCTACAGTACTACCAATTGCCCAGTAATAGATTGTCAGTAAATCTAAAAGGGAGAACAGGAATAAAAAGACCCCAATCTGGGTACTTACCTCAGAAAAGGGAAGCCTTAGGAGGAAGTGCCCCTTGCCTGCCTCCTTGCCATTCCAGTGCTAAGACCCCCCCCCCCCCCCCATGCAAGCCCATCAACAGGCACTTGTCGACAGAGCTTGCCCGCACTGCGCTGACAGCTCATGTCTGCGCATTAGCACAGAACTCTTGAGATTGGCTTTTTTTCACCGAGCCCGAGTGGTGGCTCCATGCTACTGCACAGACGCACTTCTCCAGCTGGGGCAAGTTCCACAGAACTTCGGGAGTCCCAGCGCTTGAACGAAGAGAAGGAGAGGGATGGGGACCACTGAAGATTCCAGGCTTCCCTCTCTGGAGGTATCTAAATTTTTATTTATTTCCAGTTATTTCCAGTTAGATAGTTCCACAATCATTGGTGCTAGATTTCCAACAATCTCCCAGGTTAGCTTTAAAGTAAAGAACTTTTTTGGCACTTTATTAGCTGAACTCCCTTCATAAATCTCCAGATCACCAGCTTTATAAGCAGGCCACTAAGAAGCAGTAATGAAGACTGAAATACAGCATACTTGTGAAATACTGCAATCTTGGCGTTCAGCTTTTATATAAATGTTGCTTAGACAAAATGAAAACCTGAAGGTATATTTGGACAGAAAAAGATTAATTATCTACTCTTGGTATATTTCTGCATATGTAGGTGGTGCTGCTGTTTCACTGAATACACATATGACAGGTAATATAGTGGATAAAAGCTATTCCATTATAATCGCAAGAGATTTCTATTTCTTGGTGATATGAGTGACTCATATGTCAACATGCTGTGTAGATCATCTATCTCTAACAGCCTCCTGCACTCATACGCAGGTGGTGTAACTATAGGGTTATACTATAGTCTATGGACAACACACATATAAATGGACATACAAAAAGCTAAGATTTAAAGTGAAGGGATGCATCATTGGTACCTAAACTGTGACCTATAGAACACTTTATTGCAAACCTGTAAGATGTTATCTCTGGCATTATAAGATATAAGGAGTGTGGGTGGTTGTAATAATCATCAATGGCAGACAGCAGTGAAGGTGAGCATCAAAGTGCACCACTGCCCCTTCTGGGGAGACACTGTCGGAGGCGGTGAAACTGCAATTAAGTGGCAGCCAGTAGGCTGGTGGTGAAGCAGATCATTTGGGTGTTGGCGGCACTTTTGTATAATGGGCACTGCAAAGACTTGCGCACTATATAGTTTATTGCATTTTGCTTTCATACTTTGCTGGTTGAGATCCAATTAGCAGAAATTTTATGATATCCTATCAAACACTTTCAGCAATGCTGCGCACTCTGCAGGAGGCTAATATATTGCACCCTTAAAAAGTTGACGTCTTGAGCTTATTAATGTCATGCAAGCATCGCAGAGAATATTAAACCATCCAGATGATTCTCTGTACTGTCAAACAGCTAATGGTCTAATGTTGTTATGTGTGCAGCGCTCCCATCTCAAATATTTAGTTACTGGCTAGATACAACACAATAAACGGCATACCGTTTATATATATATATATATATATATATATATATATATATATATATAGCATAGAGTCCAAGTAGAAGCTCCCAGTTAGAGTCCACTCTTATGCAGCCAGTTATTTCCAGTTAGATAGTTCCACAATCATTGGTGCTAGATTTCCAACAAGCAAGATTAACAGTTATACTCTCACCACCAGTGTCCAAAGGCTGATAGCATAAATATCAGCAAAGCTCGCTCAGATAGTAGTGTCAGCTCTCCCAGCAGGCATCTTCCTGTATGCAACTCAGAGGAGTGAGTAAAAGGCACATAGTGTAAATCAGTTTTACACCACCGTACAAATCACTCCCTTCACCAGTGAAGCTCTCTCCATAAATGGACTCCCCACGTGCAAGTGTATCCACATGCAGCCCGTGCAAATAGAGAACAAAAAAGCGCTCACCAGATAGTCAGGCTGATCTAGTTCAGACCAGCTATCTAGCTTGTGGTGTCGCTTAAAGATGATCTTTTCCTCATGCCAAATGCTTGCTCCTTAAAAACTTAGAACAAAGCCTCCATAGCATTACTCCACGTTTAATAATACTCATAAAAGCATAAAATTGCACTCACATGTACATAAAAGATATGCGCATATCAATGTAGGACGTCCTCATCCACTGCTCGACACTTGCATCTCTGCTGCCGCCGCACCTGAGGCCACGCCCTACCGGTTTCGTCACGCATGACTCATCAGCCCCTGATGAGTCATACGTGGTGGAACCACGTATGACTGTTGGAAATATAGCACCAATGATTGTGGAACTATCTAACTGGAAATAACTGGCTGCATAAGAGTGGTCTCTAACTGGGAGCTTCTACTTGGACCGTATGCTATATATATATATATATAGGTGGGAGCGCTGCACACATAACAACATACACTTATAGGGAGGTGATGCCCCCAGTCGTGTATATCGATCTACCAGTGTGGATAACGTGGTTCTTTATTAATTGTTCTGTGCCTAGGAAGAGCTCCCATACCACCTTGTTATGCTTATGGTCTAATGTCCCTCCTCCCCACATATATACATCCAGTGTAGTGGGATGCTAGTCACTATCAAAGCAATTCATTTCGGCACCAGTGTTTTGACTGAAGACACTCAGCTTCTGCTCATGTACACTGCTGTGACTGGCAGTACAGCATAAATCTAGATTCTAGATGGACCTTATAAAAGGGTACCACTTTTAATAAATAGAAGATGTAGTAATAAATTACTGAACGTCACAACATCCCCTATGGATTATATTACAGTGCAAAAGGTCACTAACTAGGACTTTTCAGGGGGGAACAAAAGAATGACAACTACTACATATTCCACTGCAAGGCATTCCTAAACCACAACTTGCCTCAGATGTGAGAATAGCACTTCTGCCTTTCTTTTTTACTTAGAATCATTATGATATTGTGAACGTTTTCAAAAGTATGCCACTATATTAGCCAACTCCCAACTACTGAAGAAGTGAACATTGATTCACAAAATTCATTGAGCTGAATAACAAACGGAGTTGTGAAGCTTGATTTGTGATTGTATTAATATCCTGATAAGCCCTCTGGGTGGCACACTGGAGGGTGTTTCCAGCCATTGCAAAACATGTGGAAATTATATTTCCTCTGTATTATATATAATATATAGGACTAGCATAGTCAAGTCACTCTTGAAGCCCTCCTTTTCAGAGGTAGACAGATCTGGTCTACTAGTTCTAAAACAAGTATACAGCCTGAAGCCAAGATAGCAGGTTCTCCAGACCCTACATCCATTTAAAAGCTTCAGAAGCTTCATAGATAGGACTGATAGCTAGAAGAGGAGCCTAATGAGGCTTTGCTCGCTGTCCTCTGGTCTCACTTTGTCGCTTGCAGACCCTCCAGCTGATCAGGGCCGTGCTCCTCTTGTGGCACAAGCGCAGCCGTTCCGCTGCATGAACCATGGAACTGTTTGTGCACGAACAGCTCTGGCTCCCTGCATAGGCGTGTCCGTAATCTTTGGAGGGTCTCCCTTCACTGCCAGGGGTCCAGAGGACAGTGAGGGAAGCCTCATTAGGATCCAGAGTCTTCCCTCTTCTTAGGTAACTATGAGATTCTATACCCAAACTGCAGCTCTTGTTCAACTTAAGCAAGATTGTCAATTGCTAGAATTCTTTAACTCTGTTTGTACCTACTTTCCTCAATAAACTTAAGTAAACAAGAATTACTTTGAGGATTTGTGACATGTACACAATATTATTAAAGGTTTACGTTTTCTCTCTTGAGAAAATTAATTGCAAATGGAGAGTGGATTGGACACTGGCATTAGTCAAAATGATGAGTGTGCATTACGGACTAAGACTAAGGAATAGGGTAGAGTAAGGTTAATATTATCAGTTAATATGAGGATTTTAGGGTTAAGAATGGCGTTTTCATCATGAAAGGGTTATTATTTAAGGACAACTGACCTGAGAGGGAAATGAAGGCTGCCATATTTATTTCCCTTTAAACAATACTCATTGTCCGTCTGCCCTGCTGATCCTCTGCCTCTAATTCTTTAACCTCCTTGGCGGTAAAGCCGCGCAGGAGGTTTTCTCAGGCCCTGCTGGGCCGATCTCCGTAATTTTTTTTTTTTGCTGGACGCAGCTAGCACTTTGCTAGCTGCGCCAGCACACTGATCGCCGCCGCCCCGCGCTCGATCGCCGCTATCCGCGCCGCCGTAGAGCCCCCCCCCCCTAGACCCCTGCGCTGCCTGGCCTATCAGCGCCAGGCAGAGCTAAGGGGTGGATCGGGACTCCCTTAGACGTCACGACGTCCATGACGTCGGTGACGTCATCCCGCCCCGTCGCCATGGTGACGGGGGAAGCCCTCCAGGAAATCTCGTTCGTTGAACGGGATTTCCTGATCGCCTATCGCCGGAGGCGATCGGCAGGGCTGGGGGGATGCCGCTGAGCAGCGGCTATCATGTAGCGAGCCCTGGGCTTGCTACATGATTTAAAAAAACAAACAAAACCACAAAAAAACGGCAGCGCTGCCCCCTGGCGGTTTTTAATATACCGCCAGGGAGGTTAAGACATAGGCCCTGAACAACCATGCAGATCAAAAGTTTGACTTCCGTTTTACTGCATTTGCCACATGCTTGTTTCAGAAGTGTGATCAAGACACTACAGATGCATGAACGCTCATCAGGATGTTAGGCAACTGGTATTGTTTAAAAGGAAATAAGTATGTCAGCCTCCATATCCCTCTCAGGACAATTGTCCTTTAAGGCCATGCGAAAACTTGCATCACGTAAAGTTAGAAAAATGTCTGTGCTTGGCATGCATGATGGCTAGCGTAAGTCTCTGTGGACTGCAGAAGAAAATGATAAAATGTCTTTCCCTAGCAGCAATTAATTCTGAACATGTTACACATGCATCCGCTAATTCTAATGTTCTGCTCTGTATGCTGATTGTCCCTTTAGAATGCAGTTAAACATTCCTCATCAGAGTTAATTAGTAATACTGTTTTCAGGAAATAGAACACCTTCTCAGGAGTCAGCCTACCTTCATACACAATGGGTAAAAATTAATTACACAACCCCCCTTCCTGTCAGTACAGATGTGAAGGAAGTTCTAATAGCATGTAGCACAAGAATGTCAGAGTGGCAAAGGTGGCATTGACTTTGAGAAAGAGACAGCTATGGGTGGCAGGAATCCTGTAGACACAGCAGCAATGCTTGTGTTAATGACAGCATGTGGCTGGACTTAGCAGAGATGTGGAGATTACTTAGCGGTTCCTCTATGTAAGATTCTCTAACAGTGGTGTTTGGACAGTGCCTAAGCAGATAACTATGATGCTATTGGCTACAATACCCAAAAGTACCATGATGTTTCCTTTACTATTACCTGCAGTTGTGTTAACTTCCCCCTCCAGCAGAACTCAGGGCTGTACGTATTATATTATTATAAGTGGCGCATTATGGCTGCACTTCTTGTACAGGGAATTTTACTGCACTTCTTGAAAGGGGGGCATTGCAGCAATTTGTAATGATGGTTGGGTGTTTTATTGGCATAGCATAATACCAACACTTGTTCTTAAGGAGACATAATAGCCACACTTGTTATAGGGAAGACATATTGGCCGAACTTGTTATAGGTGAGACATAATCGCCACACTTCTTATAAGGGACACATAATGGCCACGCTTGTAATAAGCAACATACAATGGCTGAATTTGTTATAGGGAAGATATAATGGTTGCACTTGTTGTAGAGAAGACATAATGGCCACACTTGTTATAAACAACGAATAATGGCCAAATTTGTTATAAACAACACATAATGGCCAAACTTGTTATAGGAGAGACATAATGGCCAAACTTGTTATAGGAGAGACATAATGGCCAAACTTGCCAAACTTGCCAGACATAATTGCCAAACTTGTTATAACCTACACATAATGGCCACAATTGTTATAGGATAGACATAATGGCTGCACTTGTTATAGGGGAGACATAATGGGCACACTTGTTATAGGGGAGACATAATGGCCACACTTGCTGTAGGGGAGATATAATGGCCACACTTATAAGCAACACATAATGGTCAAACTTGTTATAGGGGAGACATAATGGCTGCACTTTTTATAAGGTAGACATAATGACCACACTTGTTATAAGGAAGACATAATTGCCAAACTTGTTATAAACAACACATAATGGCCCCACTTGTTATGGGGAGACATAATGGCCCCACTTGTTATATGGGAGTCATAATGACCACCGTTGTAACAAGGGAGATATAATGGCCACATTCGTTATAAGAGAGACATAATGGCCACACTTGGTATAGGGGAGACATAATGGCCACACTTGGTATATAGGATACATAATGTCTGCACTTATAAGGGAGACATAGTGGCCACAATTGGTACAGGGGAGACATAAGGGCTGCACTTGTTATAGGAGAGACATAATGGTCACACTTGTTATAAGGGAGACATAATGGCCACACTTGTAATAGGGGACACATACTGGCCACACTTGTTATAAGGGGCACATAAGGTCCACACTTGTTATAGGGGAGACATAATGGCCACACTTGTTATAAGGGAGACATAATGGCCACACTTGTAATAGGGGACACATACTGGCCATACTTGTTATAAGGGGCACATAATGACCACACTTGTTACAGTGGAGGCATAATGGCTGCACTTGTTATAAGGAAGACATAATGGCCACACTTGTTATAAGGGAGACATAATGGCCACACTTGTTATAAGGAAGACATAATGGCCACACTTGTAATAGGGGACACATACTGGCCATACTTGTTATAAGGGGCACATAATGACCACACTTGTTACAGTGGAGGCATAATGGCTGCACTTGTTATAAGGAAGACACAATGGCCACAATTGTTATAAGGGAGACATAATGGCTACACTTGTTATAAGGAAGACATAATTGCCAAACTTATTATAAACAACACCTAATGGCCACACTTGTTATATGGGGCACATAATGGCCAAACTTGTTATGGGGAGACATAATGGCCACACTTGTTATAGGGGAGAGGGCGGGTGTCCTTATGGTATGGCTAACCTTTTTGGAGTAAAGAAGATATTTTGACTACAGGTCTACTTTAACTATTGCCAGAGCCAAATATAACATGTATTCTTCCTGAGTACCGTGCAGGCAGGGGGTCACTGGGATACATCTGGCCATACTACATTGAATACTACATTGAAATAATGCAAACCAAACTGCATATCGCCTCAATCAATAACACAGGATAAGGACGTTCAAAGTGTTTTACCCACAGCAACTAATCAGCGCACTGTACTGGTCCGGACTTAAAGATGCGCATTCCGTTTATCTGCTATGGGCTGCTCCGCTTTGCACTTGGTGATGTTTACTGAACAGCTTGAAAGCTCATAATTATCAGCTCTCCAGATGCTGCTAAAATCAAAGCTGCTCTATTTTCCTCACTGTGTAGATAAGCATGTATTGTGAAAAATAAAGTTGCTTTCATTTTATCAACATCTGGAGAGGTTACAGTTCCTGCTTTGTGCTGCACTCTCTGCAGAGCACTATCAACGCTTCAAATTCCCTAACGCAGGTTCATTAAAGAAGAACTCTGGGAAACTGTTTCTATCAAATGGTATCCATACACTATGCAATCTAAAGGTACAATCTCCAATGTTGGCTCATTTATGCATTATAAGGGATCGTCTGAACACTATTTCTAGTTCCATTCAATCTATTGGATTTATAGATTATAGTACATAGTTGATGAAGGTTAGATTACACAAAGATTGAATAGTGTATGGGCAGCTTAAAGTGTAACTGTCGGGCATAAAATAAAAAATCAATTCTTTATTTTTATATGGTAAACAAGTAATATGGATGCTAACCAGGCAATACAAAAGTTAAAATCTCTTTTACTTTTCTTGTTTATAAATGATCATTCCCCAGTTTACCTGACTCTTATTTGGTACGTTGTCACACAAAGAAGTTGCAGGGCATGCTGGGTTGTCTTTTTTTGCTTCTTTATTTCCCCTCAGACTTAACTAATGCACAGAAGCAAAAAAAGGACAACCCAGCATGCCCTGCAACTTCCTTTGTGCGGCGACGTACCAAATAAGAATCGGGTAAACTGGGGAATGATCATTTATAAACAAGAAAAGTAAAAAGATTTTAACTTTTGGATTGCCTGATTAGCATCCTCATTACTTGTTTACCAGATAAAAATATAGATTTGATTTTTGATTTTGTGCCCGACAGTTACTCTTGAAGGTGACCACTAACGATACAATATGCCAAATGATCGTTTAGGACTGATTCCTTATATGAAGGATTGGAAATGAGCCTTTGCGACCACTAATGGACAAAAATCTTCTAACCAATCTGATCAGATTAATGAAATGGATCCAAAAATCAGATCAATTTAATGAATCTGATTGGATTGGTTAGGCGATTTTTGTCCATTAGTGATCACAAACAATAATTTCCGATCGTTCATATAAAGAATAGTTCATAAATGATAGTTCGGCAAATTGTATTGTTAGTGGCCACCTTTAGCCATGAGTGACTGCAGGGGCACAGGATGGCTGCAGGGGGCTGGTAGATGCCCCAGGTAAGTAAAACTCTTTTTTTTTTTTACAGTTAAGGTTCCCTTTAACTTAAAGCATACCATAGATCAGAAAATACAAAGAACCAATACTTACCCATGGCTTCCTCCAGCCCCATAAACACATCTGAGTCCCTCACCGCCCTCCCGCGGTCTGATGTTCAGGCGCAATTATCCTGGCAACTAGCTCAGATGGATCCAGTCTGGGTCTTCTGCGCATGCGCGGACCTCCCACACATGTGCAGTAGACCCGGACTGACGCGACTGAGCCTGTTACCGGGACTGATTGCTGATTACCGGGGCGGATTACCCTACTTTAGTGCATCAGGCCCTCACCAAATCTACATTTGTGATCTTTGTTTTGTTTTTTCATTTTTTTTAATGTTTCATCTGCAATCATATGGCTACTTTTAATATCTAAAAGGGCCAGGACTGCCCAGCAAACACCCAAATCAGGAAGAGAAACGTTCTGAGAACTCTGTTGAGCTTAGTAAATAATTTGACAGAACAAGTGATTTCGGAGCAGCAGGGTTCCAGCAATAAAACTGCCATACCTTACAATAATATGTTTCACGCTCCTACTTGCTGAACATCTTTTTAGAGCTACACAGATGGATAAATTGTGGGAATGACAGGCTGTAATGTCCTCCAGTACTTGTGATGTCTTAAGTATTTTTGTCCGTTTTTGTAAGAAATGTTACAGTGAATCACGCAGCAGGGCACTGCTGGAGAACATGCCCTGTAACACGGATCCAGGCAGGTAGAATATGACATTATCTATTCTTCCCATGCTGCTCTGCTATTATAGATGCAGAGGTGATGCTCTTCTAGAACTGGACTTCAAAGCTAATCTCCAGACAAACATGTATATAAAAGAATTGTCATTCAGTCCAGCAACCTGCTATATATGATCTAGGAAATAGCAGTACTCTTATGTATAAAATAATAATTAAAGTGGACCTGTACGTGTCTTTTCTGTGATGCACCTGCTGCAGTACCAGAATAGAAGCTCATGCTCACCATACTTACATTATAAAATGTATATTTACTTTTTGTAAATCTTCTTTACTCTTTACCCCCCTTCACACCATTACACTGCTGCGCATTTAAAGTAAACCCAGTGCTGGAACGGGCTGATGTACATTTTTCGCTACAGGTACACTTTCCAGTCCTCCTTTAGAGGTCCAATTTTGAGTGTCCGCGTTCCTTTTCAGAGGTCTGATTTTGACTGTCATCTAGCCAGTATCATTTCTTAAAGAACAATTATCGATTAAAGCAACTTAAATGCTGTATGTTAGGGCACACATTACCATAAGTACTAGGGGCAGTTTCTTTCCTCACACAATTCTGCCTCTGTGCTGTAAAATCCTCTCGACACCTCCAGATACAAAAAGGTGTCTGCAGGACTGGGCCGTGTTCCTGCACAAGGGGGCTGCTATCAACTCCCCAGAGTATAGTCTAGTAATCACCTGGCTGAAATAATCTTATTCAGGTGGTGGTAAGTCCACAAGGGTCTGAGAAACAGGAAATAAGAGAAAGACTTCTATTTAAGTTGGCACAAATAGCAGCAGAAACTCTCAATAGAGTCTAACACATGTCATGACTATGCAAAATTACATTTTTACATTTATTTATTTTACAGAGCTGTGCTTTCTATACCCCTAAGGGCCCTTTTACACTCACCGGGTTAGGTCACAGTACTCTTTCCTACCACAGCTCATCACAATGGCCGTTACAGGCAATGGAACATGACGCCTTGCCTGCGATGCAACGAAACCGGATGGAAATGCTCCGGGTAATGCAGAAGCTGCAGTGCGTTGCCGTGCGACTTCCGCAGTAATCCCGAAAGTGCGCCAGAAGTTCCATATTAATGATTTAATTTCTTGGTTTGCACTATCGCTGGAACACGGGGAGCAACGTTTCGGCTGCGGTGCACCTCGAATGTTCAAACCTGCACCAAGTGTAAATGGACCCTAAATGTCTCTAAATGCAACATACTTAGGAATACCTGTCAATTTTTCATAAGAACACATATGAACACAGTCTACTTAACTTTTCTCTGCAAATAATGCAGGAAGATCAAAATACGAAGGGAGGGAGGAACTCTAAGCTCACTTTTTTCCTCAGGAATGGCATATATGACAGTAACTACACTCCTCATTTTAATCTTGTGTGACAGACTGCTTTTCATACAGTCCATCTCCTCCTGCCTCCTCCTGGCATCTTTGGTCCCTGATTGCATCACCGATACGACAAACACACACTACAACTGTCACGCTGTTCGTTAGCCCTATTCCGGTTGATGGATGATAAGGTATAAGCAGCTTAGCGCACTCTACTGCTTTATAATGAAAAACAAAACACTCATATGGGAGCCTGTTCAGTCTATTAAAGTCACAGCTTGGTTCCTTCCACTTGCTATGTTTAGAAAAAAAAACTATTGCATTAGCCTATTGGTGCAGAAGCATTAGTCCAAATTCATGGAAAGTAGAATTACACAGTAGGTCCAGTGCCTAGATGCCTAAAAATAATAATAAAAAAAGAAAATGAAAACAAAAGCACAAGGGTATTCCAGTTAGAGTTACATTCTGTAATATTCTGTGGGCATAGGAGAAACATACAGATTTTTGTGTAGAAGCTCTAGGATCTAAAGCTGGTTTCACACCAGTTACTGCCACATTTTGACGCCTTTTACTGCTCTTGTGTGAAAACTCAATTCATAACATTGGTACAGTCATTACACACATGCGTGGTGAGAGGGCGATGGGAAATATCCATATGCAGTATTTTACTGTCCTCAACTACATACTGTAAATACTCAGAGCCCTTTCCCACTACCACTAGCTTATGTGTGCACAAACCCGATTTTATGCGCATGTTATAATGCACGGCAGGACAACAAGAAGTTGCAGTTCGATACATATTAGCGTCGCTAGTTCTTAATTCACCTGACGGGAAAACGCTTGCGTCTTATGAAAGAAAGCTCCCAGAGGCGTTACAACGTAACACTCTGGAACGCTTTGTCTAATGTGAATGGTAACTTTCATGTTACCTTTCTTACCGAGTCCTTGGTGTGTTCCGTCAAAATGGACGGAACAGCTCCTAGTGTGAAAGGACCTTCTGAGATGAGCTAATCTGATGGTAAGCCACCCCTCAAATGTTGCCCTCAAAAATGAACACAAGGTGTAGCCCCCTTATAATCCCCCCATGTCTCTCCCAGCTAGGATAGTACCTAATAAGTATAGTTTGTTTCCTCTCCCAACTGCAGCACCAGTCCGCTCATCTCTACTTTAGCTTTGAGGTCCTGTGAGCATTACGAGGCTTCACTAAATATGACAGTGAGCCCCGAAGCTCTGCCAGGGAGTTTGAAGCTCTAAAGGAGTCCTGAAGACAGCTGCCTAAGCTGGGAGAGGTAACTATTCCCACAGTCATGCTTCCAATGCATACTATGAAGCACATACATACACACTTCCAGTGCATGCTCTGCATGAGAGATGCTGTGGGTACCCTTACTTAGCCGGTTCCAAAGGCAGGTACAGGTAGTCCCTGGTTAACGAACGAGATAGGTATTGTAGGTTCGTTCTTAACCTGAATCTGTTGTTAAGTCAGAACACTGTGCCATCTCTGTCCTCTGTACCTCCTCTGGGCCCCCCTGGGCCTCCCCCTCTGTGTCACCTCTGCCCTTTGTACATGTTTATACAAGTTTAAAGGCCATTTTATCTTTTAATTTCTTAAAATCTATTTTCTCAAAAACTACAAGTCCAATTTGAAAACATTTTTTTCTACTTGTTCCCATGGAAACACAGAATCCATGCAGTTTGTATCGGCGGGTCGTACCTAAGTCGGGTGTTCGTAAGTCTTGTCAGGGCCTGGATTTCAGCTACTGTCACCCACACAGTCCCATCACTCTTGCTGTCTCGGTATTCTGGCGACATTGCAGCCCATTTACTCTGCTGATCTTTCATCGACCCCTGACTCTGTTATCACTTTGAGCCAATCACAGTGATCACAGCCCACTTTGTAGAAAAAAAAAAAGTCTATAGTCCTTAAAAGGCCAGAGACGACTAGTACAAAAGTGGTTAAGCTGAATCATTATCATCACTTTGGGGTAAGCCCACTTGCCAAGTTTCAGCTCTTATTTTTGGTATAACAATGTCAGCTTATCACACGGTATATACAGAACATGTGTAACAGGTTGCAGCATTTTTACATTGCAGCTTATGGAAGAGCGGATGGAATAAGGCAGCTTAAAAATGAAAAAAGCAAGAACACCCAATGGATCTTTTTATTTATTTATTAACGTACAAGTATTTGATCTTCGTTGCAACATTACTGGTAAAGGTGATATAGTGTAGCAACTATCATGATTCATTCACATTTTGCAGTCTAATGTGTCATTTAAATAAACTGAAATACACTCCTATATTTAACTCTACCTTAAAGAGTAACGGTTAGGCATAAAATACAAAATTAATTCTCTATTGCAGGCTGTTACAAGGGTAAAAAGGATGCTAACCAGGCAATTCAAAACTTTAAAATTTATCTTACTTTTTTTCCAATTAGGTTTTCTCTCCCCATGCCCCCAGGCTCTATATTGGTACACAGACGCAAAAGCGAAGTGACATGGCATGCGGAATCAGTCTGATTGGCTGAAGCCTCTGTTGCTCACCTCTCTCCTTTCTGATTGGCCGCTTGATCTCCCATTCACTGTGGTGGTCGCAGATGCTGTTAGGGCACAAAGAGGGGGGCCAGGGGCTTTCTCCAGTCACTGTCCTCGGCTCCCTTCCTCCAGTGACATGTCCGCCACCTCTGCCACCTGCCCTCTTCCCGCACTGAACATTGGGGAAGGATAAAAGCGGTGCACACAGACTCACCTAATAATGGTTTCAGGCGCTGCAGTTCCCTTCTATACTTTCTGCACTAGCTCCAGTGGTAATGCAGAGAATAGATGGGAACAGCAGTGATTGGATCCATTATTAGGTGAGTCTGTGCCTGCTGCATTTATCCTCCCCACTGTGCTCAGAATTAGTGCGGGGAGGAGGAAAATGCAGGGGGGGGGGGGATTCTTTAACCTGGAGGGCACAAGATGGCCACAGCCAGGAGAAAGATTAAAACTGAAAAAAAAAAATCCAAAATGTGGACAGTGCAATACATCTGTTATGTAAGCAGAGCAAGTATTTATCTACTTACATATGTATTTTTGTGGGGGGCATTTTATGGCTAACAGTTGCTCTTTAAACACCTAAAATAGCTACAATTAGAATCAAGTGTTCAGTGCCTTTAGGCATTGACACTATGGTTCCTATTCATTTTTTTTTCTTCTTAGCTTTCTCCCAGGAGATACATTTGAATTGTGTCTACAAATAAATAAATCAGCAGCTGACAGTTGAAAAAGTACAAAAATATAGGTAAATAAGTAATTTTGCTTGCTAAGGGTTTAACCTCCTTAGCGGTAACCCCGTGTGTGACACGGGGTAAGCCGCCGGAGGGTGCCGCTCAGGCCCTGCTGGGCCGATTTACATAATTTTTTTTTTGCTGGACGGAGCTAGCACTTTGCTAGCTGCGCCAGCACCCCGATCGCCGCCGCCGCACGCCCGATCGCCGCTATCCGGTGCGGCGCGCGCCCCCCCCCCCCAGACCCCGAGCGCTGCCTGGCCAATCAGTGCCAGGCAGCGCCAAGGGGTGGATCGGGTCTCCCAATGACGTCCCGACATCGCTGACGTCGGTGACATCATTCCGCCCCGTCGCCATGGCGACGGGGGAAGCCCTCCAGGAAATCCCGTTCTTTGAACGGGATTTCCTGATCGCCTATCGCCGGAGGCGATCGGCGGGGCTGGGGGGATGCCGCTGAGCAGCGGCTATCATGTAGAGAGCCCTGGGCTCGCTACATGATTTAAAAAAAAAAAATTAAAAAAAAACTGCTGCGCTGCCCCCTGGCGGTATTTTTCATACCGCCAAGGGGGTTAAAAGATGTTTTATTCATAAGGGCTTTTTTGCAATTAACTTTCTTCCTGAGTTTTCTCACAGAAGATTATTTCACTCTATCAATAAACTACTTTTTAAGCCCCTGGTGAGAAACGAAATACTCAGAATAAATTGGATATTATATTTCTACCTATGGTACTTTTTGAAATATGTTTTTCTTTTTACTATGTTGTTAGATGCTAAAAAGTTATCGTGCAGAGAGAAGATGAAAAATGATCTTCGAAGAGAGAGCCCAGGTGCAAAGTTAATCAAATAGGGGCCCATATGCACTTCATTCGTTCTCCTGTGTTTTCTCCTAGTTGATATTTTCACACCTTGTCAATAAAACGCCTTATAAACCCCCAGCAAACAAAAAAAAAAATACTCAAAATATTTTGGCAGTACCTTTTTATCTCCTTTTTGGTACCTTTTCAGTGCAAAGTGCTGAAAAGATATTTAAAACAGAAGATGAAAAATGATCTCCTAGGAAAAAACTCAGGAGAAAAAGTTAATTGCATATGGCCCATGCACCTTATAACACTAACATTACAATGCTATGGGCCACATACAAAAGATAATGGTCTCTATTCAGTTTGAGTTTTCTCACAGGAGATAATTTTACACCTTGTCAACAAAATGCTTTTTAAGCCCCGGGAAGCCAGAAAATACTAAAAATAAGTTTGATATTCTTTTTCCATCTCATTTTTGTACCTTTCTAATTGCCAGTTTTTGTAAAAAAAATTATAGGAGATGAAAAATAGTCTTTAGAGCTGTAATGCAAATAATCTATTTCTCTCCTTCTCTAGATTCTTTCAGATGGTGAGTTGGCAAGCAGGCTAGAGAAAGTGTTTACAATATGGGCAGCTGTTAAAGTTTGATGGACAAAGTATTTTTCTATGTTAAGTGTTATGTTTTCAAAGCCTAATCCAATGAAACATCATGGAATTTTAATGAAAGATGAATTGTGCAAATTTAAATAAATAAATCACAGTTCCTCACTCCACCAACCCAATGTCCCCATACTACTGGTTACAAAAAAAAGCATAAAGAACCTTATTTCTCTGGCCATGTTTCTCACCATGAACTTGTGCTATGATTAAGGACCTGCATGTCTGAAACATGTCAGCTACCAGGCTGTTTGGCTTTTATCTGTTTCGATAAAGTTGGATACATTTGACTGTAGACACTGTGCAAAACCATTACTTTTTTTCTTGATAAAGAACCTTAGTTGTGATGTTTCCCCAGTGCTCATATGCTGACTGCCGGACTCTACACTTCTCATAAGAGTACCAGACTTTATTCTCCACTTCCATGTGCTTGACAGACTCTGCTATGCTCCCACCTACAGACCTCCACAAAAAGGGGTAGTAAAGGCCACATCCCCCTGACATGTGCCCTGTCACCTCAGTGACTACCGGCCCCCATTATGCATTGTTGCCCCAGTGACTTTGTAGCATTCTGTACTGTTTTATTGGGCTTAAAGAGACACTGAAGCGAAAAAAATATATGATATAATGAATTGGTTGTGTACTATGAATAATTACTACAAGATTAGCAGCAAAGAAAATATTCTCATATTTTTATTTTCAGATATATAGTGTTATTTCTAACATTGCATCATTCTCTAATATGTGCAGATTACACAACACTCAGCATTCAAAATGATTCTTTCAGAGCAGTCTGTGAACTAATGACCTCTCCTCTGGCAGAGAAAAAGTAAATAGTTAACTAACAGTTGAGATAATAAAAGTCAGAAAACAGCCCTCTCCACGACTTTGAAAGTCATAGAGCTTAATGGCTTTTTTGTATAGAGATAACAACTGGAGTTTCTTAACTCTTCCTGTACTGGAAACAATTAGACTGATGTATCTGATCTTAATGCTTTATTTCTTAGCTGTACTACACATACAAATCATAATATCATATTTTTTTTTTCGCTTCAGTGTCTCTTTAAGCGCTACTAAAAGTAGTGCATTTGTTTTAGTGACTGAAATGCTTTGCTTGCATAACACAAATAAAAAGGTTAAGGAAATATTTAATACTTATTTGTAGTAGTAACAAGAATAATAATAGTATACACATTCTGTGTAAAATAGGTAAACCTTTTCTTCAAGGAACAGAAAAGCACTCCCTCCCATCCGCATAAAACATCATCTGAATTCTGTGTAGTATCTACTTCTCCCATTTAAATGCTATTCAGTCTTAACCACACTCTCTTCTGCACTATTTCTTTTGAATGATGATTCGTTTACAGGAGAAGCCGCTGTCAAGTGTGTTATAACGTGTAATAATGCTACAGTTACCATAGAGACAGAGAATCTGCTGATAAAATTCCCGGAGCCAATCTACTTGCTTGTATTGCATGCTATAATATAGCAGGCCCAATCTATAACTTGCTTTGTGCCATTTAATGTGTTAAAAATTGTAGCAATAGTAAAAATAAAATATTGGGGACAGAAAGAGCAGCAAAAACCAGGCTAACCAAAAGCTCTTCTTGGCTTTTAAATATATATATATATATATATATATATATATATATATATATATATATATATACAGTAGGGTCCCAGTTATCCCGAACTCAAGTAACCTGTAGTCTCAACCAACCAGTAGTCTCAACCAACAGGCAAAAAAATCACCTGCAGTACTCACAGTTGTGGAGCCCAACTTCTATTCTGTTTGTGGGCTCTGCTTTGCTTAACCACTTGCCAACCGCACACTCATACCGTGCGGCGGCAAAGTGGTAGCTGGAGGACCAGCGACGCAGATCTGCGTCGCCAGGTGCCTCCCTAATTAATCAGGAAAGGCTGCTCGCGCGAGCGGCCGTATCCCGTTAGATCACGGAGCGGGCCTCCATGAATAGCCTGCGAGCCGCTGATCGCGGCTCGCAGACCAAATGTAAACGCAGGAGACGTTTGTCTACTTTGTTTACATTGAACGGCGCTGCTGCTACAGCAGCGCCGTAAGGCAGATCGGCGATCCCCGGCCAATCAGCGGCCGGGGATCGCCGCCATGTGACAGAGGACAGCCTGTCACTGGCTGCACAGGACGGATAGCGTCCTGTGCAGCTCAGATCACCAGAGGGGATAGGGAGGAGAGGGAGGGGGGAATTTCGCCGCGGAAGGGGGCTTTGAAGTGCCCCCCCCCCCCCCCGCAACACCCAGGCAGGCAGGAGAGATCAGACCCCCCCTGCACATCATCCCCATAGGGGGGGAAAAGAGGGGCGATCTGATCTCTCTGCCTGCAACCTGATCTGTGCTGGGGGCTGCAGAGCCCACCCAGCACAGATCACAGAATACAGCGCTGGTCCTTAAGGGGGGGGGGGGTAAAGGCTGGGTCATCAAGTGGTTAAAGACTAGGTTCCACGGCTCCCCCAAGGTTATTATACTTTCACTTACTGTGTTTTAACATCTAATACAAAGTTCCCAAAACAATTTCTATTGCAGAAGAATCCACAGAAAAGCATGATTGATTTGATCAAATGATTAGTTTGTACTTCTTTGAATGGTTGTTCGTGATCACATGACCATGTTTCAGTTGGGCTCCCTGCTTTAGCATACAGAGGAAGCAGAAGTAAAACATGATCACATGATTCTGACGAGACAGTAAGAAAAATACTAATCAGTTTTGTATCTCTCCTCACTTTTCTGCATTAGAAACAGCTATGGGAGAGCTGTTGTCCTCACTCTTCTTACTGGCACCAAAAATGAAAACATTAGACTCTGCCACAAGTGAAATATACATTTGCAAGACCACGTTGATACGCCTCCACTAAATAGAATAAACCTTCAATCGTCTCTTAAATGACCACTATCGCGAAAAAAGTAGGCAGTTAAAGTCTAACAGAACCGACAGGTTTTGGGCCAGTTCATCTCCTCATAGGGGATTCACAGTGTTTTCTTTGTTTTCAACAGCATTTCCTGAACAGCAGTTGCAAAGTCTAACTGACAAAATAGTGTGCAAGTGAGTAAGGAGGCTGGCTGGAGGCTTACTATTTTGTCATATAAAGAGGAACTCCAGTGAAAATAACATAATGAAAAAGTGCTTAATTTGTACAATAATTATGTATAATTGATTTAGTCAGTGTTTGCCCATTGTAAAACCTTTCCTCTCCCTGATTTAAATTCTGAAATGTATCACATGGAGACATTTTTACTGCTGGCAGGTGATGTCAGTGGAAGGAGATGCTGCTTGCTTTTTTGGCAATTGGAAACAGCTGTTATTTCCCACAATGCAACAAGGCCCCCACATGTAATGTTAGAACCCTGGTGCTCACATGAAACTGTGGGAGGGGGTTCACCACAGTATCAGCCATACAGACCCCCCTGATGATCCGTTTGAGAAAAGGAAAAGATTTATCATGGGAAAGGGGGGTATCAGCTACTGATTGGGATGACGTTAAATTCTTGGTTACGGTTTCTCTTTAACTTGCTGGTCAGGAAAAGCTATTGAAAACAAAGAAAACCCTGAAAATCCCCCATGAGGAGATGGACTGGCCCAAAACCTCAGTTCTGACACATGCCTACTTTTTTTAGCAAACTGAAATTGGCATACATAAACTGATAAGATAAACAACTGTTTCTAAATAGGACTTGAATACTGGAATCCCAACAGTGTTTATTTTTTTCAAAAACAGGATTAAAGAAGTATACTTAAGTGAAAATAACACAATGAATAAAATTCCATATTTTTTTCAATAAATTTTGATTTCATAAATTATTTAGCCATTGTTTACCCATTGTAAAATTTACATTCTTAAAGTGGAATATAACCCTGCATTTCAACTTTGCTCTAAAACATTATTTACAGCATATTATATGCAACCAGCATTTTTTTTACTAGACTAGCATTGGAAGGGTTACACGCAGAGCTTTAAAGTTCCGTGGAGAGAAATGCTGCCGCAGCCGAAGTTTAGATAGATACATTTAAGTAAACACAATGTAACAAGTGAGGAATGTGACTCACTCTCTCTCTCTATGTCCGGGAGCTCCTGCACAGCCAGAGTGTGTGTCACATTCCACACTTGTTACATTGTGTTTACTTAAATGTATCTATTTAAACTTCAGATGCATCTGCATTTCTCTCTACGGCACTTTAAAGCTCTGTGTGTAACCCTTCCAATGCTGGTCTAGTAAAAAAAAAATGCTGGTTGCATATAATATGCTGTAAACAATGTTTTAGAGCAAAGTTGAAATGCAGGGTTATATTCCGCTTTAAATGTATCACAGGTGGCAACATCTTTAGTCCTGTCAGGTGCAACTTTCTGGAATGTTTGTTTCTGAGAATTCCAAAGCCAGTGGAAATAATGCCTGGTCTCCCAATATGATCCAGGAGGAGAAATCAAAATAGCTTAAAGGAACACTATTGATTAGCATTTTTTTTTTCATTTGAGATGAGAATAGTTTAGTACGTGCTGCTAAGTAGTGGTGTATACATTTTAATGCTTATCTCTTTGTTTACTGTTATCAAATTCCTTTCACACTTCACTGACACCAAATCTGATGGACAAGTGAACCTTGAAGGGAGGGGGATTCCCTCACACTACATCTGTTAACCCTGTGTATGAGGTAAGTCTCACTAGCTTAACTGCAGCTGTGTGTCTCTCTGACTGAGCGGTCTGCACGGAGAGCAGAGGAGAAATGTATCTTGTTTGTAATTGTGTGTGAAACCTGACACCCGAGACTTTTCATATAACTCTGTAGTCTCACAAAGAACAGCACTGGCTATTGAAGCACAGACACCACCTCTTTGCCAATGAATTGTTCCAAGTGCAGCTACAACCTATACACAATGCATTACAGCTTTTGCCTCTGATATTTAACATTAAAAGTAGCTACTTAGACATTATTTGTACTTTGTCATAGAACACTTGGTGAAATAGTGTTCCTTTAATAGGTTAAGCATCACTGGGAGAGCAGGGCTACTCACCAATATACAGCAATATATAGATATAAGTAGTGTTTCTAATGCTGAAACCAGGAAAAGTGGGTGTCCTGAATAATCTAACGCATTGCCTCTTTAAAGCCTTTATTGTCTCAGCTAAATGGTGTTAGTTTTAGTTGTTTTACAACCTCATCTTGAACTATTGACCTTTTTTATCTAGTCCTTTCACTCAGAATTGTCTCTCTGCCATGCAAGAATGTTACAGACTGTTAGTTATGAGTGACAGTTAAAGTACAGTCTGACTGGAAAGACACCTTTGAGCCTACAGGAGTAAAGGCTGAAGAAGACTTCTTAGCATATTAGCTGAATGCGTCCTCTTTTTGATATCATACTGATTCAAAATACTACTTGATGGCTAACATGGTACACTACTCTACTGCTACTTGAAATAAACTCGCATTCCTAGCCCTGAAATTTGAATCCATGATGGAAAAAAAAGCAACACAACTGAGTTCTATATTGGAAATTCAAATAATCCTTTGCACATACGCATGCAAATACTCACTGCAGACCGACCATTCAGGAACCACTTCTATCCATACAGCTAAATTAAAAACAGAAGTTTTAGTGTCGAACAAATGCATTATTTTATGTAGTCACATTTGCCAAGCTCCCCTGAATTTCTATGTGTCCTAACTCTGGCCCTAGAATATGCATAATGCAACATGCAAGCATACAGTACATCAACCTATAAAAAGATTAGACGCCCATATCCTAATGTCCTCTCTTGGGACAGATAGTGCAACAAGGGTGCTACAATATACATCCATACACACCCGTTCTATGTAGGCTTGAGACATGACTTACATGTGTTTGTCAGTTGGTTGAGAGTTGGGACTTACAGTATTAGGTCATACACACGGCATACATTTGCCTGTAGTTGTGAGACAGCGACAAATAGACAAGAGACAACAGCATATTTATGGTAGCGACAATTTGAGTTTGCGACAGCTGTACACACGTGGCAACAGAAAGAGTGAAGACACAACGGAAGCTGCCTGCCACAGACTACGTACAGTAGTAGTACTATGGTAGCCACTCTGCTGTCTGTAGAAGACTTTCGTACACACGACAGGACACCAACAGACTAAGCGACGGTTCGTGAGACAAAAGTCACAAGAGATTCACTCAACGCGTGTTTGTACAGACATTTGTACGCCGTGTGTATGGACTTTAAGGAAGAGGTTGACCGCAGCTGCCAACAGATTTGCATAAGCTCGGACCAATCTGGAACTCTGTCAGCTGTCAGGGAGAGGTCACTGGTGCAGGATGTGTGGCTGCCTCCATTCTAACCAATCTATTAACAGAAACAGTACAGAGCGATACAGCACAACCAGATTGGCCCGCAGTATACTCAGTCCATTCCCCTTCCAGCCTATATGCTGCTGTGAAGAGGAGTTTACGAAGCTGATATAAAAACAATAAATTATAATAATAAGTAATTTCCTACTCGCTATAGTTCAATTATATTTAATCTTTACTTACTGATATAGCTGAATTAATCTGTATATAATCTTGCATTACAACTTCAACATAAAGATGCTTTTCAGGTAGAGACTAACTTTCAAATAGTCGTTGCCACAACTGTACGCCGGAGGCAATGCAGCTTACAATAATGTAAATATTAATGACTTCAGGGTAAACATTTTCATACATTATTAAAATCTGTATATTACAATCCAACTTAAGACAGCTGTAGTGTTGCCGCAGGAACACCTGGAGTCACTGGGATGTCAGCAGCTCCAATATACAGTACTGTGCCATTCTCTTAGAATAACACATTTCCATGAAACGGTAATACAGTACAATAGCATACAGCAATATAGCCAGCACAGAAAAGCAATACTAGAAGAAGGCATAGCATATCTTATAAATAACAAATAAATACAGCGTGGAGTAATAAAGTCTCAGATTCTCGTCCTGATACCACTCTCTGTCATGGGGAGCGTTCCCATTTGATCATGTATTTGAATCACAAATACAACGCTATGCATATTTTCTGCTTTCTTCTGTTATTGCAAAAAAACAGTAAATGCTTCCATGAATAATATATTACCATATAGATTTTGCAGAACTATTTAAATAGTAAATACCAATAATGACTTAAAGGGCAATACCACCTATGCTTTGTTTCATAAAAGAGGAACTGCAGGAAAAATGTATGTATGTATGTATGTATGTATGTATGTATGTATGTATGTATGTATAACCTTTGTTTGTTACTTCTTGAGATGTTTCCTGTAGAATTCACAGCAAAAATAAAAATAGCCCTACTTCAGGGTAGATTCACTGACCAGTGATAAAATTTGCATGCACAATCCACACAATTAAATTTTGCCAGTATTAATGCAAATTACATAACAAGTGTTGTGCAAATAGCGCAGCTTGCATTACGTGCACAATGCACATGTTCCTTGTATAACACATGTTATGTACATAAAGTACTTATTGTGTACATGATACAAGTTATGTACACAACTCTACAATAACACACAAGTATCTTTCTGCACTGTAGTAAATGGTGTCCTCCAGTTTCAAAGTGGTAATCTACAAAGCAGTGATCAGTGATGGCCACTTATTGTCGATAACTATTGGCTTTTGTTGGTCATGTCTAGGAGAACTAATGGAGAAGCATGTGATTTGTTTGACCAGCTAATAGATTGCAAAGCTCTGATTTGCTGTGATCACACCCTGCTTTAGCACATGATCATGACTAGCAAATCAGACTTACATATCTATCTCCTGACCAAACTGATCACATGCTTTTCTATGAGTTCTTCAAGACATGACCATAATTACTATTGGCAAAATGGGCGGTCAGAGCTGACCTCCAGAAAAGTGTCATATATTTTCTATAAAATTTTGTGGTGATCAGCTGATCACCATCTTTGCTTCCCTCTACTGATTTAAGCACCTATCTTTAGTTTTTTTGGGGGGGCAACTTCAGGTAGGCTGTACATTTAAAAGGGAAGTGAAGATTGATTGAAGAATCTACTCAATATCTTCCTGTTATTAAAAAGTAACCTTTCATTTCAGTTTGCAGCCAGCTGTGACTGTCCAGCTAGGGCAGGTGATTAAAGATGTGCTTATTTCTATCCATCGCAACAGTGCATGTGAAATGACACAGGAATTGAATAAAATTGAGCCTGTTAAAGCCTGTAGCTGTCAGTAGTTTATGTGGAGGTTAATAAACTGACTATAGAGACTCTGATTGGTTGAATTGAACTCCCAGGTCAATGGACAGGAGTGCATTTAAAAGAGGCACCGGAAATATTGGCAAGTAGAATACCGGCATATTTCCCAATATTCTTCATTTTAAAATTGGCAATTACAATAGTACAATATCGGTAAATATTACTGATATTTTACTACAACCTAACCCCATTCTCACACAGAACCCTCCCTCTACCTATACTTAACCATAACTACCTCCCTGCCAATTCCTACCACCAAATCCCCACCCCCATGCCTATCCTTAACCATCTTCCCTCTCCACACCTTACCTCCCCCATGTCTAACCTTAAAGAGAACCTGTACTGAGTAAAAATATTTAAAATAAACACATGAGGTAACTTCAAATGAACATTACAGAGTTACCTTGCCATCAGTTCCTCTCAGAAGCTCACCATTTTCTTCTGACAATAATCCCATCCAGTTCTGACAATATTTTGTCAGATCTGAAATATATCAGTTGCTGTCAGTAACATATCAGTTGCTGACAGTTATAGCTGAGAGGAAAACGGATGTACCAGGTAATGTTCATGTTTCCCTATGGCTCAAGTGGGCGATGTTACAGTTTAACTGTGTGCTGACCAGAAAGCTGTTATGGGGTAATGGCTATTTTCAAAATGGAGGACGGAAAATTCCCTTGATCATAGTGAACAAATAGGACGCGGGACAGGAGAAAGACACTGAGGAGTAGACTACATGGAAGGTAAGTATGACTTGTGTATGCTTATTTTGACCTTTATTTTCAGTACAGGTTTTCTTTAAAGAGGAACTCCAGTGAACATAATGTAGTAAAAAAAAGTGCTTCATTTTTTACCATAATTATGTATAAATGATTTAGTCAGTGTTTGCTCATTGTAAAATCTTTCTTCTGCCTGATTTACATTCTGACATTTATTACATGGTGACATTTTTACTGTGGGCAGGTTATGTAGCTGCTCCTAGCTGTTTTGGCTGTTAGAGACAGCTAATTCCAGTCTGTGAACATTGTTACATTGTGGCAGTTTGCCCAGAGTACCGCGGTACTCAGAGCTTCTTGTGGGAGGGGTTTCAGCACAAAATCAGTTTTACAGCACCCCCTGATGGTCTGTTTGTCCGATTGATACATGCAACCAATTTTGGCCCAAAATTGGTTGCATCGTCGATCGGGCATGCTCTCAGCAGCACCGATTTTCATATGATTCATATGATTTCATATGATTCAATAATAATTATCAAATCAGATGGTCGATCGGTTGGACAGAGATGCAGATTAACCATTTACCGCCATCCTAACGTATTAAAACGTCATGCTTACCTCTATTAACAGCAACATGACGTTTTAATACGTCGCGCATTCCCGCCGCTGCTACCGCCGTATGCGCGCCGCTACCGCCGCTGTTTCCGTCGGGATCCCGTGCTGAGTGATTGGGGAAGAAAAAAAAACACTTTTTTAATCTATATTTTATGGGGGAAAATTAATTTTAATTTGTTACATAGGGGCTTGTAATTATGGCCAGAACAAAAAAAAACAGAACAGAAATATAACACTTATATTTCAAAATAATATACTGTCGCTATACATTGTGATAGGGACATAATTTAAACGGCAAAAAAATTTTTTGCTCATCAGTTGTGAACAGCACGCTAGGAATTCCTCTTTACTCCCACTTTAAACAATTCGTCTGTAGACACACTCAGTTACCACTGTCCTTTAAAGCAAAGGAGGCAAGGAAAATTATTTAAAATAAACACATGACGTAGCTGCAAATGAATATTACATACTTACCTCACTGTCAGTTCCTCTCAGAAGCTCACCATTATCTTCTTACAGTGATCCCTTCCAGTTCTGACAATATTTTGTCAGAACTGAAATATACCAGTTGCTGTCAGTTATATATCAGCAGCTGTCAGTTACAACTGAATGTGCAAGGAAATGTCCATGTTTCCCTATGGCTCAAGTGGGTAATATTACAGTTTAACAGTGTGTTGACCAAGAACCTGTTAAGGGGTAATGGCCATTTTTAGAATGGAGGATGGAGAATTCCATTGATCACAGTGGACAAATGGGATGTGGGAGAGGAGAAAGAGATTGATGAGTAGACTAAACAGGAGGCAAGTATGACCTGTGTATGGTTATTTTGACTTTTTATTTTCAGTTCAGGTGGGCAATCAGTTCCCCTGCCTCCAACTGCAGTTTTGTAGCATGTCTAGCTCAATAACAGGCTAGGTAAAAAAAGAGTGCTGTTAAATGTGTTGAAACCACAGCAATAATATATGTAGTTGTCATGAAAGAAATTGCTTTTTATCTCCAAAAAACTGTTGCTACGCTTCTATGCAAAAAATGTTGAGTTCAAAGGAATTACTGTAATTCCTGTGCATAAAAAATCCTCTGTGCATGGTCATAACTTGACTTCATTTATCTTTAGGTATGAAAATCTCAGGAAACTCTGATGGGTATGTTTGTGAACGTTATTACGTGCTCCGTTTCCTAAACAAATTATTATTGAGTAAATTCTCTGTACATAAAATTCCCCTATGCCTACTCAAAACCTGACTTTCTGTAACCGGAGTATTGCTTAGCTCTGGAGACTTTGATATATTTGGAAATGTTCTCAAATAATGTTTTCACTTAAATAAATCGTAAATTTGCTTTGAAGGGAAATTCTAGGTCCGTTATAAAGTTGCCATAAGCACAGATGAGTTCAGCACAAGACATTTTGTAATATTATGTTATTAAAAAATGCTCTTTCTATTCCAAGAAGTAGCTACCTAGGAATTTAGATAACTGTTTCTAGGTTTAAACTGCCACTTCTTTGAAAGCATGGCAACATTACTCAAGGGTATAGATTGCAATGAGGATGAGGAAGACAAACATTGCTATGGCTGGAGCCATATAGCCTTACTACCTCAGTAGCACCGGCTTTCTCTTTGATATGGATCCACTGAGCCTCAGTGAGTGCTGGTGTTTGACTGGACATGCTGGTTCAGAAGCCCAGTCATGCCCACTGCTGTGTCTGCCATGCCTCTGTTCACTCCAGCCATGCCCTCTCACAGCCCCCTGGTGACATCAAAGCCTGGACTGTGCACCACTAATGAGACCAGGTAGCAATACCATGGGTATAAAAGTTGAGTCCTAGTTGGATTTGGTTCTGACTATGGTGATTTGCATGGGCTCACTAATTTGTGATAGCAACCAGAGCTGCTAAGGTAGGAAGGCAGTGTAATACAGCCTCAGGCCAGGTTCACACAATACCGGATGAAAAAAACGATCAGTTTGCTACATTGGCATCAGCTTTTCATATGTTACTCCCCTTCGATTTTGCGTCACCACCCACTCAGTGGTCATTTTTTTATTGGTATTACATTTGCAAACAGAGTATTTTGGTTTCTTGACAGCTAGTTTCTCTGGGTAAAGTTATCTGGCAAAACGTCCCTGCACTACTGCCGTACTTAACTTCAGGAAACACCCCATGGCAGTTCGGATCATTTGGTATGCTAGTGTAATTTGTGCCTAAGGTAGATGTCAAGGGTAGGATTAGGGGAGGTAATGGGAGGGGGTCACAAGAGGTCCCATGACAGAGGAAGTAACAGTATCAGGCTTGCACTAGTCATTCTGATATTCAGTAACCACTAATACTCAGCAGTGAAGATAAGTTGTAAGTACACAGAAGAGCAGGACTACAGCATACAAAATTGAGTATCCCAATACTTGTGCATTCCCGTAGAAAGCCAGGGGTATTTCATCCAAGCAGGTAAAAAGAGCGCATACAGCAAGCAGTTAAAAAGGGCATTGCATGGTGCAATAGGAAGTCTCAATACAGATATCATATACAAGACACAGAATATTTATATTACGCTTTTCTACTGGCAGACTCAAAACACCAGAGCTTCAGCCCCTAGAGGGCACTCTACAGGCAGTAGCAGTGTTAGGGAGTCTAGCCCAAGGTCTCCTCACAGAATAGGTGCTGGCCCCAGGTCTCCTGTGTCAGAGGCAGAGCCCTCAACCATTACACTATAAAGCCACTATATAGAGAAAGTCTAAATACGAAAATCATAGGGAAATTCAATGGCAATAGGAAGTCTCAATAAGGAAATTATATAGAGAAAGTCTCAATACAAAAAACAGGGCATGTTTTATTTTGGCAATAGGAGGTATTAATACGGGAAACACATAGGGAAAGTCTCACTACGAAAAACATAGGGAAATCCACATAACGTCAATACGAAAACTCAAATAGAGAATAATCTAATAATGGAATTAATATGAAAATCATACCTAAATGTATATAATGGCAATAGGACATCTCAATCCAGCTTTGTACTGGAGGGGGGAGGGTTCAGGGTTAGACATTGATAGAGGAAGGGTTAAGGGTTGGGCGTTGGTAGAGCGTAGGTTAAGGGATAGGTATCGGTAGAGGGAGGGTTCTCTGTGAGAGTAAGGTTAGGTTAGGTCATAGTAAAATATCGGTAAAGATTACCAATATTTTGCTAGCAGAATTAGTAGAATAACAATAGTTTAACTTGTTTGTAGGCACATTTATTATACTGTATGTATGCATATTTAATAGTATAACTGCACTTATGTATTTGCCACTTGTTGACATAGGGGAATGATCTGCTGTGCAGTCATAAACAAGAGCATTTGACTATGGTAATGCAAAGACAATAGCAATATTTCTCTGCTGAATGGCTTTCACACTCTCCCATCTGCTTTGTGGCTCACCAACAAGCTAAGATGAAAACAAACTAGCCCTGGAGGGCATATCATCTTGCAAATTAACTTCTTAATTGTTTTGCAGGGATGAAAACATTTAATATATTTAGAATCTTGTGTAGAATTAGAGCCTCATTCTGGGCTATTGTGCTAATATAATTGCTTTATACTGCCTTCTCATGACTACACCGTCTAGTTTATTCCTTTAAAGGAAAGGAAAAGAGCAAGATGAATATTTTCTGTATAGTGGGCCATTTCCAACCGACAGAGATTATTAAAGCTAAGCATTATCTTTGAAGTGTATGGACACTCGCCCAGATTTCCCCATCTCTGATGTCCTCCCCCACTGCACTAGAAAAACAGACTATATTTCTGATAAAGAAAAATATCTAAATTATATTTGGTGTTTCAAAATGTAACATAAAATTACCAATGGTAAAATTTAGAAAGCTTCTGTGGGCAAGCGGACTCCTACCTCTCTCCATCTCTTAACTGGCAGCTGCTCCTTTTCATTTTCTGTAAGCGTAACCTCTTCCGGATGCAGATCACTGAAATTTTGAAGCAGCAAAAAAGGACATAGGAGACCTTACGGAAAAAAAAAACGGAGCTACAATAGGCGCATATGGTGATGATAGGTGCCTGTTAGTGTCATAAGAAGAAAATTTGGGTGCATGGCAGAGGCCACTAGTGGGAACTCCAGGGCACCCAATTTTACCTTTTTTTGACGTGTAAATTTATGTGCTTGGAGGCACGCCATTAGCAGCAAGAGGGGCCATTTTTTGCGGACAGGCTCCTGGGAAAAAATGGCTTGCGGATAACTACATTGTGACATTGCATAATGGGGTACCTCGGGGCACACCAATTTACCTTCACATCCGCATATTGCGGCTTTGCAGAAGGGAGGTTAACTTAAAGAGGGAGATTTAGGGTTAGGCGCCACCAGGGGAGTTAGGTTTAGGCATCACCGGAGGTGAGGAGGGGTCTTAGGGTTAGACACCACCAGGGAAGGTCTTAGGGTTAGGCACCACCTGGGTGGTCCATAGGGTTAGGCACCACGGAGGGGGGGTTCTTAGGGTTAGGCATCGACAGAGGGAGGATTCGGTGTGAGAGCAGGGTTAGGTTTAGCCATGGTAAAATATTGGTAAATATTACCTATATTCTACTATGCAAATCCAGTAGGAGAATATCGCAAATTTTACCGAGATTCTACTAGCGGCAAACCCTGCACCCTTTGTTCCAGGTACCTTTTTTCATGTATGCTTGAAATGTATGCCCTGTTTGGTGACTGTTCTCCCTAACAAGGTGTAGACTTCAATCACCCTTAGCTGTGTGCTCCCGCTGCTCTTGTGGCACTGGAAGCTGGTGACATTTGGTGACACCTATATGATTGATTTGGCCAAGGAAAATTTTAACTGTTTATGTAGCCAGGTCGAACAAGAGGAGAAAGGCAGCAATGGTCTCAGGTTTTTAAAAAGTCATCATCAATATTTACATAAATGTTTTCCATGATGTTTCTGAGCTGCAAATCACACAGAATTGTAGCCTAAAACGAGCTTGTACAAAGAAGCTGTGTCGGATGTATGGTATTCCCATATGTGGAGAACCCGATGTCTGTACAAAACATGAATAGTAAATAGAAGCAACTGTCCCTGAATATATGAGTTACAGATTAGCCAGCAAGCTTATGGCAAACAAGAACCCCTAGGAGTGTGTAAAGGGCTACAAAGGATCAAAAAACCTCCTTATTAAAATGTTATGCAAAACAAAAGTTTGCCTTCTTAAAACAGAAGGTATTTGCTATTATTCCATGAATATATTAAATCATAACTAGAGACTTCAAGAAAAGTAGCACTGCACAAAGACACTCCCTTGATTAATGTGAATACCCTCTGCAGGGTTTTTTTCGATGTTGGGGACTGCAGGAATGGTGTGGAGCAAGCTAGGGTTTTACCTGTGTGAGGGACTACATGGTAGAACAATGACTACTTGGAGTACAGAGAAGTACAGGGATGGGTGGATCAATAACCTACCACTCACCCCAACGGCTCTGCACTGCTATCAAAAGTCATTGTCCTCTCCCCAATGTCCTCAATGGATACAGGAGCACCCATTGGATTTATGTAACGATCGGTGTAACACAGAGAGGATCTGATTACTGGCGATCTGCAGTATCACCGAGAATGCAGATATATACCCGATAATAGATGATCTGCAGTATCACCGAAAATCCGATATATGTCTAACCTCTGGACCCCTGAGTAATATATGAGTGTTTTGATGCAACAGTAATACTTTGAGGAGAGCACCCATGCAGTGGGTGTAAGGCAATAGGAGGTACTGCCCAGAGAACAGATGGCCTGAGGCTCCCCAAGGGGCGGAGCCAGGCTGAGAGTGGGAAGGACAGAACGTGAGTGACACCAGTGAGGAAGTGCCACTGACAGATCTGTGAACTATCTCTTAACAGGAGAGAGAGTTCTTGAGGTCGGATAGGCCAGGTCGTTAACACACGGACAGATAAAGTACAGAGACAGTATACAGATGCAGAATCCTAAGACCAGCAGAGTTTGGCAACAGGGTATCAGAATGACAAAAGTACAGAATCAGAGATCAGAAGAATGGTCAGGAAAGCAGAAAGTCATAACAGATAATCAACAATGCCTAGGCTTGAGTGTGAGCTCCAAGATTCTCAACACTCCTGGAACTAGACTAGATAACAATAATAATACAGATGATACAGAATTCCTAGACTAAGGTGTGAGCTCCATGATCATCAACACCTAAGAAACTGGTCTAATAAACACAGATACTGACAGGGTCTGAGTGCTACCACGTAGTGATCGCAACGCCAGACACCAGAGAAATGACCAGCACCCAGTATATATATACCAGTGCTCACCAGCGCCTCCCCTAAGTGCTGGACCAATGAAAGCTGCTGAATTTGTCAGCTGACCGGCTTGGTCAGCTGACCCCCTTCTGACTGTCATAAAAGCCCTGCCTCTCTGCATGCGCGCGTCCTTCTGAACCTGTGTGGACTATCAGTCCCAGCCACACTAGACATGTGTTGTAATGTTACTGCTGTGTTGGATGCGGAATCCGCCACAGCGCTGTCCGTGCGTGCGGCGTTTTCTCCGCATTCAGCATTGCTGATAGGAGTAGGCCTATGCGTGCAACCTGCCGCGTCGGACGCGGAATCCGCCGCCCTGTTGTCTGGGCATGCGGCGGTTTCTCCGCGCTCCGACTGCGCGCTAGCTGCCATATTGAATCCGCCGCCTTACTCTGAGTACTAGTGGCGGCTTTTCCGCATTTCCTCACAATTTATTATAAATAACTGGAGCAGCTGAGTATGAAAATATCAAGCGGTTAGCCTCCATAGATACCTTTTAGCTATATTTCTCCTTTAATTCTAGTTTTAAGAAGCTTAAGTCTTTACAAGTTTACTTATGTTTTCAGCACGATTATCCCTGTATTTTAAAAGATGCAAGTCGTTTAAACACATGTGACACTAAGCACTCATCTACACATGGGATTTTAATAATTCAGTATTAAGAGTCATCCCTTGTTGAACATCTTCTCATATATATTACATAAGCTTTGTAAATAGAGGAAATTGTCAAAAACGGTTAATTTTGTATTATGAAGCAATTACAAATCCCTTGTGCTGCTGATGTCTTATGGGCTTACACTAGAACTGGATATGTGATTTTCAGTCCAGCTGCATCACAGCCAATCCCTGATAGATTGTATAATTACACTTTAGCTAATGTTCATCTGATGGAGTCCACTGCAAGCTAGCATATATATGCAATGAATTGCGCATGTTTGCAGCCAATCGTGGACTTCTGCACAAGCATGGCTCGGCCACGCGCACACCCTGCAGCACTCCCGTCTCTGGGAGTTCGTAGGAGCACGATGAGGGGTGCGCGTGTGGCCGAGCTGCACATGCTCAGAAGCCCGCGACTGCCGGGCAGCACGAAGGGGCATAGTAGCAGAATGGAGGCATCAAAGAGGACGGCAAGGGAGGCCATGGTGCTCATGGGACTTGAGAAAGTCCCAGGTAAGTATAAATAGGGGCTAGCGAACTATCTCAGGTTCACTTTAAAGACTGGGTTCCACGACTCCCCCAGGGATACTTTTAATTACCGTATTTTAACATTTAATACAGAGTCCATTGAATGTATATAAAGTTGGTTATAGTACTGTATTAGCTAGGCACATTTTTATCAAGCAACCAGAAGGCACACTTATACGGCAGTAGCCAATCCCGGTGGGTGCCAAATAACCGACACTCTACTGTACTGTACACATTTTTTTCAAAAGCAGGAAACCTCCGTATCTCAAAACACCACAACTGCCCCAACAAAGTCACCGCCCACAATTGCACCACCCACACTAACCCATGGTTGCCGTAAGCTGCCGCCCACAGGTGCTTTTGGGTTCAAGCATATTTTCATCCTTCATTGAGGCTGGGTGCACACCTAACAGAGCGTGAAAGGTCGCGTTTTCTGTGCGGGTTTTTTTATGCATTTTTAGTGTGTTTGCATTTTTTTAACGCATATGCGTTTTTATATCGTTTTGCGTGCGTTTTTAAGCGTTTGCGGTTCGCATATACAAAACGCATATGCGTTTTAAATGCATTTTTACATTGCGTTTTATGCAAATCACTAGGAAGACAACAGGAAGTGGAAATACATCACAAAACAATGTTTTTTGAAAAAAAAAATGCATATAAAAATGCATGAACAATGTATAGAAAGCGCAATACATTGCATTCCCATTGACTTTCATCATGTGCGTTTTTGATGCATTTCTGAATATTATGCAACAAAACCAGCGTTTTAAAAAATGCACGCATACAAAACGCATATGCATTTTTTCATGCGGCCCATAGACTGTCATTAGCGGCAAAACGCAGCATTTTCCGCAATGCTTGTGTTTCTGCTAAGTGTGCACCCAGGGCCAGACCAAGCCAGAGGCAAGAGAGGCTTCAGCCTCGGGGCGCAGTGTAGGAGGGGGCACACAACTCACTCAGCTATCATTCCCCTATTGTGTTTGAAGAAGAAAGAAATAAGAAAAGGGAATACATGGCAGTGACTGCAAGTCAGATATAGGTGTGGGCCCTGGGGCACCTCTTCGTCTAATAGCAATCAGTGTGTGACGACAGGGGTGGGAGGGATGGAGGGGCGCACTTTGGTGTCTCAGCCAATCAGTGTGTGAGAGGGATGGAGGGGCGCACTTTGGTGTCTCAGCCTTGGGTGCTGGAGGACCTTGTCCCGGCTCTGTGTGCACCTAGCCTCAGTAGGATAAATGATCAACAAACAATACATAGGATAAACAAACAACACTAATATTGTATATGTACCAAGTGAAGGCAACATGTGGAGATCAAACTAAAAACACCTTGAAGGGCAACCAGGTAAATATACATATCGACAGCTATGATTTAAATACTGCTTTTCATGTGTCCATGACATTTACATTTACACACATGAAGCCTATGGTTTCATCATGTGAGTGGACAACAAAATCATTTTCTGCGGTTACTAGGCTAGCAGCAGTATTTTATAATCTAACGCTGATAGAGTTCCAATCTATAATTTCCACATTCAGCTCTACGTAGGAAGCTGATTATCATACACGTGTTTTGCCATCTTCCATTTATGCAGATAAAGTGCTTTAAATGCTATTGGCAAGTTTAGTCTCACCTCTGCCCTTGCCGTCCGACAGCAACATATGTAAATAGAATACAATTATTACCCTGACACGCTTCCCATAGCTCTGTTTATGAAATACACTTCAGGAGATTATCCTAAGCATTTGTGGAGGAGTCAGGTGTTACATTTCACAGGCAGCGACATAATCAATACATAAATATAACAACGTGTGACCTCTGCAACAAAACAGACCTGTAAAGTGACCAAGATGAAGTCACAGAACTGTATTTCTTTCTCTCTTTTTTGCCATTTAAGTGTACCTGAGACGAGTACACGAAGGCCTCTTTAACAGTGCGACGTTAAAGTCGCTTGTTAGAAAATGTTCCAGCGCAGACTAACGCACAGCAATACTAAGTATGTGCAACATTCACAGTGCACACATTGCATTGTGTGTAACGTGTAGCAATATTTAGACAGTGCTGCATGCTGTGCGTTTAGCAATACATATGCTGTGTTATGTGTGTTGCACATGCTCAGTAATGTTATTTTTTTTTTAAATGTAACGCATGCGCCATTTTCGTTCCATCAGTATGCAACGAAAACGGCGCACCAAGAGACACATAACGTAGTACAAAATAACGTCCAATTTTATAACCTACATGCGCTGCGTTAGGGGCACGTTGTGCGACTTTAACGTTACATCAAACGCAACGTCCTACTGTGAAAGAGGCCTCAAGGATGTTATACTTATCCGAGGCTTCCTCCAGCCCCATGAGCACCAATGCATCCGTCGCCGTCCTCCCGAGTGCCTCCGTTCACCGGGTATCGTCCCAATAATCTGGCTCAGTCGCGCCAGTCAGCTCTTCTGAGCATGTGCAGCCCCTCCCCGCATGCACAGAAGCGCCCGGCTGGTGCAGCTGAGCCAGTTACAAGAACCAATACCCGGCAAACAGAGGCACCCGGGAGGATGGAGAGGGATGCATCAGCACTCATGGGGCTGGAGGAAGCCCCGGGTAAATATAAAATCTTTTAATTTGTCCATTTCAGGTTTCCCTAAACCACCAACACCTGTCTATTATTATAAATGTTTTGTCTTATATTCAGTATTAGATAGTGATAACAAAACAAAAATAATAGAAAATATATTGAAAGATAACGATAGAAAAAACGTTTACTTTTACAAAAGGCATTGAAAGGGTTAAGCCTCTGTGTTTACTGTATAGAGGAGCTGCCTCTACAGAGCTCGCCTGCTGTCTGTTCACAGTAGCTGACAAGAACTAATTAGACAGGTTTATCTGCCTAAACAATCACAGAACACAGAGAAGTGAATTTCTTCAGCAAAGATATGTGGAGTAAAGACTTTTCATTGTTTGCTGTGCAAGAATTTGGGTCTGCTTTAAAGGGTAGTTCAGTTTTTGTTATTACCATAGATCAGTGCTGCATACGACTTTTTATAATCTAGTGCTATTAAAAATGAGCTTATATTTCAATTTGCAAACATTTTTAAAACTGACAGTATCCTCATCATTCACTTCTGAACAACCATGGCAACTGTACTCTGTTGAAAGCACAGACTGCCCAGAAACTCCCACTTTGCTGCAGGAAAAATTGCCTGAGCAAAACAGAAGTCTTTGTTTAAATGGACAGAAAACAGACGTTGCTGGTGCCACTTCTGTCTAACAGTTTCTGTTAGAAACACTGTGGAATAATAATTATTATTATTATAATGTAAGAAAGTTGAAACAAGTTTGCAGTTCATCATTGTGATTTATGGAATGGAACTAAATGTATCATAGCTTAATAATATTTTGTTACCAATAGGAAAAGCAGCCCCATTCTACTACTCACTCCATCTGATCCGAAGCACTGCTGGGAGGGACATCAGAAAGTTATAAAAAAGAAATGAGATGCAGAAACAGGCTCATGCCGGACACTTATACCTGAAGAATCAGCACAACTATGGCCAGAAGTGGGAGAACATCACCGTAGCAGAACACAGCTTAATGCAGAGACCTACCTCACAGCTGGTTAGACTTCTACATTTTACTGAGCAGGGCAGGCCTTAGGCCCGATTCACATTAGCGTTCCAGGTCCGGCTTCCCCGGACCCGGAACGCTCCGTACACAGCGGATGGTGAATGGATACATTGTTAATGAATGTATCCATTCACACTCGTGCGACCGTCCGGATCCGGATCCGATCCGGGAACGCAGCTCTGGGACGATCCGGCTTTTTTCCAACAATGCTCCATTTTTCAGTCCGTCCCGGTGCGGCTGCGGACCCGGGCCGGATCCTGACCCTACGCATGCGGCCATGCTGTGCAATGAGAAACGGATGTTTCCAGCACCGGTCCTATGCCACTTGGGGGGCCCGGACTACACGCCAGTATCCCTCATGCTTGCGGTACCTTTCTGGCACTGCAATGTATCTAGTTCCGGCTACTTTATTTTAGCCGGAACTGATACATTCCGGATCCGCAACTTGTGCTGACTTGTGGCCACCGCAGAGACCCGTACGGTCTCTTTGCGGCCCCCGGACCCCGGACACTTGCGGACTCGAACCGCAAGTGTGAACGGGGCCTAAGTGAATAAAAGCAATCTTTTTAGGGAATTAACCAAACTATTACCACATGTGTATCACATCTTAGTGGATTTGGGGGAAAAAAAAAATCTAATATACCGAACGTAGTATTTTACCGGCCTATTATTTTCTACTGAACAGCCCATAGGAGCCTGTCCCATATGGTTCCTCCTGTACCTGGATGATGAGACTATTATCATTTCCTGTAACCGTGCCCTGGTCCTGGCTGTATCACTATCCTTGTTAATACACTCCAGTTCCACTCGTTCTGTTTTAGTAACATAGAAACTGTTTGTAAATGACACTGATAGAACTTCAAATAATAAGCAAGACACTTGAAATTTCAAGCAGAACGGAAATATATTGGCGGCATTTACATTCTAGGGCTTTTTTAGGACTATGGGGAATTTTATTTTGCCAAGTGGAGTACACTGCTCTTTTATGAGAAGCAGAGCCAAATCTATTGTGTTGTTGGAATTAATTAAGCACTTGTGATACGGGAGTACTGTGAACTACGTCCTTCATTAAGGCCATGTATTACGTATAACAAGACTAAGCTTTTTCAATGGTCTATTAGCTCCAATGTTCAGTCTCAGCGCCAATTAGGAAAATCATTCCGTGATTCAGAAACTTACCAGACATGGAGCTAGTCGTACTTTGCAAATGATTTCGCGACAATGAGATCCGATGAGCGCATAAAAAGGATAACACAAAAAAAGCCGCCCTCGGACGAGCATTACGCGGTAATGACTTCTTGTTTAATTAATATCATCTCTAGGATGTCACATAGGTAACAGATACAGATGTCACCGGAAACCTATGTGTTGCAGACACAACAATGTGCCCAGCTACTTCATGGCCCATAAAGCAAAACTGAATCCTCCCTATTAGTTTCTGGTTTATTCATCTCTCTCCTTTATTCACAGACAGGAAATGTAATACATATTAGCAAGAGTTTTCAGTAATCGTTGTGATTGGGCAGGGCCGGCGCTACCATAGAGGCAAAGGGGGAAATTGCCCCAGAGCCTGAAGTAGACCCCAAGGTGTGCCCCCCCCCCCCCAACTTGAAGAAGAACCCCAGTGAAAATAGTTTAATGAAAAAAAGTGCTTGACTTTTACAATAACTATTTATAAATGATTAAGTCAGTGTTTGCCCATTGTAAAATCTTTCCTCTCCCTGATTTACATTCTGAAATGTATCACATCGGGACATCTTTACTGCTGGCAGGTGATGTCTGTGGAAGGAGATGATGCATTTTTTGGCAGTTGGAAACAGCTGCTATTTCCCCCAATGCAAGAAGGCTCACACAGTGTGATGTCAGCACACTGGTGCTGACATCACATTGTGGGAGGGGTTTCACCACAATACTAGCCATACAGACCCCCTGATGACCCATTAGAGAAAATGTAAAGATTTCTTGTGGGAACGGGGGTATCAGCTACTGATTGGGATGAAGTCCAATCCTTGGTTATGGTTTCTCTTTAACTGTTTCTCCCCAGGGCCTCTGCAGAGTCTTTGGCAGAGTAGCATCTCACCTGTGCTGGCTGGTGCACTCCTCTTTCAGTCTGTGGCTCCATGCACTCCCATATTTCTCCACCGCTGGCTGCATCTTCTCTGCAATAACATGTGCCAAGTCATTGAGGAGAGGATGAAGTCCGGTAGTGTATGGAAGTACACACTGATAGCAGGAAGCTCAGCAGCCCTGGGAGCAAATTTGGCTGCAACAAAGGGCACCTAATGACACTTTTTGGTTGGGGGGGGGGGGTGTCCGTTGGGGGGCCCCAGGTTCATTTAGCCCAGGGCCACACTGTTACTAGAACTGGCCCTATGAGTGGGAGTCACTGGAAGGCTCTCCATACCAAGCAATTTCCATTGTACAGGTATTTTCCCCTGCAGCAATTCAGCAATACAGCAATTGCTCGTGGCTCCAGTGCAGTGTCAGCTTCCTGCATCCTCACTTCAAAGCAGTCTCCACTTTGCCAGCACCACCTCAAAATAAGACCAGATAGTGTATTATAGAGTAAAATTCACCCAACTAGTGTCTAGTTACATGCGGGTTAATGTGAGGAAGGGAAGTTGTCCACCTACATGAGACTGGGTTCCCCCACCCCTTCTTTCCCCTGCTCACTGCATTCCTTCATTGACAGAGCTCTTCAATTAAACATTGGTTCCCCTCTGGGTCTGATCGCTCAAACTGCTTGCAAAGTGTTCAGCACCAGGGAGTTAACCAGCCTGCACCTGGACCCAAACAATACCAAAGTACACAATCATGAACAAACTGACTGGGTCTTGATCTGGATTTTGGCATTTATAGCCCAGTTTACTGTATCATAGCCACAGTAAAGCACGCTCAACATTTGAGCATGCAGACCTTTGTCAACCCTGTCCAATCCTCTGGGTCTGATCAGCCATACACCTCAAACAAAAAACTGATCATGTGTGAAATTACTTTTTTTATTTTATCAAATGCTAAAAGTATCGAATGTACGTAAAAAAAGCTTTAAGAATAGCATATAGTTTGTATCATTGTCTCCCTGGAATTCCTCCTGGCCGTGGTGTGCAGCGACGTCAATCCTGTGTACATCCAGCATGTGTATCTTTTTGCTTCACCCTACGGTTTTGTCAACCATTTGACTCATCAGGGGCTGGAGACGTTCCCTGGATTCTCACCCTTATACCTATCCCGCCCCTTACATCTTCATTGCTTATGTTGTCTCCACCCATGACTCCTCCTCAACTTGTGTTTAAAGAGGAACTTCAGCCTAAACAAACATACTGTCATTAAGTTACATTAGTTATGTTAATTAAAATAGATAGGCAATATAATCTCTTACCCACCCTGTTTTAACCACCCTGGCGTTCTATTAAGATCGCCAGGGCGGCTGCGGGAGGGTTTTTTTTAAATAAAAAAAAAACTATTTCATGCAGCCAACTAAAAGAGGGCGCTCCGGAGGCGTTCTTCCGATCGCCTCCGGCGCCCAGAATAAACAAAGAAGGCCGCAATGAGCGGCCTTCCTTGTTTTGCTTACATCGTTGCCATAGCGACGAGCGGAGTGACGTCATGGACGTCAGCCGACGTCCTGACGTCAGCCGCCTCCGATCCAGCCCTTAGCGCTGGCCGGAACTTTTTGTTCCGGCTACGCTGGGCTCAGGAGGCTGGGGGGACCCTCTTTCGCCGCTGCTCGCGGCGGATCGCCGCAGAGCGGCGGCGATCGGGCAGCACACGCGGCTGGCAAAGTGCCGGCTGCGTGTGCTGCTCTTTATTTGATGAAAATCGGCCCAGCAGGGCCTGAGCGGCAGCCTCCGGCGGTGATGGACGAGCTGAGCTCGTCCATACCGCCCGGCTGGTTAAAAGAACAGGCAAATGTTTGTGATTTCATGAAGGCAGTGATCTTTTTGGTTGAAAGGAGGTGACAGGGAGCATGAGACACTGTTCCAACTGTTCTGTGTCCTGATCAACCCTCCCAGCTGTGCGCGCTAGGCAACAAGAACAACAGCATCAGAAATCCCATCATGCTTTTACACAGCATCAGGGGAAAAATGCCCGGCCAGATTTCTTTTATGGGGCAGAGCTTAGCTTCTGTGCAGCTAAAAATGAGTCTTGGGTAAGAAAAACAAAGTTCTGATGCTGTAAAACTGTTAAAGAAACACCAAGCCTTTTCAGTGCTGCTGAGTAGATTTTTAGTCTGGAGGTTCACTTTAACTCTCACTTACTGCTAAACACAGATTGAGGAAGAGTCATGGGAAGGGACAGGATAAATGATATAGATGCTAGGGGTGGGATAGGTATAAAGATGAGATTCCAGCGAATGCTTTCTAGCCCCTGATGAGTCAATTGGTTGACAAAACTGGTAGGGCTGAGCAAAGAGAGACCCACGCTGAACATGCACAGGATTAAAGCCTTCAATAAACGTCATAAATAGCTTTGAAAATATGCTACACACGTATGTCCTTACTGGTGATGATGTAAACATATAGAGACAATCTTTATAAGGAAGGCTGCCTTACCTTCTTTAGACAATGTTTGTGCCACCTCCATCCAGAAAAGGACACAAAATCCCATCTGAATACAATAGCCATGCCAATGCATGACTATGGGGATTCAGATGCCATGTCTAAAAAAATGCAGCAAGAATTTCCCTGCATGTGAATTGAAAGCAGCTTATTGATTTTAATAGACTGCAATTCCCCATCTGAATTTGCATGCAGGGAAACACTGCAAATTGGCTACAGTGGAAACATAACCTAAGGGTGACAACTCATATACCGGTCTTAAAAAGGCATTCGTTTCATGATTACCTTCATAGAAAGAGATCAGCTGAGGAAGCCACATCGGCTGTTGTGTAAATACATCTACAGTATTTTCCTAAGTACATGAATAGTGTAGTCATCCTCAAGAGGGAAAGCTAACATTTCTTAGGTAGAGAAGCTCCACTATGTTTATATCATTCCTTCAACATCCCCCTTGAGTGCCATGTTAGGTGATCTATCTCCATACACCCTCCCCACCCTCCTCTGAGGCCCAACATGGACACAAGGTTGATCCCCAAAAAGAGAGAGAGACTTAACCTAATTAACATATTTTTGTCCCTAGGCCTTCTCAAAGGACTAGAGGACATGATCTGCGCATGGAGGAAAAACATTTTAGCCATTTATTTAGGAAAGGGTTCTTTACAGTAGGAGTGATTAAAATGTGGAATGCATTGCCACAGGAAGTCGTTATGGCAAACTCTATACCTGCATTTAAATGGGGCTTAGATGCTTTCCTTGCGTTGAAAGACATCCATGGCTACAATTACTAGGTAATGCCCAGTGATGTTGATCCAGGGATTTTATCTGATTGCCATCTGGGAAGGAATTTTTTTCCCTTTTGGGGCTAATTGGACCATGCCTTGTAAGGGTTTTTTCGCCTTCCTCTGGATCAACAGGGATATGTGAGGAAGCAGACTGGTGTACTTTGTTCTCTGGTTGAACTCGATGATAGTATGTCTTATTTCAACCCAAATAACTATGTAACTATTTAACCTACTGAAAGCAAGTAGGAAGGGGGTATGCAAGGAATGGTTAACTGTTGGACAGCCCAACATTGTAAGTGGGGTTGGGATGGTCAATTTAATGAAAATGTGTGCAGCTTAATAATGAACTAATCAAATCCTGCTGAGGCAAAATTTGATTGGTCATTTTTTTCCAGTTGTTATCTTAGGGCTGATTTTCACATTTGTTATTTAAAATACATATCAGATGTGTGTTTTTTTAAATATTTTCCTTCTGGCTACTGCTGGTCAAATGGGAGGGGCATATCTGCTTGAAACAAACTGTGGCTAAATCACAAGACAAAGAAAATCCCAAGTATCCCAGAGCTGCTAATCAGAATTCTTATTTGATTTAACAGTGGAATTGTGATTAGTTGGTCTGGCCAACTGTTCCATATTTGTTTCAGTAACATGTGACTATAAAGGAACAAAATATTAATCAGCCCCCTTGTGTACAACAAGTTTCAGTTTGAAAAAAAAAAACTTCAACAAAAAATTTCAGTTTAAATTATTGGAGCAACTCTGACCACAGTGGTTATTCTGGTGCTAAAGCGTCGCCTTTCCCTGAAGTCTAATTAAAGTTTATTTTTACATGCCCTCCGGGGGATGAGGATGTTGGAACTTTGTACAACAGAAGGAGTCAGAATTATGGTTTGAAGATATTTTAATGAAACTTTACTTGTACAGCACAAACTCTGTAATTATTAAACACGTTTCATAATACTAATACTCAAGGGGAACAGAGATGGATAGAAATATGAAAGAGCATGATCAGCTAGAAACTTGTGTACTCATTTATAAAATTATGAATAAGGGGGTTAGCTCACAGGTATGTATAATTTAGGTGCCACTAAATTTGGGTGCTGGGTGCCGCCAGAAGTTAGAATACTGGTGTATTGTGAATACCATTAAAAGAATACTGTAAGGGGGTCGGGGGAAAATGAGTTGAAGTTACCCGGGGCTTCTAATGGTCCCCTGCAGACTTCCCATGCCCGTGCAGCCACTCACTGATGCTCAGGTCCCCGCCTCAAGTCCACTTCTGGAATTTCCGACTTTAAAGTCGGAAAACCACTGTGCCTGCGTGGCCGTGTCCTCGTTCCCAGTGACGTCACCAGGAGTGTATTGCGCAGGCCCTGTGAGGTGCCCTGCACAGTGGTTTTCCGACTTCAAAGTCAGAAATTCCAGAAGTGAACCGGAGGGGGGCCGGAGCATGGGTGAGTGGCTGCATAGGCACAGGATGTCTGCGGGGAACCATTAGAAGCCCCGGGTAAGCTCAACTCATTTCCCCCAACCCCCTACAGTACTCCTTTTACCTATCGTTGGTGGCTTTGTGGCTGTTCTTTCATTGATGGTTTCAGCACTTCTCCTCTGTCAACTGACAATCCCTCTTCTCCTTCTTGATGCCAAACCCTAACTTCTTTCCCAACAAAAACCTGTCCCTAATGCCTATCTATATACCTATTATATTCTTGATGCTTAATCTAGACCTTACCTTCCCTAAAATTCATTCTTGATGCATAAGTCTAACCCTCCATAAAATATAAACCCCCTTCAGATGCCTAAACTCAACTCCCCCCTGAGAAATATGTCAGGATCCCTTAAACAAACCTACCCCCAACATAACCCTTACTGATGCCTAAACCTAAGTCTTCTCCTGATGGATAAGACTAACCTTCTATCCCTATTCCTTCAATCTAGCGTCTTGCGCTCTATCGCGTAATATTCTCAATCCTAAATTGATGCTTAAAGGGATCCAAGCAGCTTTTTTTCTGCAGTTTGTCCTGGTTTCTAATAGCTGTAGGAGCTGCCATTTCCCCCCTCCCCTTCCATATGCCCTTCTTAATTCAGGAAAAGGTGTGGATGTAATTAATTACGCCTTCTCTAAACTGTTTGAAGTACAGTGAAGTACAGTGTGCTATCTCCCCACCCCCCTGCTGATGAAAGCTTTCTACTGCTAATTACAGCAGTCCTTATTTCCCGGCTCTTTCTGCAGACAGCAGTCCCTTGAAGTAGTGCAATAAAAGCCTCTTACAAACATTAAAGGACTTACGAGGCCTGTTTTGTAAAAAAAACATAAAAAAAGTTAGATACCTGTGTCTGTTTGTATGGCACGGAGGACGCCGTCCGCGCCCTCCGTGCCGTTCCGCCGGGTCCCCGCTGCACAATATCCCCCCGAACGTCCCCCGACCGCCCGGGTCGGGCTCTCCAGCCTGTACAAAGATGGCGGCCGGAAGTGGCCGCGGCTGCACAGTATGCATAGCCGCGAGTGCGGCTGCGCAGCTCTAAGGCCAACCCATCGATCCACGCTACTGTTACGTGGATCGGGGGGTTGGCCTTAGAGCTGCGCAGCCGCACTCGCGGCTATGCGTACTGTGCAGCAGCGGCCACCTCCGGCGCCATCTTTGTACAGGCTGGAGAGCCCGACCCGGGCGGTCGGGGGACGTTCGGGGGGATATTGTGCAGAGGGGACCCGGAGGAACGGCACGGAGGGCGCGGACGGCGTCCTCCGTGCCATACAAACAGACACAGGTATCTAACTTTTTTTATGTTTTTTTTACAAAACAGGCCTCGTAAGTCCTTTAAATATAAAGACAAGAGGTAGAATGGATTTTATTTTTAGTAATGAGACACATTGTTAGCATGCACATTTATTGTGCTATTTAGCAAAGAAAAGAGTCTAATATTTTTATTCTAAGTTATATAGATTTTGGTATTTTATAACATTGCATCATTATCTTATATTTGCAGTTTACACATTACACTCTGTATTTTAAACTATGAAACAGAGCAGAGCAAATGACTCTTTGAACTTTCCTGCAGTAAACCCTTAAAGGCGCTGGCAAGACTACATGTGTCCTACAGCGCACACCTGTGGCCAGGAGCGCACTGCGTATGACGTCATTCGTATAACGTAATGACGTCATACACATGGGCAGTGCGCTCCTGGCCATGGGCACATGCTGTAGGACGCACACAGCCCAGCCAGCGCCTGCGCATTAAAGCCCATCTCAGTCAACCCGGAAGAGGATCTTGAGGGGCTCTTAGGTAAGATGGGGGGCCAGAGAGGAGAACAGGGGGAGCGGTAATCATCGGGACCGGTGACAGTATATGCCTGCTCCCCCATTTCTCTAGGTTTATTTGTCTCTGTTTTTTTTTATAAACAATCAAGAAACAGTGAGAGACAGGTTAAAATAAGTGCTTCAGAAAACCACACTGTAGCCAATCAAGCTTGGTCGGAGAGCTCAGAGGAGCTCTTTTGCACAGATAACAATTGAAGTTTCTTAACCACTTCCGGATTCTCGGTGCGTATATATACGTCCCTGAATCCTGAAGTGTATACCATGGAAACGGCCGCTCGTATGAGTGGCCGTTCCATGTCAGTTCACGGAGGGTGTCTCCGTGAACACCCTGCGAGCCGATCGGCGGCTCGCAGGGTAAATGTAAACACACGGGGAAGATCTTCCCCGGTGTTTACATGTATACGGCGCTGCTGCGCAGCAGCGCCGTAGAGGAGATCGGTGATCCCCGGCCTCTGATTGGCCGGGGATCACCGGCATCTGATAGGCTAAAGCCTATCCCATCAGGCGCAGGACGGAAATCCGTCCTGCGCCGCTCACAGGGGGAGGGAGAGGGAGGGAAGGGGAAGGAGGCCAGGAAGCGCTGCGGAGGGGGGCTTTGAAGAGCCCCCCCCGCAAGCGCAAGCAGCCGGCGGCGATCAGACCCCCCCAGCAGGACATCCCCCTAGTGGGGAAAAAAGGGGGGGAAGTCTGATCGCCCTGGCTGCTAGCTGATCTGTGCTGTGGGCTGGAGAGCCCACGCAGCACAGATCAGCACAAAATTTCATGGTATGGAAGTGGTTAAAGAGGGACTGTAACCAAGGATTGACCTTCATCCCATACAGCAGACCCGGGACAAGGTCCTTCAGCACCCAAGGCTAAGACAGCAAAGTGCGCTCTTCCATCCCTCCCACCCCAGCCGTCACACGCTGATTGCTATTAGACTAATAGGTGCCCCAGGGCCCCCAACCTCCCCAACACCTTAATCTATCTGGCTTGCAGTCACTGTATGCCCTTTTCTTATTTCTTTGTGCTTCAAATAACAATAGTGGAAGGATAGCTGAGTGAATTGTGCGCCCCCTCCTACACTGCGCCCTGAGGCTGGAGCCTCTTCAGCCTTTGCCTCGGCCCGGCCCTGCCATACAGTAGCTGATACCCCCTTTCCCACGAGAAATCTTTACCTTTTCTCAAACGGATCATCAGGGGACTCTGTATGGCTGATATTGTGGTGAAACCCCTCCCACAGTGTGATGTCAGCACCTTGGTACTGACATCACACTGTGTGAACCTTGTTGCATTGTGAGAAAAAACAGCTGCTTCTAACTACCAAAAAAACGACATCTCCTTCCCCAGTGATCACCTGCCAGCAGTAAAAATGTTGCCATGCGATAAATAATGATTGTAAAAATTAAGCACTTTTTTCATTCTATTATTTTCATGGCAGTTCCTCTTTAACTCTTCCTGTACTGGAAACAATATGAGACTCATATCTGTGCTACTGACATTCTATTTCTTAGCTGTACTACACATACAAATCATTATTTCATAAGTTTATTTTCACTTCAGATTTCTTTTAACAGTGCACACATTGGGGTTGATTCACAAAAGCATGATAACTGGTATCACAGCAGTTATTACGCGATCTGCCGGGGGCGCGGCACTTTGTACGCGCAAAGAATTACTCCGTGTAATAAACTAACGTTTGCACGCAATCGTCGCGTTTTTCATGCGCGTGATCGCACGCAAATGTTAGTTTATCACGTGGAGTAATGTGTTACGCACGCAAAGCGCTACACGCGGCAGAAAGCGTGATAACTGCGGTGATAGCAGTTATCACGCTTTTTTGAAACAATCGCCTTGTAGGCAAAAGTCCTCCTCAAATGGCAGATTTTGGTTTCAGTTTGTGGTATAAAGAATTGGTTGCTAAAAATGTATTACAAAGGAGAGTGCCAGGATCCATCAGTGTGTAGTGCTGGGAATACACAAGGAGATTTTTCAGTCAATTACAGTCCAATCTTATTTTCAATCATTTTTTTATCTTTTCTTATCAACTTCCACTCAGTTCTATGAGAAATTGATCAGAAAAACTATCAGATAAAATTATCTATCGAACCATCTATCTGCTGAAAAAAAGTATGGTGTATTCCCAGCATAAAGGCTGCCATACACTGGTCGATTGCCACCAGATCGACCAGCAGATAGATCCCTCTGTGATCGAATCTGATCAAAGAGGGATCTATTGTCTGCCTACACTGCAAACGGATTTTGAATCGATTTCACTATGAAACCGATTCAAAATCTGTGGAGCTGAATCCGTAGAGGGCGCTCTACTGTTTAAACTTCCTGTCGGGACAGGAAGTAAGTGAAGCCAGCCAGAGCCCAGCGCGGTGAAGGTACAGCGGAGAGAGCAGGGACACGCGCCGGCGGAACAGGTAATGTATTGCTGCTAACGTTCATCATCGGACATTCGAACGCCGCTATTGATGCACTCCCAACCCGCCGGCAATCGAGTGAAATCTTCCATACGGATGGATCGACGGGAACGATTGATTTTGGCCAAAAATCGATCGTTCGGTCAGCGTTTGCGCAACGATTTCACAGCAGATTCGATCACAGTGATCGAATCTGCTGTATATCAGCGGAAAAATCGTTTAGTGTATGGGCCACTTAAGGGAGTATAGATTCTAATCATCACCCTACCTGTGGGATTACCTTTGCTGAGACGCCTGGTGTTGCTTAGCATTGTCATTGTAGATCTATTCCATCCACACCTATATGATGCAAAATGACCAAATTCTTCTGTAGCAAGTGCTGAGGTTCAAAACAATCTGAATGACAGCTAAATTAAAAGCTAGCAGCCCGCATTCCTATCCCACTGAGTGAAATCTTCAGCTGTGATCTGGTATCTGATACCAAGCGCCGGGGAAGTCAAGACAACAAGAACATCCTCTAAGCTATCACATGGAGTTACTGCTGGGCTCGCACACGTTGTCTATCCTGATCAGAATGCATCCTCTGGCACCCAATCTTTCGCCAAAAATGAAGCTGCCGCATCATTTCATTTGTTTTTAAGTATTTGATCTGTTATTAACCCAGATCTACTAACCTGAGATTACGCTCCAGGAGTCGGGCCTTCCGAATCTGACATTTGAAATCAGGCAGAGTGTTCTGGCATTTAGAAACAAGGCACATTTAGATACAAGAACAGACAGAAATTACAGAGCGCAAAAGAGAATCCCGTGAGTAAACAATGTTATGCTTATTAAACCGATGGCCCGAAATGCAAGCCAGGTTGCGTAAGCAAGTTCTGTGACTTAAAGAGACTCCGTAACAAAAATTTCATCCTGTTTTTTATCATCCTACAAGTTCCAAAAGCTATTCTAATGTGTTCTGGCTTACTGCAGCACGTTCTACTATCACCATCTCTGTAATAAATCAACTTATCTCTCTCTTGTCAGACTTGTCAGGCCTGTGTCTGGAAGGCTGCCAAGTTCTTCAGTGTTGTGGTTCTGCTATGAACTCTCCCCTCCAAGCCCCTCTCTGCACACTGCCTGTGTATTATTTAGATTAGGGCAGCTTTTCTCTTCTCTCTTATCTTTTACAAGCTGGATAAATCGTCCTCTGAGCTGGCTGGGCTTTCACATACTGAGGAATTACATACAGGCAGAGCTGTCTGCACTCTGCAGTAAGAAACAGCCAGACACTTCAGTGGAAGATAGCTGCAGGGGGAAAGAAACTATCTCTTGAGATTCAAAAGGAAGGGTGTATACAGCCTGCTTGTGTATGGATGTATTTTCTATGTGTGGACATACTGTACATCAATCTACTTCCTGTTTTGGTGGCCATTTTGTTTGTTTATAAACAAACTTTTAAAAACAGTTTTTAACCACTTTTAATGCGGCGGGGAGCGGCGAAATTGTGTCAGAGGGTAATAGGAGATGTCCCCTAACGCACTGGTATGTTTACTTTTGTGCGATTTTAACAATACAGATTCTCTTTAAGTAAAGACTGCGGAGGTGGCTGAAGTCTTGAACAGTCTTTAGATTACTGCTGCACAAATAAATTGTTTATTATCAGATGAGTTAAAAAAATCACCAGACAGCTCAATAAACTCTTTTGAATAATGAAAATCACCATGTAACGATTTGTGTCAGCAAGAAACAGAATTCTGATTATTAGGTGATCTGCAGTATCACCTATAATGTAGATATATACCTGATTATATGGTGATCTGCAGAATCACCTATAATGCAAGTATATCAGGCAGCTGATGTGACAAGTGTAGTGATTGGTGCAACAGTAGAACTGATAGGTTTAGCTATACCTCACCAATGAGCTGGTGGGTACTAACAGTTCAGCGCCCCTCACCAGAGTCAAGGGCCCTCTGGTGAGAGTAAAGTGGCCAGACAAATCGGGTTGGCAACAGACAGACAGATGCAGTACAAAATCGGATGGCAGAGACAGGAAGGTTTAAACAGGCAGAGTCGGCAGCAAGATCAGATGGGTAAAGGTACAGAATCACTGAGCAGAAGAGTGGTCAGAACGAGCCAGAGTCATGCACAAATAATAACACAGTAATGAATAATATTATTAGCTATCAAATAATTCCTATCTTGTGTGAAATCCCCGGTTTCCTCCCGGATCAAAGCACACCGGAATTATCTAAGGTCTGAGCGCTAACACCAAGTATTCGCATCAGCAGACAAGTTGCGAGTGATTCACCTCAGCTTATGATGCCGAGGAGACCCCTCCGTCATGCCCACTCCTGTTCCGCCAATGAGGAGCGGCGAGTGTCTCCTCTGACGTCAGCCGACCGGCCGGTCAGCTGACGCGCCTCCTCCTCGCATAAAGGTCCTGTCTGTGCGCGCGCGATAAGCGACCTTATGTGCAGCTGACAAACCCGTCCTCGGCGTGCTAGACGCCCGAGGCATGGATGGATTGCTAGGCAGAGAGCTGGAGGCAGCTGCGGTGGTAACGCTGTTCACCGCAGCTGCTTCTCCAACGTTTGTTACACACCAGACCAGAGTTTATGGAGAGAATCTAGATTAGGACTAAGTCAACAAGCTAAGTAGCATGTTTCAGCTCAGTTTGATGGGGCAAGGGCCTACACCAAAATAAATTAATAAAGTGGAATGAAACTCAGCATTTCCTCTTTGTTCTAAAAATGATTTACAGCATAAAATCTACTACCACTAAAAAAAAAAAATTGTAGCTGAACAGCATTCAGACAACAGCACTTTGTTCTTCAGTGGAAAGCTCCTTGTTTCAGTGGAAAGCTTCTGGCCACATCCGAAGAGATGATAACATTATCTTTTGTTTACATTCCTTTGATACATTTGGTAAACATTAGCAAATTGTGGAAACTGAGCTGAATTGAGCTGAGAAGCAGAAAGAGTTGAGAATTGATCACTAGATAGATTTTAACCACTTCACCACTGAGGGGTTTTACCCCCTGAGCACCAGAGCAATTTTCACCTTTCAGCGCTCCTTCCATTCATTCTTCTATAACTATTATTACTTATCACAATGAAATGAACTATATCTTGTTTTTTCCGCCACCAATTAGGCTTTCTTTAGGTGGGACATTATGCCAAGAATTATTTTTTTCTAAATGTGTTTTAATGGGAAAATAGGAAAAATGTGGGGAAAAAATAATTATTTTTCAACTTTCGGCCATTATAGTTTTTAAATAATGTATGCTACTGTAATTAAAACCCATGAAATGTATTTGCCCTTTTGTCCCGGTTATAAAACCATTTAAATTATGCCCCTATCACAATGTTTGGCGCCAATATTTTATTTGGAAATAAAGGTGCATTTTTTTCAGTTTTGCGTCCATCCCTAATTACAAGCCCATAGTTTATAAAGTAACAGTGTTATACCCTCTTGACATAAATATTTAAAAAGTTCAGTCCCTAAGGTAACTATTTATGTATTTTTTTTAATTGTAAATTTTTGAATTTTTTTTTAATTACAAAAAAAAAAAATGGGGAGTGTGGGAGGTAATGAGTTAATTTTTTGTGTAAAAATCATTTATTTGTATGTGAAAAATGTGTAGGGTGTAGTTTACTATTTGGCCACAAGATGGCCACAGTAACTTTTTGTTTTAATGCGACCTCCAAGCGTCCTTCCGGAAGCTTGGAGGAAGTATAAGGAGGCTGGACACGTGAGTTTTTTCTCACAATGATCGCGCTGCCCATAGGAGAGCAGCGGATCATTGTGGGGCTTAGATCAACGAACGGGAATGGATTTTCCCGTTCATTGATCTCCGGGCAAGCGGGCGGCGGCGTGTTTACTAGCGGCGGGCGGCGTGTTTACGAGCATGAGCGCGGACAGCGTCGGGAACACGGAAAGTACGGATTTCTCCGTCCCTGGGGGTTAAAGGATGGAAAAAGGGACGGAGAAATTCGTACGGGCGGGGGTAAAGTGGTTAATATATACATACAGCAGCTATGCAATACAATGCAATGACAGCTTTCAGGGCAGATAAGCTGTACTTTGGGAATTTGTAAACAGACAATATTACTTGTGCACATGGTTAATAGAGAGTAGGAAAACACATTTTTTTGAATGCTATGTCAGAGTTTTATCCCACTTTAAGTTAGAAAGGTCAGGGGAGGTCAAGCAAAATGGTGTAGAAAGGTTCAGGTTCAGCAGAATGGTTGAGAAAGGTAAGTGTTAAAGCATGGTTTATACCTTAGATTTTCCTAGGCTGAAACAATCATTTTAATTCACCCTGGGTAGAAGTCTAAAGGTGTCCCTCAATATTGCTGGCCTACCCTCTACTGAAGTGGCAGGATAAATCCCATTTGCCTAATAACTACTGCTCCTGCAGGAACTTCAAAGGAGGTTCCTGCAGCAGGGTGCCACTCATGTTTCCTCACCTCCCCCTCTGCAGAACCGGGCACACTGCTTATATGGGATCTGTGCAGTGTGTCTGTAAAGCTCTCATTCCATTTCTGCCCCTGGAAATGGTTTTTGGCGACACTTATAGCAAGGCTGTATGCAGCTTATGTGTTCAACTCAAATACAGATCAGGGTTAAGTCAGGGTTATCATTTAAAAGAGTTATCAGCCAAAATAGCTCAAATGAGCTTTACTCACCCGGGGCTCTCTTCAGCCCCTTGCAGCCAACTGTCCCAACCTGACCGCTCCGCTTCCCGCCGCTCTCCTGGTCTCGCCACTCGTTATTCAGGCCGACCGCGGGGTCTGCTTCACTGCGGCTGCGCGGAGCACCACTGTCAATCACAGCCACGTGGGACAGTCGGCTGCAAGGGGCTGGAGAGAGCCCCAGGTTAGTAAAGCTTATTTGAGCTATTTTGGCTGATAACTCCTGCAGTGTTCCCCAACCCTGTCCTCAAGGCCAACCAACAGTGCATGTTTTGTGGAAATCCACAGAGATAGTCAGCCAACTCTACTGAGACACTAATTACCTCACCTGTGATTGTTTGTGGTTTTCTGCAAAACATGTACTGTTGGTGGGCCTTGAGGACAGGGTTAGGGAACTATGATTTAAGGTATATTATCAAGATAGCTTATTGCTGGTAAATAATCCAGGTGTAGGTTAGGGTTATGCTGCATTTTAAGGACATTGGTTAGAGTTAGGGTTATGTGAAAACCTAGGTTATAAATAGGGGTTTGAGGGGGAAAGGGTTGCACAGAAGTTAGGGGGTTGTTGATGGGGTAGTGATCAGGAAGAAGTAATGTGAGTACTAAGCAGAGGAAAGGAGAACATTTTAGGGTTAGGTTAAGGTAATTAGGGGTAAAGGGGTAGAAAAGTACATGATAGATTATGTGTTGGCACAGGAGGCAAAACTGTTTGTACCCTCATAACCTTCACATAAATAAGTTCCATTGGGACACCCCAAAATGAACAACCGCTTAAAATAGAGTTTCCCACAGCTAACCCCACTTTCTGGAAATCTTTCCGTCATCCATTGTGTTCTATGTCTTGTCCCTACACACATCCAGTTTTTTGATTGGCCAATGACTGGGTTCAATTTACCACTTCTGTGTAGCATGAGGGCCAACAGGTTTTGAGTAGCCTGAACAGATTGCGGAGGTAATCTACATGGAAGTGGTAAAATTGTCCCTTCAAATTTGGATGTCTGACCCTTAGATTCCACAGCTTCATTTCCTTATGTCCTATGCTTCCCTACCTCTAGATTATCACTTATATTGGGCAGGGTCCTCCTCTCCTCCTGTGTCACAGATGTATGTAGATGTATAATTGGCATCACTTATTAGCTAGTGTGTGTTGAAAAAAAATATGCTTACAAATAATAATAATCTAATACTACTGAATATAGTATTATTATCTAATGTTTGTGCCTAACTTGACTATATGAGGACAAGCGTTGAATGTCAGACTTAGTGTCCTCTGGCATAGATATTTGTACATCTGAAGAAAACTGTTTGACTAATGTGATGCCCAGTTATAGGACTACTGGGATGTCTAGCCAGCAGCATACAGAGCCAAGTATTATCTAGGCGCACAATAATTTATCTAGGCAGAAATAACATCTAGCAGACACATTCTGGTACAATTAATATAGGGAGCAGGAAAAAAGGGCACCGGCTGAGGGTGGACAAAAAGGGCGCTGCAATAGACTTCAATGCAATTATCGTTAATACGGCAAAAAGAGCATGAAAAAATTTCATTAATAATATTATAACATTATAGTTTTTGAGGTAGTTATCATTTTAGAAGTTTATAACGATATAGTTTTTGTCATTTTATTTTGTTAAGTACGTACAGATTTTACGTTTTCGAAGGTATTATCGTTAATATATCTAAAAGGGTGTTTCTGCAGGGGGAGTGGTTAGTGGTTAGGGTTAGACACCACCTAGGCGGCGGTTAGTTTTAGGCAACACCAGGGGGGGGGTGGTTAGGGTTAGGCACCACCAGGGGGTGGTTAGGCACCACCGGGGGGGTTAGGGTTAGGCACCACCGGGGGGGTTAGGGTTAGGCGTCACCGGGGGGGTGGCTAGGGTTAGGCACCACCAGGGGGGTAGTTAGGGTTAGACACCACCTAGGCGGCAGTTAGGGTTAGGCACTACCGGGGGGGGTTAGTGTTAGGCGCCACTAGGGGAGTGGTTAGTTTTAGGCACCACCAGGGGAGGGTTCTGTGTGAGGGTAGGGTTGGTTTAAGCAGTATTGACGAAAAACGTTACAACATTTAACGTTAATATTTATTTGTTATTATTTCTCTTTTATTTTTGCTACAGTAATTATAGCTAATAAAGCTTGACAACAATGATTCTCATTAGCAAATTTCGTTAATACCTGGTGCCAAATTCGTTAATAACCCGGGCCCTTTTTTCACTGCACCCTTTTTTCATGCACGTTTAATATATATTCAGGTCAAGCATCTCTCCCTAACTCCAGCACAATAACGATTAAATGTTGATGATAGCTTTAGAAGGGCAAAATATTGGGATTATAAAATCTATGCATTTAAACAATGGCATTACCACCCAAAACTTCATGCCCGTCTTTCTGTGTGTTGGTTCTGACTCTAGTGGCTAGTAGGCAGTTGATCACTAGTACATAATTTTGTAAATATCTGTAATGCCATCTGTAAACAGGCAGTTGTGGAAGCCTCCCCACTCCTCAGAATCCTCATCTCTGTTCCAGTCGCTGGCTCAGAAATTTCCACAAAGCTGCAAGTCTGATTTCTCTAGTCCATTTCCACTCCTACAATGTTTCTAGTTTTAACAGAATGACTCTTAATTAGTGTTGGGCGAACAGTGTTCGCCACTGTTCGGGTTCTGCAGAACATCACCCTGTTCGGGTGATGTTCGCGTTCGGCCGAACACCTGATGGTGTTCGGCCTTTTAAGTTCGGGTTCGCCCCGAACTTCTAATGGCCGCCGAACAGGGCCGAACAGGGCCCCTGTTCGGCCGAACAGGGCCCTGTTCGGCCGAATACGGCCCCCCTATGGGGTCGCAGGCATAAGGGGGGAGCATGCCCCGATCGCGGGGGGGGTCGGAAATTCCCCCCACCCCCTCCGCTAGCGCTCCCCCCTCTGCCCGCTCCCCCATAACAAAGTTTCAAGAAGTACCTGCTGTGTCCGGTGGTAGTGTGGGTGGCTGGCAGTGGGCGGCACTATGCAGTGACTGAATGAGGAGGAGTGACGCGTTGAGGGAGGCCGGGCAGCGGGCGGTTCAGCAGTGAACCGCCCGCTGCCCGGCCTCCCTCAACGCGTCACTCTCCGGACTCCTCCTCCTCATTCAGTCACTGCATAGTGCCGCCCACTGCCAGCCACCCACACTACCACCGGACACAGCAGGTACTTCTTGAAACTTTGTTATGGGGAAGCGGGCAGAGGGGGGAGCGCTAGCGGAGGGGGTGGGGGGAATTTCCGACCCCCCCCCGCGATCGGGGCATGCTCCCCCCTTATGCCTGCGACCCCATAGGGCCCCCAAAAGCTGGATGTTCGGAAAGTTCGGGGTTCGGCCCGAACATGCCGAACATCTCGGCCATGTTCGGCGAACTTTCCCGAACCCGAACATCCAGGTGTTCGCCCATCACTACTCTTAATGAGTTCATGGAGATACATAATGCGCGTCGGCATGTATGCTGGGAATGCACAAACCTCAGCTAAAGTACTCACAGCAACAGCAGGTGTCAACAACACCAACAAGTTATCTCAGTAGGCATCAATGATCACAATAACAGAGGCACCAACAAATGATAAAATACAGTGGATAGACCCCTCCACTGTTAGTGGATTCAATGTATATTATGATGATAAAACAAAGAGTCGTCATGTTCGCTTTGCTTTAAAAGCTTGTTTTATTGCCTAAGGAAGAAGCCTGAGTCACACAAAATGGGTGTCCCATATTTTGGAGTACACAATTAACGTTCTTGATGCTAACCTTGAGTTAAATCTTCTGAGGGGAAGGGAGTACATCTTTCCCTATTTTTATTCCTTTTACTTTACTCTGTTTTATACTGATTGGTGCCCCTTTAGCAAGTAGGTCCTCTTACCTACCTTTTTATTGTAGAGTATTATAATCCGAACATTTGTATAATAATCCGAACATTTGTATAGCGCTTTTCTCCTTTCGGACTCAAAGCGCTCAAGAGCTGCAGCCACTGGGACGCGCTCAGGAGGCCACCATGCAGTGTTAGGGAGTCTTGCCTTGAACCCCTTACTGAATAGGTACTTGACCTAGCCAGGATGTGAACCCTGGTCTCCCATGTCAAAGGCAGAGCCCTTAACCACTACACTATCCAGCCACTATCCAGTATTGATTGATGTCATTGGGTAGACATCAGAGAGTGTTTTTGTGAACATATAGCTAGTTTGTAATTTGTTAGGCAACTTGCAATATGGCAAGATTCAGTGCTAGCTGACACAAGCATAGTCTCAGAGCAGGGACAAAGTCCTCCAGCACCCAAGGCTGAGACACCAAAGTGCGCCCCTCCATCCCTCCCACCTCAGCTGTCACACACTGACTGCTATTAGACTAAGAGGGCCACAGGGCCCATAACCTCCCCAACACCTTAATATCTACTTATATGGCTTGCAGTCACTGCTATGTATCTCCTTTTCTTATTATTTCTGCTTCATGCACAATTAGGAACGACAGCTGAATGAATTGTGCGCCCCCTCCTACACTGCACCCTGAGGCTGGAGCCCTAGCCTATGCCTCGGCCCGGCCCTGCATAGTCTGGATGAATGGCTTGACTGGAATCTTTCCAGAAGCACTGCAGATAAATGAATGGGATGGCCCCAAAGGTACAAGGTAAGGAGCTATTCTCTGAGGGGAACAGTGTATACATCATAGGCATCATGATAGACAGGAACACATTTGTGAAAGGAGCCTTTATTTAATATTGGTGCACACGTCACATGACTGTCTATATGACGGACTGCTCCTGAGCCTATTTCTGGCTGTGTATGTGCTACTGCCAAACATTTACACATTCTGTCTGCTCAGTCTGTGCCTGCTCCAAAGATTTCTCAATATACATACAGAGAAATCTTCTGGCGCACTTTCTGCATGAAGACAGCAGTCTGAAAGAACAAGTGACTGAAGTGTAATTGGTGCCAGATTTCAGTAAGGCATTCCTTTTATTCCACTTTTATGATGCCTTTCCTGAGGCCGGCAATCTATGTCACATGTGTCGAACTCCAGGCCTGGAGGGCCAGATCCATGCCAGTGTTTAGGATGGACTGAGAAAGAAAGGAATGTGTTCTACCTGATGGACCACACCTTTCCTGATTCAGACCCATCAATTCATTTGAGCTGTATCAAAAATGTGTGAGGATCTCGGCCCTTGTAGGACCGGTTTGACATACCTGATCTATGTAGACACACTGCCTAACACTGTGTTTAATATAAAGCAAGTCTACCTTTACTTTGAGCCATGAAGACTGTCAGCATATGTAGCATACAGGCACGATAACATGCCAAATGCTTCTGTCCTAGACGTGTGCGGCTCCATCTGAAGCCAGCCCCAAGAGTTCCTGCTTCACAAGCCTTTCCATTCAACCAATGCCATCAGACTGTGATGATCAGGGCACAGGAAGGGGTGTGGCTAACAGCAACTTCAAGTAGAGATGGTGAGAGAAAAGCTGATAATTCTGAGATGAAGAAAATTGAATGTTAATTTTATGCAAATGTATGCAACTTGGCAGGGAAGAAACTGTAAACCATGTGCCCCCTTCCTGCAAATATTTCACAGGGCCCAGATTACTCCGTAATTCCCACTGGGCCCTTCCACTCAGCTTTACAGAGCAGAGGTAAGCTGTACAAAGTGTGTGTGAAAAGCAAAGAGGAACAACCTGGCATGGGAGCAGATAGCTCAGCTGTACTACTCATCTAATTAGAGAAGGAAATGTGAGAGCTGAGCGGGGAGCTAGGTATTCAGAAGGGCCCATCAGTATTATGCAGCCAGAGGTACCCCCAGTATTAGGAAACCAGAGGTGCCCCTAGTATTAAATAGCCAGGTGTGCTCCTAGTATTAGGTAGCCAGAGGTACCCCGGTATTAGGTAACCAGAGGTGCCCCTAGTATTAAATAGCCAGGTGTGCCCCTAGTATTAGGTAGCCAGAGGCCCCAGTATTAGGTAACCAGGTGTGCCCCTAGTATTAAATAGCCAGGTGTGCCCCTAGTATTAGGTAGCCAGAGGCCCCAGTATTAGGTAACCAGGTGTGCCCCTAGTATTAAATAGCCAGGTGTGCCCCTAGTATTAGGTAGCCAGAGGCCCCAGTATTAGGTAGCTAGAGGTGCCCCCAAGTATTAAGTTGCCAGAATTGCCCCACATGCAGAGTGGCAAGCGGACTAGAGTGGAGAGGTAACCCATCTCTGCACTCCAGCAACACAATCTCCCTTCAGCCTCCTCACAGTCCTTGCATCTACGGCTCCAGCAGTGTCTCTCATCCTGACACCCGTCAGTGCATGCTAGTGTCATGTGTTGAGAGACACTGATGTAGCCATGGAGGTGGGCATGTAGTATAGGATGAAGGGAGATTGCATCACTGGAATGCAGAGAAGAGAGTTATCTTTCCAATCTGCTTGGCTGAACCGTCCCACAAGGCCAAAAGCACCTTCCTTGGTTGCCTTATGGGAAATCTGGTCTTGTTTGAGACCCTCTGGCCCCTGATCCCCATGTGATCACGGGGTCATCGTTACACCCCTGAAACGGATCGATCAAATTTTAACAGAACTACATTTTATCAGTCCATTTCCAAGCTGCTCGAGTTTGTATAAAATTACTTTAAGAGTTGTGGTCACACATTCCAAAATTTTCATGATCTTCTTTGACAAATATTTAAAACATGTACAGGTTTTCTCTGACATAACGGTCCTCCTCTTTCACAATTCAGCAGAAGAGATTGCTGCCTCCAACTGCAATAGTTCCTGCAGGAACTTCCTTTAATTGCTTAATCTCTGCCCATTGCGTCATACCCACCTACATAGTGTCACTGCACATGCCTCTTAATCTCATCTTTGCAAATCCCTCTTTCTCATTTATGTCTCATCTAATGTCGGGAGTAGATGTGTCATTAGTATTACAGAGGAGTAGCCCCTGCAGTCATAGCAGGGCTCAGGGTGGTGGTAGGAGGCCCCAAATTATTATCTTCTCTCCCTTCACTCCACTTTAACCCCCAACAGGGAAAATGTTGTAGTTGTGTTCGTGTGTGCGTGTCTGTGTGTGTGTGTGTGTGTGGGGGGGGGGGGGGTTGCTGCACCGTAACAGGGAAGTATGGTATCCACACTTATTTTATGACACCTACAGATGGCCCCCTCTAGCCATGGGGTCACCAAAGAGGTCTGGGGCCAAGAACATGGGGAGCACCATCAACATTTTTGTGAAGTATCTCCTGATTTTTAGTTATGTTCTGCTTAGGCACTATGCACTGGGGCTGGGGGAATGTAAAACTTCACACATTGAATATTATGCGTATTTAAAACTTCTGTATATGACTGGACAAATGGCATTTAAAGCAAACCTGAAGTGGAAAAAAAAACAATTATGATATAATGAATTGTATGAGTAGTACAGATATAATGAATAGAAAATTAGCAGCAAAGAAAAGAGTGTCATATTTTTATGTTTTAGTTATGTAGCTTTTTTGTATCACTGCATCCTTCTGTCACAGTTGCAGTTTTTAAACAACACTTTTAAGCTATAAACCAAAGTAGAAATAATGACCCTCTTAACTTTCCTGCAGTAAAACCTTATCTCAAGCTGTCTCTCACTGTTTCTTGGCTGTTTAAAGAGACTCTGAAGCAAATAAATGTTGCCACTTTTACCCAGTAATTCGCTTCAGGAGTCTCAGCTGGAGTAAACCGCCGCATTCTCGCTGCAAAATGAGGGCTTTAGACCCCCCAAATCCCCGGGGAGCAATCAAGGCAGTGCTTCCTCAAAGAGGCAGAGCTTTCAGCTGCCGCTCTGTTTCTACTGATGTCAATTGCGGCAGATTGCTGCCTCTCCCCGCCCCTCTCACTCTTCCTTCAATTGCACGGCGATTGATGTCAGTAGAGGCAGAGCTGCAGCTGAAAGCTCTGCCTTTCAGGGCAGCAGAATCCACGACCAAGTTGGCCGTGGATGTTTGCCCCGGGATTTGGGGGGTCTAAAGCGCTCGTTTTTCGGCTGGGATGCGGTGGTTTACTCCTGCTGAGACTACTGAAGGTAGTAAAAGTGGCAAAATGTATTTGCTTCAGTGTCTCTTTAAGTACTACAGAAAGCAGGACTGTGTTAGACCCAATTTGGGTCGAATAGCTCAAAGAAGCTTTTGCCTAGATAACCACTGTAGTTTTTTTTAACTCTTCCTGTATTGAAAAACAATATGAGACTCTTTTATTTGCTACTAATGATCTAATTTTTAGCTGTACTACAAGTACAATTCATGATCTCATAAGTTTTTTTTCACTCTCCCTGCACACTGACTTTACTAAATGACCCTAAGCAATTTATGGAGAAGTTACAAGACGGGGAAAAAATGTTGTAGTTAGTTTGGCTGGAAAGCGGAGCTCTCGGTCGATAAGAAGGTGAGCTGTGAGGGAGGTACAGGGAGACCTCTCTGCAGGAGTCTTCAGTAAAAGGGAAGGCTCAGTAGGAGTTCAGGCATTTCCTCATCAGTTTGTTCTGAAAAGCTGTAGTTTACCCGAATCAACAGATAATTACTAACAACTGCTACCTCCAGAAGGTCTTACTATTTTCACTCCTAAAGAGTCGTGAAACCCTCCCTCCTATTCAGAAGATCACAAGATCACAGAAAAAGTGTCAATACTTGTCTCAGTAACTGACATTTGTTATGCTGCCTGAATATAACTTCCACAGGCAACACACCTGTCTCTGGTGCATGGGTGTAACAAAAGCCCATGTGACCATGCGAAGGCCAGGGAGTAAGAGGGCCTTCCACTCTCTCTCTTCCTTTTATGCAGAACAGCGCTGCATGCACACACTCATGTCACCGCAGCTCCGCTCCCTCCTCTACACTCTGCAGCATGTTGGTGTGCACCAGTGGTCCTCTGTAACGCCCCAATGCATGTCACATGACATTAAACCTTACGGAGGAAAGTCATGCACAGAGTGAAAAGGAAGCAGCAGAGCCATGGCAGCATAAGCATGTGTGTGCTGTGCTGCTCTCATGTAGGGAAACCCAGGAATTACAGAGGCAGGCCATGCTTGCTGGGTAGGGATGGATTTTTTAAGCATGTGGCCCCTTGAAGTTTTTGCGAGGGTCCCATGGGTCCCATGCGACCTAATCACATCCCTGTTCTAGAGGAATCATTTTTTTATTTGTTACAACTTCCTGCATCTTTCACTAATCTTCTGGGTGGGTGAATAAGTTATGGAATCCCCAAAATGGTTGGAAAGGGTGAATGAAGAGAATACACTGTATATAGCACTGTGTTAAAGCTTTTAGAAAAAAAAACAACTTACTAATGTTAATAAAATACAAATAAAATAACAAGGGCAGTGTTGTCCCCAGGCCCTTTTAGCCGGGAGTTAGTTTTGGCAAGCACCTGGCTATCATCGGCTCACCTCCTCCTATGCTGTAAGCAGAATTGTGCAGAGAAGCACCGGCTCAGCATTTTCTCATCTCACCCCACCCGGCTACTTTTTCATGCCACCCGGCTGGAAAAAAATTCTGGGGAGAGCACTGAAGGGTATGAACAAATTTTGAAAATTGCTTATAATGCTTATATTTTCTCTTATTACTGGGAAGACATTTTTAGTTCACGTACATGCATAATATGGAGCATGGTTTGGTTACTTGCTTGCTTATTGGAGTTATTGTCTAGCCTATCTTTGACATACTATATTGTCAGTGTTGCTGTACTGGCAAGATATTATGTGAATTAATTCAATAAAACATTTTATAATCAAAAATACAAATAAAATATTTTAAAATAATGTACCAACTCACACATGAATATATAGTTAGTGACAACTAGGAACACGCACAAATAAGCAACAAAGGCACAATGCTTGCTGGGCTGAGACATACTGTATGTGTAGCAGTAGAGAGGGGCAGCACACACCCCTACATGGAGGGGGGGGGGGCAGTGATCAGTAAGGACTACAGGGCAGTGCTGAAGGAGTCAGCACTAGTCCTGCTGTTGACTGTTTATTTTTGATTGTTATTGCCTTGCTTTGTAGGGCTTTAAGATTATTCTATTGAAAATACTTATAGTAATAACTGAATATAAAGAAACACAGAAAGAAGTCACAATGGGTGGAATAAACATGTAAAGGATGACCTCTAAAATGTCACTTTATTAGACACTTGACTGAATGGAGTACTTTTAGTAGAATGCAGATTCCAAAGGGTGAAACAGAATATGAAGAGCTCAGATCTTGAGTCAAGTGGTTACTGAAGTCGTTTTAGTATTCAAGCACAGTCCTATGCTGTAGAAGAACACGGAATGTTCAAATGAGTATTGGCTGCATGAGGATTACTATGATGTTTATCAGAAGAATTCAACAATAATATAACAAGCAGCTCACAAAAACAAAACAAACGAGGACAAAATAATGAGGAAGAGTAAAATACAACTGCAGAAAGAAAGAAAAAAATAATATTAGGAATGTCATGATGATGATGTTCCCTTCTATGGGAGGAATTTATTTCAAAATATTTTTTACAATATGAACTTCAGCAGTTAAGAAAATCTGCATAAGATTGCTAACAATTAACTAGAGAGTATTGTCATTGCAAACTGCTTTTCAAATGATCAGTAGTTCCAGAGACACGGGATACCAAATTGATTTGCAGATTTAAACTTTTCCAATAAAGCTTGTTCATACACAGATTCCCTTTGGTCCTTTAAACAGGAAAAAGGAAGCCAGTGTTCTCACCAGAAATTTTTCTCAGCTGGGTGACATGAAAAAGTGGGGCGAGATGAGATAATGGTGGACTGGCGCTTCTCTGCACAATTCTGCATAGGAGGAGGTTAGCCCATGACAGCCGGGTGCTCACCAAAACTAGCCGGGTGGAACACCCGGCTAAAAGAGCTTGGGGAGAACACTGGGAGCCCTTGTGGAAAAAGGGTGTCACTATAGGCACCCATTATTGAAGCCTTGATTTGTGGCAAAGCAAAGAAATTTGGGAGGCACCCAAAAAAAAAGTGCGAGGCGTGCCGATATGCAAACTGTGGCATTCCGCCCCCGCTTTGCAATGCCGCAATTTGCATATCGGCATGTCTCGGCGTTCGCAATTTTATCAGCTGGCCTCCGGGTGCACAAATTTCCACTTTGTTTTCAGCAGCCTCCTTCTCTGAATTAAGTAACTGTTGTGACATGAGATATTGGAGAATAAAACCATTAAAAAACTCAGACTGGAGTTTAATTAAAAATTATTTATATAAAAAAAAAATAACCTAAAAGCAAAAAGCTGCAAACCTGAAGAAAACAAGGAGTAAAAAGTGAATAATTCAGCAAAGTTTAATGTTAAATTATGAAAAAGCTTAGAACTGGCAAATGTCATCCTGCACAGTTATAAATAAAATGTAATCACAAGATTAAGCATACTAATGCATACAATCATACTTCTATTCTCAGTCCTATTTCCACACTATATTCCGACCTATCACGGATGACCTTAATCTCCTATTTAATATGGGATGTATTTTAAGATGCAGCTATAAATAACTAATGCTCAGAATAAATGTGTTAGTTTGCCTTTTTTTATGCCTTGCGTGTTAATATGATCTGACAGATATTTCATGAATAGGCTGTGTTTGCATTTCTTAAGTGCTGTGATAATATTACATTTCATAATCGAGCATATCCATAATTTATAATGAGAATAGCTGAATATTGCTAAATACACATCCGTATTGTAGCTTCTGGATGTACTCATCAGCGATCTCTTTGATGTTCGTGAGGTTAATATCATCTATGTATGTGAAACTGCTATTAATAGCAAGATATTCCGGACCTACGGTTCATGTTTTGCATTAGGACCCAATGCATCAGAATCAGATCTACAGAATTTTAAAAAAAAGCAGACAAAAAAGCAAAACCAAAAATGTCAACTTCAATGTCCTTGAAATATGAAAGTAAGAGTGCTGAAAGTCTGAAATAGATTGAAGCTATCTAATTTCATTGTCTAATGTAGTGGTCACGTGACTTCTCTACTTTTCAGCCCCAAATTGCCAGGCAGCAACTGGACACTATGGCAGTCCAGCACGCTTCCCGTCCCAAAACAGGAAATTTTAGCGCTGGAGGTGCTGAAGAAGTTTGGACATCATGAAGGCCACATGTTAATATTGGTTATAGGTGGAAGTTTGCACGCCAGGCAGCACCAGTATTTTCGTATATAGAAGTGAATATAGTGTGCATAGTGACAGGTTTGAGGTAGGGGGTGGTGGTTAGAGTTAGATGTGTGTGTGTGTGTGTGTGTGTGTGTGGGGGGGGGGGTCAGTTAGTCGGTTAGGCATCATGGGGGGTTCGGTTGGGTTAGGGAATATTGGGGGCCGGTTTAGGGTTAGGCATCATGAGTGGGTTCGGTTAGGGTTAGGCATTGTGTGGGGGTTCGGTTGGGTTAGAGTTAGGCATTGTTGGGGTTGGTTAGGGGTGAATAGGGTTAGGCATCATGGGGGTTCAGTTAGGGATCGTGGGGATCAGTTAGGGTTATTGATCGTGAGGGGAGGGGGTTGGTTTGGGTCAGGCATCGGGAGATGGGGGGACGGCGGGGGGCTCTTTTGAGAATAGAATTAGGTTTAGCAATAGTAAACTATTGGTAAAATTTACCAATGTTTTACTATCGGAATTACCACTGGCCAATAGTGGAATATCAGTATTTTTATCAAGATTTTACTAGCCAGTATCTCCAGCTCCCATTTTTCCAGGTGCCTTTTTTTCATGTATGCCCCCTTCCTATGTGCCACAGGAAAAATAGAGGATCTTCCTTGTAATTACCAGGGATATAGTGCTACTCCACCACTGTTTATCATCTTAGAGAATTAACCTTATTTTTGATGGAATTATATTATTAGTGTTTGTGAAATGCTGATGAATGCCCCTAAACTGGCTGTTGCCTACCTCATCCCAGCAGTATTTTCTGCAAAAAGAAAGAATTCTCCTTCTCTGCCCTATCAAGCATCAGTGGACAGCAGGGGCCAGGCATTGTGATTAGTGTTGGTGTTCAAATCCAGGGACTTTACTCTGAACTCGAATTATGCTGTACACCGCACTCCAGCACTAAAGCTAGTGGAGAGGGCTGCAGGGGGTGCGGTCCACAGACACGTCACATGACTGATGCTTGGAAGGAGGAAGCTTCAGAATCACCTAAAACATGACGTGGAGCACAACTTTTTGAGATGAGAAAGAGGGACACAAGCCACACCCCGGCCACACCCCGGCCACACCCCTGATAATGCCCCTGTCACCCCCCTAGTCTCATATACCATAAAGATTTCATGAGAAAAATATTTTGTTTTATAATTCAAACCACACTGGTCCTTTCTATCCTGGCTCATTTTCCTTCATATTAACATTTTAAAATTAATAATACATACATTTAAAGGATGGGAATAAAGTTTAGAGTCAATCAAACACATTTTTAGTAGAGAAATATATAGCCTTACATAGAAAGAGGGACAAAGTCCTGAAAGAGGGACAAATGATGAGGAAAGAGGGAAAGAGGGACAGGGCTCCCAAACAGGGCCTGTCCCTCCGAAAGAGGGACAGTTGGGAGCTATGCCATAGCAGTACGGTGAACAGCATAAATTGGATTTCCTAATGAAGAAACCCAGATTTGAACACTTACACAAACTGTAAAACTTCCCATCACTCCCTATGAAAGACTCATAAGTCACTCTCAGGTATATACTGACATATCCTGCTACATTTCTGCATCTGAGGAAAGTAGTGCAACACCCAACAGGTAATCCTAACATACATCACTGCTTGTGCAGCTAAAAAGAGAATCATTTACAGGCGTCAGCCTTTTTTTAGGCTTGTGAAGAGAATCTGCAGAAACACAGGGACAACATACAAACCCCATGCAGATACCGACCATGACAATAGTGAGAAGCCAAAGGGCCCAAAGCTGCAAGGCACACATGCTACCCATCTGCCATTTCAATCATAAGCTCATCTTCTATCGCCCGGTCTTGTAACCTTCTGCTTTAATACTATTACACACAGTTGATGCAGCTAAATTTAAATTGTCATTGATTGTCTATGATCTATTTATAGAGCCTACAAATGAACACATTCTGAGACACTGGATTACAAAACCTTACATTGTACAGTTCATTTCCCTGCCCTTTCACAGTCTTAATAGGGTTTTTCTAGACAATTAGCCTGGCATTTGTTAACAATTCAGCTTCTCTAGATAGACGCTGAGAGCGGGTTAGCTAGGATTCTGTCCAAACAGATAATGAAACCTTGTCGTCTATCTTTTAATGGTCAGCAGAAGTAAACTGCTAGAGTTACAGGCCCTGTGTATGCAGGCAAGGTGAGCCGGCTGTCTCGGGAGATAGCTACAGAGGGTGGAAACTTGATAGAGCAATTCTTACTTGTGTCAGTGGGATATATGAGGACAGTGCAAGAATCACTGTAGTGACAGATGGTTTGCCTCTGCTCCATAGCGATCCACTACTTATATATTGGAGAAGAGTACCCATGCTGCTTCAGTGAGGGCGGGACTACATGTGCAGATTGTATGCACTGAATGGTGTAAGGTGTCGGTGTGTTACTAAAAAATGGTTTTAACGTTAACACTCTTTTGTTGGTGTGCTTGAGGGGCCTTTAACACTGGCAGGTAATTCCTGCATTGCATTACCCTCTTTTACACTTTTTGCGGTCCGTGGGAAGTATTCGAGCTGACGCAAGGCGCATTACCACACGCACTGTGTTTAAAGGACACCCGAGGTGAAAATAAACTAATTAAATAAACAGACCTACAACATCTTGCTGCAGATGGAGTTACTGTGTATCGTCCAACCATTCAGCACACTTTACACAAGGAGATGCTGTATGCAAGAGTGATGCAGAGGAAGCCTCCTCTCTGCCCACAGAACAAACAGAGCCGATTTAGGTATGCTAAAGCACATTTGGACAAGCCAGCTTCATTTTGGAAAAGGTGCAGTGGACTGATGAAACTAAAATGGAGTTATTTGGGCATAACAAGGGGTGTTATGCATGGAGGGAAAAAAAACACAGCATTACAAGAAAAACGTCTGCTACCTACAGTGAAATATGGTAGTGGTTCCATCATGTTGTGGGGCTGTGCGGACAGTGCAGGGACTTGGAATCTTGTCAAAGTTGAGGGATGCATGGATTCCACTCAATGTCAGCAGATTCTGGAGACCAATGTCCGGGAATCAGTGACAAAGCAGAAGCTGATATTTCAACAAGACAACAACCCTAAACACTGCTCAAAATCCAGTAAGGCATTTATGCAGAGGAACAAGTACAATGGTCTGGAATAACCATCTCAGTCCCCAGACCTGAATATAATTTAAAATATGTGCTGTGAGTTAAAGAGAGCTGTCCATGCTCGGAAGCCATCAAGTCTGAATGAACTAGAGATGTTTTGTAAAGAGGAATGGTCCAAAATACCTTCAACCAGAATCCAGACTCTCATTGGAACCTACAGGAAGCGTTTAGAAGCTGTAATTTCTGCAAAAGGAGGATCTACTAAATATTGATTTCATGTTTTATTGTGGTGCCCAAATGTATGCACCTGCCTAATGTTGTTAAAACATTTATTGCACACTTTCTGTAAATCCAATAAACTTCATTTCACTTCTCAAATATCACTGTGTGTGTCACCTATATGATATATTTAACTGACATTTTTTATGGTAACAACCAACAATTTATACAGGAAAATCATGATGATTAACAAGGTTTCCCAAACTTTCGCATCCCAAACATATTCCACAGCTTTAGTTTATATTTAAATCTACTTTTTAAGTGTTTACAGTTTTATTTTTTGCTCAATGACACATTCATTGAAGTATACCAGAGCTAAAATCTATGAACTATTGACCCCTTTTTTCTCTTTCCTGCTCTCAGAAGCCATTTTCTGCTAGGAAAGTGTTTTATAGTTGTAATTTCTTATCAGTGAGGGTCATACTATAGTCTGAAACAGTCCTGACTCAGACAGGGACTGTCACTTACATACCTGATGTTTACCTCTTTCAGGCTGAGAAAGAAAGAAAGGAACACAGCATAGTTATTTGTGTGCTTGGCACTGTACATACAAATGTCTAGCTCAGGCATGGGCAAACTCGGCCCTCCAGCTGTTACAGAACTACAAGTCCCACAATGCATTGCAGGAGTCTGACAGCCACAGTCATGACTCATAAAGGCAAATGCATTGTGGGACTTGTAGTTCCGTAACAGCTGGAGGGCCGAGTTTGCCCATGCCTGGTCTAGCTCATCATGTCACATGTCACCTCGGGTATCCTTTAATGTACAGTGCTTGGGGTAATGGAATTGTATGGGCGACGCACATAGTATAAATGATGGAGCGGGAAACCCAGTGACGTACAGGAAGTATGTCACTGAGTGTGTGGGGGAGTGTTATACATATGACCCTGTACTCTGCTGCAGGGTCATATGAGTGAGGTTTTTTGTGTTGCAATGCGGCAGGATCATCTCATTGCACCACAACGCAAGACATGTGCAAAACCGGCCCCAAGGTTACATGAAATAATTTCACCAGGTGTGGGGGAGTGGACCAACAGATAAACTGTTATTAAGATGCCAAACAAAACTGAAATACTTACATAAAAGATTGACGCTAGTTTCACACTGGGGCATTGAATTGCATTGAGTTATACACATAGCGCAATGCAAAGCAACCAAACTATACAACATGTGCGGTGCCGAGCAATGTAAAACATGCAAAGAAGCAATTGATGGCCAAATATATGCAACTTTAAGGTTGCACATATGCGCCTCCACCTTTCTAGTGCACATTGGAGGGAAAAAGGAAGGTGTTTGTTCAGGGGCTGCATATTTAATTTATAAGGTATTTATTCTTTGTCCTTTTCATACTGAAATAGCACCCAACTTTTTGCAGAACCTCAGTCGTAACGTATTAATATGCATGTACAAGTACTAGGGATGGTTCTAGCTACAATTGTTATCCTGGACAAAAATTAGCATGCCCCCCCCCCCCCTCCTCCCCCAGGGGACCACTATTACCTTGTAGGGAGGTCTGCCAAAATCTATCCAAATATCCATCGGCCAGACATGTTACAGTGTGGATTTTCCTCCGATTCCATGAAATTATCAAATCAGATGGTCGATCAATCCAAAAAAAATCACCTGACATGTGGCCACCTTTAGTCCAGCAACTAAATGTGAAACAGAATGAGAAAAAAAATTCCTAGAACTTTACATCCCACTCCAAGAGTATGCAAGTGGATAATGACTGAGCTGGAAGGTCAGGAGTAGGCGGCATCCATGGTGTTTATCAGAAAATAAGGTCGAAAAAAGGCCACTTCATTTCCATGATTGGAGTGTGCTTGACTAGATTTATACACAAGGAAAGACAGAGACTGCTTCCTTATGCCTAAGTCATTGAAGCTTACTGCTAACACCCTAAAGACATATTCCAAGATGTAATAAACCGGTCTCTAAAATAGTATCCGCTATTGCAATTCATTTTTCAACATTCTCTTTCTGATTGCTGATAGGAAAGCAAACTTTTGTTCTTATTAGCATCTTAGTAAGGGGGCTTTTAGGACCATTGTAGTCCCTTACACACTCCAATGAGTTCTGGGTCACCATGAGCTTGCTGGTTAGTCTGTGCCTCTCGGATCCACAAGCCCTACTCCATAGAGCCAAATTAATCCATGCCATGCACTGATGAGGATCAAACAATCTGAAACAGTCTGTATGCATGTTGGATTATTATGGCTCTGTACAAATTAACAAGCTGACACATCATTGCATTCCAGCGGTTCTGGAGGTGTGTTTAGCTTCTAAGGGTACAATGGTTAATTTGCATATATTCAGCAGTGTTGCACTGGGAGACATCTCAAGCTCACTCCAACCTGAATTATCGCAAATTCTTTCTGTTTTAGGAAAGCAAACTTTTGTTTCTCTTGCTGATAATGTGATACAAAAACAGCTTTATTTGGTCTGGAACAAAAAATAAAGTGTTCAGGTGTAAGTTATAATAGACTTCAAGAAGGCTTCTACATTTTATGAACTGAAAGAAAAGCACGGACTCCGGCACTCCACAGGAACTCTTCTTTTATTGAGGCCACAAAGCAACAAATACAGAAAGAAAGCCCCTACTGTCTACAGCTGTTTCGCGTGAAGTTCACGCCTCTTCAGGACACGTGGGGCCTGTCAACCTTACTTCCTACCCCACCTATAAACAGGTAACCCCTCCCTCTTACCCACCTCTCTCTCACAGGGCAGGGTCAGGGGGGGGGGGGGTCAATATAAGATCAGGAACATAGGTGGCAGTGTAGTCTATACAAAAATTCCTGTAACAGACCTATTTAAAAAAGGCATTAGCCTCATCCCTCTCATTGAAACCCAGATTCCCCAAAGCCTCAGTATGATAGATCATCCATGCTTCCCTCTTTGAGAGCCTATCATCTCTCAACCCCCCTCTGCGGTCGCTCTGTACGACCTCCAAACCAGCAAAGGAGAGACAATCTGCGTTACCACAATGGGCCTCATTTACATGTTCTATCAATCGGGTAGCACCTACCCCATTTTTGATAGATCTTTTATGTTGAAGAAATCTCTCCTTCAGTGGCTGGACCGTCCTGCCAATATAGTAGCGGCCACAGGGACACCACACACAGTAAACGACAAACCGAGTACGGCAATTGATGAATTCTCTGATTTTCCAGGTAATCGGGCCAATCTGTACTGCCTTACCCTTTTTAATAAAGCGGCAGGCACTACAGTGCCCACAACCATAATTCCCCTCCCACTTTCTTTTAGTCAACCAGTTACCAGACTCTTCCTCCTTTTTTATGTCACTATGCATCAACATTCTCCTGATTGTTTTACCCCTCCTAAAGCTGACCCTCGGGGGAGATTCGGTTATGTCCTTCAGGTGTTTATCTAATCTAAGAATTTTCCATTGATTGCGGACCGCTTGTCTAATCTTTTCAGAAAGTGGGGAATAATCAAATACAAAATTACACCGATTGCTTGTAGATCGCAACCGATTTTTCCTTGTGAGTAACTGTTCTCTTGGAACCTACTTTCTACCTTCTACATTTTATGTTAAGCAATTTCTTCGTGCCAAACTTGTTACTATGGCCCATTTTTACTTACTGAACTTTTTTGCGACACTGACAAGTATTTCTAGATAAAATTTGCCTTTAGACATTTCTGTGAATTCAGCGGCAGATTTCAGGGGGAAATTGCATTCAAGAATACCACTAACTTTAGTGGTTAATAAAGAGCAAAGCCACCATTAATGCTACACCAAATTTGCTACGAATGTTATGGAGAACAGTGGGAATGAGGGAAAATATATTTCAAAAAGACTTTGTAGTTTTTGAGAAAATCGATTTTAAAGATACAATACACAGCCACAATACTGTTGTATAAGGATCCCTGGCAAATATACCTGTAATTGCAAATACAATTTTAAAAAATTACAAAAAAACCCTTTTAACCCCTTGTCACTTATGAATGTTGAGTCCAGACCGTATGTGGCTCTGCACCCTGAGCCATACCAGTCATCGTGGTCCATGATATGGGGGGGGGGGGGGGCTGGAAGAAAGGGGCAGCAAAGCTTTCCCCGCTCCTCCAGAGCCCTTGTCCATACCATGGACAAAGGGGATCTTTCCCACCTCCGGTGCCTGGAAGCACGTGGAGGTGCACACCCGGGGGGGAGGGGGTTCATAGTGGCATCCCCACAGTGACCCCCAGATGCCCACCTTTCTAAGAGGTAATGTGCATAGGGGTATTTTCACAAGACTTGATTGAAAATTCCCGACAAACAACACCCACAAACTCTGTGCCACTCCACTGCTGGGACCATTACACTACACAGTACACAGTAGCTGAATGCTGGTGCAAAATAGTGGCAAATAAGGGGTGGTCAGTGTTTGGGTGGTTAGTGTTAGGCATAGATAGAAAGGGTTTGTGTGACAGACAGTTCAGGTACAGATAACAATAGTAGAATATTGGCAAAATTACTGATATACTGCTACCCCTATCTAGCACAGATTTCTCCATATGCCTTTTATGCATAGGTGCATTTGCTGTAACCACTTTAACTCCCTGGACAGCTTCATAATTTACAATTATTGAAAAGTGTTCACTACCTGTTTAAGTGGATATTTGAAAGATGGAAAGAAAAAGACCATTTAGTTTTGACCTCTATATTACAGGGATTAACAAAACTCCATCATTTAAGCTTACTTACTTTATTTTTATACGAATATAAAGCCCAGCCAATCCTGCTGAATTTTCTTTAGCGATAGCTGAGTATATTGGGTAGGTTTCCTCTGAAACAGAATCTATGTAACACATACTGCCTATTCTATCTCCTGCAAAAACATCCCCACAGTCTTGCTAATATAACATTCCTGAAGAAATGCCACACATACTACACATAGTGGAAATGTTCCCCATTTTCAGCACTGACACAGCAAGCTTAGACTGTCTGATCCATTCCTTCTGTTAGCTTACATTTCTGCAGCCAAACAACCAACGCCAACATTTCCAAGCCATATAGACACAAGGAAGCTGCACACAGCTATGACTGGAGGGGAAACAAACAGTTCTGCAGAAAATCCCTTTCATTTTTTTTCCACGCGGATAATCTTGTCATTAAGCCCTTGGTGTGATGCATAAGATCAGATTCATTTCTCATTATCGGGCTGTTTGGGCAGAGTACATAACAAATTAAATGAGTTTAGATGGACAAGCATGTCGTCTGCTGGTAGCCAAACATGCTAGTTACAACTGACAATATAATAGCTATCTCTGTCAAAGTAAAATGAAAATATATAAAAAAAAAATATGTATAACATTAAAGGGAACCTGAAGCGAGTAAAATTATTTAAAATAAAGACATGACGTAGCTGCAAATGAATATTACATACTTATCTCGCCATCAGTTCCACTCAGAAGCTCACCATTTTCTTCTTACAGCCATCCCTTCCAGTTCTGACAATATTTTGTCAGAACTGAAATATACCAGTTGCTGTCAATTATATATCAGCAGCTTTCATTTACAAGTGAATGTGCAAGGTAATGTCCATGTTTCCCTATGGCTCAAGTGGCTGTTGTTACAGTTTAACAGTGTGCTGACAAGGAAGCTGTTATGGGGTAATGGCCATTTTTAAAATGGAGGATGGAGAATTCTGTTGATCACAGTGGACAAATGGGACCCAGGCGAGGAGAAATAGATTGAGGAGTAGACTACACAGGAGGTAAGTAAGACCTGTGTGTGGTTATTTTGAATTTGTATTTTCAGTTCAGGTTCTCTTTAAATAAAAAACTCTTTTTATTCAGTTACATCTGTATTTTTAATGTATTGATTAACCATTTAACAGCCAATTTATTTAAACGCTTGCAAGTTTTTTTTATTAATTTATTTGTTACATTTTCTTGCGTCTAGTAAGAAGAGTACTAGCATTACTGTAATGTGTATTTATGGCCACTTGTCCCTAGGGGGCAGTGTGAGCCAATAACACTTGCAAGCCTCACACCGGCGCACTTCCTCCTTCCGGCTTGAAGGAGGAAGTGCGCCAGTGTGAGGCTTGCAATGCGAACGATAGGACGCGTGCAAGCCCTTTGGAACGCAGGGCGGACGGCGGAATTATGGGTAAATAACCCCTTGTATCCCCGCCGCACACCTGCGCCAATTAAACCTCATTTACTTCACGAGTAATCACTCGTGAGAGCATCTGGTGAGCATCCCTGTTTACAAATATTTTGTTGTTGCACTTAGAACATGCCTGTTTTCACTTTTTGTATTTCAAGAAAAAACAGTGCTTTGCATATGCAAATGAGGCAGTCCAACTGAACTGGAATTCAGCCACAGCTCAGAGAAGAATAAATAAAAGTCAAAACACTTTTATCTAGCTAAACTGATAACAACAGAGTGCTTAAAAGTGCAAAGCTAATCATTTATTTTTGCTGGGAGCTGAATGAACTAGATTTTGGCATTGTAAATGGCTGATAAACTTCAGAGATCAGACTAAACCTCTGAAAATGAAAATAGGAATATGAGAAACCAGAAAAAGATATATATATTCGTATATAACAGTGTTGGGCAGCTACATGAACGCAAAAAATAAAAATATGCAATGTTGACAAGTACAGTATAACATATGCTTCAAAAAAATAAACTTTTTTTACATATTAAAGCTATGAACCCTTAAAAGTAGCATGATCTTTCAGTGGTAATCAACAACAGATGGCAAATAACACATACTATATATTTTTTGAAGTGAAGAAATTTAACATTGAATATTTTAATCGCCAACTGGATGCTTTTGCAATATCAAATTATGTGATATCAGTAAATGTGGGCAGCATAGTGATGTAGAGTTTAATGCTCTCGCCTTGCAGCACTGGCTCCCCAGTTTGAATCCCAGACAGGATTTTACCTCCTTTTTTTCTCACAAATAAAGCTTTCTTTTGGAGGTATTTGATTGCTACTGCGATTTGTAGTTTTTTCTTAATTAATAAAAAAAAAAATCCTCACATTTTTGTAAAAAAAAACTTCATTTTTTTATTTCCCTCTCTCACCCCCTAAATTGGCCCTAGACTACATTACATACACTACACTATACATACATAAACATATGCCTATGTAAGGGATTACATTGTGAGCCCCTCCAGGGGACAGTTAAGTGACAAGGCTATACTCTGTGCAGCGCTGCGGGAGATGTCAGCGCTACATAAATACTTTTTTATTAAATAAAGTAAACAGCCTTCCAGTGCTGATCGCAGGCTGGCAGGCTGATCGCTGGGGTCCGCTGTGCTGGCAGACGGCAGCGAGCAATCGAGCGAGCTCACATCAAATATCGTTCCTTGCAAGATGACGCATCTATGCATCACAGAGGAATGAGAGAGCCATTCTCCCACCACAATCCTGTGTTAGGCGGTCGGGAGGTGTTAAATTAATTTACATATTATTTGTGTTAAAACAATATCTTTGATATAGCTACTGGTCCATCAACCTCTTTAAGGGAAGGCACAAGAAAAAAAAATATATGGTAGTTTTGAAAAGAGTGGGAAGCGACTTCAACACTTTTTATTTACATACATTTTTTATTTATACATTTTTTATTGTTGTTTTATGTCCCTGAGTGCAATGATTTCTTTCCACACGCATTTTTTGTAGCTTAGGAAAGGTAAGAATCCTCAATTTTTTTAATATAAAATTATTTTTTGACAACTTTTTTTTACATTTTTTTAAATTATTAAAACTGTGGAAACACAAACATGGAATAATCATGAGTAGCTTGTCTTCAATAACTCCAGTATTGGCATAGCATATACCTGTTTTTTGGCTGTCTTCTGGCCAAACAACTCTGGCCATTACCATATTTAAAAAAAAAAAGTTGGAACATATACAAATGTAATAGAGGCCCAAAAACATATTTGCAGTTCAAGGCAGACATGTCTTAAGAATCATACTGGATTGCAAATGGTACATATAAGTTGTAAAGCTAGTAAGCTGTCTAAGCAGTGATTAATTTTGATTCCGTCAATTATGACTTCAGAGTGGGAATTCTGATTCTTGAGGTTGTATGTGCATGTCAAGTGACAGGCAGCCTATTGGGACAATCAAAGTGTGGGGATAATGTACTTTTTTCCATTGCAAAATGTTAAAAAAAAATCAAAGATGAATTTTTTTTTTCCTAGGAGAAAACTCAGGTGAAAAAGTGAATTGCAAATGGCCCCTTAACTCTGATAAGGCATGCTATTTGTCTTAGTGAATCAAGCCCATTGATTTTTACCCTAAGAGAAAGATGCAAGCTACTGGGCCTGGACTTAACAAACACACTTGGAATCTATAATGGGAAGTATCTGTGTAGCCCTAACAGTGATCATATATATTGATTTTCTTTGTTGATTATGCAATATTTAATGTCTTTAACATGCCTTAGCATAAGGCTCCCACAGGTTGTACCAAGACATATATTGCATATCGGTAGTGATGTGTATTGTGGGAAACCAAAGTTGCTCACTTAAAAGCTGAATTATCGCAACATTATATTATGTCAGTGTACTGTTTATTATTATTATTATTATTATTATTATTGATTTATAAAGCGCCAACATATTCCGTGGCGCTGTACAAGGTAAGAAACAAACATGGGGTACATAATACAGACAATGGTGTACTCTAATCTACAAGATACATAATTAGTGACAAAATACAAAAAAATGATACAGCATACAGAATACAAAATACAGAAGTGGTAATGACAGTGATAAAAGTAACACAGGGCCGGCTTTTGACCTGAGCGACCGGTGCGTTCGCTCAGGGCGTTGGCTTCCAGGGGGCGCTCCTGTCCCCTGGCCGCATGTATTGATATGGAGGCTGCCGCTGCGGGCCCCGGCTGGGTCCTCTCGCTCCGCCCCCTGGTGCCGCTGCTGGGGGCAAACATGTCCGTGATGGAGGGGGGAGCCGCAGCGCGGGGAGGGCATCCTGACCTCTCCCTCCCTTCCTCTCCGGGCCACCCTCCGTGCTCCCCCCTCTGATCTGATGCAAACTGCAGCAGAGATAACAACTCACCTCCCTGGTTCCGATCGCCGGCGCCTCTCACTTGCCGCTGGTCTCTTCTACATACATAGTCACTGATACACACTAAACTTCCTGCTTAACAAGAAGTTTAGTGTGTATCAGTAAATATGTAGAAGAGAGTAGACCAGCGGCAAATGAGAGGCTCTGGCAATCGGAACCAGGGAGGTGAGTTGTTATCTCTGCTGCAGTCTGCATCGGATCGGAGGGCGGAGCACGGAGGGTGGCCCGGAGAGGAAGGGAGGGAGAAGTCTGGCTGCCCTCCCCGCGGCTCCCCCTCCACTATGAGGGGAGGGCACCTACCTACCTACCTACCTACTCTATACTGGGGGCAGCTACCTATCTAGCCAATACTGGGGGCACCTACCTATCTAACCTATACTGGAGGGCAGCTACCTATCTAACCTATACTGGGGGCGGTTACCTATCTAGCCAATACTGGGGGCACCTACCTATACTGGGGGGCAGCTACCTATCTAACCTATACTGGGGGCACCTATCTAAGTATATTGGGGGCAGCTACCTATCTAACCTATACTGAGGGCAGCTACCTATCTAACCTATACTGGAGGCAACTACCTATCTAACCTATACTGGGGGCAGCTACCTATCTAATCTATACTGGGGCAGCTACCTATCTAACCTATACTGGGGGTGGCTACCTATCTAGCAAATACTGGGGGCACCTACCTATACTGGGGGGCAGCTACCTATCTAACCTATACTGGGGGCACCTATCTAAGTATACTGGGGGCAGCTACCTATCTAACCTATACTGGGGGCAGCTACTTATCTAACCTATACTGGAGGCAACTACCTATCTAACCTATACTGGGGGCAGCTACCTATCTAATCTATACTGGGGCAGCTACCTATCTAACCTATATTGCAGGTACCTATCTATCTAACCTGTACTGGGGGCACCTACCTATCTAACCTATAGCTAGGACAAATGCCTACCTAACCTATACTGGGGCAAGTATACTAGCTACCTATACTGGGGGCACCTACCTGGCTAACCTATACTGGGGGGGGGGATCTATAGCTGGCTACCTTTACTGGGTCACCTATGCCTGGCTACCTATACTGGGGGCACTTATAGCTATATGTCAGGAATCAGGATGGACGGAGGCACGCTGAGCCTCAGGCTGCTGCAGAGAAGCGCGCAGCACGTGTGCAACTCAGCCGTGACAATATCCTGAGTGACGACGAGTCCTTCTCTCCTGCTCTCAGAATCCTGGCACCTACACTGGCACTAAGCCCCCCCCCCATTAGTGTATGTGTGTGGTGCACTCACACGCGAAGAGGATGAATGTGGGGGGGGGCACCAAAATCTGGTTACGCTCAGGGTGCTGTGAAACCTAAGGCCGGCCCTGAAGTAACATGAGTATTATTATTATTATTATTATTGATTTATAAAGCGCCAACATATTCCGTGGCACTGTACAAAGTAAGAAACAAACATGGGGTACGTAATACAGACAATGGTGTACACTAATATACAAGATACATAATTAGTGACAAAATACAAAAAATGATACAGCATACAGAGTACAAAATACAGAAGTGGTAATGACATTGATAAAAGTAACATGATAAATAAAATGTATAATGATTTCCAAGACACAAAAGGGGGAGAGAGCCCTGCCCTTGCGAGCTTACAATCTAAAGGGAATGGGGGGAAACAAGAGGAGGGGTAGTATACGATAAAATATATAAAGGCAGTGTGTTTTAGGATACCTAGTAGGAGTGCAATTTGGTCTTAGGACAAAGGGAAGTGGCCTAGGGTAGCGCATATGCTTGTCGGAACAAATGAGTTTTTAGAGAGCGTTTAAAAGTAACAAAGGTTGGCGAGTGACGGATGTGTTGTGGGAGGGGATTCCAGAGAAGGGGTGCAGAGCGTGCAAAATCTTGTAAGCGGGAATGTGAGGAGGTGATTCTAGAGAAGGACAACAGAAGATCGTGTGCAGATCTGAGATTGCGATTGGGTTTGTATCTGGAAATTAGTGATGATATGTACCGGGGAGAGAGATTGTGGAGAGCTTTGTAGATTAGGGTTAGGGGTTTGAACTGGATCCTCTGGTTAATTGGCAGCCAGTGAAGAGCTTGACAGAGAGGGTCAGCAGAGGAAGATCGAGAAGAAAGATGAATGAGACGAGCAGCTGAGTTCAGTACCGACTGGAGCGGGGCCAGTTTGTTAGAAGGTAGTCCACAAAGCAGTACATTGCAGTAGTCCAGACGAGAAGTTATAAGAGCATGTATTAACATTTTGGTTGTGTCTTGAGTGAGAAAGGGACGGATGCGAGATATATTTTTGAGTTGGAGATGGCAGGAGCTGGTTATGGAGTGAACATGAGGAATAAAAGAGAGAGAAGAGTCGAATATTACCCCCAAGCACCGTGCTTTGGGAACTGAAGTGATGGGAGTGTTATTAACATTTATAGTTACTTCAGGCAGAGAGGTGGCCAGAGACGGTGGAAAAATTATTAGTTCCGTTTTACTCATATTAAGTTTTACGAAGCGAGAGGACACGAAGGAGGATATAGCATCAGCCCTTATCTGGAACTCTCTTCCACAGCCTGTACGTCATGCTCCAAACCTGGACATCTTCAAACGCACTCTTAAAACACACCTTTTCAGACAAGCTTATAACATTCTATAGCCCTTTATTTACTTATTTGTCACAATGTAATCAGAGGCAAAGAATCACTGCCTCATCCATCCTCCACCCCCTTACCTAGTGTGTCCCCCACTACCCATTAGATTGTAAGCTCGCAAGGGCAGGGTCATCCTCCTAATGTTTACTGTCTTTGTAACAATATTTGTGCTGCTTGGAACTCTGCTGTATATTTGTTAGCTGTATCTATGTTCCCCTTGTCGTCTTATTGTGCTTTGTAAAGCGCTGCGGAATATGTTGGCGCTATATAAATAAAAAATAATAATAATAATAATATAGCAGACAAGCAGTCAGGAACACGTTTGAGGAGGGAGTTAAGGTCTGGGTCTGAGAGGTACAGTTGCATATCGTCTGCATACAGGTGGTATTGAAAACCGAATGAGTTGATTAAGTCACCAAGACCGTGCATGTAGATGGAAAAGAGGAGGGGACCAAGGACAGAGCCTTGAGGAACCCCGACAGACAAAGCATGAGGAGAAGAGATCTGATCTGAGTAGGAGACTGTGAAGGACCTTCCAGAGAGGTAGGAAGATAACCATGTGAGAGCAAGGCCCTTTATTCCTACATTTGAAAGTATTCGTAAGAGTAAGGTGTGGTCAACCGTATCAAATGCTGATGACAGTTTAAAAAGGATGAGTATGGAGAATTGACCTTTGGATTTGGCTGTAAGGAGGTCATTGGCCACTTTAGTAAGGGCCGTTTCCGTGGAGTGGTTGGAGCGAAAGCCAGACTGGAACTGATCAAGTAGGGAGTTGACTGATAAATAATGGCTTAATTCTGCATGTATGTGGCGTTCAATTAGTTTGGATGCAAATGGGAGAAGTGAGACTGGGCGGTAGTTGGCGAGTGTGGTAGGATCTAGAGATGTTTTTTTAAGTAGCCTTTTTGAGTGGCGACGGAAAGATGCCAGTGGAGAGGGACAGGTTGAATAGCGATGTTAGTGCAGGCATGAGAGATGAGGATAGCTGTGGAATGAAATGGGAGGGAATAGGATCCAAAGAACAAGTGGTTAGATTAGCTTTGGATATTATAGAGGAGAGAGAATGTTCAGAGAGTGGAGAGAAGGCAGTTAGAGAGCAGTCAGAGAGGTGTGGAGGTGGGATTTGAGGGTTGCGTGGAGAATTCACTTCTGATTTTATCAATTTTATCAGTGAAGTATGTTGCAAATTCTTCAGCTGATAAGCAAGATGAAGGAGGAGGAGGAGGGGGATCTAGAACAGAGTTGAAGGTGCTACACAAGCGTTTTGGATTGTGTACTTGGGCGGATATTAGGGAGGAAAAATAGGCCTGTTTTGCCACAGAGAGTGCGTTTCTGAAGTTGTTCAAAGCTATTTTATATGCGATGAAGTCCTTTCCGCTGCTCTAGAGCATCTTTTTAACTGTTTAGTGTCTTTGGTCATCCAGGGTTCGGCGACTGACACGGTGAGGGCGGACATTGACGAGGGGGGCGAAGTCATCCATGCCTTTTGTAATGGAGCTGTTGTAGTGTATAGCAGCTGAGTCTGGGTCAGTGAAAGATTGTGTGAAGAGAGGTGTCAGGGCATCAGTGATGGATTGCATGTCTAGATTGTGATAGTTTCTGCGAATATGTGAGCGTGCTTGTGACAGAGTGGTAGGAAGAGAGGAGGAGAGAGAGAAGCTAAGTAGGTTATGGTCAGATAGTGGTAGTGGATCATTAGTAAAGTCAGTGACAGAGCAGAGACGAGTGAATACGAGGTCAAGCGTATGGCCATTAGTGTGGGTTGAGGTAGAGGACCACTGAGAAAAAGCCATAGGAGGAAGTGAGTGAAAGAAGTTTGTTGGAGACAGCGTTCTTGGTGTCAATAGGAATGTTAAAATCACCCATAATGATGGTAGGGATGTCAGAGGACAGGAACTGGAGAAGCCAGGCAGAGAAATGATCTAAGAAAACAGAAGCAGGGACTGGAGGGCGGTAAATAACTGCAATCTGGAGGTTTGAGGGTGAGTATAGTCGGACTGCATGATGAATAAAATGTATAATGATTTCCAAGACACAAAACGGGGAGAGAGCCCTGCCCTTGCGAGCTTACAATCTAAAGGGAATGGGGGGGAATGTTAATGAATTTTGGCTGTAAAGATTCCCATTCTCACCACTTTTTATGGAATATGATGGACTACCTAAATTATCCATTCAAAGTCACTAAGTTTACACTCCTGCTACATAGATTTGGTAAGAATGTACAATCAAGATTGTGTCACCGATGGGCACGTTTAGTGGATTTTGCCTGTTAATGGATCTTAACTATCAGTGGAAGCTGAATAAGGACCTAAGCACACTACAACTCAGAGCTCAGATACAGTTAGCAAGGAGGTTTCACTTACATGCATACTCCACAGACAGGCAGACTCCACAGACAGACAACTCTTGTTGACAACTATTGTTGACAGAAAGATTGAACCATAGCTCCCAAGTGTCCCACTTTTGGAGGGACAGTCCCTCTTTTGAAACCAAATCCCTCTGTTCCTCGTTCTTCCCCATTGTCCCTCTTTCGGGATTGATGTACTGATCTATGTAAATCAATGTATTTTTTGTGAAAAATGTGTTTAATTTACTCTAAACTTTATTACCATCCTTTAAATGGATATATATTTTTTATTTTAAAATGTTAATATGAAGGAAAATGAACCAGGATAAAAAGGACCAGTGTGGTTTGAATTATAAAACAACATATTTTTCCTGTGAAATCTTTATTGTATGCGTGACTAAGGGTGTGATGGCGATGGGGTCAGGGGTGTGGCAGGGGTGTGGCTTAAGCATCCCTTTTCTTATCTCAAACAGTTGGGAGGTATGGATTCAACTGTTAGAGCCTGAGCACACTAAAGCACTTTGGTCCGTTTTTCAGCAACTCATCAATGTTACAGATGCTGAAAAGCGGAGAGAAGTCCGTTAGCGTACTCATGCCCTAACAGTGTAATCTATCTGTCAACAACAGTTGTCTGTCAGTGGAGTGTGCCTGTCTGTGGAATATGCATGTCAGTGGAACCTCCTTGTTAACTGTATCTGCCTATGAGTGCCATTTATCATTCAATGGACTCTACCTGTCAACGGCCAACAATATTTGCTTGTCAGTAGTAAGTGTCTGCCTATCTCTGTTGGTTCAGTTGGTTCAGGCTTTGAAACTGATCATGCGGCCGATGATTTTTTTGAATGAGTTATCTTTCTGTCTTAGGCCTCTTTTCCGCAGCTGGCTGAACTGCTCATTTTATTGGGCGGTTCAGCCTCGTTGCTGCCAGCCCCAATCGCCATTGAGCTACAATTACATGCAGCCAAATAGCAGCATTTGTTAACAACATGTGTGTCACGTTTGACATGTGGTGGTGTTACCTGACAGGAAATAAAAAGTCTCATGTCGCAAATGAGGACAGCAACTGCCACGCTCAGATGCCACTCCATGGGGGAGGGAAGCCCTTTCTACTGCCATGCCAAGCACTAGCAAACACCCAGCCAGTGGATAGGAGATGCTGACAGGGGGTGAATTCTACCTTCAGCTTCCCGTGGTAAAAAGGCATTATAAAAGTAACACATTTTCCCTTCAGATTTTTATGGTATTGTAAAAACAGGTGTTGACAGAAATGGTAAGAGAAGCAGTGTTCCTCTGAGACTGAAGACTCCTGTACTTAGTTCTGTCAAGTTTCGTTACAGACACCTGAAAGGAGAGGCATATGGAGGCTGCCATATGTATTTCCATTTAAATAATGCACATTGTCTGTCTGTCCTGCTGATCCTCTGCCTCTAATACTTTTAGCCATTGCCCTTGAACAAGCATGCAGATCAGATGCTTCTGACCGAAGCCTACTAGATTAGCTGCATGTTTTTTTCAGGTGTGTGATTAAGACACTACTGCAGCCAAATCGATCAGCACGCAACTGGTGTTATTTAGAAGAACATAAATATGGCAGCCTACATATATCTCTCACTTCAGGTGCCCTTTAAGTCAGGTCTCAAAATGTCTTTTACAGGCTTAGGGAACTGGGAATAGTGTGAAGAAATCACCACCTCACCCACTATAAGAAATTCAGTTAGATATGCTGCGTCATAACAAGCTCAGTTTTATACTGTTGTTAGGCAGTGGGACTGTCTGTCTTATTTTATACACAGATTCGGGATTGATATTTTGTAGGTTTTGTCTCTAAACCATCAATTCAGCTTCCAGTAGAAATCGCACTAGCTTGTGTACAACGCCACTGTATGAAAGCCTAGCCTTGAGCATATCTGAATAGTCTCAAGGCTAGTCACTGAGGAGATGAAGCAAGCTACCATAAAACACTGTGATGACGACTGTTCTATACAATTAGCTGAACAGGCGTAATAAAGGCCTGATGGCTTTTTAGTCAGCGGCACGGAATTCAGCCACGTTTCCATAAAATATCTACTTGCTTGACGATCTAAATGAGATGACATGAAGAGCTCTCATCTCGCAGCGCCTGTGCAGTGCATAAAGAACATGCTGATGGGCGGGTGTGCGACTGTCACAGCCATCTAAGCTGTCACGGGCTGCCGGCTGTGTAATTAACGATTGATGAGCATTTTACACGATGTGCGACACAGGAAACATCAATGCAGGAAAGGGGCGGCATACAAAGGCTGTGTGTTCTACTGTCCACATGGCACCCATGTGTTACATGTCACAAATACAATTCAAATATCTCCTGTGCTCTACCCCTTATATTATCATTTTTTTACATAGTTAGGAATTAAAAAGGTCATTATTATTTGTCAGTAAAAGCTTGGCTGAACAATGGGCTAAAGATTAAAGCTCGGTTCAATGTGAACATAAAAGCCATTATTCAGAGTGTATGAATAGTTTCCAAGATTATCGTCACGTTTGCTCTTCTACCTCTGCACACTGAAAATAATGCATATTTTAATCATCTTTAACCACTTAATGACCGTAGGCTTACACCTCCCTAGTGACCAGGCAATTTTTTACAAATTAGGCCACTGGAGCTTTAAAGAGACACTGAAGCGAAAAAAAATATATGATATAATGAATTGGTTGTGTACTATGAATAATTACTAGAAGATTAGCAGCAAAGAAAATATTCTCATATTTTTATTTTCAGGTATATAGTGTTTTTTCTAACATTGCGTCATTCTCTAATATGTGCAGATTACACAACACTCAGCATTCAAAATGATTCTTTCTGAGCAGTCTGTGAACTAATGACCTCTCCTCTGCCAGAGGAAAAGTAAATAGTTAACTAACAGTTGAGATAATAAAAGTCAGAAAACAGCCCTCTCCACGACTTTGAAAGTCGTAGAGATAATGGCTTTTTTGCATAGAGATAACAACTGGAGTTGCTTAACTCTTCCTGTACTGGAAACAATTAGACTGATGTATCTGATCTTAATGTTTTATTTCTTAGCTGTACTACACATACAAATCATAATGACATATTTTTTTTTCCGCTTCAGTGTCTCTTTAAGGGCTCACTGCAGGGCCGCACAACTCCACACACAAGTGATCCCCCCCCCTTTTCTGCCCACCAACAGAGCTTTCTGTTGGTGGGCTCTGATCGCTGCCAGCATGTTTGTTTGTTTTATTTGTGTATACATTTTTTTTAAATACATTTTCCTATTTATGTATTTTTTTTGACAGAACCGATAGGCAAAATAGTAAGATACCAACCAGCCTCCCTATTCACTTGCACACTATTTTGGTAGTTAGACTTGTTGCTCAGGAAATGCTTTTGAAAACAAATAAACCCTGAGAATCCCCCATGAGGAGATGGGCCAGCCCAAAACATGTTGGTTTTGTCAAATTTCCACTGATTACTCTTTTCACTGTAGTGGGTCTTTAAAGATGAAATACCTGTTTTGGGACACTGGTCATGTGACCTGTGACCAACTGTCTGGCCAACATGTCAAAAGCAGTACAAATAACTGATATTTAAATGACTTGAAGACTGTAGGACTTCCCCTACTCTTCTTCAGGCTTCTATTGTGTGATATCATTCCTTGTTTAGCCTGCAGTATCAGTCCAACAGTGTGGGTACTGCTCGATGCGTCAGGGAACTAGCTCTACAATGTAAACCCAAGCTTTAAGAATGTAAACCCAAAGAAGAGAAACGTTTGGCACTATAAAGCTTCTATTGCTTTAGATAAAGTGCTTGGTGCATAGCAGTGATCTGCAAACTTGGCTCTCCAGCTGTTAAAGAACTACAAGTCCCACAATGCATTGCAGGAGACTGACAGCCACAGTCATGATTCATAAAGGCAAATGCATTGTGGGACTTGTAGTTCCTTAACAGCTGGAGAGTAGAGATGGCCCGAACTGTTCACGGGCGAATCTCTATGTGCCTGTACTACTTCCGGGTCGCTATGACCCGGAGTAGTACGGCTGTGCCGGCGGTGCGCGTCCTTGATCGCACGCCTGTTGCCGGGCACTCTCTGCGCATGAGCGTGACGTCACTCATGAAGTCACGCACATGCGCAGAAAGTGCCCGGCAACAGGAGTGCGATCTAGGACGCGCACCGCCGGGCCGGCGCAGCCTTACTACTCCAGGTCATAGCGACCCGGAAGTAGTACAGGGTGAGGTGTTCGCCGACATCTCTACTGGAGAGCCTTTGCAGATCACTGGTGTATACTACAGCAAACGCAATACACATTCACTTGCAATCGTAGCAGCGATCAGTGTATATATCATGTCTGAAGTGCTGGGTGCAGGTTGATGCCAGTGGGCGTTGAATAAAATGAAGGTGGTCATTAACTAGTGAGCATTATAAATTAAAGGGAAGCCCTGGAACACTCCACTTAGAGTGACACTGCATATCAATTACTCGGGTTGTATGGTGATAGTTGGCACTTATTCAAATGGAATTACCCTATATGCAGCTATTTGTATTGCAGAATTTCAAGGTGGAGAGCTGAGCAGTGATTTCAGATAAGAAATTGTTGTTGCTCATTAATATGGGAAGGTTTATAAGTACTATCCACCCATTGAAAACATTTTAACAGCCCAGTAGCAAATTCATCCCAAGTTCAGACCGTGCACTACTTAAAGGACAACTATCAAAATGAACTAAAATTCTAAATGCCACATATATTTCCAGTAATTACTAGCAAATAGCAATACAAATGTTTTTTTAATCTTTTAATTTGTTATGTGAAGAAAATATGACATTTACAAAGAACAGTTTTCACTGTGGGCATTACTATGGAAGAGTGTGTCCAGCACGTCCAGCATACAGAAACAGTCATCACTGGCTTTAATCCTGTGACTGAAATGTCTGCGGAATGATTGGAATCAGAAATATAGCATCAAATAGTGTGTAAATAACTCATCAGCTGTTCCTGTGTCTCTCTGCCTTATGCAGTCTAAAGTAAACAGAGATTGCAGGCAGGAAGAGCTCATTCTAAATGGTCAGGGTAACAGCATATCAGTCTAAACTACTCATACCAGCAGCCAAGGTTGGATGGACGATGATTTGGGCTTGTTTTGCAGACACAAAACCTGGGCATGTTGCAGTCATTGAGCCAACTACAAATTCCTCTATATACCAAAAGCAAGAAGTTTTGAAACAGGAATATACCATTTCATAGGCTAACTGAAATGATCCGCTCAGCTGTCGGCACAGACAGACAGCTGTTTGACCATTCCTTAAGTCTGAGGGCTGCAGGTCTCTGGAAAAGAGACCTGTCTTTGCTTTGCAAGTTTCAGACCTTTTCTGCTGCTGAGAAATTTGCATACATTCGTTATGCAAATCGCCTACCTGCCTCCTTTGAATGCTGGCAGTATAAATACCATGTTCTCCCAGAATCCTTTGCTGGTCATTTTCATGGTTTGTTACTGATGAACTCTCCTAGAGTGTCAGCCCTGTTTGTTTGTTAAAGTCTATCTTAGAGTAATTCCTCGGGACTGTACTAGGCAGCTCCTCTAGTGCAGTTAGGTTGCATTATCTGTTTTGCCTGTGTTGTCTCTCTGCTACGATTGTCCTGCGACAGGAAATCGTTCTGTCTGTCTGGGGGTGCTAACCAGAGCAGCGGTTGCTACTGGTAGCGCGTTCTGTTCATCTGTCTGTATTTGCATTAGCCCTAATGGTAGTGGCAGTGCTTCCTTCTGTGTCTTGATTGCTTTGTCACCAGCGGTGGTCGACAAGGAATCGTTCTGTGGATCGCACTCGCTCTGGCGGAAAGAGCAGTGGATCCTTCCTCTCCTGTCCCTGAACCCGGATCGCACTCGCTCTGGCGGAAGAGCGGTGGATCTTATCTGACCTATTCCTGTTTCTGTTTCTTTGTCTGGATCGCACTCGCTCTAGCGGTAGCAGCGGTGGTTCCTTCTGAACTCGTTCATCAAAACAAAAGCTGTGTGTCAATCCCATTGCCCCCAGTCACTAGTTCATAGGCCAAGCAGTACTCATTAGGCATTATTGTGGGAGACAGGCTGCAGCCTTACCTCCAATTTTATTTAAAATTGTCCAGTGAGGTTTTTTAAAGCAAATCTGAAGTGAAAATAAACTTATGGATAGTGAATTGTATGTGTAGTATGGATAGCAAATAGAACATTTGTAGCAAAGGAAAAAGTCTCATGTTGTTTTTCCAGTACAGGAAGCATTAAAATACTTGCAAAAGAGCTTCTCTGAGCTATTTGACCAACTTGGATGAACTTAGTTCTGTTTTCTGAAGAGCTTAAATAACCAAGACACAGTGAGAGACAGCTTGAGATTAGGTTTTGCTACAGGAAAGTTCAGAGTCATTATTTCTGCTTTGTTTTACAGCTTAAAATATGGAGTGTGTTTTTGTAAAATGCAAATGTGATGCAGTGTTATAAATAAAGCTATACAGTAAAACTGAAAATAAAAACATGAGACTAGTATGCTATGTATTATCCGTACTACACATAAAATTAATTGTCTCATAAGTCTATTGTTGCTTCAGATTTTCTCAAATCAAAGCTGAACTTAAATCAAATGACTCAATTTGCAGATGATATACAGTAGAAAAACACAATAAATGAAATTACTCTCTTTTTTAGATATAAGGTTTTATGCATCAGAGCATACTAAAAAAAACTGCTGGTTCTTACAGATAAATTGTTTAAATAAAATTTCAGGTGTAAAAGAACACCACCAAATTATGATTTATTTAAAGGATACCCAAAGTGACATGTGACATGATGAGATAGACATGGGTATGTACAGTGCCTAGCACATAAATAACTATGCTGTGTTCCTTTTTTTCTTTCTCTGCTTGAAAGAGTTAAATATCAGGTATGCAAGTGGGTGACTCAGTCCTGACTCAGACAGGAAGTGACTACAGTGTGACCCTCACTGATAAGAAAGTCCAACTGTAAAATACTTTCGTAGCAGAAAATGGCTTTTGAGAGCAGGAATAAAAATGGTAAAAATGGTAATTTCTTATCAGTGAGGGTCACACTGTAGTCACTTCCTGTCTGAGTCAGGACTGAGTCAGCCACTTACATACCTGATATTTAACTCTTTCAGGCAGAGAAAGAAAAAAAGGAACACAGTGTAGTTATTTGTGTGCTGGGCACTGTACATACCCATGTCTATCTCATCATGTCACATGTCACTTCGGGTATCCTTTAACAAACATGATGCCAAATGGAAAAACCATCCATTCTGTTATAGATTTGATGGTGTGTTTGGGAATATTGTCCTGTTGCATGACCAAATTTCCACCAAGCTTTATCTGTCACACTGATGTTTTCACATCAAACTCTAGAATACTTTGGTGTATAGTAGTAGCAGTAGAGCATTGTACTATGTTAGCCACTAGCAAACGCAAGACGTTCGGAATCAGGACGATACCATTTATTGGCTAACTTAAAGAGAATCTGTAATTAAAAAAATAAATAAAACATTGATACTTGCACCTGGAGGAGGAAGCCTCTGGATTCTAGTGAGGTTTCCTCTGTACTCCTCAACCGGCAACTCTGAACAGTCAGCAACAATAATAATATCGGCGCTGTGTGCAGGTGCCGTTAAGCGGACGTTTTCTAACATCTTATTAGCTTGCAGGAACAGAATCTGAAAAAGACTTAATAGCCAAAATGTTACTCTTTTTCTTTTAAGTTAGTGTAACGATTGCAGAATAGTTTCTGTGGTGCCCGTTCGTTGGTGGTTTGCGCAAGATACATATAACCCGGCGGTCACAGTGGAAGCTGCCAGATTGGGATCATATGAGAGACTCACCCTGTTAGTGTTTAGAAGATCAAGCAATGATGCAAGAGTTACAATCCCAATGAAGACAACCACTAAAGTCTGGCAAGACATGATCAAGCTGAGTGGCGGGAATAAAACACTGTCGCCACACTCTTCACTTTGGGATAACCCCAACCTTTCACACTTTGAAGACATACCTGATCCCTTGCTTTGGGCTCAGTACGGCATTAAAGCAATACATTATATAGTAGAGGATGGGAAACTCCTGTCATTTAATCAACTTAAACAGCTCTACTCCCTTAAAAATAATATGTTCTTCCGTTATCTCCAGGTCAGTCATGCCTTTCGCTCACAATTTCCCGGAGGCAGAATACTCAACCTAGGCTCCTGCCACTTAGAAACTACACTAATGACGCAAATCATAGATAAAACACTATCCACATTATATTATGAGCTATTGCATACTGAAACTAAAGGGTGGGATAAATGTAAACATAAGTGGAATGAGGATATTGCGGGAATAGATAGCCAAGACTGGGAGTATATCTTGGAGGACTTTATCAAGCTCCCGATATGTTCTAGGGATAGACTGATTCAAGTTAAGTTCCTGCATAGGACGTACATGACCCCAGTTCGGATGAACAGCATTTCATGTGCAAACAGTGCTACTTGCCCTAAATGCAACCAACAAGACGGTACCTTTTTTCATGTATTTTGGCAATGACCTGTCATCGCTACGTTTTGGACCGAAGTTTTACAGATAATTAATGCCATTTTAACCATCCAACTTGTTCCTGATCCTAAGTTGCACTTGAACAACAAAAACAAAAGACCGAGAGCCCAAATTGTGTAGTATCTTCAGATAATTAAAAATAATAATAAAAATAGTTATACTCACAAACATGGGTTGCCCCTAGGCAACCACTCCATATGCCAGTGGGGAGAATTAGAACCTGACCCCACTCAGGTATAAGATGTCGCTCTCTGTAGAAGGAAAACAGGAAAGATTCTTGCCACCATAGGTGGATCACTTTGTTTATGAGGATGCGAACCAGAGGCGCCAAAAGAGTAAAAGCATAACAAACATTAAAAAAGGGGGGAGACTTTAGTCACGACTCACCACCCATAAAAAAACAGGAACCAACATAAGACTCGATGTTCAGTAAGAACAAAAACAATTTATTAGTACTCCCAGGTGCTACGCGTTTCACGGGATTATCCCGCTTCCTCAGGCAATCAGACAGGAGTACAAGCAATTCGGGGTCTGGTATACACTCAGCGCCTCTGATCCTAAGTTGGTGCTCCTGGGGATACTGGGCGAAACCTCCCTCAATAAGCATGCTCAGTATTTAATTCAACTACTTACCTTTTATGGTCGCAAAGAAATACTAAGAGTATGGAAGGGCGCTGGGGGCCCCTCGATTAATCATTGGAAAAAAACAGTAAACCAATCTTTGACATTATATAAACTGACCTATTTAAGTAGGAATTGTCCAAACAAATTTGAAAAAATTTGGTCTCCATGGACTGGTAATCCAGATATTACCTCTGACACTCCTTCCTAAGCTAAAGGTATAATCTTTAATATTAATAACTTTAATCTGGATATAGTGCCTGGTAGTGTGGTGCTGGAGGGCGGGGGTAGAGGCGACCTAACTAACCTGTTCTTCCCTTCCTCTGTTTCTCCTCTTTTTCTCTTCTCTCCCTTTAAGCTATATACCCTGCATTAATACAGAGGTTATAATTTGATGTACTATAATTAACCACTTGCCGACCACGCACTCATAACGGGCGTCGGCAAAGTGGCAGCTGCAGGACCAGCGACGCAGTGTTGCGTCGCCGGCTGCAGGCTAATTAATCAGGAAGCAGCCGCTCGCGTGAGCGGCTGCTTCCTGTCAATTCACGGCGGGGGGCTCCGTGAATAGCCTGCGGGCCGCCGATCGCGGCTCGCAGGCTAAATGTAAACACAAGCGGAAATAATCCGCTTTGTTTACATTGTACGGCAGCCCCGTAAGGCAGATCGGCGATCTCCGGCCAATCAGCGGCCGGGGATCGCCGCCATGTGACATGGGACAGCCTGTCACTGGCTGCACAGGACGGATAGCGTCCTGTGCAGCCCCGATCACTGGAGGGGTAGCAGGTAGGAGAGGGAGGGGGGAATTTCGCTGCGGAGGGGGGCTTTGAGGTGCCCCCCCGCAACACCCACAGCATGCAGAAGCGATCAGACCCCCCCAGCACATCATCCCCCTAGGGGGGAAAAAAGGGGGGCAATCTGATCGCTCTGCATGCCAGCTGATCTGTGCTGGGGGCTGTAGAGCCCACCCAGCACAGATCTGAAAATACAGCGCTGGTCCTTAAGGGGGGGGGGGGTAAAGGCTAGGTCCTTAAGTGGTTAAGTTAGGACAAAGTATGTAATGCTCCTGATACAATTTGGGCTCCCTGAACTCTATGGACAATTCTTAAAAGAATCTCTAGGAAGGAGCCACTATGTACTAGAGTATCCTGTACTATGATTTATGATATTGTTGACCTCTGATTGTATCTAAGCTTAATTCTGTCCTGTTGTGGCCTCTTGACAATGTTTTGCTGTATTAAAATCAATACAATGATTTGTTAAAAAAAAAAAAAAAAAGTTGTAATTTGATCACTCGGCTGTATCAGCTGCCTGCCACAGCAGAGAGCTAATTGGTAAACACAGAATGGTAACAATATGTCTGCTTCCATAAAATCAGGGAGTACACACAAATCCTGCCATAAATCTGCAGAGTATCAGCTGTAACAAAGAAATGTTTTTCGTTAAGGCTGCTTCCACAGTGGGACATTACAGGCGCATGTTAGAGCAGCCTGTAACGCAGCCCAACTCACAGTAATGAAAAATCAATGGGCTGTTCACAGTGCCCACGTTGCGTTACATTGTAACGCTGGACATTCAAAGGAAGTGCAGCATGCTGTGGTTTTAGCTGCGTTAGACGGCACATGCTCAGTAAGGGGAGAGTCCGCTATTGTTCCTAGCCACATGGCTAATTAATATTCACTGCACTGTAGTGTTGTCCAGATCATGAACGATTCAGATCTTTGAGTCGAATCATCCGGATCATCACAATGAAGGATTCGGTTCACAGTGGATGTCTGGAAGAAACAGGAACTGCAGCTTCTGTGCACAAGCACAATCTTCCTGCTGCATCTCTCCCTTCCCCATTAGCACCCTCAATGTGCCTTCATTCTCCTGCACCTCTCACTCTGCTGCACCCCTGCTTCCTGCTTCCCTAGTAAAATGATTCAAAGATTCGGTTCAAGGATCCGGATCTTTTCAATGATCCAATTCGAATCATCCAAATCATTGAAAAGATCAGAACTTCCAAGGATAGCACCAAGAGCCTCATAACGTGGTTCAATCTGATGTCCAACTTCAACACCACCATGCGTTGCGTTAGGGGCACGTTATGCCACCTTTGTGTAAAAGAGGCCTAAAGGTTATTATGTTTATTTGTATCTTTTAGGGCATAGAGGAAGTTGTGAGTTCAGGTCCGCTTTAAATATTTATTTAAAAAGGGATTAAAAAAAAAAAACAACTAACGTAAGCCACGTCTTCATTCATCTTTTGTTGGGTCTCTTATTAAAAAATAAATAAATATATTCTGGGCTGATTCTGGAGGAGTGTGCACTTCCAAACTGACTGATTCTAATTGTCTGTCACTGTAGTAAGTAGGCTGAATGATGCTGGGAGATTCTCTGTCGGTCATTGTTTATGTGTTCATTCATTACATAACAAACCCTGTGATTGTAACGTATCATGTTAACACGGCTCCCTACTGAATAAGTGATGTGATGTACCAATCAGATCTCAGCAACTGAATCCCTGTGCACCATCACAGTATCCTGTAATCCACTTACTAAAACACATTCCCTCTGAGATTTGTTTTCCAGCTCCCAGCAACAAAATTGAGCACAGAGTTTTTAAAAGTCCAAAGTTCCTCAAAGTACAGATCTAAAAATAGCGTGGAATAGTTCAGTAATCGGAGTGCTCAGATATTACCTCTCCGTTTGAATTGAGGATTCTGTAGTTAAAAAACCTCTCTTGGGAATCCTCATTGAGGGCTTGTTCACAACGGAGACGTTTTTCGGCATTTTTTCAACCGCGTGTAGTTTTTAAAAACGCCCCCCCGTCCGCGTGGACAATGAATGTCTATGAGAAGGTTCATATCAGCGCGGGCCGTGCGCTGTCCGTTCAGTAAAGCGGTGCGTGTACCATTTTTGAGGTCATTCCGCCTCAATGGAAAGTATAGGATAAACGCAAAACGCTCACAAAAAACGCTTTGTGTAGCGAGTGAGTTCGCATTTTTAAGAATAAATACATTGTATTTATTATTTTCCGGGTCAAAGAGTTCACTTCCTGACTTGCGTCAGAGAGTGAATTACAAAACCGCTTGGAAGAAACGCTTAGAAAACCGCTGAGCACAAAAACGAATCACCCACCCAAGCGCTAGGAATTGGAAAAAAAGACGCCTCAAAAACAGCCCAATGCGGACTGACACGTGAACGGAACGCAATGGGAACAAGGCCTGAAAGTCATGATCAGATGGTACTGCTAGGCTAGCTCGCCTGGGTGACGCTCAGTCAGGAAATTGTTTTAGGGGCTACAATGCGAAAGGGGATTTGCTGCGTACTTTCTGGTCATGCCATATGCTGTCTAACTTCTGGACCAGGGCATATCGGATGCTTTTTAAAGAGTAGCTGACAGCCATACTTTCTCAGAAAAAAAAGTAGATAAATACTTGCTCTACTTACAAAACACATGTATTGCACTGTCCACATTTTGAGTTTAGTGATTTTTCTATAGTAAAAAAAGAGAAAATCCTTCTTAGGATTTTCCATTTTAACTGTGTCTATTTTGAAGCCAACCCTGATGTCATTTCCTCTCTTACACTCCTCTGCCTGATTGCGTATGCATTGCCTGCCCTTCTTCCAGTCTTCAGATACTCCCATGCAGCTCCGAGTGAATTTTTCAGCTTCCCAGTGTAACGATTGTGGAATCGTCTCCGTGACCAGACGTGCGCTGACACAGCGGATTTCCTCCACAAGCGTATAAATTTGCAGGAACCCAGCAAAAGGTGCTACGCACCCGTAGAGGGAAAGTTCCTGTCGGCAGATGGCGCTGGGGAGTGCAGAGGAACCAATCCTCTGTACCTCCACAAATGCCAGACAGGAATTGTACGAAGCGCAGAACGCAATCACAAGAGAGGCGATTGCGAATGAGACGAGCAAAGAGACAGGTTGTATGTGTGTGCGCCAATCCTGTCGCCACCCCGCGACCGCGCACACACAACAGCAGATATGAAATAGGAACGCGATCGCGAGAGGTGCGATCGCCAGACGTGACACAAGGCAGATCAGGACAGAATACCAGGTTAGCAAAGGCACAGCAAATAATACAATGAGGAGATACGGAAAATAACAAACGCTAGCTAACCGCGAACACCGCACTCATTCGCAACAGTGCACGCGGTTATGCGTGGTCTCCACGTGATAAGCACAATAGAGACAAGCACGCCTAACTAACCATTAACAGACAAACATGAAACAGAGGACGCGAGCGCTTGCTTAACGGTTACCTCACCGAGCCTCCAGCAAGCGTAGCAGACCAGACAGACACACGAAAACAGGGACAAGCGAGAGATAGGATCCACAGCACTAGTGAAAAGTGGCTAGCGCGATCCAAGTACAGAGACAGAACAGAAGGATCCCCAGCGCTAGCGAAAAGTAGCTAGCACGATCCCAGGAGACAGAACAGAAGGATCCCCAGCGCTAGCGAAAAGTAGCTAGCGCGATCCCAGGAGACAGAACAGAAGAGATAGCTGGTAGCAACCGCTGCACCAGCTATACTCCAAGAACAGAGATCAGAACCATTTCCTGTCGACCACCATAGGGACAGGACAATGGCAACAGGCAAGACAAGACAGAACAGGCAATACAGATAATACAACCTAACTGCACTAGGGAAATCTGCCTATCGCAGATTCAGGAATTACTCTAAGCTGATGTTCAAACAGAGAGCAAGGCTGACACCCCACCAGGAGTGTTACATAGGACGAAATCCTTATGAACAGCGAAGCATTGTGGGAAAGACATAGTACTTATAGTACACGCCTCCAATGAATGTGGCCAGGCAATTTGCATGACAACGTATGCAAATTCCTCTGCAAGCACAAGCTGCAAAACTGACAGAAGCTCTTCTTTCCAGAGTCCTGCAGCATGCAAACCTACACAATGGTCCAAGGGCTGCCTGCCTGCACAGGCAGCTGAGCAAATCATCACACCCAGTATGAGAAATATTGGCCAATCAGAGAGGAAGAGAGGTGTGGGAGGGGAGAATGGGAGGGAAAGAGGCTTCAGCCAATCAGGCTGCATTAGTTATGTCTGAGGGGAAAAGTGGAGGAAAGTAAAAAAGAAAAAAAGAAATCCCAGAATGCCCTGCAACTTCCTTTGTGCGTCAGATGTACCAAATAAGAACCAGGGAAACTGGGGAATGATCATTTATCAACAAGAAAAGTAAGAGTGACTTTTAACTTTTGGATTACCTGGTTAGCATCCTTATTACTTATTTACCAGATAAAAATAAGGACTTGATTTTTGATTTTATGCCCGACAGTTACACTTTAGTAAAAGGTTATCAAAAGACCCCTTGTCAGCTTTGTTACATTTTAAAATTATGGGATTGTTACAATCCCACGCTTCAACCCCCACCCCATCCCGAACCCTTCAACTTTTAACTTCTCCCAAGACTCAAAATATGCCTTTCAGGGTCTCCATATCTTATCTACTCTATTTTGTTTGTCTTCCAAAATACTAGCGATCTTCTCTTGATCCATGAAGTTATTAACCCTACTCTTTACCTCTTCAAAGGGGACCTGCTGCTTCCTCTATGCTCTTGCTGTGGACGGTCTCTTTATTTCCGTGTAAACAATGCACATTACATGGCTGTCCTTCTGATCCTCTGCCTCTAATAGACCCTAAACAAGCATGCAGATCAGATGTTTCTGACTGAAATCTGACTAGATTAGCTGCATGCTTGTTTCAGATGTGTGATCAGCCTGGAATGCCTGGAAGATTAGTGTGATGCCAAGCAACTGGTTTTGTTTAGAAGGCACTAAATATGGCAGCTTCCATGACCCTCTCGGTACAGGTCTACTTTAAACAACCAATTACCTACAAAGGAATTTATTTCAATTCTCCTGTGTCTCAATGATGTTAACGCAATGGCTTCAATTCACAAAGGGCCGTTCGTTTAAAAAAAAAAATCAGGTTGGTAAAATACTGCATTCTGTATTTTCGAGGTTTTTTTTTCCAAATTCAGGTGTGGTAAAAGTTTGGTAATTTACCGAAAAATGTTGCTTCAAATGACCAAACATCCTGTTCTGTATGTAGAAGTCTCACCAATGGAGTAAGTTTCTGCTGTAGGCTGTGTGGACTGGTCTGCATCAGCCTTCCTGCATCAGCCTTCCTGTGTCCCGTGACAGCTTGTTAGAGAGAATGTCTTCCTGCATCACTTTAGATGTGCTTACATGCCACTAGAGGTTTCTCTTCTGTGTATGACTATATAGAGTTGCACATCTAAAGTGATACAGAAAAGCCTCTTTGAATGTCTTCTCAGCCATTGTCATGTCCCACCCATCAGTGCATCGGATCAAATTTGGTGAGAAGCAGTAAGGAGAGGTTCTTCCTATTGGCTCTCTGCTGTATGTCAATGCTATTGCATGCTATTTGCTAGGTTTGGACAGATCAGAGCTGGAGATAAATACCGAACATCTCACTTGGTTTTACTGCATGCTCTAATCATTGTGAATTGACATTTTCTGACATGTATTGAGGTATTTACAGCACAAGTCAGTGATTTTCCTCACTGGTCGGTAAGTTCAGCTTGCTATGCAGTAACAGCCTAAAGGGGCCCATACACTCAGCCGATTTTCTGGCCGACCGATCGATCAAAATCGATCGATCGATTGATCGATTGCAAATCGGTTGGCCAATCGACCGATCGCCGGCCGATTTCGATCGATGTCGATGGATTTCCATCGAACTGGCAGGATGGAAAATCTAGGTCGATCTGATGAGATTGCTTATCATTTTGCATTGGCCCTAATTGAAATCTGATGGCAAAAAAATGCCATCAGATCGAATTTCAATAGATTTCAAACTAAAATCTATTGGAATTCTATCCTAGTAAAAAATGTTCAAAAAACACATCAGATAGATCATTAGATGGATTTCTTATCAATCTGCTGCTAATCTGACGAGTGTATGGGCACCTTTAGTGAATTGACATTTCACTAAATGTTCGTTAAATAAGCTGTTCTCTGCATTACTGCATGCAGTAATGCTTTGTGAATAGAATGCAATGCAACTACAGTATAATGCTCTTCACTTTCTTTAGGAAAACAGAAGTTTTCTGATTCGACCATCAGATGGATTTATGTCAGATGCCAGTCAGGTCAAATCTGACCGGAATCTATCTGATGTGTGCCACACACTAGGAACAGATTTCCATCTATTGGAAATCTATTGGAAATCGATCTACATGCATTATTGGACCATTAGAACCTAAGCAACTTTATGGGCCATCGATCTGCTGCCAGCAGCAGATCGACCTAGATTTTCCATCCAGTCAGATAGATCAAATCGATCTAAGTTTATCAAAATTGGCCACAAATCGATAGAATCAATTGATCGATTGCTGAAATCGACCAGCGTATGGGCCCCTTAAGCCAACATGCGTACAGACTGTTTCAGATTGGTTGATCATCATCAGTGCATGGCATAGATTTGGCAAACTTCTGTTTTGCATAGCATTTTAGTAAGGAGGCTTTTTGGTCCTTTGTAGCCCCTTACACCCCCCTAGGAGTTCTGGTTCACCATGAGTTTGCTGGGCAATCTCTAAATCATTTGCTTTAGTAAATCTTAATTTAGTACCAGACTTAGGTACACAGTGGGTTAGAAAACAAAAGTTCCCATTTCTGTTTTGACTAACACTGAGCTGTCTGAAGAATAATGACTATTTAATCCCTCAGACACGCCTTTATAGCAGCTATCAGCTACGGAAGCATCTAATACTCTTGGTGAACCATAAAGTGACCATTCACATAAAAAAGAAGAGTTAAATGAGAATCCACTCACTGAGTATAAAACTAATTTCATGCTTTCAGAAGCACACAGTGGCTTCAGGTGAGATAGTGGCCCCGGGACCTGGCAGACTGGCTAACACAATCGGTAAGCTCCTGATGCAGTTAGATTAAAAGCCGAGCTGGGCATATATGGGCAACAGGTGGAAAGTCTTGAATCTTCTGCGATGCTGAAGCCGACACTGTCTATTGCACTTGGCGGACAGCTGCCATTAAACACCTGTCTCATTAGTGCAATTAGTAGAAATAAAAGCAGCAGCAGCATAAGGCAAGGGAGGCTTTAGAGAAAGTTTATCTTCCAACAAGAAAGGCATTTTTTTCTAGCAGGTGCAGCAAGAAACTATAGAAATGTGCTTTCCAGCTAAATAGCAAAACATTAAAGCACTACTAAAATAGCTGGGCCATTACATAACGGATGCGTGCTTGCGACCTTGCGTGCATCGCCGCGCATCCCCTCCCCACAATGCGACCCACACACGTGCGCACTGCCGCATGCCCACGACTGATGGCCAAAGTACACCAACTTGCCACGCTTGCGAGCCAGGCACAACAGACACAGGAGGATGCAGGGACAGGGCAATTATTATATAGGATACAGGAATGCTTTATAAATATCTTGTATTTTTCATGAAACATCCCTGGAAAATAAATAACTGGAAGTCCCAGCATCAGCATATTGGAATATCCTGCTGGTGCTTCCCATTGGCTGATACATTTCATGTTAGCCAATGGGAGTCACCAATGAGAAATCCAGATACCTCCCTAGCACAAAATTCACATTGGCCATACCGGGACTGATTTGAAATTCCAACTTGGAAGCTTTTTTGCATTCCCCATAGAAAATTACTATCAATCCACAACAGAAATTAATGGAATACTCCTGTGAAAAATTCAAATATGCCAATGCCAGGGCTCCTGATCGATGGTTGTAGTGTGATGTGGTAAAGGGCAAACAGGGCAGCACAAATTAGAAGAAAGAAGAAAAATTATGAAATGAAGACTAACAAAAGAATAAGTAAAAACACAGATGAAGAAAGAAAAATACAGAAGAAGACAGAAGTATACAGATCAGAAGGCAGATGTAGAAGGATGAAGATACAAGTGTACAGATAAATACTGATTAATTCAGATGATTACCATGATAAATAGGAAGAGAGCCATTGATGATACCGTAAACTTATTTACGTAGGAGGGGGACAGATGTCTTGGGTCCCCTCTTTTAAAAGTGACTTGAATATTCTAAATAAGTCCCTCCATATTATTACTCCTACCTCTATCTGGGCACCAGAAGTTGAGATGATCCCCTTGCACTTAACATTTAGAAAAGGGTACGCTACAAAGGGGATGGAGGCTTTGCAGCCACCTCATTTGTTAAAAATCACATGTGCTGGTTTTGCTCAGGGAGTGGAGACCTACGCTTCCCACCCCAGCTCCCCCTTCTTTGGCAACCCAACGTACATGAGGGGAAGGGGTAACAAGGGAAAGTTTTCTTTTTATTTTTGGACTGCATGGTGGCTTCATATTTATTTGATAAATAACAAAAGCAGCTTGCCCTGAATAGGGAAATGGCGTAGTATTTTAGCGCCACCGCGTGAGTTGAGCGTTGAGTGGTTCCGCCAGTAAAAATATTAGTAATTTACATTATTGATATTTTACTATACACTTATTCAGCACACATTCTCACACAAACCATACCATCCTAGTGCCTAACAATACCTCTCACACCTAATACCTTACACTAACTAACCTTCCTAGTGCCTAATACTACCTCTCACACCTAATACCTTACACTAACTAACCCTCCTAGTGCCTAACACTACCTCTGACACCTACTACCTTACACTAACTAACCTTCCTAGTGCCTAACACTACCTCTCACACCTAATATCTTACACTAACTAACCTTCCTAGTGCCTAACATTAAACTCCCCCTCCTATTGCCTAACACTAACCCTGGCATCCAAACAACTGCAATTTGTAGCTGAATGACTACAGAATAGATGATTAGCTCCACTCATAGGGCTTGATTCACTAAGACAAATAGCACACCTTATCAAAGGTAACATGCCTTATCAGAGTAGCATAGCGAGTGCTACGAACCCACAGGCATACGGCCGTAGTGATCACTATGCTACTCTGATAAGGTGTGTTTATGTTGATAAGGCGTGCTAACTTTGATAAGGTATGCTATTTGTCTTAGTGAATCAAGCCCATAGTACCAATCCCCATCAGGCGCCCAAGTCCCCGCCTGGCTGCCCAGTTACCGATAATTAGCACAGGTGTCTCTTAGGTGCCTGCTGATCCCTGATTTGATGGAAATGTGCATGCATTTTCCTGATCAGCTAAGTGGAGCTGTGCATGGATATCAGATCCATGACTTCTGATATAGAGGGCACCATGATGGCTTGCTTTTATAACTGTGTAGCTGTATTTCTCTGCCAGCCATCTGTAGGGCATAAAACTACAGGATCAAAATGTGTAAAGTCGTAGCTTAATAAATCAGTCCCGAAGTGTATTTCTATAGTGAGATGATGAATACCAACTATTTTCATACCACCTGACTTATTGTATTAGCATTGATAAGCTGCTGCTATCAGGAATCTTTGTTGAGTTTGAAGATAAAACTCCTTTTCTTGCAGCTGTAGTGCAAAAAATTTGCTTTACCCCTTATTTCCTGACTCAAATAGGTTAGTCGGCTAGCTGGCTTTAAAGAGTCTTTGCAACTTTTGCAGTTTATAACTTGTAAAGGCAGTGGCATATCAATAGGGGATGCAGAGGTTGTGACCCTACCAGGGTCCTTGGGCCAGAGGGGCCCTACCTGCTGCAGTACAGCAGAGTCCCTAGTATCTGGCACCAGCAGGGATCACCTGATGCCGGATACATGTTTGCTGGTTGCTTGAGCAATCGGCCTAAAAAACACAAACTTCCTGCCAAAATACTCACCGTGCCTCCAGCAACGCCTTGCAGCCTTCCTTTTACTACTAGTGGCTTTCAGGCTTCCCCCATGCAGGAAGCCGGTGTATCACCTGACCCGCATCAGGTCACGTGACATACAGGGAGCCGTGCTCGTATGCTGGAAACCGCTGGGAGCAAGAGGAAGGCTGCAACACATTGCTGGAGGCTCGGTAAGTATTTAATAGACTGCAAACAACCCCGAAAACCCTCCAAAATAAAGTCTCCGTTATCCTTCAGGCATACCGGTTAGTTGAGACTTCCGGCTATTGAGTTCCAGATAACGGGGACTTTGCTGTATTAGCTCCTCTTCATTGGTCCTGACTCCTGAGCTGGAAATTATCACTTCTATAGATGATTTGAATAGTGAAAATCATTAACAAACTGTTCCCCATCCCCTTCTTGCACCTCTCATACTGTGCTTGTCCTTGGCAGGTTTTGTTGCATCATATAAATTGTCATGTATGGAATGTTTGGTGTTAGTTTGGGGGGGGAGGGGGGTAATGTAAAAGTTGCACTGGGGTCCAAAGTGCCTTAGTTATGCCACTGTGTAAGGGACACAAACATTTTTAAAGGTATAAATTACTAATATTATTCTTAATCAATGCCCAAACCACACACTCCTCTAATGCTATGGTTGCCAAGTGGAGATGAGCTGCTGAGACGTAAATTAAATATTGAGTGACATTCCACTAGTTTCCTACAATCACATTCCTGCAAATCCCGCCCCTGTCCCATGCAGCCACACCCCCCTTCCAGGCAGCACAGAGCCTCTTCACACATGTAAGGGAACTGTGTGGGCATTACGCAGCTGAAGCTATTGAATGACTTATTAGAGGATTCCCCATATCAGAACATATGTGCCTGGGCTTATCCTGAGTGACAATTTAAGCACTTTTTATGACCTGATAAAGTGGGTGTATGTATGTGCAATAATACATTTTGGCATTAAGCACTAGCTGTGAGATCTACTGGAGGTAAACCAACACTTAACACTCCTATTTACTCTTGGTTTTATATATTTTATACAACCTGTGGAACCTCCTAACGTTCACTTGTTCCTAAATTACTACCTGTGTTAGGAGAGTGATACCCAAGTGAGGATGGGGTCAATTTCATCAACTACCCTCCCCAGTGATTTATTTTGTGGCAACCCTGTTATGTCAGTAGTAGTACCCCTTACATCACCACTTTACAGCTATCTTGGTGTTCAACATACTACACTAGATTGACTCTCACTTTTTGAGGCTCATCTAGACTCAAGATGACTAATTACTGAAAATACAGTCATTACATTTTTGATTATCATAGACACAACTGGTAAGACAGGTCTACTAACGGGCTGTTATAAGTGGTAACATTTTGCACATCATGACTGTTCTTTACGCTCCTTAGCATGGCAATCCTTCAGGCATACGTGTAAGAAAATGTGACTGTAAAACCATGAGCACATCATGATTACCTTTTTTATTTCTAATATACTCATTTCATTTTCACCACCTGTAGGTCTTCATAACGCTGCCCTCTCTTTTAATCAGCATAGTTTCCAGTCTAGCACAATCATACTGCTTGCATGGGAATGTTGTTGGTCCTCAGAGAGGGGCAGCTTATAAAGACACCTGCAAAGATAGCTGGAGGAAAAGTAGTTGCTAAGAGCAACCGATGAGGTTTCAGCTAACAGCTACATATAAGTGTTGGCCAGCTGCCCCTTATTTCCTTCAGTTTTCCTCGCCCCGTCTTTATACATCATCTCTAGAGAGGCTACAAAAGGTGCAAAGAACAACTACTAAAATAAAAGAAGCAGTTCACCAGAACAACCAATTTTTATCCTTGTTTTGTATACAGCAGGAACCTGATAGGTTGCCCTGGGAAACAGTTCTGTATTACACTAGTTATGTTTGCAAGGGTCTAAACCTTCCCCAGGGGGTTCTCCATCAATATTTCCTTCTTCCTCTAGAAACAGAAGAGGCAATTTTATATTTTTGGTTAGTCTTTTTCAGTTACTGGTTTACCACTTTTATCAATATTTATCAGCAATTGTCACATCATTGATTAAAAATAATACAAACTTCATATAGTGCATAAAAGGACAACAAATTGTTGGCATGATTCCTTTTAAATAGCACCAGAATTAATATCTCACCAGCATGCTCTAACATGCTTTAAAAGTACCCAGCACCATTCACAACATACAATGCCCTAGAGGAACTTGCAATCGAATATATCCGTGTCAAAATCAAATGCTAGCAGGAAAAGCCTCAAATAACAACGATACAAATCAACTACAGACCCCCAACTGTAATGTCAGAATGATGAAACTACATCCACAAACATGACAGCCACACAGAGATGTTTGTGACATAAACAGATGAACACAGGCTGGAGGCTGCCTGTCATTATTTGAGATGCTCCAAGCATTTATCCTACATACGACCCTAACTTAGCATAGTTGAGCAGACACCTGCTAAGAGACCTCTGTCTAGTAATCAGCACCCTTTGCACACAAGGAGACGTGAACACAGCATCATGCTTACCTCGACGTGATAATCCACTCCACATTTTTGTACGGTAGAAGAGTAAAAGCCTAGTTAGTAGCCACTGACCGGGGACTGAGTTAGGCGAACAGAAGTTCCAGAAGGTAAACAAATGAGACGGGTAGAACTACACAAGCTGGGTTCAAGCACAGATCATCTGTGTGCCTGTACAGTTTCAAATCAATGCAAGCTCTCAATGCCCTCGACGCTGGTTCACCCCAACGCTCATTGAAAATCCTCTACACGCTGGCAACATTTTAGGCAAGAAGAGATGCACACTGAGTCATTTGTAAAGAAAAGCAAAGCAATTACAGTCCTGTGTCTTCTTGCAGACTGGAGCACGGAGCTGTGTCACAGCAGAAAAAAAAACCTGATGTGAAATTATGCAGGCAACGAAAGAAAAAAAGGCACCTAAGCCTTCATTATCAATGCATGAAATCAGCTACTGTGATCAGATTCGAGCAAGCCTTTTCGAAAAAAAAGCTTGTGATTATATGGAGGGGTCTACAAAATCAGCTTTGAACCACTCACAATGAAAAGAGTCGTCTTGATCAACGGAGCACTTAAAAATAGCCCTTTCCCCACTCTTTTAATAATGGACTGTGGAGGCAGAGAATAATCAGTATTCTGTGGGCTGATGAGTAATTGTTTGGTAGGCTAAGGATGAAGAAAAAAACAATTTTAGAAAAAAGACTTTACGAGCTTATTTGATAAGGCAGCATGAGAGCAAGTGTGATGTGCACAGCACAGCAAGCAGCCTCTAGCACATACATCTACCAGTCAGATGTGAGCTGTACATTAGATTACAGCAAGTAGAGGAATGAATGGTGAATAGTGATTGGCTATTACTGGGGGCTGGTGATGGACATTGCTATAGGTCTGTGTCTGCAAAAGAAAATAACTGATGGGAAATATTGATAATATACATTTTTATATTACATAAAGAATATGTTTCAGATTATTCTTACAGAAGAAGAAACAATGATAAAGTTCTATTTGGCATTTGAGTTATTGTTTTATTAGGTAGGTTAGGAGATCTAACACTACTGAAAGTGTTCTGATGCATAGCTCTATTGCCATACTACGCCTGATAGAGTTTTGGTGCACTAAAAGATACCACAACTGGGAATAAACCAGAATGTTAACCTTACATAATTATCTGACTGAAATGTTATCAGTGAGGCACAGCTGTTTCATCTGTTTATGTTTTCTTGTATCTTGAAGGTTATATTGGAGTTTATTCACAAAACCCTCATCTCATTTTTTAACTCATAATGTATCTCTCGTAGGGGTTGATTCACAAAGCTTGTGTTGAATCCTCTCACCTGACTTATTAACTCACACGTTTTTGCTCCTTGAGGGGTTGATTCACAAAGCGTCCCTTTTTTTCACCTAAACTCTAAAGGGTTACACTGGTCGATTTCAGCCATCGATTGATTCTATAGAATCGATCAATCAGAAATTGATTCTTTCAAATCTATCGATCGATTTGTGGCCGATTTCGATCGATTTCAATGGATTTGATCTATCTGACAGGATGGAAGAACTAGGTCGATCTGCTGCTGATAGCAGATCCATGGCCCATAGAGTTACATTGAAACGAATGGTCCAATAATGCATTTAGATAGATTTCCAATAGATGTCGTTGTGAAATCTATTGGAAATCTGTTCCTAGTGTGTGGCACACATCAGATAGATTCCTGTCAGATTCGACTTGACGGGCATCTGACAGAAATCTATCTGATGGTCAAATCTGCTGCAAATCTATAAGTGTATGGCCACCTTAACCTCCTTGCTGGTTATCCCGAGCTGAGCTCGGGGTAACCTGCGCAGGAGGATTGCTCAAGCCGATTTTCAAATTTTTTTTATTACACGCAGCTAGCACTTTGCTAGCTGCGTGCATAAGTTGATCGCCACCGCTCGCCGCCGATTTGCCGCTACCCATTGCGCTGCACCGCCCCCCCCCCCCCCCAGACTCAGTGGGGGGGGGGGGGCAATCAGTGCCAGGCAGCGCTGAGGGGTGGATCGGGATTCCCTCTGACGTCCCGACGTCCATGACGGGGGAAGCCCTACAGGAAATCCCGTTCTCAACGAGATTTCCTACTTGCGCAGATCGCCGGCGGCGATCGAAGTAGGTAGGGGGATGCCGCTTGTCAGCGGCTATCATGTAGCTAGCGCTAGGCTAGCTACATGATTTAAAAATAAATAAATAAATAAAAAGCTGCCCCCTTGCCGCAGTAATTGGAACGGCAAGGGGGTTAAGGAGAGTTGGTTCATGAGATAAACAGATAAGGAGAGATAAATCTTGAGTTAAGTAAAAAAAAGGAGAGATAAACAATGAGTTAAGTCAGTTAAGGTGGCATAAATCATGAGTTAAGTAATTTAAGGCAAGATAAATTGTAAGTTAATAAGTAAAGTGAGATAATTTAACAGAGAAGCTTTGTGAATTAGTCCCATATCAACTTAACTCTCCTGATTTATCTCTCCCTATCTAACTTAACTCATGGTTTATCTCTCCTTAACTGAATTTACTCATGGTTTATCTCACCTTATTTGGCTTAACTCATGATTTATCTTTCCTTGGGGTTGATTCCCAACATTGCGGTCATACTGTCGTGTACAGACAGCGCACATCAGTATTGCCTTATTTCCACCCGCAAGTACTGCGAGTTAAGCTATTAGTGCGACCCGCGGTACTCGAGTTCTATGACCATTGCTACAGAAACGTGCGTTACTTATGATCAATACCGTAGCAACGGTCGTACTACTCGAGTACTGTGGGTCACGCTAATAGCGAAACCTGCAGTAGTTGCACCCCACAATTAGGGTAATAGTGCTGAGGGCTATTTGTGCAGTATTACAGCAATGTTATGAATCAACCCCCTTCTTGGATTATCTCATGAATTATCTCTCCTTATTTATCTCATGCATTAGCTCTCCTTACAGAAAGCTTTGTGAATCAACCCCAATGGGCCTGATGAACGAACCAGCAACAATATTGCTGTGCACAGGTAGCACAAGGCAATATTACCGGTACTGAAGCCAGCAGAGTAGCACGCATTGCACAATTAGCACAGCCTGTGGTATATGGGTAACGTGAGCATTGCTATGGTAATGTGCCCTAAGCAGGTATCGTACAACGCCCTACCCATGTACTCTGCTAGTGTTAATACTGGTATTAGTGCTGTGCACTGCCTGCGCATGGCAATACAGTATTTCCGCCAGGTCGCACATCAATGTATCTTTCCTTATATGACTTAACTCGCAATGGATCTTTTTGTCTGACTTAACTAAAAATAGGATTGAACTTCATCCCAATCAGTAGCTGATACCCCCTTTTCCATGAGAAATCTTTACCTCTTCTCAAATAGATCATCAGGAAGCTCTGTATGGCTGATATTGTGGTAAAACCCCTCCCACAGTGTGATGTCAGGACCATGGTGGTGACATCACACTTTGGGAGCCTTGTTGCATTGTGGTAAATAACAGCTGTTTCCAACTGCCAAAAAAAAGCAAGCAGCAGCTACTTCCACTTACATCACATGCAAGCAGTAAAAATGTCATCATGTGATAAATGTCAGAATGTAAATTAGGAAGAGGAAAGATTTTCCAACTGGCAAACACTAACTAAAACTTTTATACATGATTGTAAGAATTAAGCACTTTTGTTCATTACATTATTTTCACTGGAGTTCCTTTTTAACTCACAATACATCTCTCCTTATTTGACTTAACTCATGATGGGGCATATTCATGAAAGTTCGGTTAAGTTGCAGAGAGAGCACTGCAATTTTACTGAACTTTTATGACAATGCCCTAATGTATATCTCCTTATTTGACTCAAAGTGTATATGAAGCAGGATCTGAAATACAAATTAGATACTTACCCCAGTAGAATGAAGGTAAGGCTCCCTGAATCCTCATGGTTGCGCTCAGCGCTTGATCTTTTGAAGCATATTTAACAAATGGCATGATGAATATTCTTTAATGGACGCACACCCATACATACATACAGGGCATCCGTAATTACAGCCAGTGCATGGCAATAGCATGAAGCTGCTCGTACATGGCTTTGTCCTCCCTGCACAAGTGACTTCTATTTAGGTAAGTATCTAACTTAAAAAAAATATATCTTTGCAGTATTGGTTTAACTCACTAGGGGGGCCTGATGCATAAAGCAGTAGTAAAATTGATGTGTGAAGGTAGCGCATGGATATTTTATTGGTAAAAAAAATAGCAGGGGAAGCAACACGCATTACCCTATTAACGCAACACACGCCTCGTGTATGCTGCGGACTATCATAGCAATGCGCGCATTACCCTGGTTATACCCACTGTGCTAATAGGGTAATGCGCATTGCCCCCTCGCTGTTAGTACTGGGAGAACGCAGTGTGCTATTTGCTCACAGCAATTTTACTGCTGTATTGTGCATCAGGCCCCATGTATCTCTCCTTATCACACAATGTTGCGATCAAAGTAAGCATAACAAGAGGTCGAAACAGTGAGCCAATAAAAAGAAAAAACATATCACACAGTGTGGAATTAGTAGTGAACCCACACTTACACAAGAGAAATCAGCAAACTGTAAAGGACCTTAAGTTTGTGGCTGTGACAAAAAAAACAATGGACCAGAGATCTGGCATAGTCTCCTTATCTGTTTTAACTCTTAATTTTTATTCTAAGATGTGGACTTTCAAAATGTTTTTTTTCTCTTTCTCATGCCTAATGTCACACAAATAAGTGAAAAACCATAACCTTACATACATCCTTCAGAGATAAAACATTAATAAAGCAGAGAGTGAGGTATTGGGTGATGGGACCATAAAGCAAAGTGAGGCCATCAAACTATCACTGAGCTAATCCATAAAGTCGTAGAATGAATGACGCACCATTTCACACTAGTTTACTGTCCTTTTCTTCTGTCACCAGTAAGTGAATGATTTGTGCTGCACAAAAAGCAACATTTAAATAATGCTACTAGTGTTGGGCAAACAGTGTTCGCCACTGTTCGGGTTCTGCAGAACATCACCCTGTTCGGGTGATGTTCGAGTTCGGCCGAACACCTGACGGTGCTCGGCCAAACCGTTCGGCCACATGGCCGAACTAAGAGCGCATGGCCGAACGTTCCCCGAACGTTCGGCTAGCGCTGTGATTGGCCAAACGGGTCACGTGGTTCGGGCCCGAACGCGCTCTGATTGGCCGAACGGTCACGTGGTTCGGGTAAATAAATACCCGAACCACGTCATATCTCCGCCATTTCTCTGTGGGTTTAGCTTTGGGTAGGCAGGCAGGGTAGTTCGCTCTCCAGCCACGCTAGCCAGGGTCCCCCCCAGTCATTGTGTGTCGCTGCTGGGAACAGTAGTACACCGCTCGCTCAGCCACACTATATATATAGCATTGTTTACTGCCACTGTGTACCTCGCTCAGCCACGCTATATATAGCATTGTGTTTTCTGACACTCTGTGTACACGGCTTAGCCTGGCTATATAGCATTGTGTGTACTGCCACTGTGCACCTCGCTCAGCCACGCTATATATAGCATTGTGTTTTCTGACACTCTGTGTACACGGCTTAGCCTGACTATATAGCATTGTGTGTACTGCCACTGTGCACCTCGCTCAGCCACGCTATATATAGCATTGTGTTTTCTGACACTCTGTGTACACGGCTTAGCCTGACTATATAGCATTGTGTGTACTGCCACTGTGCACCTCGCTCAGCCACGCTATATATAGCATTGTGTTTACTGCCACTCTGTGTACACCGCTCAGCCAGACTATATACCATTGTTTACTGACACTCTGTGTACACTGCTCAGCCAGACTATATACCATTGTTTACTGACACTCTGTGTACACGGCTCAGCCTGACTATATAGCATTGTGTGTACTGCCACTGTGCACCTCGCTCAGCCACGCTATATATAGCATTTTGTTTTCTGACACTATGTGTACACGGCTTATTATTATTATTATTATTATTTTTTATTTATATAGCGCCAACATCTTCCGTAGCGCTGTACATAGTACAAACAAATAATGGGGAACAAATATACATAAGAAATACAAGACACTGTACAGTCATGACATTGAATAGAATAAATACAGATACATACATAGTTGATATGTAGTTGGTACATATGCATATGTTAAAATTACAGCAGTATGAGAAACACTAGGAGGAGGTCCCTGCCCTTGCGAGCTTACAATCTAGAGGGTAGTGGGGAGGAAACAAAGGGGAAGGAAACACCAGGATTAGTGGGTGAGCCAGTGTGCCTTCAGTGCTGCCTATAGCAAATTATAGGCTTTTCTGAACAGGTGTGTTTTCAGAGTACGTTTGAAGGTTTCCAGACTCGTGGCATGACGAACCGGCTGAGGGAGAGAGTTCCAAAGGAGAGGGACTGCCCGTGAGAAGTCTTGGATGCGAGAGTGAGAGGAGGTGACTAGGCTGGAGGACAAAAGGGTCTCCTGTGAGGAACGGAGGGTCCGAGCGGGGAGGTATCTGGAGATTAAAGAGGAAATGTATGGAGGCGACAGCTTGTGTAGAGCTTTGTATGCAAGTGTGAGAAGTTTAAACTGGATCCTTTGGGCAACTGGTAACCAGTGGAGGGATTGGCAGAGAGGGGCTTCCTCAGAGGATCTAGAAGAGAGGTGGATGAGACGGGCCGCAGAGTTTAGTAGGGATTGGAGAGGTGCCAGTCTGCTTTTTGGTAGACCACAGAGTAGGGTGTTGCAGTAGTCAAGACGGGAGATGATTAGGGCATGCACAAGCATTTTAGTTGCTTCTTGTGAAAGGAAGGGACGGATTCTGGAAATGTTTTTGAGATGGAAGTAGCAGGAGGTAGTTAAAGTGTTAATATGTGGTTTAAAGGAGAGCTCAGAGTCCAGAGTTACCCCTAGGCAACGAGCTTTGGGGGTTGATGCTATTGGGGTGTTCTCTACATTGATTGTGACAATGGGAGGTGGAACAGAGAGTGAAGGTGGAAATATCACAATCTCCGTTTTGCTCATATTGAGTTTAAGGAAGCGGGATGACATAAATGTAGATACAGCGGATAGACATTTGGGGACTTTTGATAGTAGTGTGGAGAGGTCTGGGGCAGAACAATAAATTTGGGTGTCATCAGCATAGAGGTGGTATTGAAACCCAAAAGAGCTTATTATCTGTCCCAGGCCATGGGTGTAAATGGAAAAGAGGAGGGGTCCAAGGACGGACCCTTGTGGTACTCCCACAGACAGTGGGCGTGGAGAGGAGTTGGTATTGGCATAGGAGACCATGAAAGAACGTCCAGACAGGTAAGAGTTGAGCCAGGAGTGTGCTAGGCCCTTGATTCCCAGTGTTGAGAGGGTCTGGAGAAGCAGGGTATGATCAACAGTGTCGAAGGCAGAGGACAGATCTAGGAGTATTAGTACCGAAAATCTGCCTTTGGCTTTAGCAACTAGGAGGTCATTGGCAACCTTAGTGAGAACGGTTTCCGTAGAGTGTTGAGGGTGGAAGCCAGACTGGAAGGGGTCCGACAGGGAATTAGCAGAGAGAAAGTTAGACAACTCTGAGTAAATGTGGCGTTCCAGCAGTTTGGAGGCAAAGGGAAGGAGAGAGACTGGGCGGTAATTAGAAAGGGCAGTAGAGTCTAAAGAGGGTTTTTTGATTAGTGGTGTTATGATAGCTTGTTTAAATGAAGAAGGGAAAGTGCCAGTTGAGATGGAAAGGTTAAACAGTGTTGTTAAAGCAGGAATGAGGGGGGAGGAGAGCTGGGGGATAAGATGAGAGGGAATAGGGTCTGAGGCGCATGTAGTAAGATGAGCTTTAGAGATTAGTGAAGAAAGACGCTGTTCAGTTAAGGCAGAGAAGATTGTTAGCAGGGAGGGGGTTTGAGTGGGGTTATGTGGAGAGGGATAGTTAATAGTAGGGGAGCTGCCATGGAGGGGGGAAAAAGGAAGAGGTGATTGGACCGGTGAAGAGGGTTGCTTTTGAAAGCTGTTCTGTAGCGTTTCAATTTTGCTCACAAAATATGCTGCAAAGTCTTCTGCAGACAAGCTTGTGGTTGTAGGGGGAGGCGGGGGGTGGAGAAGAGAGTTGAAGGTGTTAAAAAGTTGTTTAGGGTTATGGGATTGTGAAGAAATAAGTGTAGAGAAGTATGACTGCTTTGCAAGTGAGAGAGCGTCCCTGAGCTGGAGCAGCGTGTTTTTATAGTGGGCGAAGTCATCTGCATTGGAGCTTTTCCTCCACTGCCGTTCTGCTGCCCTGGACTGTCTTTTCAGTTGTTTGATGGGTTCAGTCAGCCAGGGCTGTCTGTTGATGCGGCGGGGGCTGAAGTTGGTGAGAGGGGCGGCTGTGTTCATGGCAGCAGAGACTGTGGTGGAGTTGTAGATGGATGCTGACTCGGGGTCAGTGTAGGATGACAGGGAGACCAGGGGTTTTAGAGAATCAGCTAGGGAGCAGAGGTCGAGGTTGCGATAATTCCTGCATAAGCGTGATGGCTGCACTACAGTAGCTGGAGGAGGCAGGGAGGGGCTGATTGTAAATGTTATGAGATTGTGATCTGAAAGGGGGAATAAAGAGTTATTAAATGTGGAAACGGGACAGAGCCGGGTAAAAACTAGGTCCAAAGTGTGGCCATCTTTGTGGGTGGAGGTTGAGGACCATTGGGAGAGGTCACAGGATGAGGTGAGTGAGAGGAATTTTGTGGTAGTGGAACAGTTAGTGTCTATGGGGATGTTAAAGTCCCCAATGATGATGGAAGGAATGTCAGTGGATAGAAAGTGGAGAAGCCATGTTGAAAAGTGGTCAATGAAGGTGGAGGCTGGTCCAGGAGGACGGTAGATGACAGCAACCTGGAAATGGTGAGGGGAGTAGATGCGGACAGCATGAGCCTCAAAGGAAGAGAAAGCATGAGAAGGTGGAGGTGCAAGCGGTGTAAAGGAGCAGTGTTCGGAAAGAAGAATTCCCACCCCACCCCCATGTTTGTCACCCGATCTAGGTGTGTGGCTAAACTTGAGGCCACCGTATGAAAGGGCAGCTGGAGACACAGTATCAGATGGGGTTAGCCATGTCTCAGTGAGCCCCAGGAAGGTGAAAGCATTAGTGATGAACAGATCATGGACGTGGGCTAGTTTGTTGACTACAGAGCGTGCATTCCAGAGAGCCCCAGATATGGGAGGGGGAGAGCTGGGAAGGCAAGGAATGGTGATCAGGTTACATCGGTTAATATGTGCGGAGGAGTGAGGATGGTCAGTGCGGGATGTGGTATTTACCAGAGTGCAGTGCGGTCTGGGAGAGGGTCCTGGATTGGGTGATATGTCCCCAGCAGCAAGTAGGAGTAGTAGGCTGAGATAAGAGAGGTGAGGATGTGATTTGTATGTGACAGAGGGCTGTTTGAGAGATGTGGAGGAAGGTATGTGTGATTTGAGAAATAAGAAGAGTTCATGAGTAGAGAGGAGAGAGGATGGTAGGAGAGAGGGAGCAATGTAGATGTTATTGCTGGCGGCGGGAGGGGTGAGTGATGTAGGTATTTTAAGTAGTGGGGCTGACAGAATAATGGCTGTAAAAATGATATTAAACATTTTGCAAGTTGGTGTGTGTATAATTAGGGAAAATAAGTGTCAGAGTTAAAGAGTGCAGGGTAGTTTGTGTGATATTATCAGGTGTATGTTGATGGTTGAAATCAGGGTAGTTCAGGGATTGATAAACATGAGCTGATGGTGGAAGTCAGGGAAACCAAAGAGAAAAGATCATACCAGTGTTAGATCAGCAGATGAGCAGCAATGGAGAGTTTTGTGTTTGTTCTCATCTGGTCTCTTCTGGTTTAATTCTGGGCTAATTCGGGGTGTCTTATACACCCTTAAAGATATGCCCTTTAAGCATATGCCCTGCTGACCAAACGGTCTGCTGACCTTTGAGATCTACTAATATAGGCCCTAACTGAGTTTGGAGTTAATAGGCAGAATGATATCAGGTGTGAGTTGGCTGGCCAATTTGTCTCACAGGGGCAGGGCTAGTCAAACATATGCAAAGGCTCTATTGAATAGGTAAGAAGTAGCAGGAAGTGGCCTAAGTTAATTATGCATACCATTTAAGATAGAGAAATTAGCAATGCAGGATTCAAGGAGAAGATCAATCAGTCAGGAAATATTGCATAGAGTCAAATGCATACCATTTAAGATAGAGAAATTAGCAATGCAGGATTCAAGAAGCAGGCTTAGCCTGACTATATAGCATTGTGTGTACTGCCACTGTGCACCTCGCTCAGCCACGCTATATATAGCATTGTGTTTACTGCCACTCTGTGTACACCGCTCAGCCAGACTATATACCATTGTTTACTGACACTGTGTGTACACCGCTCAGCCAGACTATATACCATTGTTTACTGACACTCTGTGTACACGGCTCAGCCTGACTATATAGCATTGTGTGTACTGCCACTGTGCACCTCGCTCAGCCACGCTATATATAGCATTGTGTTTTCTGACACTCTGTGTACACGGCTTAGCCTGACTATATAGCATTGTGTGTACTGCCACTGTGCACCTCGCTCAGCCACGCTATATATAGCATTGTGTTTTCTGCCACTCTGTGTACACCGCTCAGCCAGACTATATACCATTGTTTACTGACACTCTGTGTACACCGCTCAGCCAGACTATATACCATTGTTTACTGACACTCTGTGTACACGGCTCAGCCTGACTATATAGCATTGTGTGTACTGCCACTGTGTACCTCGCTCAGCCACGCTATATATAGCATTGTTTACTGACACTCTGTGTACACGGGTCAGCCAGACTATATAGCATTGTGTGTACTGCCACTCTGTGTACACGGCTCAGCCAGACTATATATCATTGTGTGTACTGCCACTCTGTGTACACCGCTCAGCCAGACTATATAGCATTGTGTGTACTGCCACTCTGTGTACACCGCTCAGCCAGACTATATAGCATTGTGTGTACTGCCACTCTGTGTACACCGCTCAGCCAGACTATATAGCATTGTGTGTACTGCCACTCTGTGTACACCGCTCAGCCAGACTATATAGCATTGTGTGTACTGCCACTCTGTGTACACCGCTCAGCCAGACTATATAGCATTGTGTGTACTGCCACTCTGTGTACACCGCTCAGCCAGACTATATACCATTGTTTACTGACACTGTGTGTACACCGCTCAGCCAGACTATATAGCATTGTGTGTACTGCCACTGTGTACCTCGCTCAGCCACGCTATATATAGCATTGTTTACTGACACTCTGTGTACACGGCTCAGCTAGACTATATAGCATTGTGTGTACTGCCACTCTGTGTACACCGCTCAGCCAGACTATATAGCATTGTGTGTACTGCCACTCTGTGTACACCGCTCAGCCAGACTATATAGCATTGTGTTTACTTCCACTCTGTGTCTGCTGGGCCTGGGAACAGTAGTACACCGCTCACCTGCCACTGTATAGCATTGTGCTCTGTGTCGCTGCTGGGAATAGTGGTACACCGCTCACCCGCCACTGTATAGCATTGTGCTCTGTGTCGCTGCTGGGAATAGTGGTACTGTATAGCATTTCTGTACTGCCACTGTACTGCTGCCAGTCAGCGTGTACTGTAAGGATAAGTGAAATGAGGAAGAAATCCGGTGAAAGAGGAAGGGGCAAGGGAAGAGGTGTTTCCCCTGACGGTTCACGTACAGGCCACAGGGGAGCACCCAAGAAAACCCACTCAATACCGCCCATGTTGTCCAGGACAACAACCCTCACAGATCCAAAAGAACAGGACCAGATAATTACTTGGATGACCTCTCAAGCGTCCAGGAGTGGGTTAAGCAGCACCAGCACATCACGCACGAGGTCCGAGTCCTCAGCCAGTTACAAGGAGCCAGTGGGCACAAAGCTGACACAACCGGCAGCGACACCACGCACACAACTGCCAGATAACCAGTCCAATGAATTACCTCAGGACACAATGGGGTATTCGCAGGAGCTATTCCCAGCCCAACAAACTTCCACCTTTCAAAGGTCAATGGAGGAACAGCCAGAAATGTTGTGCCCGGATTCACAACCATTAACTGTGGGAAATGCACCGCGCACTGAAATACAAGGCGAGTCCGAGGAGGACTCGGAAACCCAAATCCCAGAGCAAGTTGGGCAGGAGGGGTTGCAATTGCAGGAGGTCGGCCGACAAGATCTGGAAGACGACGTTGGAGTGAGCTGCGCAGAGGTTGTTCTGGGGAGCTCTACTCCACGGCGGCGGCCCCCCACAATGACATATGACGAGTTTGAGGAGATGGAAGAGGAGGGTATGGACAATGTGGACATAGACCCAGATTTTGTTTCTGAACGAGAACATCGCCGTCGTAGCAGCAGCACAGATGAGTCTGTTGAAGAACCCACTGCTGCACGAGTTCGCCTTGTGCCACAAGGTAGGCGGCGCGCAATTTCAGGCACAACAAGCGTGGAAGTTCAAGTGAGAGGCAAAAGAGGAGCAAACAGAAATCGCCAGCAAGGAGGCAGGTGCTCCAAAGTCTGGGCTTTCTTTGAAGACTGCACTGAGGATGTTACCATGGCGATTTGCAAGGTGTGCAAGACCCGCCTGAGCAGGGGGAAAAGTATTAACAACCTCTCCACCACCAGCATGAGCCGCCACATGCTATCCAAACATCCCACTCTGTGGGCAAACGCGGCAGGACAGGGTACCAGCAACACTGCCTCCCTTGGGTTCACCAGACTCACCACCAGACCCGCCTCAACAGCAGCAGTAGCCCAGCCATTGCGTGGTTCACAACATTCACAAACATCAGACGACGCTGACACTGTCACTTTCCGGAGTAGTGCTCTTGAGGTCTCCCAGTGTTCATCAAACACAACAACCAACAGCCCTTCCGTGTGCAGCGCTACGGTTCAGTTGTCTGTGTCGGAGATGTTTGAGCGCAAGAGGAAATTGCCAGCAAATGACCCCCGGGCCGTAGCAGTAACAGCCAGCATAGCCAAGCTTCTGGCCTGCGAAATGCTGCCATATCGAGTGGTGGAGACAAACAGCTTCAAGGGCATGATGTCAGTGGCCATCCCACGTTACGTGGTTCCCAGCCGCTACCACTTTGCGCGCTCTGCAGTGCCTGAGTTGCATGAGCACGTGGTCAGCAAAATAACCCGAAGCTTGAAGAATGCCATTGCCTGCAAGGTTCACCTCACCACTGACACTTGGACGAGTGCGTTCGGACAGGGTCGATACATCTCCCTTACCGCGCACTGGGTGAACCTTGTGGAGCCTGGCAGCGATTCCTCACCTGCTACGGCGCGGGTGTTGCCCACGCCGCAAACAGCTGCACCGCTGTCCCTCCCACTGGATAACAACAGCAGCACCTACCTCTCTGACTCCTTCTCCTCCAATGCATCTCAAAGCTGTACCTCATCCGGAAACGCTAACCCAGCAGCAGTAGGATCGTGGAAGCAGTGCAGCACAGCTGTTGGCATGCGTCAGCAAGCGTTGCTGAAGCTGATCTGCCTTGGGGATAAGCAGCACACAGGGGAGGAAATTTGGAAGGGAATAAAGGAACAGACGGATTTGTGGCTGGCACCGCTGGACCTGAAACCGGGCATGGTTGTGTGTGATAATGGGAGTAATCTCATTCGCGCTTTAAGGTTGGCTAAGCTGACACACATCCCTTGCCTGGCGCACGTGATGAACCTAGTAGTTCAGCGGTTCCTGAGGACATACCCAGGCGTGGCCGATCTTCTGTTGAAGGTGCGTCGAGTGGCCAAACATTGTAGAAATTCCAGTACTGCTTCGGGGGCACTCGCCAAGATGCAGGAGCGCTTCAATCTCCCCCACCATCGCTTGCTGTGTGATGTCCCTACGCGCTGGAATTCTACGCTGCACATGCTAGCACGCTTTTGTGAGCAGAAGAGTGCAGTGGTCCAGTACATGACGGCGCAGTACCGAGGCGCATCCGGACAGCTGCCAAGCTTCTGTGGATCCGATTGGGCCAACATGTTGGACCTCTGCCAAGTCCTCCAAAATTTTGAGCAATCCACGTTGCTTGTGAGCAGTGACAACTCTTCAGTCAGCATTACCATACCACTGCTGTGTTTACTGAAGAGGTCAATGTTGAAAATCAAGGAAACAGCTGTCATGATGCAACTGGGGGAATCTGAAGGAGAAAACGATCAGCGTGATGGTACCAACATCAGGCCTTCCGCCTCAGGGAACGCTGGCCCCAGCAGCTATGACGAAGAAGAGGAGGAGGAACAGCTGGAGTTGGAGCAGGAATTTCATGCCACCACTGATGAGGGCCAGAGCGGTGCACGTTGGACTTCCACAATTCAGCGCGAATGGTCAGCAGAAGCAGACCAGGAGGAAGGTGACGACTATGATGCATCACAACAACTATCACAACGCTCACAAGAGGATGATGAGGATTCTGGTAGGACTCTGGCACACATGGCTCAATTCATGCTAGACTGCATTGAACGCGACCCACGCATTGTGCACATTCTGGACAACACCAATTACTGGGTTTATACCCTTCTGGATCCACGGTACAAACACAATGTTCCAAAACTGCTTGAAGAAAGAGTCAGACAGGTCAAAATGGAAGAATACCAGCAGGCCCTTGTGGAGACTTTAGAGAGGAGATTGACATCCTCCCCCTCCTCTAGCCAGTTGTATGCCGACAGACTGACTTCCGCAAACCCAGGACGACCAGGAGGGCAGCAAACAACGCAAGCCGCAGCTAGTGCCGAAAAGGGAATGGTATCGGCAGTGTCCTTGGAGTGGGAAAATTTTCTGACACCCATGCAGCAGCAGCCCACTGAACAGCAAGCGTGCAGATCCACCTCCAACACCGATCGCCTGGAGAAGATGGTCAAGGACTACATGTCAGATGACGTAGCTGTGTCGAACAATCCATCTGCACCCTTCAACTATTGGGTATCGAAGCTAGACACCTGGCACGAACTGGCAATGTACGCAATAGAGGTGCTGGCTTGCCCGGCAGCCAGCGTTATGTCGGAACGCTGTTTCAGTGCTGCCGGAGGCATCGTCACAGATCGGCGTATCCGCCTCTCCACAGAAAATGCAGACCGTCTGACTCAAATTAAAATGAATCAATCCTGGATTGGAAATGACTACGCAACACTCCAGGACCCCAACCAAGTAACATGACCAATGAACATCTGGGATGGTGTAGCGTTTCCGGTCCCTGTTTATTGAACCTCTCATCTGTATTACATTTATGACTGCATGGCGGCAAAAAGCATTGCTGCTATATCCGCACGCTTCTTGTCCTCATGCAAGGCCTGGGTTGTTGTGTCTCAAAAAGCATGGCCTTCTCCTCCTGCGCCTGCTCCTGTTCCATCACGTGTGCTGCTGCTGCTGCTGGGTTAGCGTTGCCGGTCCCTGTTTATGGAACCTCTTATCTTTATTACATTTATGACTGCATGGCGGTACAAAGCATGCTATCCGCACGCTTCTTGTCCTCATGCAAGGCCTGGGTTGTTGTGTCTCACAAAGCGTGGCCTTCTCCTCCTGCGCCTCCTCCTGTTCCATCACGTCTGCTGCTGCTGGGTTAGCGTTGCCGCGTGGTCCCTGTTTATTGAACCACTTATCTTTATTACATTTATGACTGCATGGCGGTACAAAGCATGCTATCCGCACGCTTCTTGTCCTCATGCAAGGCCTGGGTTGTTGTGTCTCACAAAGCGTGGCCTTCTCCTCCTGCGCCTCCTCCTGTTCCATCACGTCTGCTGCTGCTGGGTTAGCGTTGCCGCGTGGTCCCTGTTTATTGAACCAATTATCTTTATTACATTTATGACTGCATGGCGGTACCTCATGCAAGGCCTGGGTTGTTGTGTCTCACAAAGCGTGGCCTTCTCCTCCTGCGCCTCCTCCTGTTCCATCACGTCTGCTGCTGCTGGGTTAGCGTTGCCGCGTGGTCCGTTTATTGAACCACTTATCTTTATTACATTTATGACTGCATGGCGGTACCTCATACAAGGCCTGGGTTGTTGTGTCTCACAAAGCGTGGCCTTCTCCTCCTGCGCCTCCTCCTGTTCCATCACGTCTGCTGCTGCTGGGTTAGCGTTGCCGCGTGGTCCCTGTTTATTGAACCACTTATCTTTATTACATTTATGACTGCATGGCGGTACAAAGCATGCTATCCGCACGCTTCTTGTCCTCATGCAAGGCCTGGGTTGTTGTGTCTCACAAAGCGTGGCCTTCTCCTCCTGCGCCACCCTCCTCCTGTTCCATCACGTGTGCTGCTGCTGGGTTAGCGTTACCGGTCCCTTTTCCTGGAACCTCTTATATGTATTACATTTATGACTGCATGCCGACAAAAAGCATGTTACCTGTGCAAAGAAAACAGACATTTCCCGCATTTAAAAGACAGTTTTCCCTTTGAAACTTTAAAATCGATTTTCTCAAAAACTATAAGCTCTTTTTGCTAATTTTTTTTTCCTCTTGTACCCACTCCCAAGGTGCACATACCCTGTAAATTTGGGGTATGTAGCATGTAAGGAGGCTTTACAAAGCACAAAAGTTTGGGTCCCCATTGACTTCCATTATGTTCGGAGTTCGGGTCGAACACCCGAACATCGCGGCCATGTTCGGCCTGTTCGGCCCGAACCCAAACATCTAGATGTTCGCCCAACACTAAATGCTACATGAGTAATTTATCTCTATTAAGGCCACACTTGGGAGTATCACAGCTTTGAATGGGCTTTTATTTCAGATACAAGCAAGGTGAAACATCTGCATCAGGCGCAGAGATTACAGGGGCAGCATGTTTGTACTGTGTTTACACTAAAAGCATCTAGTCGCACCCAGAATAGGAGGAGAAGCAAGAGGAGAGCGAGGTGAAGAGGTCATCATTGGAGAAAAGCAGCTTGTTGTGCTGTGTGAGGAGTCTGACTGTAAACAAGAAAGCAAGATTACAGATTGCCAAAATGTACTTGAGTAAGCCAAAATCCTTCTGGGAAAACGTCTTGTGGACAGATAAGACCAAGATAGAGCTTTTTGATAAAGCACATCATTCTACTGCAACGATGAAAACAGAATGAGGCCTACGAAGAAAAAAACAGAGTACCTACAGTGAAATATGGTGGAGGTTCAATGATGTTTTGGGATTTTCTTTGCTGCGTCTGGCACTGGGTGCCTTGAATGTGTGCAAGGCATTATGAAATCTGAGGATTACCAAAGGATTTTGGGTTGCACTTTAGAGACCAGTGTCAGAAAGCTGGGTTTGAATCCGAGATCTTTGGTCTTCCAACAGGACAATGACTCCAAACATACATCAAAAAGACCCAGAAATGGATGGCAACAAATCACTGGAGAGTTCTGAATTGGCCAGCAAGGAGTTCAGATCTAAATCCCTTCGAATACCTGTGGAGAGACCTTAAAATTGCTGTTGGGAAAAGGTGCCCTTCCAATAAGAGAGATCTGAAGCAGTTTGCAAAGCAGAAGGACAATTTCTGATTGATTTCATATTGGACATTGGTGTGCAGTGTATAAGCTGCCAATAGATTCCTTTCTAATCAGATTCGATCAGAGGGGAATCTATCTAATGTCGATCTGGTGGCAGATTAACTAATGTATGGCCACCTCAAAGTGAACCCTAGGTGAGAGGGGTATTATATTTTCATTTAACCCCCCCTGGTGATATGAATTTTTCCGGATTTCAGGGTCTTTTTAAGAGGATTCAGACCCTAAAATCAGGAAAAAAAAATCATAACGCCAGCAGCAGCCCCTGCTCTCACTCACCTCCCAGGGCTCCAAACAAACAAACAAACAAACACAGAACATTTATATCGCGCTTTTCTCCTGGCGGACTCAAAGCGCCAGAGCTGCAGCCACTAGGACGCGCTCTATAGGCAGTAGCAGTGTTAGGGCGTCTTGCCCAAGGTCCCCTACTGAATAGGTGCTGGCTTACTGAACAGGCAGAGCCAAGATTCGAACCCAAGTCTCCTGTGTCAGAGGCAGAGCCCTTAACCATTACACTATCCAGCCACCGCTGCACTGCACTGCAATTTTACCTCCGTCCTCGGGTGGCGCTGTAACTCTTTGGTGAGATCAATGACGGCGATCTCACTAGAGCAGGGATGTCAAACTCAAATACAAAGTTGGCCGAAATTGAGCTCTGGGACCAAGTCGAGGGCCAACCTCAATGTCTAGTGGCCACCTCTCTCCCTTATAAAGTTCCCTGGAGTCTAATAGCCCCCCTTCATCCTCTATACAGTTCCCTAGTGTCTAGTGCCACCCTCCTTCCCCTATACACTTCCCTGCTGTCTAGTAGCCCTCATCCCACATCTATACAGTTCCCTGGTGTTTTTGGTTCTCCCCCCCCTATACAATTCCCTAATGTTTAGTGGTACTCCTTTCCCTATACATTTGCCCGGTGTCTAGTGGCCCCCTCCCTCTTCTATACAGTAGTGCTTTTCCCATCCCCATATGGCTTACCTGGTAATCTAGGGCTTACCCTCCAATATAGCTTCTCTGGTGGTCCTAAGAGGGCCAAACATAATGCAAACTGGAGAAACCTCCTGAGGGCCAAATCTGATAGCTCCGAGGGTCAGATAAAGCTCCGAGGGTCAGATTTGGCCCACGGGCCGGAGTTTGACATGTATGCACTAGAGTGATTCAGCGCTTTGGAGGACAGGAAGAAGAATGGCTACCAACGTCTGGATCCCCCGGGAGGTAAGTAAAACCGCCCACTGCGCAGTATACTCTGCATAGAGCTCCCGGCAGCTAGCCCGAACATAGCTTGGGATTACCACCAGGAAGGTTAAGCAATACCAGTTGCATGGCTATCCTGCTGATCCACTGCCTCTAATACTTTTAGCCATAGACCCTGAACTATCATGCAGCAGTTCAGATGTTTCTGACATTATTGTTAGATCTGACAAGATTAGCCGCATGCTTGTTTCTGGTGTTATTTAGACACTATTGAAGCCAAATAAACAGGCAGGCAACTGTTATCGTATTAAAAGAAAATAAATATTGACAGCCTACATATCATTCTCACCTCGGGTTTATTTTAAAGAAAATCCAAAATCATATTAAAAAAAGGCAGTTTTTCTTACCTAGGGCTTCTACTGGCCCCTGCAGTCGCCTTCGCCCACGGCGGTGCTCAACAATCCTCCTGTCCCCCGCCCTGGCTCAGTTTTGCTTTGGTGACTGAGCGACCTCATTTCTGCTCCCGTCGCTGGGAGCGCCCTACGCGGGAGCAGTTAGAGATTTTCTCGTACCATACCGGCCAAGGCACAGGCCGATTGCAGGGGGGGTGGTAGAAGCCCTGGGTACGTAAAACTGCCTTTTTATTATACAACTTAAAGGGAACCTAAACTGAGAGCGATATGGACAATACCAGTTGCCTGGCAGTCCTGCAGATCTCTTTAGTTGCAGTAGTGGGTGAATCACATACCTGGAACAAGCATGCAGCTAATCCAGTCTGACTTCAGTCAGAGCACCTGACCTGCATGCTTGTTGAGGGGCTGTGGCTGAAAGTATTAGAGACACAGGGTCAGCAGGAGACTCAGGCAACTGGTATTATTTTAAAAGGAAAAATCAATATCCTTCTCAGTTTAGGTATACCTTTAAAGAAAATGTCTGAGGATTTAAAAAAACAAACAAACAAACAAAGATCTCCAGCCCCTGGCAGCCATCCTCTTCCCTCGCTGCAGCTGCAGTGTCCCGGGGTCCCCTCCAGTGGAGATGCTCACCTCGCCAGGTCAGCATCTACTGTGCCTGTGCAAGCCCCACTGGTGACCATGCTCACGTGGTCTGGAGGGCACGGGACAGCTGCCAGGTGCTGGAGGAAGCACTGAGTAAGTAGATTTTTTTCTTTTTTTTAAATCCTTCGGACATTTCCTTTAAGGATTTCTATCTAAAGTTTGGTTATATCCCACATTGTGCCCTGCTTCCGTACATTTAGCTGGAAATGCTGGCGTCTGGTTGTGTTTAATCTCTTCCATAAGGCAGAAGTTCTGCCATCTTCTGCAGGATGATTATCCAGCAATACATACAAGAAAACACATTCCTTCATACATTTGAATAATGTTCTCTCTTCAAAAGATTATTCTGAACAGCCCACAATGTAGAAAGATGTCTGCTGATCTGTGACTGTACAAAGGAACATGTTCAACGTTAGCCTTTGAATGCACATCTTCCTTCGAAAAAGACATCACAGTACTCGGCCTCCTACAGCAATTATCTTAGCTCCTTCTGTACTGAGATAGGGCAACAAATACAAATGTTTTTTATACACTAGAAGGAATTTAATTAAGTCTAGACGAGCTGCTCAGGCTTTGCTACATGCACCTCTGTACTTTCAAGTAATAAGAATTATGCAAAACACGACACAGGGTATTTTATTATTACCCTTTTCAAAAGACTTAAATACTTGTTGAATCCCATTAAAGACAGTGAGGGGCGGAGATGAGGAGCTGGTGCTGAATGCATTTATACTGAATGTATATATTTCACAATCAATGCCATTACTGATGCCTGCATCACAACATCACATGATGGAAACATGACCTTAAGATTTAGGCCACGTTATGCACATATGGAAGTTTTACATTGATTAATGTAATAGGTATCAGGAAAGACATTGGTTCTTGTTCAACAAATTGTTTATCCTATGTTTTCTCCTAGGTGATAGTTTAACACCTTATCAATAAAACGCCTTTAAAACACCCAGCAAACAAGAAAATACACCGAATAATTTTGGCGGTACTTTTTCACCTACTTTTTGGGATTTTTTGCTGAAAAGTTATTTTAAAGAGGAACTGTTACCAAGGATTGAACATCCCAATCAGTAGCTGACACCCCTTTTCCCATGAGAAATCTTTACCTTTTCTCGAATAGATCATCAGGGGGGTTGGCGTGGCTGATATTGCGGTGAAACCCCTCACACAGTGTGATGTCAGCAGTTTGTGAACCTTGTTTCATGGTGGGAAATAACAGCTTTTCTTGAACTGCCAACCAACCAGTATCTCTCTTTGTGCATATGTATCTATAAAAAAGAACAACCACCTTCAGGCTGGTTTCAAAGTGGGACGGTAAAGTCCCACGTTACAGCAGCCAGTAACACAGCCTAACTCACAGCACTGTAAAATCAATGGGCTGTTCACAGTGCACACGTTGCGTCACAAAGTAACGCAGCACGTTTAAACAAAGTGCTGCATGCTGTACGTTATACTGGGCTAAGCCACGTTAGACTGTTTGCACATGCTCAGTAATGTTGGAGGAGGAGGTCTCCCCTCCTCCTCCGCAGCCAGCCACATGGCTAATTAATATTCACTGCACTGTGTGTGACTCCTGGTGGAACTGTAGTGTTGTCCGGATCATGAACGAATCGTTCATTTGATCCGGATCTTTTTTGTGAGTCGAATCATCCGGATCATCACAATGAAAGATTCGGTTCACAGTGGATGTTGGTCTGGAAGAAACAGGAACATACAGAATGTGCAATGCAGGGAAAGTCCTGTCCTGCTAGTCATTTCCCCCAGTCTGCTTCCCTAGTAAAATTATTCAAATGATTCGGTTCAAAGATCCGATTCAAATGATCCGAATCCTTAAAAAGATCCGGACTTCCTATCACTAACCTGGAGCGACTGCTTTGAGAGTTGCATAACGCAGCTCAATCTGACGTCCAACTTCAACACCACCATGCGTTGCATTAGGGGCACGTTATGCGACCATAACGTCCCCTAAAACGCAACGTCTTGGTGGGAAAGTAGCCTTAAAGATAGTACTATATAGTACTATAATTTACTATATTTATGTATGTATTATTTACTAGAATTATGTGTAAATGATTTAGTCAGTGTTTGCCCATTGTAAAATCTTTTAAATCCCTGATTTACATTCTGACATTTATTACATGGTGACATTTTTACTGTTGGCAGGTGATGTAGCTGCTGCATGCTTTTTTGGCAGTTGGAAACACCTGTAAACAGCTATTTCCCACAATGCAACAAGGTTCACAGACAGGAAACTGCCAGGAGGACCACGGTCCTCAGAATTTCTTGTGGGAGGGGTTTCACCACAATATTAGTCATACAGCGCCCCCTGATGGTCTGTTTGTGAAAAGGAATAGATTTCTCATGTAAAAGGGGGTATCAGCTACTGATTGGGATAAAGTTCAATTCTTGGTCGGAGTTTCTCTTTAAGCCCCCCTATCGCATTGTTAGGGGGTGTGGTTATAAAAAATGGCAGTTGGTGGTGTCTGATTTTTTTCCTTTCTGCCAGTAGTAAGGATGCTGACGTGCAGGGTGATTGTGGATCAAACAATATGAAAAAATTACATGGCAAATATCAATCATTTCTCGATCTTTCTTCTATTACTTCTCACTTTGCAATGTATTGATTTATTTTTTCCCCCTTTTCGATAAGTTTTGCTAAACAACGCAAATAAACCCCTCTAAGTGTAAATCGCTTTAATGTACTTGAACACATAAACTCTAATACTACCAATATTGGCAATATCACTGCGTGGCAGTGTTGCGCGTGGCTGAGGGAGACCTTTCAAGAATCTCCCCTTTTAAAAAATGCTGGGTTTGCCCATGAACACCGAAGTGGTCAAGCAGGTGGTGGCTTTTACCAACTATTGCGCTGTTTTGTTTTTTTTAACTAATTCAATGAATACAAAAAGTACCGTACTTGTATACACCAGCAGTATTTTTTATGTGATTTAGTTGTTATTTTATGAGAGCACTGTTTAAGTTATTTTTTTATTTGCTAATGTGCTACAGTTAAGCCAAGTATACAGTGAGTTCCTCCCCTTATTTAACACTACTACAGTCCAAACTTCATTTTAACCCAATTTTTTAATTTTGGATCATAATGTGCTACAATTTTGATGTTTGTTCACAGGTGATTGGGTTTGCTGAATACCACCTACAGTAAATGCTTATGTAGTATCCACACAATTGTAGTCTTTTTTAAGATATAAATATGAAGTTGTGTTATATATTTGTAATAGACAGTTTGAGTAACATATAATCTACCATCATTCATGATCTACCATCTGTTTCCGTGAGCCAGCGAGCACTGAAGTCCAACATCCTAGACCCTGTTTGGTCTTATCACAGTAATAAAACATTTACAACTATGAAAGTCTTCAGACCTGGTGAGAAGCACAGATTCTACAGTAGCTGCTGAATAGGTAATCTATGCCTAGACCTTATGTACCTCATGATGTGCTCTCAGCTGAGAATCTAGCATGTGTACAGCTGCCCCATGACGCCACTTGGCAATCCACTATGGTGGATCGCTAAACATCAAAGGGATGAATGCATTCTTTAAACCCCGTGCCACAGGATGCCGCTCATTCATTCGTCATCCATTGTCCCTCCTCCATTCTCCATAAAACATGCATGTTGAATTCTAGAATGGGAATATTTATGTATGTATTATTTACTAGAATTATGTATAAATGATTTAGTCAGTGTTTGCCCATTGTAAAATCTTTTAAATCCCTGATTTACATTCTGACATTTATTACATGGTGACATTTTTACTGTTGGCAGGTGATGTAGCTGCTGCATGCTTTTTTGGCAGTTGGAAACACCTGTAAACAGCTATTATAGAGGGGCACCAACACGAATGAGGGGTGGGGAACTGAAGGGAATGGGAGGTTGATAATTCCTTTTTGTATAGCGCTAGCGAGGCAGCCACTAGAGCGCACTCAGTAGGCAGTAGCAGTGTTAGGGAGGGAGTTTTGCCCAAAGAACTCCTTACCGAATAGGTGTTGGCTTACTGAATAAGAAGAGCCGAGATTTGAACCCAGGTCTCAAAGGTAGAACCCTTAACCATTGCACTATCCAGCCACCACATTTTTGATAGGTGCATCACCACTAGCTTGCTTCTTCCTTTCTGAAAATTTGACTTTAGTCACATTTTTCAAGGCGTGATTACAGGGACCAAGGAAAGGATGGACAATGCACAGAGGTATGTAGATCCAGCATGAACACACCTCTGTGCTTACCTTAGGTAGCTTTGCCACGGGTCAGGTGTGCTTTAATATGCATTCAACAGAACATTGTTATACATTAACTGTACGTATTAAAAAAAATCGCTTTTTACAAGATAAAAAAGGAAAATATGTACTTTAGCAGTTCTTAAATTCTAAAAAAAACCTCCAGCTACCTGTTCAGCCCTCCTGCCTCCAAATAGGTTATGAGTCAGCTGGGGTCAGCAGCTGACAAAGAACTCACTATCTGCCCTGCATTCCTATGTAACTAAACAGGGAATGTTTCAGGCTATTGTCCTTTTTTATTTAGCAAAAATAGCACATAAGCAGAAAGCATAATGGATAAATGTCTGTAGCTTAAAACTGTAGCCTACAAATGGTGCCAAGATGAGACTCAACATAATAGACACCTCAAAACCCCTATTGCCCACCCACCCCCACATATTTTATATATATATATATATATATATATATATACCCCCATAATTATTCATAACCCTGGCAGATTTTGACTTAAAGTTACTTTTATTCAAACAGCAAGTCATTTTTTTGACGGGAGATGACATAGGTGTCTCCCAAAAGATAAGACGATGTACAAGTGGCATTATTCATACCCTTCACAAACTGTCACAGTCTGTGGGAAAATCCAAAGTTCTATACCATTCCAAATAGTCCAAGCTGTTCTAAAGCATCCTAATTACCCTGATTAATTGGAAACAGCTTTTTTATTGAACTCAACAGGTGAAAAACAGCAGCTCTCTGCAGTTGGTTTGTGGACTGCCATGGCTAAGACAAAGGAGCTCAGTGAGGACGTGCAGCTGCGCGATTGTGGTTGCTCACAGGCCAGGAAAGGGCTACAAGGCCATTTCTAAATGTTTTCGAGATCCAGTGGCTACAGTGCAAAGTATTATTATTAAATACAAGATGTTCCGTACTGTGGGAAATCTCAGAGAACGTGGTCGAAAGCCAAAAGTGACACCTGTGATGGCCAGGAGAATAGTGAGAGAGGTGAAAAAGAATCCAAGGATCACCACCAAGGCCATCCTGGTGAATCTGGGCTCCACTGGTGGCAATGTCTCAAGGCAGACAATCCAACAGACAGTGCACACTGCTGAAATTCCATGGATGCAGACCAAGGGAGACGACACGTCTCCAGATAAGGCACACAAAGCTCGCTTGGCCTTTGCAAATGCTCATTTGGACAAAGAAGAAGACTTCTGGTCTTCCGTGTTATGGTCAGATGAAACAAAAATTAAATTCTTTGGTCACAATGATGTTTTCTTCATTTGGCATACAAAAGGAGAAGCCTTCAACACAAAGAACACCATCCCCACTGTCAAACATGGTGGTGGGTCCTAATGCTTTGAGGTGTTTTTAAGCCAATGGACTAGGGAACCTAATTACAGTAAATGGCAGCATGAAAAAAAGAGCAATACATGTGGACTCTCAACGACAACATCAGGCAGTCTGCATAGAAACTTGGCATTGGGCACCAGTGGACATTTCAGCATGACAATGACCCAAAACACAAAGCAAAAGTGGTGAAGAAATGGTTAGCAGACAACATAATTAACATTTTGGAGTGGCCCAGCCAGAGTCCTGACTTGAATCCAATTGAGAATCTGTGAACAGCATTAAAGATCAGGGTCATGTCAAGAAGACCCTCCAACATGAAAGATTTGGAGCTCATTACTAAAGATGAATGGGCAAAAATACCCGTGGAGACATGCAAAAAGCTGGTCTGCAATTATAGGAAGCATTTTATTGCTGTAATAGCCAATAAAGGCTTTTCTATCGATTATTGAGAAGGGTATGTATAATTTTGGACTGGACACTTTTTGCTCAATTGCAAATAAAATATGAGATTTTTTTCCCCACAATAATGCCTCTTGTACATCATTTTATTATTATATTTATTATTTTATTATTGAGGAATAATCATGGGCAGCACTGTGTATATATATATTTTTTATATATATATATATATATACATATATATATATATATATATATATAGTTCACTAACCCCTTACAGTGTACCTGTGAGAAAATAAGAGTTAGATACCTCAGTTGGGGGAAGCCTCTGGATAATCCACAGGGCTTCCTCCGTCTTCATCAACCTCACTGTTCAAGCACCGAGACCCTTTGAACATATTCAACAAGCCTTGATGAATATGTTCTTGAGGCTACAAACAAGGAACACCAAGAGCCCCAATAGTGTAATATGTACTGGTAAATGGTTACTAGATAGAGTAAATATTAATACTCACAAACCAGGGTTACCATTAGGCAACCACTGTAAAGGCAGGTGGGGAGATTTTCCTGACCCCACTCAGGAATAAGAAGTCACTCTATGTAGATGAGAAAAAAGGGGGTTCAACCCTCCACCCAGGGTGGACTCAATATTATGCAGGAGAACAGAGGCGCTAAAAGGATAAAAGGAAGTTAAATGAGCTTAAAAACCAAATTCTTGGTAAATAGAGGAGGCAGTGGTAGATTTACCTGACACACAACGACTGTAGTAAAGGCAGCCAATATATTTCATTTATGAACTCCAAATATGCAACGCGTTTCGCAGGTTTGATACCACTTCATCAGACAATAACAACGGAGCAATAGCATATGTGGTCAATAGAAGAGCAAGGCACCTGGAGTTCATAAATAAAATCTTTACTACAGTCGTTGTGTGTCTACTTGGAGGATGTAAGTCCACCACTGCCTCCTCTATTTACCAAGAATTTGGTTTTTAAGCTCATTTAGCTTCCTTTTATCCTTTTGGCGTCTCTGTTCTCCTGCATAATGTTCTTGAGGCTGTGCTCCCATTTCTGTATAAGCGTGGAAAGCTATGCAGACACAATTACAAGACACAGAATATTTACACTGCACTATTTTCCTGGGAAGCTCAAAGCCCTTGAGCTGCAGCCACTAGGGCACACTCTATAGGCAGTAGCAGTGTTAGGAAGTCTTGACCGCAGTCTCCTTACTGAATATTTGCTGGCTTACTGAACAGGAAGAGCTGAGATTTGAACCCTGGTCGCCTGTGTCAGAGGCAGAGCCCTTATCCAGAACTCTATACAGCCTGCACAGTAGCACTGAACCTCCAATGCACAGCTTTTTCCTCCATGCACGAGAGGCTGTGTGCTACTGTGCAGGCTGCAGACAAAAAGAAGGTCCTTGCCTGCAGAGGTGGGGTGGAGGAGGATTGGAAAAGGCTCTGGTTCATCCAAATGCAACCCCTACTGGGGTATGTACAGCGAAGTCCCCGTTATCCAGAACTGGAAGTATATCCAGGGCCGGATTTGTACTTTTCACCGCCCAAGGCCAACTATACCGTCTGTTTGGTTGTTATCTCTGTGTGCCCCAATGAGAATTCTACTTACTTTCCCTCATTGGATGTCAGTTGTCACAGATGACTATTTTAGTAATATGCGTATAGATTATAAGTTATGTTTTCCTTAAGAACTTTTATGTTATGTTTGTTATCTCATTAATGATGGAACCATTGTGTCACCATGAGAGCTAGGCTGAAGTGTACCTGCAGGATAGAGCTTACAGGTCTTGCAGGGATGACACAAGTACAGGACAGGGAGTTTGAAGGTTAAATCTGTTCTTGTAGATATGGATGGCTGCATAGAATAGCTTTACTGCCCCTCACTGAGCCGCCCCTAAATTTCTGGTGCCCTAGACCATGGCCTATGTGGCCTTGCCAGAAATCCGGCCCTGAGTATATCAACTAACCGGCATGCCTGAGGGATAACAGGGACTTCGCTTTCGGCGGGTTTTGAGGCCTATTAAATACTTACTGAGCCTCCAGTGACGTCTAGTACTCTTCCTGCAGCACCTAGCGGGCACCTAGTGGCATCCGTTGTTCGTGCATGGAAGTCGGCGTGTCACGTAACCTGATATGGGTCAGGTGACGCACCGGCTTGCGTGTACAGGGGAGCCAAAAAGCCGCTAGGAGCCCACTAGGTGCTGCAGGAAGGCTACTAAATATCGCTGGAGGCTCAGTAAGTATTTAGGGAGCGAGGTTTGTGTTTTTTAGGCTGGTTCCTCAAGCAACTGGCAAGCACATGTATTCGGCAAAAGGCATTCCCCGCTGGTGCCGGATACTCGGTACTTTGCTATATCTATTTTTTTTCCACAGGTTTGCTTTAAGAAGCAGCAGGGTATGAGTTATAAAGCTTGAGTCACATCTTTTTCATGGATTTTGCTGTGAGCATGATTCGCATATACTGCAGAGCCAAATATAAAAGCATAATAAAAAACAGCGGCAGAAATAAAAAACAAAATCTTAAAAAACTCTGAAATCTCCCCCAATTGCTCGCTGTATGTTTTAGTTTGATAAAGTGTCCCTACTGCTGAAAACATCAGAGCAAAAATCAATAACATACAGCAGATGTTGACAACAAAGATTCTGTTGTACTTCCTTGAAGAGATTCAAAATTGGAATACATCTGAGAGAATTTACAACAATAATGTACAGCATAGAGGAGACCTCAGTTCCTTTTATCTTATGATTATATTTATAGTGTGACTCTGGCACCATCTAGTGGCATTTATAGGTCAGAAATATTTATGGTTTAATTTGATTTCTCCAGTATCAAAGTGTCAGATCCGGTGAAGGTCTATTTTTCCTCACATTCGTGAATCAGATCCCTATCTGCCACTTTCTAGGAGAGATTTGAATCACAAGAGTATCTTGGGTAGAAAGAATAGTTTGATTTTTGATACCTTGACCTTTGAGGCAAAGATAAAGATACTGAATACAGAGTTTGTGTATGTGGTTGAGAGGCTCTAAAGTGAAATACAATTATTGAAAACAGTTTAAAAATAAAGGTAAACTTACCTCCCTTTGGGGGAAAAATGGTGGGGGTAAGAACTGTCATTTTATTGATCCGAATGAACAAAACTCTCATATTGCAACGCGTTTCTTGGGACTAGGCGCTACTAAGGCTCATTTGAAGATTTTGCCCTCTTTATATGCCCGAAATAGCGTGAACCTAATACCAAAATACGCGTCGCAATCTGTTCATTTGGATCAATAAAATTACAGTTCTTAACCTCACCTCTGTGTTTTGTTTTCCTCGACAGGAAGTACGTTTACTTTACCTTACTTTACTGTTTTTAATAACTTTATTTCACTTTGGCGCCACTGAACCACGTACATAATCTAACCACCTTGTGTGGTGTGTATATCCCTTTGTTGTCTATAAGTGCAGAGAACGACTTTTTAACCCAAGTCGTCTCGGGTTTGTTCACCCCACCTGCCTGATGTTGTGCCACTACTGTGGCACACAAATGTGAGTATAATTGTTCACATAGAGGGCAAAGGTCATGTGGGAGCATTTTTAGGCAATGGGACACGCATCCAGAGGTGTAACTACTGGAAGAGCAGCCCTTGCAGCTACAAAGGGGGCCCAGACCATGGGGGACCCACGCTAACCTAGAAATAAAAAACACATATATAAGTAGATAAATACTACTTCTACTTACGTAACAGATGTATTGTGCTATCCTGTAAATTTTATAAAGGAAAAGCAGAGAATCCTATTCTAGACAGTTTCCATCTTTGTTACCTTTGAATAAAGCTAATCCTAACGTAATTTACTTCCTTGCTCTTTTTTCTCCTCTTGCTAATTGTGTATTCATTACCCGCCCTCCTCCCAGAGTCTTCAGACACTCCCACTGAGGTCTATACTAGGAAGTGCACTGTATTATGTCATTAGAAGGTGGGGGAACTAAAGGGAAGAGGAGGAATATATTATAGATAAAAAGACCCCCAGCATGCAACTGTTTTGCCAGCCGATGGCAATGGAAATGAAAGAGCCAGTGCTGTTAAGGTATGTGATAACGCCAAACAATAACAGCAGAAAGAGTTTTGAACGTTTTGAATGCAGGATTAGCATTGTTATTACTTAAAGAGACTCTGTAACAATTTTTTCAGCCTTAGTTCTTCTATCCTATAAGTTCCTATGCCTGTTCTAATCTGCTCTGGCTTACTGCAGTCTTTCCTAACTGCACTGTCTCTGTAATAAATCAATGTATCTTTCCTCTGTACTGTTTGTCGGGCTAAAGCTTGATTGTGTGGAATGTGCAGGGCTGCTTGTGATTGGTAGAAGCGATACACACCCTCTGCAGGCCCCCTGCATACTCTGAATGACTCATACACTATGCTTAGCTGAGCCTATTAGAAGCTGGTTAGTTTGTTTGTAAACACTGCCTAAAACTGTTAATTACAAGCCAGGATTGCAGCAGAGAGTGGCAGAAACAGCACAGAGGGGCACAGGAGAAAATAATGAATAGAATGGTATGCTTTTTATTGTAAGAATATTAGAGTACAGATTCTCTTTAAAGTGAACCAGAGACGAAGCACCCTCATGTATTTTACCATATATATATCAGTGGGAACATTAGAGAAAACACCTACCCTGCTGTCTGTTTCATTTTAACCGTTCAGCTTGCTTCTTTTCAGCCCTGATAAAATCCCCAACTGAGCATTCAGTCTGGCTTTGCTATAATGACTCAGCTATAATGATTCCTGAGCAGAGCCACAAGAGAGCAGGCTTGGGCTTGAAAAGACATCAGAGAACACAGACTCAGCTATAAAAATTGCTGAGCAAAGTCAGACTGAATGCTCAGTCTGGGATTTTATCATGGCTGATAAGAAGCAAGCTGAACAGTTAAAAAGCAAACCGAGAGCAGGGTAGGTGTTTTCTCTAATGTTCCAACTGATAGATATAGTAAAATACATGAGGGTGCTTCATCTCTGGTTCACTTTAATACACTCAGACCAGTTGCTGTTGAAATTTGATTTTTATGGCGACAATCCTACTTTAACATGGGGCAGTAAGTTTGCCAATGTATATCTATGCTGCAGACCTAAGCTGATACTATACTACCATCTTGAAATCGGCTGTCCTCCTGAAATGGTTCAAATAATGGTGCAAATGCCTAAGAACAAATAATAGTGCAGATGGCCAGAGCAAACAATCAGACATGAGCACTTGGTTCGGGGCAGACTGTACCCAAAGCTACAGCATAAATTGGCTTTTGGAGAGCGGTGATGATTAATGATGTCAAGCACATCCTTAACAAGGTTGTCACAGTACAAGTACTTAATAAGATGTTTAGTCGAAAGACTGATCTCCATATTTCATTTGGGATTCTGTTCCTCATTCTATTTAGAATTACTTTGGAGGGGAAAACCTTAACACAGTTTTTGGCTGATTATTCTACGACATTAGAGGAGGTAAAATTAGATAGATGAGCTTTTATTACTTATGAAGAAGAGTTATTAAATGTGGCCACTCATGTAAGAAGGGTTAATAAGGGTGATTCTCTGAGAAGATCAGGTAAAGTTTTAATATGTTAGATTATCTGATTATATTGTAGCCACTCTTCCTTTGGAAAGTTAAATCAAGCTTCTTTGTGTTGAAGGCAATATCTTTGGTTAAAGTAAGGAGGTGGGGGCTACTGTAAAGGTAGGACTGATGAAGTGTGGTGGCTGGCTTAGGGTAAATAATATGGGTGACTACATGCGCATTACAAAAAAATACTTTATTGTGCGACTTGTATATAAATGTTTAAACTGGGGTCAGTCACCATTATTTAAAACATGTAATAAAAACAGTAATCAGCGCACTCGGAGACCATCATATAACACAGGAACCCCACTGTATAAATGAGTGGTTGAAATCACCCAGCTAAAGCTAATGCCATAACGGACCCTCAACTCACAGTACGTAGACCTGTGGACCCACCATCTGCGCACACCCTAAAGGCCTCACTTAACCTAGCCAGCATAACCACATTGCACAATGTGCCTAAAAGTTCTCCTGCTATGTCTGCCAAAGCAATGTGTATACTAAGATGATATGTTGGCTGCAGTATGAGGATACCACTTCTTACTTGATAAAGATTCCAGATAAGGATCACTTAATACCGATGTTACCGTGAATGACAATAGCTATCATCATGAATGACAATGACTATTTGCAGTTTCGGTGAAATTGTACGCTGCGAAAATACAATGTATTTTCGCAAATATATTTTTAAAATCCAAAATAACATTTTAAATGTGAAAACGACTTTGCGAAAATTCACAAGTAACACTAAATACTAATCGAGGTGTCTGAAGAAACATGTCCTCTGACTGTGCTGTGGAAGTAATGACAGCTAACAAAGTGCCAACGGCCGAAGCCACCTTTGAAAGACCTACAGTGAGATTAATCTGTGTGTTTGTGCTGCTGACCTTTGTAGTGACCTCAGCATATATCCACGTCCTGCAGTGCAAACATATTTTTATTGCTGATTCTCACATCGCAATGAGTTTGCATATCTCATATATCACATAACTATAGTTAGCCTTACCAGTCAAGGGCAAATAGCAGGCTAGCGGGTTTGACATAATATGATACACTCCAGTATGTGGCCTCAATACTGTTTCTTTGTTCTGTGATAAACTGCACTGGGAGCAACGCATCACGCCAATAAAAACAGGGACTTTCTCTGTCCCAATATTTAAAGGGCCAGTCCAACCGCATGTGATATTTTGGTAATTGATAGATAATTGTGAACCACTGACAACTTTTATTGTCCCATTTGGTTCCAGCCATAGCAAATAATTCATTACTTTGAATTATTAGGTAGGGAGACATGTTGAAAAGTTCATTTACGGAATTCTAGGCCCATACTCACAACCATCACATTTAGGTAACTTTTATTATTATTTATTATGCCCAAAGCTGCTATTTAAAGGACCATTATTATGAAAAAAAATTAAATTTCATCATCTGACCCTAAGACACACCTAGGTTTAGAGGGGGTAAAAATAGAAAAAAATATTCTAAACCAGGTGTTTCTGTAGGGCCGTCTTCTGGTACGTTAAGGCCAGTGTCAGGTCTTCCCCTCAAGCTGTCAGGTCTCCCTCCAGGTCTGTCAGGTCAGCCCCAAAGCCAGGATCAGGTCTCTCCCCAAACTGTCAGGTCTCCCCCAGGGCTAGCTTCAGGCCACCCCCAAGCTGTCCCCCCTCAGTTAATAGTGATCCCGCCGCAGGCCCAGCAGAATATGGCATTGCTCACCGTGCTGTCCAGACACGTGAGTTTGTTCCATCGCAATCATAATATGCAGGGCCCGCAGTGTGATCACTATAAACTGCTTGGGGGAAGAGACCTGGTGCCAGCCTACTGTATATCCGCACACAAATCCCCCCCCCCCATTGTTTTAAATCAGATCCCAACAAACACGCCTCCTGCTGCTGATTAGAGGCAGTAGAGAAGGGGGTTATGGAATAGAAATAAGCTTAAAGAGACTCTGTAACAAAAATTTCAGCCTTATTTCTTCTATCCTATAAGTTCCTATACCTGTTCTAATGTAGTCTGGCTTACTGCAGTCTTTTCTAGTTGCACTGTCTGTGTAATATATCTAATCTTCTTTTCTTTGTCAAGCTTTGTCGAGCCAGTGAGGAATGCACTGCCTCTGCGGTGATAGGAAGTTATGCATGTCCCCTCCACATCCCCTGCAGGCTCTGTGTGTGTGCTTTGTTTATCCCTCACAGACAGGTCTCTGCTCTTAATTTCAGCTTGTCTGAGGGGGAAGGGAGCTTCCCATGCTGAGAAACTGAGAATCCCTGACTGGAGTTCACTATGTAATAAAAACTTGTAGTATACTGTAACATGATATATATATATATATATATATATATATATATATATATATATATATATATACAAACATCCCTTCCTGGTTAGCGGCCATGTTTTTTGTTTGTAAACACTGCCTAAAACTGGCGATTAATAGCCAGGATCACGGCGGAGAGCGGCGGAAATGGCAAATAGGGATCCAGGAGACCACAGTGACTCAATTGATATGTTTTTTACTATACAAATCGTACAGTACAAAGTCTCTTTAAATCAAATCTCAAAGAACATGCCTCCTGCCATTGATTGCAGGCAGTAGAGAAAGGGGTGTGTGATAAAGACACGCCTCCTGCTGCACCTCTGTGTGCCTGCTTGTACAATCACCGGCAACAGTTCTTCATTCTATCATGGAGGTATTTTTATGTCATAATGTACACAAAAAGTGGCAGCCTTCAAGGTTTTATCAAATTATTTATTTATATATTCACTTGTGCAGGAGTAAAAACAAGCTTGGTGAAGTCCATATAGAGATTTCCCACTGGGTCATCTCACAAACACGAGCTCCCTATATGGTATTGCAGGAGTCAAAGAAGTGCTGCATCACTAGGACTCAATGACCCACCTCCAATATAGAAATGGAAGGAGGAGGAAAGTACAGTACATGTCATGTGACTGCAGGCACCCAATAAAAAAGAAGGAGCTTTAGAGAAGTTTGGCTTTGTATAATTACATAGATGCATAGTTAATTTGGTTGAAATAAGACACTTGTTCAAGTCCAACCAGAAAAAATAAATAAATAAACATCCGAATCTGCACATATCCCAGTTGATCCAGGGTAAGGCATAAAACCTTACAAGGCTTGGGCCAATTACCCATAAAAGGGAAAAATTTCATATCAACTCCAGATGGCGATCAGATAAATCCCTGGATCAACTCTCCCCAGAATTTCCTAATAATTATTGCCGTGGATACCCTTCAATGCAAGGAAAGCATCCAAGCCCTCTTAAAAACGTTTATAGCATTAATTTCTTGAGAAACGTGACTCATTTTTACAAATATAAACTTCTCTCTTTCACCAATCGTAACCAATCCCCGTATATATCCCAGTTTCTTCCAATGGAGCTCATCAGTAAAAATATAAAACTTCTAAGTGGAATTTTAAAAAAGAACAATGAACAATAAACATGCACCAAGAAGGCAGTAAAATCATAGCAACAACATAACTGCTCTCTTTAACTTCTACTTTTCATGCAGTAACTAGAACAGTTATTACTATGGCTTCTTCAGAAATATGCAGCTGTTCAATATTTCTACAATGTAAATTTGCATTCCATCGCATTGTAATCCAGAAACAACAGATAAATATTTAACACCTTTATGGATTCGGCAACCGCAAAATAAATAAAAAATGACGGTATGCAAATAGATTAACACAAATCAATTTCGTAGAGAAGAGATGGGAAGGGGTGTCAAACAGCCGCCACCTTCGAGGCTTATTTTAAATAGCCATTAAAACGCAATACATATATACAGTACATCATTTCAAAAACCTCCTTTAATGCCAAATCACCATCCGCTTCAAGATCATTATGTGGAAATTGGCCGTGACACACTTTTTATGAACGACTGTTTCAAAGCCTTGACTTGGATTCATAGATACAGGGATCTGCCAGCACTTTCCACAGCTCCAGATTGTTATATATTTTCCCACTTTATTCACTTTTAAAGCTTTGGAGAGCAGACTGAAGCCATGGAGATATCTGTAGGTTTAAAGCTGACCTAAGCCCAAAACTGAACAAAGGCAAACAGGAGATGGGTTGATAAGTGATACAAACAGTGTACAGAGGCAAAAGAGTGGTTTACTTCCTCTCCTCTCTGGCGAATTAACCCATTAGCAGTCACATATAGCAAAGCTATGTGGCTACAGGAGCAATTTTCTTTGCCTGCTGGAGAGGTGGGCCTTCCCCAGCCTGGTAGGGTGTGCAGAGCGGTGCAGGAAGCTTTCATATTTACCTGTCCCGGCAGCTGGATGGCGTCTCCTCTCCTCCGCTGGCAGTGCTGCAATGCCAACATCCTCTTCAGAGTTCCGATCAAATGACATGACATGTGACCATAATCCACGGGTGCAGCGCCACCCAGTGGTGGAAGTGGGGTAATGGAAGAGTCCCTTCCATCACCCCAACGCTGACACCATTCCATTCCAGGGTTATGATCACATGTCATATCGTGTGATCGGAACTCTGAAAAGGATCTCGTCGCCGGTGGATGAAGAAGAGAAGCCGAGCCAGCCACCCGGAACAGGTAAATGTAAAGAAGCTCCCTGCACTGCTCTGCATAGCTGCATTAGGCAGCTAATCTGCATATGCAGTTTGAAGACGCCCTAACATGCTCTATCTGTCTCAAGATAATACGTGCAGGGCTGCTAATCAGTTAAGCTGGTGGGTGGCTCAATTAGGTGTGGCATCGAAAGAAGGATGAAAAAGATGACCACATTTCCCAGCATTCCTGGACTATAACAGAACTCATGCTGTATGTCTAGGTTCCAATTTTAACTCTGTACAGGCTTATTATTGTTTAATTCTTTACAGGACTGACACATTTTGGCTTTATAGAGAACATACAGTACAACACAATTTGTGTCATTTCCTGTCCCTTATTGGAGCACAATCTAACCACAATTTCAGCAAATAAGTAGCTGTTTTCAAAATGTGAACTTAAACCAGAAAATCTGGAGAAACCCCCACAAAAATAGGGAGAGCATACAGACTCCATGCAGCCATGAATTTGACTCAACTACGGGGTGAGAATCTTAGGTTGAAATGCTGACAACTATGGGGTGATTCACAAAGCTTTTCTCTAAAATTATCTAATCTTACTAATGTTTCACCTGAACTATAAGAAGAGCCAGGGGCGTTGCTAGCCCCAAAGATCAGTGGCACTTTCCCCGGATCTATTCTGCGGTGCCCGGGATGTTCTGCAGGTAGTGGACGGCAGTACTCACCTCTGGCCGCTTGGTCTCCAGATCCTGCAGACATATTTTCTTCTGGACTTCTCCCACTAATGTCTGAGAATGAATTAGGTGTTAAAGTTCCTAGCGTTTGATTCTCAGATGCTAGGGGGAGAATCGCCAGCTACAGAGGATGTCTCTGGACTTGGAAAGCAAATGGAGGAGATGAGTAGTCCCTCCAGCTGTGCTACTCTGCTGGGAAGGTGGGGGGGGGGGGGGTGAGGGGTGGCGAGAGGTAACAGTGTAACAGTGAGGACACACAGAGTGATACCTGCTCTCTATGGAGGCTCCAGGCACCACACCTTCCTGCATGTCTCTCTATAACACCCAGTATGTCCCATAGAAGTACCACAGCACCCAGCATGGCACCACAGCACCCAGCATGGCACTACAGCACTCAGCAAGCCCCATAGAGGCACCACAGCACCCAGAATGGCACCGCAGCACCCAACATGCCCCCATACTGGCACCAAAGCACCTAGCATACCCCTTAGAGGCATTACAGCACCCAGCATACCCCCCATTGTTGTACCACATCTCCCAGCAGGGACGGATCTAGACCAAGTTGCCCCAAGTTGCGCCTGGGGCAAGGCCAGGTTTTGGCGCCTAAACTGCCATTCTCCATCCAAATTTTGCCGCCTTTTTAAGAATTCAACAAACTGCGCCTGGGGCAAGAGACCCGCTTGCCCCCCCCCCCCCCCTAGATCCGTCCCTGGCTCCCAGCACCACCCCTTTGAGGCACCACAGTTCAAAGCATACCCCATAGAGCTGTGGACCCTCTATGGGGGCATGCTGAGAGCTGTGGTGCCTCTATGTGGGCATACTAGGTTCTGTGATGCCTTTATGAGATCATGCAGGGAGCTGTGGTTCTTCTATGTGATGTTGCCTACTTATGGGATATGCTGCATTTTTTTGTATTAATGGAGAGGGGGCTTCATCCAACATTTTACAAGGCAGGCCTACTTAGACTGCTGTTAGGTTCATGTAAATGTGGTTCCACCCATGAACACACTCATATTCTGGTGCATGACCACACCCATTTCTCAGCTAGGGTGCCCAAAAGTGCCCTGGATCTCTTTTAATCCTAGCAACGCCCCTGAGGAGAGCTAATTCGTGAAATAAACAGATAAGGGATCAATTTCTTTTTACTCTTAAGTTTTCTCCTAGGTGATATTTTCACACCTTATAAATAAAATGCCCTTCAAGGCACCAGCAAGCAAGAAAATGTTGTGTAGTTTTGACGGTACTTTTTCGCCTTGTCTTGGTACTCTTTCAATGCAGAGTGCTGAAGATGTATTTTAAACAGAAGATGAAAAATTATCTTTAAGGAAAAAACTTAAAGATAATAAAACTTAAGGTAAAAAAGTGAATTGCATATGAGAGAATATTCTAGAGATAAATCAATAAAAAATGATAAATCAGGAGTTATGTCAAATAGAGTAAATTCACCAAATTGCAGCGAAATTGCTTTGTGCAGGCAGTGCACAGCAATTGTACCAGTACTTACGCCAGTTATGTAGTGCGCATTGGGTAATAAGCGCAATTCACACTACTACTAATTGTTGTGTACTTTTACCAAAAATTGGGTGAGTATGCTCAACTAAGAAATGAATAATGAATTAAGACAGATGAAGAGAGGACTATTGTTAGTAAATACAGTGGTTTGCAAAAGTATTCGGCCCCCTTGAAGTTTTCCACTTTTTGTCACATTACTGCCACAAATATGAATCAATTTTACTGGAATTCTACGTATAAGACCAATACAAAGTGGTGTACAGGTGAGAAGTAGAGTTGGGCCGAACCTCCGATTTTAGGTTCGCGAACCTGGTTCGCGAACTTCCGCGGAAGGTTCGGTTCGCGTTAAAGTTCGCGAACCGCAATAGACTTCAATGGGGATGCGAACTTTGAAAAAAAAAATAATTATGCTGGCCACAAAAGTGATGATGTTTCAAGGGGTCTAACACCTGGAGGGGGGCATGGCGGAGTGGGATACATGCCAAAAGTCCCGGGGAAAAATCTGGATTTGACGCAAAGCAGCGTTTTAAGGGCAGAAATCACATTGAATGCTAAATGACAGGCCTAAAGTGCTTTCAAACATCTTGCATGTGTATACATCAATCAGGTAGTGTAATTAAGGTACTGCTTCACACTGACACACCAAACTCACCGTGTAACGCACCACAAACAGCTGTTTGTGTAGTGACGGCCGTGCTGGACTGGTGCGCACCATGGCGAGAGTGCAGGTTTTGGTATACAGGTATACAGGAACAGGTATACAGTGGCGGGTCCACTGAACAGAACAGGTATGCAGTCGCAGGTTTACTGAACAGGTATGCAGTGGTGGGTTCACAGCACAGGTATGCAGTGGTGGGTTCACTGAACAGGTATGCAGTGGTGGGTTCACAGCACAGGTATGCAGTGGTGGGTTCACAGCACAGGTATGCAGTGGTGGGTTCACAGCACAGGTATGCAGTGGTGGGTTCACAGCACAGGTATGCAGTGGTGGGTTCGCAGAACAGGTATGCAGCCAGACAGGAACAAGTTAAGCCTAACTAATCTTTCCCTGAGAGACAGTCTGCAGCAGCTCGCCCTACTCTCACTAACGCAGGCAGCACACGAGTGACCGTAATGGCCGCCGCTGCCTGCCTTATATAAGAGGGGGTGGGGCTCCAGGGGCTAGTGTAGCCTAATTGGCTACACTGGGCCTGCTGACTGTGATGTAGAGGGTCAAAGTTGACCCTCCATGTGCATTATGGGGCGAACCGAACTTCCGCAAAGGTTCGCCTGCGGGACGCGAACGCGAACCACTGAAGTTTGCATGGAACCGTTCGCAGGCGAACCGTTCGGCCCAACTCTAGTGAGAAGTGGAACGAAAATCATACATGATTCCAAACATTTTTTTTACAAATCAATAACTGCAAAGTGGGGTGTGCTTAATTATTCAGCCCCCTTTGGTCTGAGTGCGTTCAGTTGCCCATAGACATTGCCTGATGAGTGCTAATGACTAAATAGAGTGCACCTGTGTGTAATATAATGTCAGTACAAATACAGCTGCTCTGTGACGGCCTCAGAGGTTTTCTAAGAGAATATTGGGAGCAACAACACCATGAAGTCCAAAGAACACACCAGAAAGGTCAGGGATAAAGTTATTGAGAAATTTAAAGCAGGCTTAGGCTACAAAAAGATTTCCAAAGCCTTGAACATCCCACGGAGCACTGTTCAAGCGATCATTCAGAAATGGAAGGAGTATGGCACAACTGTAAACCTACCAAGACAAGGCCGTCCACCTAAACTCACAGGCCGAACAAGGACAGCGCTGATCAGAAATGCAGTCAAGAGGCCCATGGTGACAAGGCAACAATGGAATGGTTTAAAACTCAACATATCCATGTGTTAAAATGGCCCAGTCAAAGTCCAGATCTAAATCCAATCGAGAATCTGTGGCAAGATCTGAAAACTGCTGTTTACAAACGCTGTCCATCTAATCTGACTGAGCTGGAGCTGTTTTGTAAAGGAGAATGGGCAAGGATTTCAGTCTCTAGATGTGCAAAGCTAGTAGAGACATACCCTAAAAGACTGGCAGCTGTAATTACAGCAAAAGGTGGTTCTCCAAAGTATTGACTCAGGGGGCTGAATAATTATGCACACCCCACTTTGCAGTTTTTTTTTTTAAATGTTTGAAATCATGTATGATTTTCGTTCCACTTCTCACATGTACACCACTTTGTATTGGTCCTTCACGTGGAATTCCAATAAAATTGATTCATGTTTGTGGCAGTAATATGACAAAATGTGGAAAACTTCAAGGGGGCTGAATACTTTTGCAAACCACCAAGTAAGGTGAGATAATTTATGATAAGTTTTGAGAATTAATCCCAATCTCCATGGTGTCTATATGGTGTGTGTGTATGTTTTTGCAACCTTCATTTAGTTACTCCAGTTGCTACTGGAGTCCCCATCAGGCCCACTGAGATATAATATAGGTAGCTAGTTGTGATTCTACCACTTTCCCCCATGCAGTGTAGGGTGATTGGCGCATAGGAGAGAAGTGACAAACATCACCAGACTCAACCAGCGACCTACCGTTTACAGCACCATCTGTAAGCGACCTACCGACTACAGCACCATCTCTCATCATGTGCCTTATTTTATTTTTTTCGGGCGGAGCCCCCAACCAAAATTTTTCTATGGGGCCCCATTGATTCTAGCTACACCCCTGATTGGTTTCCTTCAAAAATATAAAGAAACTGGCCCTAGACTTTGAAAAGGTTATTAGACTCTAAGCCTCTTTGAGGGACATGAATCGTTTCTGTATTATATATGTTATGTATTTGTAACGTGCTGCAGATAATGTGTCAGTGCTTTATACATGTGTAACATCAGCAGCATGTTCCCGATCAGGGAATTCCTACTTTTGCTGTAAACTGCCTTCCAGTTGAACAAATCAGTAACATCTGTTTTGGTAAATGTATAGAGCTTAGTGTTGTACAGACAATTGTTACACTGTGAGACGAGGCAGCAAGCCGCATCAAAGGTTTATAGATAGTCCCGTCTGGCTGCTAGTCTCTCAGCGATAGTAAACATAAGCCTGATAGTTTCTGGCTCTTACCTGCACTGTTGTTCACAAGTACAGATCCGGAGGAGGTGTTGCTGGGTAGTTTTCCATTGTTGAGTTGCTTAACCCTTTTTAGATGAGATTTGCCATTGTAATGGATCTGAGCCTGGGCTGCGGAGTTCAGCTGGATGTTGCACACTTCACACAGTGAATACAGGATCCTCTTCTTTTCATGAGAGAATTGGCAGTCTGAATTGTCATCCCATGTCACCTTTTCCTCAAAGCATCGCAAAAACATGGCCGTGTTCATCCGCCCATTTTCAGGTTTGTGCTCAGGACTCAAAGGTCTTTTCATATCTGCAAACATACATAAACATGAGTTGGAATTTGAACTAAAATAATTATTTTAAGCACTATAATTGGTAAATTTACTATAATAGACAAACTTGTATAAGGTCTGATGTTATGGTATCATTTGTTCATGGACTGCCTATCATTTTGCGCATATATGTATAGCCCCCACCACGAAATTGTTCATTTATGGACTATGGATAATTATGGACATTTCCGATAATGATGGACTATGATTTGTATTATATGAAATGTTTTACCATTGTTTATCATGCACAGTGGTTTGATAACGCTATAAAAGAGCTGAAAAGACAAGGAAAACTTGAGGGACTGTGGCGCAAATCTCAGTCCTCAGAAGACAAACATGCCTTAATCCTCCACTTGAAGAGCTACCAAAAGGTAATCACGGGAAAAAAATCATCCTTTCTTTCACAAGAGATTGCAAATGCAGTTAACAAACCAGCCCAACTGTTCCGCACAGTGGAAAAACTCTGCAACCTGGCATGTCAAAAACTTAATATCAAGTCTTCAAAGGACCTCTGTGACCAATTTGCCCATTTCTTCACAGACAAAGTCTCCGCTATAAGGTCCGCCATCCAACTTACAGCATCTGAGCCTAATATAGCGCCGAAGACCATTAGCAGAGACAATGTAACACCTTGGTCAGGGAGGGAGCCTGTTCACGTGATGTATGTTTAACGCGCAATTTATCGTGCAAAGTTGGAGCACGACGGAAAGACATCATTGGTGGGTACCGAAACTCCGGTACCCTCGGAAAGCCATCTCGTAACAAATGCCAGTGTCTGTTGTTACGAGATGGCTTTGCGCGATAAATTGCACGTTAACCATACATCACGTGAACAGGCTCCCTCACGTAGGACGGGCATGTTTCCGTGCCTGTCCTGTCATATGTGCAATAGTGTTATACGAGGCAATACTTTCCAACACCCTACTTTGGGCACTGTGTACCATATCAGGGAGCACTATACGTGTGATTCAGATTATGTTGTTTATTTATTGAAGTGCCCATGCAGCTTTATTTATGTTGGTATGACAACACAGTGCCTTAAGTTGAGGATTTCATCCCATAAATCAGCGATTAGGAATAAAACAGCAGGTCAGACAGTGTCAGAACACTTCAGGGATTGTGGACATAATGTTTCTCAGTTGAGGGTAATGGCTATTGATGGGGTACCCCAACAGTGGAGGGGTAACAAACAGAAAGAATTGCTGCGGAGAGAAGCGGCATGGATCAAACGATTGGATGCTATGGGGAGGGCGGGACTCAATCGAGAGCTAGATCTGGGTTTCTGTTTATGAATATTGTATTCACATCTGCTGTACTGTGTAATATTATGATGTATATTTTAATTATTTTGTACTTTGTTGTGCTTATTGGTGTTTTTAAGTTTTTTTTGCAGATCTCACATTTCTAGGATTGAGTGGCAGAGGAGTTCCCCTTTAAAATCAAGGATGGGTGAGTGCTGAGTTTGGTTTGGCCTTTTTTGTTCATAGCGCTGTATTCATGCGCTTCGTTTATTTTTGTTTTAGGTAACTTGATTACCTATTGCCGCCTCCAACTCCACCCATACATAATGTTTGCTTTTTACCTTTGTACGCACGGGGGCGTCGCCGGGATTTTTTTGCATACCGCCCGCCCTATCACGTACATGCGTAGTATGGTACGCATGGAGAGCTGCTGTTAGCTGATTATGTGTAGCGCCGTTCGTTTTTATTGCGGCTATGCGGCGTTTTGTATGCATTGCGCCCCTGTCGGCAGCGGTCAGCTGACTAGGGCTTGTGACTTGTCATGTGATCATGACGTCACATTGCCTGTTTGGGTTCGTTACAACAGCGGCGTTTGTCTTTGGGGGAACTCCTCTTGACTCCACGATTGGTGAGATTCAAATTTGTATACTGCTTTTTTATTGGTGTCCTATTTTTAACTTGAGTCTTCCATCAGGTCCTCTGCTATAGTGTGTTGGTGATTGGCTGATGGAGGACACATGGGTGATAGGATTTTGATTATATATATGTGTATTGTTTATGTGGTCATTTGATGATCCTGTGCAACTTGAGAAAGGCCCGTGGGGGCCGAAACAGTGTCTGTCGTTGCTATCATTTTGATGCCAATAAATTTATAAAGAGCTATTAAGTACATTGAGTGGTGCCGGTCCTTTGGCGGAATTCAGTCTTTGGTGCATCAATAAACATTATATCTACCTCAATTGGTTTGTTCCTTGACGGAGGTAAAATCATACTACTCTTAATTTTTATATATTTTAGATTTTAGGGCGCCTCCCATAAATTTTCTTTTAAAAAGAGCCTGAGGTGGGCTCAAAAAATGGAAAAAAAAGTAGGCTACCTACCTGATATGTGGGGCTGAGCGGATCAGGTAACCGAAAAACTGCCACTCCCTGCTGCTCTTGTGGGCCACAATGGCCCACTTTCACTTTTGTGACCTCTGGGTCACGACGCTGCACTAAGAGACTGTGTGTCTCTAATAGCGTGCAAGGAGGTGGGGGAGCAGCAAGAGGTGCGGCCAGGGAGAGAGAGCTGCCCAATGGCAGCTCAGGAAACCCTGCAGGAATGCCACTGGCGGGTGCTTTAAACAGGGAATTCCACTCCCCTCTGTTTAACTCCAAGTTAGCGAAAAATCTTGTCGCTAAACTCGGTGGGCTATAGCGCGGCAGTGGGGTGGGTATAGAGCGGCGGTGGGGGGGACACGGAGCCATGTCATTAGGCAGAGGGCATGCCTCTGTGTCCCATCTGCCCCCCAAAGATCCACCTCTGGTTCTCTTTAAGTATTATTGCAAAAACAAGGCTGTGTTCATCCGCCCATTTTCAGGTTTCTGCTCAGGACTCAAAGGACATTTCATGTCTGCAAAGATAAACAAGAACACACCTATTGAATAGCCACTGCTCAGAACAATGTAGCCGATTATTAGCTAGTAGCCCAGTATGCGGCAGTGGATATGGAGAGCAACTTTGGCTGAATCCATAAGAGTTCTGCGCATGCCTTAAGAGTTCTGCGCATGCACGGTTCAGTTTTTAGAGAACCGCGAATGCACAGGACTTTTACGGCATGATGATGCACAAGTGCGACTTCAGCTAAAGCCGCTGGATTACCGGAGCCGGCAGCTGGACCACGGGAGGGAAGAAGAGGATGTCGGGAGACCTCGCGGGCTAGAGAAGGCAGGAGCAAGCCAAGGTAAGTCTGGACTTCTCTTTTCTGTTACTGCTCAGGCTCCCTTTAAGAGATTCAGCAAAAGGGGAAAACACAAAAGGGACAGAGCATAGATGGAGGGGAAGCAGTAAAGGTCCTCTATAAAGCAAATTTTCCATATTTTTAGGGCTTCATGGGTCAAGGCCAGCAACTAATTATTGTGGCTGCTCAGTTTGTCATTGAAATTGTGTTCAATAATCATGACCTGACCACCTCCCAGAGGTTTCATGGTTGAATAAATCTGTCAAAACAATGTTATATCAGCTGCTCTGTTCTGATCCAGTGTATGTTCAACACTTTTGTTTTGGCTTGCCAATACAGAGTTGTCAATATACTGCACATAGTAATGCATTTTTGACTTGTGCTTTGGTCAGGAGGAGGTACCGTAAGTTCACCATCCTTCCTCGTTTTAGAACTGTTTTTAATTGCTTTTGCTTGTTTTTTGTGGAACATCCATCAATTAGTATCAGTCATAATTGTAAAAAAAGTATTGCAGTTTTTCTTTAAACTTGTGCACATGTTCCAGTGATTAACTCAACGTTCAATGTGGTTTGTGGGTGCTAGGGATGAGCAGACAGATTTTTTAAGTTTTATCTCGATGCAAATCGGGCCATTTTTGCTTACCCAACTTTCTTTCAGAATTGCCATATATTTAATTTGACAATTTGCCTTTTCCATTTTTGCTACCAGACTTCTGGACTAATTGCAGTGAAGTAAATGGGGCCGCTGACTCCAAGAAGTAATGGAGCGGTAGCCAGGGAGGTAGGGGGGAGTGCAGCATTGGGGTGGGGCCTGCTGGGGTTTTTCCTGTCCTCTCTCTCACCCCCTTCTCGCCCTTCACCCAGAGCACCACATCCCTCGCACCATATTAACTGTACGCCACTGGTCTTAACACACATTAAGGTGGCAAAGATCAGCCAGATTAAAGTTTCACAGGACTCCCTGCTTCCTCAGAGGCCAAAAGATAAATTACCTAAACCTGAGCACAGTGGTCAAGTGAACACCATACTCACCTTCGCCAACCATCACTACAGTAATATTAGAGGATATAATCAGATCCAAATGAGGGCTGTATTCCTACGCTATCTAATTTATCTAATAGTAGTCAATGCTATGATTTAACCATGTGCTATTTTTTATCTACTGTAGACAACATTAATTACATTTACACTATTTAAAACTATAATTGTGCTAAAAGATATTGATTTAATTCTAAAAGGACACACTGTCTTTCAGCTTTTAACACCTTCTCAAAATTATTAACTGTAGTCCACTAGTTATAAATATTATGATTTATTAGTTTATCTTTTATTTCTTCTTTTTTTCCTCTAGCAGCATTTGAAACTGCTGCTGTTTAATTAAAAATAAATAAAAAATATGTATGGCCTTTTCAAAGGCAATAAATATAATGAATTGCTATTTATATGCAATTTGTTACAGTGCTTATTTGTGAATATAAATCATTTTGATATAACGAATAAAGCAAAAAGAAATGTAATTATTAAATATGACTTTATTTTCACGAATATGTATTAACCCTTGAGTCAAGAATTACACAGCAAAGCACAACATTTTATCTATTAATTCAGTGTACTGTGCAGGCTGGCACATTCATGTAGTGTCTGAAAAGAGCTTAAAGGGACACTTAAGTCAAACAAAAAAAATGAGTTTTACTCACCTGGGGCTTCCAATAGCCCCCTGCAGCTGTCCGGTGCCCTCGCCGTCTCCCTCCGATCCTCCTGGGCCTGCCAGCAGCCACTTCCTGTTTCGGTGACAGGAGCTGACAGGCTGGGGACGCGAGTGATTCTTGGCGTTCCTGGCCACAATAGCACCATCTATGCTGCTATAGCATATATCATATACCATATAGCAGCAAAGAGGGTGCTAATGTGTCTGGGAATGCGAAGAATCACTCGCGTCCCCAGCCTGTCAGCTCCTGTCACCGAAACAGGAAGTGGCTGCCGGCGGGGCCAGGAGGATCGGAAGGAGACGGCGAGGGCACCGGACAGCTGCAGGGGGCTATTGGAAGCCCTAGGTGAGTAAAACTAATTTTTTTTGTTTGACTTAAGTGTCCCTTTAATCACAGTCAATAGTAAGCATTCTTTTTAGCCAGTATGGGGATTAAATCCAAACTGAAGTAGGAACAGACATGAAGATGTACATGAAACCTCAAGAATGAATGAAAGTGTATATTCCATTCATTTTTACAGTTAAAAAGCAGATTTTACAAGTATTAGTTTTATCCTGAATTAAATATTGAAAAAGCCTTTAATTTTAGGCTGGAATGTTTTTATCGACTTAAAGAGACTCTGATATTACATTTGCAGAAAAAGTGGTAAATGAGTGGCACTCCCTCAGGTGTACAGAAGTAATCAGACTCTGATGCCAATCTAAAATCTCCTTTTTACATTCTATTTATGTTAAGCAGTATCATTAGACCTAAAACGCCGCATTCCCGCGGCAGAACGAGGGGTTTAACCCCCCCCAAATCCTCGGGGCAAATTTCAGGCAGTGCTTCCTGTAATGGCCCATACACATGGGCTACAACTGTTGCTGGAAACACATGGCGCGCGCATGTTGCGGCGACAGGTACTCCATGTGTATGAGGCGCGCGCAAGGAACTGTTGCTAATCAGAGCGGTCGCCAGGCGATTGACTTGGCCAATCACCGGCAACAGCTGTTGCAGGAACCGTCGCTAGTCTCAAGTCAATGTAGTCGTGTGTATGCTAGTCTCTAGCAACTCTTGTGAGTCCGACAGCTCATTGAACCTGCGACAGAAGTTGCTGAGCAACAGTTTCCGCTATGTTGCAGACAGGTTGTTGCCGCGTGTATACAATCGTCGCTTGTATACAACTGTCGTTGATGGAGACTTTCATCTGTTGCTTGTCTCCATGCAACTGCAGACATCCGTGCCTCGTGTGCATGTAGCCTTGCGCGCGCCTCATACACACGGAGGACCTGTCGCCGCAACATGTGCGCGCCATGTGTTTCCAGCAGCAGTTGTAGCCCGTGTGTATGCACCTTAAGAAGCAGAGCTTAGCTCTGTAGCTCTGCCTCTAGTGTAGTCAATCTGCGCCGATCGCCGCCTCCCCTCGCTCCTCTCAGTCTTCCTTCACAGAGAGGGGCGGGGAGAGGCGGAGATCTGCGGGCAGATTGACGTCAGTAGAGGCAGAGCTACAGCTCAAAGCTCTGCCTCCCTGGGCAGCAAAATCCACGACTTTAAAAGTCATAGTCTAAACCCCTCGTTCTGTCACGAGAATGCGGTGTTTTAGGTCTACTAATACTGCTTAACATAAATAGAAGGTAGAAAGGAGATTTTACATTGGCATCAGAGTTTCTTTAAGTATAAGTCTACCCCAGCAAAGTTAATGGCAGCACTTGGGGACAAGGAGGAATTAACAGCTGCACAGCCTTTTACCCCTCCAGGCCCGAAAGTGCAGACAAGAATTCCTCCAGGTCCCCAAGTGCAGCAATTATCCACTCTCCCTCGGTAGTAAGCACTGCAGCCCAGTATCTTTCCCCCTGCCCTTTTTAAGCTATACAGTGCTTTTCCAAGCAAAAGACGACAGTGTGAGGGGAGTTATAATGAATACTGGACATTGCGGCTTGCTCTGCTAAGGTAGAGAGAGAGTGTGTCCCCCACCCACTTGGCTATGAGTCAGAAATTTAGGTTCGAATTGAGTTCAAGTCGACCCCTATACTTTTATTTAGTGAGTCAGACCTAAATTTCTAGACTTATAGTCAAGTATATACATATAAGTAAATATATATATATATATATATATATATATATATAGAGAGAGAGAGAGAGAGAGAGAGAGAGAGAGGCCCGTATGCAATTAACTTTTTCTCCTGAGTTTTCTCCTTGGTGATATTTTTAAACTTGTCAATAAAATGCATTTTAAGCCACCAAAATTCAAGAAAATACTCAAAATAATTTTGATAGTACTTTTTCACCTACTTTTTGGTACTTTTTTAGTTTAAAAATGCTGGAAAATTATTTTAAAGAGGAAATGAAAAATTATCTCCTAGGAGAAAACTCAGGTGAAAAAAGTGAATTGCATATGGCCCAGAGAGAGAGAAAGAAAGAAAGAAAGAAAGAAAGAAAGAGACATGCACACCCACACAGACTTTCATAGTACAAGGAAAAAAATAAGTATATTAAAGGGTACCTGAAGTGACAGTAGTGTGATGAGATTAATATGTGTACACATAGTACCAATCCTAAATGTAAATAACTTGCCTGTATTCATGTTTTAATTTTTTTCATTGCGTTAAGAAACCAGAGCTTTATTTGTGCAACGGGAGCAGTCAGACTGCAGTGCTAGCTCTCCTGAAAACTAATTACAGGCCATAAAATGTTTGTGTGGTCTGTACAAACATTTAATCATAGCAATGTAATGATCAAACATAAAACATTTCTCAGCGGAACTGAATGGACAGCAGGTATGTAAATGTTATGTTAAACAAAGCTCAGGTTTGAGATTCAGAATTTCAGTCCTTAAATCCAAAGTAAGAATCCAGAACTCCAGGAAAGTTTTGTTTCGGAGTAGTTCTACACATACAATTATTTGTTCTCACTTCATGTATGCTTTAATTTTGGCACTGGTGAAGGGTGAGAGTGCATAGACATTGCTGAGGCTCCAGCCCTATGGACATCCAGTAAATGGGTACATCCATACAGAACTGCAAGGCAATGATGCTAAGTGAAATATTATTACTGCTGAACTCACTGGAGTTTAGTAAGGGCTCTGTCACATGGAGGGTAAAGCAGTACATTTACTGCTCCATTCAGCCACCCAGTTGCTTGGAGAGACCACCTTCCAGTCGCTGTACAGTGTAATGGAACTGAATGAGAGCGTAACCACATCTAGGGCCGAAATAAATAATGGATACCCCAAACTTGATTTTTTTAGGGGACATATGATGGACATTGTTTGATGGGGAGGGGGGTAGGGATTGAATCAGGCCTGGCAGCCCTAGGGGTAATTTGGATAGAAGGAGTAGTCAGTGCAGGGCCCCATTGTAGCTAGAACCGGCCCTGACCACATGTGTGTAAGTGGTTGACACATGGGACGGTTACGACCCGGTAAAGCACATTGCACGCCTTGTCTAGTGGCAGCTGCTGCCCACTTACATGTACATGCAAAGGATGACATTCCAAGCTGGACACTTGCAGCTGCCAGTAAGTGTCTTAAAGAGAATCTGTATTGTTAAAATCGCACAAAAGTAAACATACCAGTGCGTTAGGGGACATCTCCTATTACCCTCTGTCACAATTTCGCTGCTCCCCACCACATTAAAAGTGGTTAAAAACAGTTTTAAAAAGTTTGTTTATAAACAAACAAAATGGCCACCAAAACAGGAAGTAGGTTGATGTACAGTATGTCCACACATAGAAAATACATCCATACACAAGCAGGCTGTATACACCCTTCCTTTTGAATCTCAAGAGATCATTGTGTGTTTCTTTCCCCCTGCAGTTCTCATGCACTGAAGTTTCAGGCTGCTCGTTTCTTCCTGCAAACAGCTTTGCCCTTGTCTAATTCCTCAGTATGTGAAAGCCCAGCCAGCTCAGAGGACGATTTATCCAGCTTGTAAAAGATAAGAGAGAAGAGAGCAGCTGCCCTAATCTAAATAATACACAGGCAGTGTGCATAGAGGGGCCTGGAAGGGGGAGTTCATAGCAGAACCACAACACTGACGAACTTGGCAGCCTTCCAGACACAGGCTGACAAGTCTGACAGGGGAAAGATATATTGATTTATTACAGAGACTGTGATAGCAGAAATTGCTGCAGTAAGCCAGAATACATTAGAATAGCTTTTGGAACTTGTAGGATGATAAAAAACAGGATGCAATTTTTGTTATGGAGTCTCTTTAAGGTGGGATTGTACTCAAAATTAAATTTTGCTTTAAAACATTAAATACAGTTAAAAAATGAATATGAAACACTAAGGCCCCCTGCACCCTGCAAATCCGATTTGCGATTCCGATTTGCATTTCCGATTTTCCCTGGAAGCTATCAAAATAAGAAGAAAAATGCAGAAAAAAACACAGCATACAGTACTGATTAAAAATCGATAATCGGAAATGCATGTAGTGTGCAAGAGGCCTAAGGCCGGTCTTATGTCATCTGAATGCATATTTACACCTCACTGAAGCTAACTGATACCATTGCATGATGCAGAAAAAATGATCAGATAGACTTGTAATTAAGTAATTAACAATACTGAGCAAACAAAGAAGAGTAAAGGTGCGCATACATCTAGCAATTTTGGTATCCAATCCACCAAGAGACAGATCTTTCTCTGATTAGATCTGATCCGAGAGAGATCTGTTGGCTGCCATATATCGCAGGCTGATTCCTAATTCAGCATGAAATCTTTCGGGAATTGGCCTTGTGACACATCTACATCCTGCTGGCAGCTGTGCGGCTCTGACAGGATGTAGATTCCAAGTATTCACCTACGTTCACTCACGCCATCCTGTTCAGTCGCTGCACCCACCCACTCTTCTGTCTCAGTGGCAGCAGAGCTTCCACATCTCGGTCAAGAACCAATTTTATTGGCTCCTGACCCCGTGATTACTTTGAGCCGATCACAGGGCACAAAAAAAATGTAAAAAATTTAAAATTAATGTGTATGCATATATATAAAAAAAAATTCCAGAGTAAATGCACTATAAATTACTTGTTCTCCTATATTGCTGTCACTTACAATAGTAATGTGACATATCTGTCAGGTTTTGGACTAGTTCTCCTTATGGGGGATTCTCAGGACATTCTTCATTTTCAAAAGCACTTACTGAATGGCAGTTGCCAAGTCTAACTGCCAAAATGGCATGCAAATGAGTAGGGAGGCCAGACAGCTTTCTAATGTAGATCCTCCCCATAGAGTGCTTATGTAAAGAATTTGCTGTGAGGAGATAGACTAGTCCAAAACCTTTCAGAACTGACTGATTTTTACTGCCTACTGTAAGTGACAGCATCATAGGACAGCAATTTATAGTGCATTGTTAAGTACAGCATGCAATTCTTTTTTTATCATATGGTGGCAATGACGCTAAATAAAGGATGATAGCACGTGCCTATGTGTGCTATGACCAATATTCCTACACACTCCGATTTTAACTGGTGTGGTGACAAATGACATTTTCACAGTGGACAGACTGTTGGAAAATGACACATTTACGTCTGCGTGAATTAGACTTGACATCCATCAACACATCAGCAGCAGGACACATTTTATACTGACATTTCTCCATGATAACTATAAATCATTTGATGTGCTGTTAGAAATAACTTAGAAAGAACAACAAATCAAGACATATTAAAATGTAAGTAAACAAAGAAAACACAGATATTTATGTGAAGCAAGATAGTAAAATAAGACTGGGTTAGCTTTTCTTCCAAAAGTACACAGGTTTACAACAGGTAGCCATGACGAAGGCCCGGTAAGCACTGAAACGCGTAGTGGCATCAGCCAGCACGCACATGACCAGGTTCTGCCTACCGAACCTTCCTCCCCACAACCATTGCACCCGTAACTCTGGCCATGCTCGGGAGCAGAGAGAGGACTCGCTGGCGGCTTGACGCGCTTTTAACTACACTTTAACGTAAGTGCAACTATATGTGTTTCTAAAGCAATAAAATGTTAATTTACCATAGAAGCGCTCCTCCTCTTTTTGTTTTGTGTACACTATCACTGGCACCACCCAGTAATTGAAGCAGCACCATGGGCTAGACCAGTTAAAGGGCCAAAATAGTTTTTGAGAAGCCCAGGATAAAAGTTTTTTCTTGTTACATCATGTAGTCCTCTACTGCCATGATGCCTGTGAGCACAAGCCTATTTCCACACACTGACCACTAGGAGTCACTGGTGGAAAAAGTGAGAAGTAGTACAGGCTGCTCAATCAGGTTAACAGGAAGCCTGTCTCTGGTCTCTCATTAGTGACACATAGTGGCCAGTGGGAGAAGTACCAGCCGCGTACAATTTGAATTCAATTTGCAAGTAAGCCAAATATAGTATCTAATTGACCATGTCTACCCCTAATAAGATTATTGCTGCTCTGCTTATCCTAAATATCACTCATTGTTTAATTATACAGATATACAGTGGAGGAAATAATTATTTGACCCCTCACTGATTTTGTAAGTTTGTCCAATGACAAAGAAATGAAAAGTCTCAGAACAGTATCATTTCAATGGTAGGTTTATTTTAACAGTGGCAGATAGCACATCAAAAGGAAAATCGAAAAAATAACCGTAAATAAAAGATAGCAACTGATTTGCATTTCATTGAGTGAAATACGTTTTTGAACCCTCTAACAATAAAAGACTTAATACTTAGTGGAAAAACCCTTGTTTGCAAGCACAGAGGTCAAACGTTTCTTGTAATTGATGACCAAGTTTGCACACATTTTAGGAGGAATGTTGGTCCACTCCTCTTTGCAGATCATCTCTAAATCCCTAAGGTTTCGAGGCTGTCTCTGTGCAACTCTGAGCTTGAGCTCCCTCCATAGGTTTTCTATTGGATTAGGGTCCGGAGACTGACTAGGCCACTCCATGACCTTAATGTGCTTCTTCTTGAGCCACTCCTTTGTTGCCTTTGCTGTATGTTTTGGGTCATTGTCGTGCTGGAACACCCATCCACGATCCATTTTCAGTTTCCTGGCAGAGGGAAGGAGGTTGTCGTTCAGGATTTCACGATACATGGCTCCGTCCATTTTCCTGTTAATGCGATTAAGTTGCCCTGTGCCCTTAGCAGAAACACATCCCCAAAGCAAAATGTTTCCACCCCCATGTTTGACGGTGGGGATGGTGTTTTGGGGGTCATAGGCAGCATTTTTCTTCCTCCAAACACAGCGAGTTGAGTTAATGCCAAAGAGCTCTATTTTGGTCTCATCAGACCACAGCACCTTCTCCCAGTCACTCACAGAATCATTCAGGTGTTCATTGGCAAACTTCAGACGGGCCTGCACATGTGCCTTCTTGAGCAGGGGGACCTTGCGAGCCCTGCAGGGTTTTAATCCATTGCGGTGTAATGTGTTTCCAATGGTTTTCTTGGTGACTGTGGTCCCTGCTAATTTGAGGTCATTCACTAACTCCTCCCGTGTAGTTCTAGGATGCTTTTTCACCTTTCTCAGAACCATTGACACCCCACGAGGTGAGATCTTGCGTGGAGCCCCAGAGCGAGGTCAATTGATGGTCATTTTGTGCTCCTTCCATTTTCGAACAATTGCACCAACAGTTGTCACCTTCTCTCCCAGCTTCTTGCTAATGGTTTTGTAGCCCATTCCAGCCTTGTGCAGGTCTACAATTTTGTCTCTGACATCCTTGGACAGCTCTTTGGTCTTTCCCAGGTTGGAGAGTTTGGAGTCTGCTTGATTGATTGATTCTGTGGACAGGTGTCTTTTATACAGGTGACTAGTTAAGACAGGTGTCCTTAATGAGGGTGACTAATTGAGTAGAAGTGTCTAACCACTCTGTGGGAGCCAGAACTCTTAATGGTTGGTAGGGGTTCAAAAACTTATTTCACTCAATGAAATGCAAATCAGTTGCTATCTTTTATTTAAGGTTATTTTTTCGATTTTCCTTTTGATGTGCTATCTGCCACTGTTAAAACAAACCTACCATTGAAATGATACTGTTCTGAGACTTTTCATTTCTTTGTCATTGGACAAACTTACAAAATCAGTGAGGGGTCAAATAATTATTTCCTCCACTGTAGTTTGACCCCCAGGTCCTGTAAAAACTTGTAAAGCCAACAAATATTATTATTTACTCCACCGGGGGGGGGGGGGGGGGGGAGTAAAGGTTCAAGGCGTTAGTCTAGCTATTCCATTTTTCTCACCATAAGGATTAAGAGTCCAGAACGTTAATTGACACTCTCTCTGCAGTAAAACTACAGTCGGATTGCAGGCAGGGTACTTCACATTGATATGTAATTACAGGTTGTAAAACTCTGAACATTAGTGAGTTGGGGGGGGGGTCAATTGTTCAAGAACTGGATTGGTGAAAAACTATGATTGCACACCTGAGACCGTCAAGAGAAGACAACATTTATATTGCGCTCCTCTCCTGGCACACTCAAAGCACCAGAGCTGCAGTCACAAGTCTCTTCTCAAAAAGATAAGCAGCAGCATAATAACCCATAAGGAAAACATCTCTTTGTTACAGCTTACAGAACCCCTGCAATACATCTGTAGTGTCTACGTATTGCTTTCACTGAAGAAGACAAAGGGTTAACATCCTGTTTTATTTTAGATTAGACAGGCTCTTCGCTCTAAAAACAGTTGGAGGTGCATTTCTCTATGTGTTCATTGTGTCCTGTGCAAGACTTCAGGTCCACTTCAGCTTAAGTTGGAGAACATAACGGATCTTGCAAACCTAGAGTGTCGTTTCATTTTTCCAAAAGTGCTATTAGCCGGCCAGGGTCATATTAAGTTTTAGTACTGTTTTGTTTTTTAAGCTTAGTTATGTTTTTAGGGGTCCCAGTTGAATAAGTTGCAGGGTCAGCACAAGGACTGTGAGAGTCTTCAGCAGGGCCGCATGATTGATGAAATAACTGTTCACCCCACAAACTCCAGAGACTCGGCCTGATCCTGAGACGGCTCCCATTTGCCTGACATTGTTAAATAGGATCTAATGTCTTCAGCCATCAACATTACTTAAGAAAGAGAAGAGAAGTCCCCGAACAAGTGATGGTAAAGACTAATGACCTGCGTTTCATCAATCAGCTGAAGCAGGATTTATCTTGGAAACAGAGGTATGGAGTAACAATGAAAACTGTTTTAATAATGAGACGTTTCAGAGCAGTGAGGACAACCTTGAGAGGATGTTAGTTCAAACTAAGAATCTTACAAAGGCATTGGCATCAATTCACTAACCTCTACCTGGCGATAATAAGGAATGTGAAAATGTAATACATCACAAAAGATCAATCAGTGTTTTAAATGTTAATGTATAATAGAACCCAACCTTATTAATGTTTTGTGATCATTTTTCACAGCGAACTTGTTATTTTCTCACTCTAATCCTTATTTTATCCCACTGTGGTTAGTGTTACACAGGTACCAGAAACACAAGGGCTCATATGCAATAAACTTTTTCTCTTGAGTTTTCTCCTAGGTGACATTTTCATACCTTTTCAATAAGCCACCGACAAGCAAGAGAATACTGAAAGGCTGGGTGCACACAACACATAACGTGAAGGGCTGCGTTTTATGTTAAAGAGACTCTGTAACAAAATTTTGAGTTTTATTTCTTCTATCCTGTAAGTTCCTATACCTGTTCTAATGTGGTCTGTGTTACTGCAGCCTTTTCTAGTTGCACTGTCTCTGTAATAAATCTTATCTTCTTTCCTCTGTCGGCTCTGTTGAGCTCAGGCTGGAATGTGTGGAATGTGCAGCACTGCTTGTCATAGGTAGAAGCTTTACACACCCTCTCCAAGCTCTCCTCTCAGCCTATCACACTCTGGTTAGCAGCCATATCTTTTGTTTGTAAGCACTGCCTAAAACTGGCAATTACAAGCCAGGATTGCAGCAGGGAGTGGCAGAACCAGCACAGAGGGGCCCAGGAGAACATAATGAATAGAATGGTATGCTTTTTATTGTAAGAATTTTACAGTACAGATTATCTTTGATTTTGTGTGCGCGTTTTTTTTTGCGTTTTTGGTGCGATTTTGGTGCGTTTGCATTTCTTTTAATGCAGATGCGTTCTACAAGTGTTTTGAATGCATTTGAATGCGTTTGGGGTTCGCATTTGTAAAACACATATGCATTTTGTATGGGTTTTTATATCTCCATTTATGCAAATCACTAGGAAGACAACAGAACGCGGAAATACATCAGAAATCATTATTAAAAAAACAAAAACGCATCAAACACGCATACAAAACGCAATACATTGCATTTCCATTGACTTTCATTATGTGCGTTTTTGATGCGTTCATGCATGAGATGCAGTAATACTAGCGATTTTAAAAATGCCAAAGTACAAACGCATACTCATGCGTTTTTTTTATGCGGCCCATTGAGTAACCTTGGTGTATAAAACACAGCGTTTTACGCAATGCTAGCGTCTCTGCTATGTGTGTACCTAGCCAAAAGATTTTTTCTAGTATCTAAGCCATTGATAAATGCTATAAAGTTCTTTTAAAGAGAAGATGCAAAATTATCTCCTAGGACAGGCATGTCCAAAGTCCACCCTGAGTGCCAAATGCAGCCCACCGAACCTTTTCTGGAGGACCCCAAAGACCTCAACAATTGTTAATTCCATGGGGCTCACAGTCCATAGCTGTGGTGCCGCATGCATGGGGCCACCTTATGTCAGCGAGGCATACAGTCAATGATAAGTATGCTTCACTGCAGGCGTTTAGCATTACCATACCACAACCCGTTAAACTGCAGCACTACCGCCACACTGTGAACATAACAAAGATGGCACATTGCAGTGTGGTAAGCTGCATTACAAAGCAGCCATTGCACCGCACTACTATGAACTTGGCCTTAGGAACTCTAAAATATTCGCTATATTACTTTACCCCTCGTATTGGGGCTGCCAAACATTCTGTAGTCTGTTTATTAATCCCTTTCTATTCCTATAAACAACTTGTATAGCGATTTTAGAATATTTGCAGTGAATGTATCCAAGCTTTTGAAAGCATTAGCATGGATAAATGCTGCCGTATCACAATCTTGCCATGTAAATCCACCCAAGTCCATCTTCGTGACAGCTACGATGATTAAACACAGCGAAGTATTTTATTACATTCAGACGACGCTTTAACCTGCCTGTCTGTTGTATGGATTTTCTTCAGATTCCATAAAATATGACGTTTTCTGCCTTCCGCTATCTCAGCTTTTTGTCACTATTATCTCCCTTTAAAATGTACATTTATTTAGCATTAATGCGCACCTGTCAGAGAGAAAAATAGAGCTGCATAATATATTGTCCTTTTACTGAAAGGGAACTGCTTTGTAAAAAGGGAGAGCAGGTCTGCGTCCTCAGCAGTAGGGACGCCCATTCGTATTCCGTGGAATTGAAATTTCTGCATTTCTGATCGGCAATTGGCATTTCCAATTGGAACTGGGAAATCAGAAAACATCAGATTTCAGATGGAGATCCATTTTTTAAAGTCACAGAACTTTGAAGAACTGGACCAATCGCAGAATACTGAATTTTTCCCTGAAAGTTGGATTACTGCGGTAAATTTAGATCAATCACAAGACTCGGATACTATCAAGTACTCCTGAGTCTTGTGATAGGCCTAAAATTTCTGTGGTATTCCAATAATATAATTATTAGGTAATTCCCAGGAGAGTTGATCCAGGGATTTATCTGACTGCCATCTGGAGTCGGGAAGGAATGTCTTTCCTTTTAAGGCTAATTGGCCCAAGCCTTGTAAGGTTTTTTGCCTTCCCCTGGATCAACTGGGATATGTGCAGGTTCAGGGTGGTGTTTTACTTTTATTTTATTTTTTTTTCTGGTTGAACTTGATGGACGAATTCTTTTTTTAACCAAACTAACTATATATGTAAATAACTGTGGTAAAATTTGGCATTCTCTGACTGTAAATCAGATTTCCGCGGAATTCCAATTTATTGCAACTCTGTGAGTTTTGCCCAATCACAGAACTCTGAAGCATTGAACCAATCAGAGAATGCAGAATTTTTCCCGCAAAAGTTGGATTACAGATGTAATTTTTGACCAATCACAACACTCGGATACTATAGAGCAGCTATTCTCAACCGGGGTTCCGTATCAATTTGACACTTCCGCGGGACAATATAGTCCCGCTTCTGTCTGTTTGCAGCAGCAGCAGCAGAAGGATTCCTTCATGCTGGTGCGAGTGATGTGGCGGATGGATATGTAAAGAAGTCGCATCACCCGAAGCCAGCTCTATAGTTCCGGCACGCGCGGGAGTTCAAGAAGAATCCCAGCTTCAAGGAGGAGGAAAGGACGTCAGATGGTAAGTATGGGGGGAGGTTTTTCCCTGAACACTAAGCAGCACACAAACGGCAAAGCAGCCACAAAGAGGGGGAACAAAACAGCCACAGAAATGGGGGAGAAAGCAGCACACGGACAAAGCAGCAACAGAAGGGGGGGGGGGGCAAAGCAACAGAAAGGTGGGACAAAGCAGCCACAGCAATAGGGGAAAAAGCAGCACCCTAACAGAAAAAGCAGCAAAAGAAAGGGGGGAGAAAGCAGCCACAGCAATGGGGGACAAATCAGCACACAAACAGACAAAGCAGCCACAGCAATGGGGGAAAAAGCAGCACACAAACAGACAAAGCAGCCACAGAAAGGGGGGACAAATCAGCACACAAACAGGCAAAGCAGCCACAGCAATGTGGGACAAATCAGCACACAAACAGACAAAGCAGCCACAGCAATGTGGGACAAATCAGCACACAAACAGACAAAGCAGCCACAGCAATGGGGGACAAATCAGCACACAGACAGACAAAGCAGCCACAAAAAGGGGGGACAAATCAGCACACAAACAGACAAAGCAGCCACAGCAATGGGGGACAAATCAGCACACAGACAGACAAAGCAGCCACAGAAATGGGGGACAAAGCAGTCCCACAAACAAGGGAGACATCGCAGCCAAACAAACAGAGGGGACCATGCAGCTACAGAAATGGGGGCCACACTTGTTGATAAGGGCACATGGGAGCTAACAAGTGGGATTAAGGGGGCCAAGCCTGTTAAGGGGACATAGCGTGCCACACTAATAAAGAGGGCACAGGTGCCATACTATAGAGAGGTCAAGGGTCCAATTTTAATGTGTGTGTGTGTATAATATATATATATATATATATATATATATATATATATATATATATATATATATATATATATATATACATACATATATATATATATACATATATATATATATATATATATACATATATATATATATATATATATATATATATATATATATATATATACTGAGATTTGAAAATTTTCCGAAGGGTTCCTCGGGTCAAAAAAGGTTGAGAAAGGCTGCTATAGAGTATTTCACAGTCTTGTGATAGGCCTAACATTCCTGTAGTATTTCTATAGTCATGGTAAAATTCTGTATTTTTTGATTGGCCCAATAGTTCAGCAGTATTTAGCCAATCAGAGAATGCAAAAAATGACAACAAAAAAAAGACTTCTCAGAAATCAGTAAGACGGAAATCGGAAAATCAGAAAGTTGCATTGGCAAAAATCACAATTTCTGCAGATTTGGAAATTGCCATTTCTGACCACTCCTACATAGCAGAGTAATTATACTCCAATGATGATCGTACAGCATTGAACATATATAATACCGGTAAATAGTGAAAGCTTTAGGACCTTCTGAACACAGCCACAAGCTGAAACTGGCCTTAGGTCACATGGCAACATCTGCAGGAATTTTCTCTGCCCCACCCCCTAATATATGTTGCCCAAAGTCCAAGGGTATCTGAAGTGACACATAATGTGATGAGATAAACGTGTATACACAGTCCCAATCCTACAAAGAACTATGGTGTGTTCCTTGTTTTCTTTCTTCTCAGTGGAAGGGTTAAGAATCCAGAACTGTAAATGATAGTGTCAGTGCAGTTGGAACACGGTCAGAACTATGTAACTCTAACTGATAAGATAATGTTATATGTTGTTTTACACATTGATAAAATTCCGGTGCTGCTGAGCAAAATCGGATATAATGCCTGGTACACACCATGCAATTTCCCATCATATAGATGGGTCAAATCAATTATTTCCGACAGGTCCGATCTGATTTCGGGTAGTTTTCTGATCGATTTCCAATCACTTCTATACAAAAACAGTCCTGTCGCAAATAATCTATTCAACTTATGTATCTGAGAAATTGCATGGTCTAACAAATTGTTCAGTATGAGAAACTGCATGGTGTGTACCAGGCATAAAGGTCAATAATTCAAGACTGGATTGAATGGGAGATGAATAAACATTATCATTCAGCTGAGACAGGAAAATGTTTAAACTTCTTTGACTTTATAGACCAAAATAATACTATGAGATTCCAAGAAGGCCCTATGTAGGATTATAGGCACAAGTTTTTATCTCAAAATTTTAACTTCCAGTTTGCTTTAAAACAAGAAGATCTGTGACCAGGGCTGTGGAGTCGGTACAAAAATCCTCCAACTCCGACGGTTAGGATTGCACCGCCTCCGACTCCTCTAATTTGCATATTACAATCTTGTTGACTGAAAGTATGTAACAAGTATGTAACATAAAATGCATCTCTTAACTGACAACGCTTAGGAATTTTAAAAGACAACTGAACTGAGAGGGATATGGAGGCTGCCATATTTATTCCCTTTTAAACAATACCAGTTACCTGGCTACCCAGTGCATACATTTGCATAAACCAGCATCAACACAAAATTATTTCCATCTCATTTACCATCTCTATTAGTGACACGGCTACACATCAGGCTTTATTCTTACAGCATAGATGTTATTTAGTATATATAAGAGATTCCTGTGTACACATCATATATACAGTCACAATCAAATATGTATATCTGACTTTAAAAATACGGGGACTGCTTTATTGAAGCAGCACAAGTAACTATTTTTGATTGGTTTATTTCATTTTTGTGGGCTAAGCACAGCTATTACTGTATATATAATTTATGATGACTATTATCTGAGAAATATAACATTTTATCATAATTTTATATTTGTATTTGTATTTTGTATATTATATTTTAATTACAGTTTAAATTCATTAGGAGTCGAAGTCGGAGTTGGTGCATTTTTCCCCGACAGGTACCCGAAAATTGCTCCGACTCCACAAACCTGCCTATGACAAATCCAAATTCTCCCATGTAATGCTATTTATTAATAGAGATGAGCGTAATGACTTAATTACGATTTCGCGAAATTTCGCGTAATTAGTGTAATTACGATTATGGCCGTAAGTACATAATCGTAATGAAGAAGGATTTCGTGAAATTCCGCGTAAGCATAATTTTCGCGTAATTTTCGCATTACAGTGGGTATCGCGAAATTACGTTTGCCTTGCATGCAACCGTTTGTAAGCGTAGTTACATAACGTAATTTCACGATAGTTCATATTACTGTAAGCGTTAATTTTCGCGTCGTTTTTCGCGTTACGGAATGCTATTTTGCATATAAAATTCGCCATGTAGTGATATTTCGCATCAAAATTCGTTATGGTTTAACGCGAAATTACGTTATGAACGAAACGCGAAATTACGCGTTGAAAATTACGCTTACGGTATTTTCAATTACGATTTTAATGGCAATTACGCTACCATAATTTCGCATCGTAATAGCAAATTTCGCATGCGTAATTATAGTAACGCGAAATTTCGAAAATTTCGGCTCAACACTATTTATTAACCTCTTTATGACCACAGGCTTACACCCCCCTAGTGACCAGGCCATTTTTTACAATTTAGGCCACTGCAGCTTTAAGGCCAGCACTGCATGGCCATACAACTCAGCACACAAGTGATCCCCCACCCCTCTTTTCTGCTCACCAACAGAGCTTCTGCTGATGGGCTGTGATCACTCCCAGGATGTTTGTTTATATTTTGTAAATATTTGGGGTTTTTTAAAATACATTTTGCATTTTTTTTTTATATTTTATTTACCACCCTCCCTCCCTCCACCCATCAGCCAATCCTAGCAATCGGCTCTCATAGACATCAGTCTATGAGAGCCGATCGCTCTCTGTGCCACCCAGGGGGACAGCCGTGTCACATGGCTGTCCCCAGTACAGCGCTGCCGTAGATCGCAGCGCTGTAAACTGTAAATAGACAGCAGTTTCACCGTCTATCAATCTCCTAGCGGCAATTGTCACGATTGTCATTCAAGTGGAGATATGCGCACAGCTGCGCGCGCAATCTCCTGCAAAACCCTGCCCCAGGACATGACGCCAATTGGCGTTAGGTGGTCCTGAGGCAGCAGCCGCGTTTACCCTCATCAGCATGACGCAGTCGTTTAGTGGTTAAGTGTAATCCCACAAATCACTGTGTAACAGAGGTCTGTCCTCAGAAACTCTGAAGCCTTGGCTCTTGTAGCTCTTGGTACTTTCGCTACTTCTTAGGTATGCTCTTTTCTTTGGATGCATAGTACACTAGCTACTATTTGAGATGAAGAAAGGAATGAGTGCCAGGATTTTGCAGGGACATTCAGCAAACGCTGTAATAACCGTGCAGGAGATTTGGGCGCAGCCGGCGCCACCATAGGCCATAATAGGAATTACGGCTATAGCGTCGCACAGTTATTTTTAAAACACTGTAATTCAGTGGACAGCAACCTCTGGAAGCCGAATAACATCATTCCCCACCATCCATATCAACCTGGAGGTGGAATAGTAATTAACGCCTCCAGGACTTGTGCAGGAGCAGGCTAAGCTGTATATCGGCTGTATCCGGCACCCAAGTCTTCCAGCGGGAATTTCATAGGTACCATATTCAGGGTGCAGGATTAAGCGATATCTGGACAGCCTTGCACACAACATCACATTTCATCAGATAGGATACAATGCGGTTATATTAGAAGAATGGTGCACAAAAAGGGCGCAGGAAAAGAAAATGATAAATGGAAAACGTCATGAAGATTCATTGGAGTAAGCTTTGCAACATATACCTAACAGTGTGTATATACTCCAACCTTTATCACCTACAGATTTTCTAAACAGGCTCTCTAGAGAGTGGGTCATCTCAAATTTAAATGGGCCAGGTGATACTCAGAGAAACCTTAAAGCTTTGAGGACAATATTGCTATCTATAAGTACACTAGCTGCTCTCTGCTCTGCAGAATCTGTTTATTATTGAGAGATACAAAGGTGACATGAATGTCTTATTGATTGATAAGATTGGTGTCCACGATATATATGTTAGCTTCTTTTATAAGTACTGGATGATAGTTTATTACAACACTGGCGGTTATTTTAATTCAAAATAACATGTTTTTTCATTCTCATGGCCAACTGACCATGAGAATGTTGCTATCTATAACACATCAAAATATGAGATGTTGTGCGAAGTTCTCACATAAGCAACAATAGTCAGGTGTGTTCTGTGACGTTTCTAAAGCACATTTTGATCACGCAGTCATGTGTCTTGTCTGCACAGGCGCACTGATACAAGCACATGGTGATCACTAACCCTTATCTGCACAAGCGCATTGATGAAACATGTTCTACGCCTGCGCAGTTATTGAATTCTGTCTATATAAAGGAGGAAAAATACTTTTGAGTTGGGACTCTCGAAGGACAAGCCGTCATTAGGTATTTCCCCTCCGAGGTCGCTGAGGTCCCCCGATCTTCTCTGGGTGATGCTGCAATACTTGGTAAGAAATAATATTGATGTTAACTAATTACTCAAATACAATGTAACTATGATTCTGCAATCCTAGATAATTATTATAACAGGATTGTAGCTCAATAAATATTACTATTGAACCTTTCCTCATGTTTTGCTGCTATTCATTTTACCCACTACGGTGGTGAGCGAAGTTAGAGGGTTTAAAAACCCTTCCCGTGAGGCAAAACGTATTGATGCTGACATAAAGTCCATTCAAGATCCACAGTCCTAAGAGAAGACAGTCAGTGGATAATATAGATCTACCTCTAGTCAGTCATGCAGTCCACAAGTAGTGTCAGTTTATGGCCAGAAGTAGCTTGTGTGATGTGATTATATCATTCATATACATCAGATTCCGAGCTCTTTGATCTAATAACATGGAACTGCTAGAAAATGAACAGTTTGGAGGAAATGATTCATATCCACCAGATTTGATCAACAAAACCTTTAATCCCACTTCCTCTGTGTCCAACTGCTCCTTTTTTTGATTTAATTATCCTATATGAATTATCATTTTAGAAGGAAATTAGCAATATTTGCCAGCTTCATGAAAAAAGAACAAATGATACTTGTGCACCCACGTTTTTAAAAAATAAATTAAACAATTGCTCAAACTACCATTTTGTGATGACCTGGCATGTGGCGTCTTTAGTTGCATCCTTCAACACATTTCACATTTTATGCCCTAAAGCAGGTGTGTCAAACCAGTCCTATGAGGGCCAAGATCCTCACACATTTTTGATACAGCTTAAATGAATTGATGGGTCTGTATCAGTAAAGGTGCGGTCCATCAGGTAGAACACATTCCTTTCTTTCTCAGTGCATCCTAAACACTGGCATGGATCTGGCCCTCCAGGCCTGGAGTTCGACACCTGTGCCCTAAGGCTTTGTTCACACACAAATCTGTAAATTTCCAGTCCAGTCCTGTAAGATTGTGTCAGTTGGCATCAGTTTTGTATGTGTTTCTATGGATGTGTTCACACCTAAATCTGTGTACATTTCCTGTTTAATCCTGTCATTTTGTATCAGTTTTGTGTATCTATTGCTGCGTTCAAACATAAAATGTGTACACTTCCAGTCCAGTCCTGTCAGTTTTGTGTAAGTTTTGCATGTGTTTCTATGGGTGTGTACATATCCAGTCCAGACAGGTAAAACTGACAGAAAACTGATGCAAAATAGACAGGACTGGACTGGAAATGTACAGATTTATGTGTAACCAAACCTAAGGGAGTCGTTGGGGATGGAAACTAATCATTAGCACTAGTATCTAGTCACAGTATGAAGTTGCTACAAATCGTCACTAACAGATATAAATAGTTGCATTGAAGAATGCCTTAAGCTACACCCCGTTTAGGGCTCTTCCTTGCAAAAGCCTAATGCTAGGTACACACAATACAATTTTCTAGCAGATTTACCTGCCAGAACGATTTTTGCAACATGTCCAATCTGAATTTCGATCGATTTACCGATCGATTTCCATAAAAGTGAACAGAAATCGATCAGAAAATCTAAATTCAGATCGGACATGCTGGAAAAAAAATCGATCTGGCAGGTAAATCTGCCAGAAAATTGTATCGTGTGTACCTAGCATTATGATGATAAATTATTATTATTATTTTACTTATAAAGCACCAACCAACTGGAGAATAGATAAGGTTACCGACAACAAAGGAGAGCACACCAGTACATGAATACAGGATTACACATTACCTGAGGATGTTTAAAGGGAACCAGAGACGAATGGCCAGCTAAAATAGAAAAAGCTTTTATACATACCTGGGGCTTCTTCCAGCCCCATAAGCCTGGATCGATCCCACGCCGCCATCCTCCGCTTCCTGGATCCGCCGGTACCGGGCCCGTCACCAATTGTCCGCATCACAGGGGCTCCCTCCATACCCGTACGCATGCGGCTGCGCAGTAGGCAGCCACATGCGTAACTGTATGGAGAGAGCACCCTGTGATGCGGAGAATTGGCCGCGTCCGCCGGCCGACTGGCGGTAATGACGGGACCCGCTATCGGCAGATACAGGCAGCGGAGGACGGCAGCGTGGGAGCGATCCGTGCGTATGGGGCTGGAGAAAGCCCAAGGTATGTATACTTCATCCTCTCTGGTTCTCTTTAAGCCTGAGGATTGGTTCATAATTATTATTATTTATTGTATTTATAAAGCGCAAACATATTTACACATCGCTGAACAATAAATATATAAAATGATACAAAGGATGACAAACGTAACAAGGTTATACAACATAGGACAAAGTTACACAAGGCAAACAGTACAAAATACATGATTATACAATTTTGGGCTGCTTAGGAAGGCGCAGTAATAGAAGTACAGGCTGTCATAGGAAAGGAGCACATGATCATGCAGAATACACTAGGGAAGGGAGGACCCTACCAAAGGCTTACAATCTAAGGGTTCATGAAGTCAATGCAGTGGTGATGAAGTAGTACAGGTACTGGGATAGTTGCATGATCGAGTATGAATACTCACCTAACGACCCAGGAAGATGGATCCCAGGGACGTCCCCCGGCGCCGAGCGTTCGACGATCCATCTTCCTGTGGGCAGGTACACGGGACGTCACACAATGGTGGTAAACCGGAAAGTCAAGCGATCACAGTACTTTGCTCTGAGGTCGTGGGGAAGATCCAATTTGCCGTGACGGTCGCCAAATGCTGTTCGTGTAATTGCATGGCTGTGGAAACGATCGCTCGTCACTTAAACAAATCGCTGGTCGTCGGTAAAAGTCTGAAAAATTGCATAGTGGGTACAGGTGAAACACAAGGGACAAGGACTGTGCCCAAAGGCTTACAATCGAGCGGAAGGGGGGGGGGGGGGAGGGTGAATTCACACCTGCACTCAAGTGGGATAGCACTCTCTCTTTCCACCTAAATACTATACAAGACAATGCAGAGGCTAATGTGGGGGTGGTGTGTGGTCATATGGACAGGTAGAGGCCACAGCTGCAGTGACAAATGTACTCTTCCTTCTTGTATCAGGAAGTAGACAGTAGATGGACCAGTAGTCACTGCTTTCTATTTCCTGCAGAATGGGTGTACCCCTGCACAACATTTATCCTTACCCATAGCGGACACTGTGTTAAGTTTCACATTGGTTCACTTTGGATATGTTTCTGGATACTTTCATCAGAACTATTATTTGCATGAAGATGTTTGTGTTCAAGCATGTACTCTGTTGCACAACTTAACCACTTCAGCCTACAGTGTTGTTCACCTTATGCATCCGAGCAACTTTCATCTCCCATTCATTCGCCAATAACTTTATTACTACTTATCACACTGAAATGATCTATATCTTGTTTTTTCCACCACTAATTAGGCTTTCTTTGGGTGGTACATTTTGCTAAAAATTATTTTATTCTAAATCTATTTTAACAGGAAGATTAAGAAAGAAATGGAAAAAAATCATTATTTCTCAGTTGTTGGCCATTATAGCTTGAAATTAATACATGCTACCGTGATTAAAACCTATGTATTTTATTTGCCCATTTGTCCCAGTTATTACACCTTTTAAATTATGTCCCTATCACAATTTATGGTGCCGATATTTTATTTGGAAATAAAGGTGCATTTTTTCAATTTGCGTCCATCACTATTTACAAGCTTATAATTGAACCAATGATATTAATATATTCTCTTGACATGCATATTCAAAAAGTTCAGACCTTTAGGTAACTATTTATGTTGTTTTTTTTTAATTGTAATGGTTTTTTTTATATAAAAAAATTATTTGGGTAATTTTAAATGTAATTTAATGTATTTATTTAATAAAAATGTATTTGGGTGTAGTTTTACTATTTGGCCACAAGATGGCCACAGTCAAAAAGTCCTGGAAGCGAACAATCTCGCTTCCAGGAAGCATTAGGATGGGAAACTTTTTTTTTTTGCAGAAAGACCGTCAGTTTTTCTGCGGGGGACTTAGATCAATGAATGGGAAGCAGAACAGCCTATCTGGACGGATATATTCGTCTAGATAAGCTTAAGTGGTTAAAGTGAACCAAGCACCATTTTTAGCATCCAGGGCATCTCAATATCACAATAAAAATGCATGCCAACAATGTGGCTTGCATTTTACCTTTTTTTTACATTTAAAAGTTTAGCAGAGGCTTTAGAAGCCCGACCACAGAAACTACAGACAGCTAAGAACTGATGTAATTGTTTATTACACACATTAAGAGTGTAAACAATACCTTTCTTCAACAGAGGGGGTGGTTAAGTAGGACAACTGCTTCAAAGAGATTACAGAAGTCACAGATGCTATCTTCACTCCTTCCCTCTGAATGAATAAGGGAAGCTAGAAGGGGAGTGGGAACATGGCAGCTCCTATAGCTATAAGAAACCAGGAGAAATTCCAGGAGGAAAAATGGTGCTTAGTTCTCTTTAAAAAAGGAAAATATCAGGTGTTAATAATTTGTTTACACCGAATGTGCTGTGTACTGTAAAAAGCAAAACAATACAGGCAGTATATGCAAGGATGTCGAACATTCCCATAAAGCATCTTTGGGCATTCCCTCTACAGCAGAGAACTGTAGTGTCGTGCATTATCGCCCATCTGAATGCATGTTAATGTGCCCTCCCGTATAGTGTAATAAATGGGGTCAGCACAGCAGCGCACAGAACCATGGGTGTCCATGCATTGTAGCTATGCGGCATAGAACAATAAATGTTCTGCGCATGATATGGTACAAGCATTAGATTGTAATCTATTACAAGGGTATGGTCTTTGCAAATTGTTCAGAATTCTCCATAAACCACTATGGAACAGATTCCGGAGCGTACAAATGGTTTAAAAGAATAGTATATCTTTAGGTAAAGCAGGAAACCTGAATTATAAGCATTTGTAGGACACACATACTGATTGGTTTACATTTAATTGCAGCTCCTTCTACTGCTTATACTGAGAAATTTATGTTACAGTCCAAACTGATGTTAGCAGTGAGGCTTACTTATTACGGATTTAGCTGACCTGTCATTAAAGCTTGATGGGATAAACAGTTTTCATGCTGGCTATCTTTACAGCCTTACATGAAAACACAGCTAACACGCAGTGACAGAGTGACAGTAATGTATGGCCAGGGTTCACAAGGACAGCTTTCTGGGATCCCATTTACAGGCAGCTCCACTACTGCCCTCACAGTGGAAACTAAAGATCAGAACATTCTAAAGGGGGTTACACAAAAGGGATTTTTTCCCTGCTGTCAATATAAGAAAAGTGTTAGACTTAGCAACATTAATTACTTATACTGTAGTACAGTAAAGCAACCACAAGATGTACCTGTCTGTAATGTGCTGCAACAATCTCTATGGGATTGTTATTTCCTGTATTCACTTTGTGTTCCTCTCTGTTATAAGTAAGCTGAATTTCCTGCTGGAAATGTATGTTATATCTTTGCACGTTTTCTTCAGTAAAGAGTCCTAACTTGTTATACTGGGTGCTTATCTGCGTGTACCGACCACTCTGCTCCATTAAAAAGCACCATCCTTATCTACAACCACATAAACTACAAAAATAAAGATTTCTATCTACTCACGAGGCAAAACCTTTATTTTGCAACTTTACAAATGAATGTGAAGTGAGATGTCTTCTTTTTATTTTGATTGTTTTACTCTATTTTTTCATTGGTGATAGGAGGGGGGGGAGGGGCAGTGCAGGTATTGCTGCTGACGGAGAAAGACTCGGCAAGGCAGGAAATTAGGATATCTCAGGAATAGAACCGTAAAGAGTACTTCACCGAACCAAAGGTAATTCACTAAAAAGATGGCAGGCACACATTTACCAAGCAAATAATGGAGTATGGGTAATCCCTGGGTAGCAATGGTGATAGGCATGCCTGACACTATTTTATAGTGCAGAAGTTTACTTTAGCAGCAGCAGTTGTTGTTTTTTTATTTTAAAAGTAATTTTGTACATTTTTTTTTAAATAATTAAAGCAATCCCAAACTCTTGCACAGCATACAATGGAAAGTCTTTATTCCATACTGTATATACCATAGTTGCTGAAGCAAATCACTTCTGTGTGTTATGTGTTTGTTTATGCAAATCATCTTGTCTAATTAGTTCTTATCAGCAACTGTGAATAGACTGCAGGAGAGCACTGCTGAGGCATGATTTTCGTATTGAGACTCCCACTACATTATTTTAGTTTTGAGACTTCCTCTTACCGTTAAAAAAATAGTGCGCCGTATTACATTTTGGACACCGCAAAAGCTGCTAATAACATTGTGCTCTGTGTGGCGCCCTTTTCAAATGCTTGTCATATGCGCCCTTTTTACCTGCACTGCTCCCTGTCTCCAAAGGCTTATTAATCCCTTGTGTTCCGTTCAGGATGATATTCCCAGGGAATCCAAAACCCATTAGCAATACTAGTCAAAATGGTCCATGACATTAGTGGGTAATCCGCTAAAGAAGAGAGGGGAGCAGACAAAGACAAAGTCCAGGTTATGGACAAGGCGTTTGTCCTCAGCTCTGGGGCGGGGAAGGCACTGTGAGGAAGTTCCCTTTAATAAAAATGGTATCCCCAGACATCTATCCCCTCCCAGGTAAATTTGTAAAGGGTCCTGTTTGACCTCCTACCAATTTATGCTAAGGAGTTAAGAAAAGACAAGACAAAGAATATTTACATTGCGCTTTTCTCCTGGTGGACTGAAAGTGCCAAAGCTGAAGCCACTAGGGTGAGCTTAGTAGGCAAAATCAGTTAGGGAGTCTTGCCCAAGGTCTCCTTACTAAATAGGTGCTGGCTTACTTATCAGGAAGAGCTGACCCTGGCCTTCTGTGTCAGAGGCAGAGCGCTTAAAGTGAACACTATCGATTAACATGTTATTTTTTCAATTGAGATAGTAGTTTGGGAAGTGCTGTTAAGTACGGGTGTATACATTTCATTGCATATCTCTTTGTTTATTGTTTTCCAATTTCCTTTCACACTTTACTGACGCCAAAATCTGCTGGACTAAATCATGAAAAGTGTGTGTGGGGGGTGGGGGGGTCCCTCACACTACATCTGTTAACCCTGGGTGTGAGAGAAAGCTCTCACTGCAGCTGCCTGTCTCTGAGAGCTGTCTGCAGAAAGCAAAGGAAATGTATATTATGAGCAACAAACATTTGTTATAGTGTGTGAAACCTGACACCAGAGGCATTTCATATAACTCTGCTTCAATACTACACTGTTCTTAGCATGCCAGACTACAGACATTCACCTTTGCAAATGAGACATTCCAACCAAACTAAAATCTACACACAATGAATTACAGCTTTTGCCTCTGATATTTAACATGAAAAGTATGAAAATGTTTACAAAGCTACTTAGACATTATTTGTACATTGTCATTTTAGAATTGTACATTTTCATTTTAGAACACTTGGTTTGATAGTGTCCCTTTAAAGGAAATCTGAGATGGTCTTAATGCATGTATTTATACTTACCTGGGGTTTCCTCCAGCCCCATGAGGTGGGTGGGCTCCCTCGCCATCATATCCATTCTTGTGCTATGGCCCCTGGTAATCTGGTCTGCCCTGCTCTTCTGCACATGCGCACACAACCCCCCCCATCGTGCTCCCGCAGCTGGTGGTGTTCCGCGCCTCAGCAATATTATTGCACAGGTGCATAATGCTCCTGAGCACAGAAGCATGGTGGGGGCACACGTGTGGCCGAGCTGCGCGGACAGCCACAACTGGCCAGATTACCAAGGGCCATAGCACAAGAATGGAGCAGCCGGTTGAGGACTGTGAGGGAGCCCATGCATGGGGCTGGAGGAAGTATAAATACACACATTAAGACCATCTCAGGGACACTTTAACCAGTACACTATCCAGCCAATACTGTAGTTCAATCACTATGCTCTACCTTAGCCGTGCCCGGACAGCCCACTGAAAGAGAGAGCTACACCCCAGTGCTATCTGTCCTGCATCCACACATTTCCACACTGTGATTAGTAACATTTCTGTTCTCTTAACTATCCCAGCCATTCCTGGACAGCCTTCTCATTTGTTTGACTGAATACTTGCCTACAGGATCTATTTAACCAGACTCATTAAAGCATAATGGCGATCGCCCTTGGACGATGCGCAGTTCTAACAGCTTTACCCCGATCAATTATATTCATTTTCATAAACTCCCACACACAATAACATTTGAACAAATTCAACCTCCAATAGTTTGAAATTAAATAAGTAAAACAATCAACTGCATTCAAAAATTGTACTCGCTGCTTCGTTTCAAAAAATCCTTTAATCGTATCAATAATGGATGTGACACTTCTGCCGCTAATATCTTATTGCCGTATCACTGCACTGCATGTCAATGAGAGCTTCCGCTAAACTACCTGACACAATGGCCAATTCCAATGTCATAAACTCAGCTTAGAGGAAGCAGATTGAAGAAAATGTTTGCCATTCTATTTAATTAGTGCCTAAGAGAATCTTATTAATAGCAGGATTAAAATGGGATAGAATGATCTCTGGTACCTGCCAAGGTAATTTCAGTGTTTCTTTTGCACGTACGCATTGTGATCACGCTGTATTACTGTGAGAATACTCAGGGAATGTTGTTATAGATGAGATGATTACTTGCAAAATGATACACCAAAGCCTTTTATTCATGGTAAGTGGAACTTTTTTTTTAATTGTCTGGTTCAGTCATATTTTCTCTTTTTTATATGCAATTAAGAGAACTTCAATCCATTTTTTTTCATGTTTTCTAAAAACTGGTACTTTTGCAATATAGCAAAGCAGAATACTTGGTGCAGTAGTTTGTAGTTTCTCATCTTCTCCTCAGCGACCCACGCTTAAAGGATAACTGTAGGAAGAGAAATAAGGAGGATGCCATATTTATTGCCTTTTAAAGAGAAACCGAGGTGGGTTTAAAAAAATCGTATTAGGACACAGAGGCACATTCTGCATACAATGCCAAGCCTCTGTGTCCTTACAGTGTCCCCCCAGTCTCCTCCCTGCTTTTCTGTCCCCCATAAAAAAAAAAACGCCAGGCTAGCGACACGCAGATTGTCGCTTGCTGGCTGTTTACCTGAAGGCTGTCTGTCACCGCCGCTCCCCCGCCTCCTCTATAGCGTGGCTCCCCGCCTGTGTCCCTTCCCTCCCCGCCTCCGTGAGCTTCCTCCAATCAGCTTACGTTCAGGAAGTGTCGGGTTGACACTCGCCCCCGGTGTCGCCGGTAATGAAGTCTGCAGCAAGGAGTGGGAGAGGAGCCAGGAGGATGCAAGGGGACCTTACGGCCTACGGTGGGCTGGAGGAAGCCCCATGTAAGTACTGATTTCATTTATTTCTACTGCTCTGGGTCCCTTTAAAAGGAAATAAATATGGCAGCCTCCATATTATTTTCACTTCAGTTGTCCTTTAACTACTCTCTTGCAAAGCAATTGGATCCGATCACATCAGTCTGTTTGTAATGGATCCATTTAGTCCGTTCTGGTGAGCGGAACGCAAGTTTGGGTCCTGTATAACATATCCAGATCAGATGGCAATGAAATCAATGCTAGCCTATGAGAATGGATGGCGTTGTTTCTCATTAGGCTACTGCCATCCATTCGAGTCCTCTGCTGCTGTCTATTCAGGTCCCTGCATGGTAGAAACACTGGTATAACAATCTCAGAAGAACCCCATAATAAGCATCAAGCTACAATTAGTCTGTAATAGACCAATGGAAATTTTCCTTCCCCAGGGAGGTGTTTCACTGAGTAGTGGACCAATGAAAATCTTCTCTGGTGCTCAGGGAGGATTCCCATCGGTCTTTTGCAAACCACAGGGAGCCTGATGCTTGGGATGGAGCTCTAGGATAGCAGGGTAGCAGGGAAAAAGGGCGCTGGCTGAGGGTGGCCGAAAAGGGTGTTGCCATAGACTTTAATGCAATGACTGTTAATACGGCGAAAAAAGCAGAAAAAAGGGCGCCGCGAAAAATATCGTTACATTAATATTTTTGAAGTAGTTATCATTTTAGAAGCTTGCAACGTTATAGTTTTTGATACATTATTTCGTTTATATGTACAGATTTTACGTTATCAAAGATATTATCGTTTCTATGTGTAAAAGGGTGTTACTGCAGAGGGAGTGGTTAGAATTAGGCAACACCAGTGGGAGTGATTAGGGTTAGGCACCACCTGGACGGTGATTAGTTTTAGGCAACACCAGGGGTGGGGGTTAGGGTTAGGCACCACCAGGGGGGGATAGGGTTTGGCACCACTGGGGGGGGGGGGGTAATTAGGGTTAGGCACCACTGAGGGGGGGGGTAATTAGGGTTAGGCACCACCAGGGGAGTGGTTAGTTTTAGGCACCACCAGGGGAGGGTTCTGTGTGAGAGTAGGGTTGGGTTAAGCTGTATTGTTGAATTACGTAACGATTTTTAAAGTTAATATCCTTTCATTATTATTTCTCGTCTGTAATTACAATGGTATTTATCGTTAACCAAATTTGACAACGGTGTTTATCGTTATTAGATTTCGTTATCCACCCGCGCCATTTTGTTATCAAGCTAAGCCCTTTTTTAACTGCGTCCTTTTTTCATGCATGCGATAGCAGTGTTTCTAGTGTGCAGGGACCCGAATGGACAGTTGTAGTGATGTCGGAGGAATGCGGCAACAGGTACCAGGCAAGTGGCAACTTTATTACAGGATCAGTTTTTAATCTGGTATAGTGTAAACCCAGCCAAACAAGGTGCCCCAAACCTCACTCCCCCAATAAATAGCACAACTAGCTCATTGTGGAGCTAAGTAATGTACCGCTGAGGTCTTCTGCCTCTGTTCACAGTAAGTGGTTTAATAAGGAGGCTGCAGTAAGATTTATTTCACATAACAAGAGCTGAGCTCCACTGTGCAAACTCAACAAATGCTTGCTATGTAAGCTCTGCAGGCTATCAGAAACTTCTGTGTCAGTTTTTGCTCATGGTGGGCATAGCTTCAGGCGGAAGTGGGAACAAGCAGACAAGGGGTGACTTCAGAGTACATTAGGTAACGACCAGCTAACACCGATAGGCGGCAGCTGGTCGCAAGTGGATTTCCATGGAAACAGCGTTCGAGCGGCCGTTTCCTGTCAGTTCACGGCGGGGGGGGGGCTCCATGAACAGCCTGCGAGCCTCCGATCGCGGCTCGCAGGCTGTAATAGATAGCAAAGAGGCCGGCACGGCGGTGAGCGGCATGGCAGCTGTATCCGCGTCTCAGCCATCTGCCTCCACCGCGCAGTTACATGTTGGAGTTTTGCCTGGTCCCTCAGTTGTACATAGACTAAGGGCTACGAGCGCACTCGCCAGGCGACGGGACCTTTATGCAAGTAGAAGGGGAGTCAGCTGATCAGCCGGTCAGCTGACTCCAGCAGTGCTCCGGATTGGCTAAGTGACTAGGGCAGCGCTGCGGAGCGCTCTTAGTATATATAGGACCTGCCTGTCAGTTGCTCTTTGTCTGCTGTTGCAAATGCTACGTGTTAGCACTCAGACCTTAGTCAGATCCCAAAGTGTGCTAGAACCAGCAGGAGCTGGGGATCCACACATCCAGATTCTGTTGATAGCTTAAAGTACTAATTGAATGGTTTTATTTGTTATGACCCTCTGCTTGCCTTGACTACTCTTCTGCCTACTGGTTCTGTGTCTATGCCTATCTGATCTTGCTGCCGACTTAGCTTGTACCTTACTCTGATTCAGTCTTCTGTCTTTGTACCGTATCTGTCCGTGTGTTGCCGATCCTGCTTGTCCGACTCTCCTGCCCTCACCAGTGAGCTTAGTGCTGGTGAGGGACTCTCAGTTTAGTAATCACCTGCTCCTCAGGTTGATAGCTGCAGTAGAGTCTTAATCACCTGCTCCTCAGGTTGATAGCTGCAGTACAGTCTTAATCACCTGCTCTTCAGGTTGATAGCTGCAGTACAGTCTTAATCACCTGCTCCTCAGGTTGATAGCTGCAGTACAGTCTTAATCACCTGCTCCTCAGGTTGATAGCTGCAGTACAGTCTTAACCACCTGCTCCTCAGGTTGATAGCTGCAGTACAGTCTTAATCACCCACTCCTCAGGTTGACAGCTATAGTACAGTCCGAATCACCCGCTCCTCGGGTGATAGGTACCTTCTGTCTACTGTGCATCATCCGCTCCTCGGGTGAACCGACCACTACTTCATCTGAGTCTCCAGCCTGCTGGAGTACTGATTCCAGTGTTCTGTAAAGATACCCCTCGTTACCAGCTCCTCTGGGAAAGTGGGTATCTCTATCTATATTTACTGTTGCACCAAACACTATCTTACACCTGGTTGTCCTGTGTCTTGCTATACTCGCATTATTGGTGATTCTGCAGATCACCATATAATCAGGTATAGCATCTGTATTATTGGTGATACTGCAGATCACCAATAATCAGAATATCTGTCCTTGCTGACACCAATCATTACACAGGCTAAATGTAAACACCCGGGGAAGAAAGCCCCGGTGTTCACAGCATACGGCTCTGCTGTCACAGCAGCACCGTAAAGGAGATCGTCGATCCCCGATCTCTGATTAGCCGGGGATCGCAGCCGTCTGATAGGCTGAAGCCTATCTGAGGCGGTACAGGACGGCTCGCCATCCTGTACCGCCCATAGTGATGAAGAGAGGGAGGGAAGGAGAGGGAGGGTGGAATAGCGCTGCGGTGGGGAAGCTTTTAGGAGCCCCCCCCTGCAAGACATAAGGCAACGTCAGCGATCAGACCCCCCAGCAGGACATCCCCCTAGTGGGAAAAAAGGGGGGAAGTCTGATTGCCCTGCCAGCCACCTGATCTGTGCTGGGGGCTGAAGAGCCCACGCAGCACAGATCAATCAAAAAGGGGTCGGTCCTTAAGTGGTTAAAGGAAGTCATCACCAATTTTTTTCCTGGTATCTAATAGCTATAGGAGCTGCCATGTTTCCCCCTTCTCTTCTACCTGCCCATTATTTATCTAGGGGAAGGTGAGAAGATAGCATCTGTGACTTATCTAAACTCTTTGAAGCACAGTGCACTATCTACCCACCCACCTGCTTTTGTTTGCTCTCTGCTAATGTGTGCAATAAAATAATTATATCAGTCCTAATCTGCCTGAAACTTGGGTAGGGTCCTAATCTGCCTGAAACTAGGGTAGGGTAATAAAACCTCTGCTAAACTTTTAAATGTAAACAGAAGAGGTAAAATTTAAGTTTTGTTTTATTAATGAGCCACATTGTTGGCATGCATTTTAATGTGCTATTGAGATGCACTGGTTGCTAAAATGGTGCTTGGTTCACTTATGGGGGCACATTTTGATCTTAAAGAGGCAGAGTGACGTCATTGGGCAGTTGCACGCATGCTACAATCTCAGCTGAGACTTTGTAGAACAACCCACTCAACTAAGTTTTCCCTAGTCTGCGTATGAGGCTAAGTCATGGGCTTGAAGAGCTACTTATCTACAGGGACTATCTCAGGACCTAAATATAAACCAAATATGTATATATTGTCCTCTTTCTCTAGTTCTCAAAACAAATCCATACATTACATCAGTGTGCACATACTTTATGCTCTACCAGAAGCATATTTTATGTTTGCTGTACCATTAATGCTTGCATAGAATATTCTGCAGCAAGTCAATGTCATGGATTTGCAATCTTATTCTTAATGCCTCTGGAAACGAGATACAAAGTGACACACAAGGTCACTAAATGCTGACGCAGGGACAAAACCTGACTTCCTGATTTCAAATTGTGTCACAGAAAATTGAAATATGTGCCATTAATACCTAAAGTGATAACCACCATCTCTCATTGTGAGGGAGCTGCCAGTATGCTTACTTTAGAAAAACACTGGGAATGAGATAGCCTTTTTTGGCAATGGTAAAATTCATTGCTGTTCTGCATTTGAAGAAAATGTGAAATTGCAATGTCTGAAAAATGTAGATATCACTTTGCATCTGCCAGTAAGAGTTATTCAGTTGGGACCTATAAATGAAAGGTTATTTCAGGTGAAAGCTCATTAGCAGAAGATAACAGGGGAGTGTACATTTACCTTGCAAAACTCATTTTTCCCATATTAAAGTGTACCTGTAGGAAAAAAAAACTGCCCAATTTAGATACTTCAATAGAGGGAAGCCTTTGGATAGGCCAGACATTCCCCTGCCCCCCATCCTCCTCATCATTCCAGTGCTGGACAATAAGGGTATAAGAGGCGCCCTGGTGTAATAAAAGCATCTAAAAGCAGTTTAAAAAACAGAAAATAAATTTGAGGTAGCTTACCTCAGTGACGAAAAAATCTTTGTATTTTACAAAGGTTTTTATTAGTAGCACAGGCAACGCGTTTCGCGGGTCAGAGCCTGCTTCCTCAGGCCAATAACAGTGCCAAACTAAAAGACAGATTCCCTTGAGGCTCCCTTTGCTGAATCTGTCATTTAGTTTGGCACTGTTATTGGCCTGAGGAAGCGGGCTCTGACCCGCGAAATGCGTTGCCTGTGCTACTAATAAAAACCTTTGTAAAATACAAAGATTTTTTCGTCACTGAGCTAAGCTACCTCAAATTTATTTTCTGTTTTTTAAACTGCTTTTAGATGCTTTTATTACACCAGGGCGCCTCTTATACCCTTATTGTGCAATCATACCCCCTTTCCTCACCCGTCTGAGGGGTGGGTACAGACCACACGTGGCTTTGACCACGGCGGATATCTGTCCCCTTTCTTTTACCAAGGAGAGCGACCGCATCCAGGTCCCTAGGGACCACCCCGAGTGGAGTCGGGTTTGTTGTCTCCACCTGCTTCCTGTAGTCGGTTGCCCCTCTGCAACCCACCTTTGTGAGTAGTGTCTTACTTTTATTACGTTCCATTGTTTTTGACATACTACACCATTGGGCTCCCACTTTTGTCTCCTGTATCTTTTCACTAGAGGGTGTTTTTGACACCCACATCCCACTAAATTCCAGTGCTGGGGTCCTCCAAACGTCATCGCCAAGGGCTTCTCGACAGAGCACTGTGCAGGAGCAGAAGGCTTGCACCTGTGTAGTACAGGGAAGGTTCTAGACTTCTTGCTGCCTGAAGCAATCATTGTGAGGGTGAAAACCCCCCTCCCAAACATGCCCTCCCCTAGAAAATGCAGCAATCACCTGATGTTGCTGCCTCTGAATTCTGATGCTTAATTTCCTCAATCCCTCTGGGCAGCAGAGAAGCAATAATAGCATAGATGCAGGACCAAGTCACTCTCAGTGTTTTAGCGTTAGGATCACCAACCAAACATCCTGCTTCCTTCCATCGCCAAAGGGCTAGACTGTCAACTGTCTGTTACTCTTATTCTTTTAAGTTAGCCAATAAATGGTATCATCCTAATTCAAAACTTCATACATCAAAGAAACAGTGAAATATAACTTCACATAAGATTATACTGCAGGGAAGTTCATAGGGTCATTAGCTCTGCTCTGTTTCATACTTTAATATTTGCAGTTTACAAATCCCACTATGTATTTTAGAGTATGATGCAATACAAAAATAAAGCTATATAACGGAAAATAAAAATATGAGACTCTTTTCTTTGCTGCTAATTTTCTATGTCTTAGCTGTACTACACATACAATTCATTATATCATACTTTTTTCACTTTAGTGTCTCTTTAACAGTTATAGAAATGTTAAGTGGAAGGATTTAAGTGTCACATTCTGTCACTTTACAATCTTTGAGTTCTGTCAGCCTTTCTAATCATGAAAAACGATTCTTTTGCTGATGTGCAAATGTCACATCAGATCTGTGAGAGCTCTTTATTGATTTGGCATGAAATATCTAACATGCATGAAGTGATAACAGTACCGCTGGATACAATTTGAGAGGCTTACGGGGACTTTCATTGAACTGGCACAGACTTAAAGGCCAGAGATTTTTTGAAGTTTTGCACTAACCATTCACCTGAAGAGCAGGTATTTCTATATGGTTGCATGTTGGTAATGTCTGCATAACTACAGATGAGGTGGGGATGGGGATATATCCTTTAAGCCTAAAATAAATCTGAATTCAAGTATTATCCATTCCCCTGATTTTTTACCCGTTTAGAATGTAAAATGTGACTCCTGAAGTCACATAAGTTAAAAAAACAACAACAAGTATTGCTATGTGCCCAATAATTGTTGTTTTGTCCCCACACACATACATACTTATGTTCCTACATAAGTACAGTTATGTCCACAACAAGTATAGCCATGTTTCCTCACATAAACAGTCATGTCTCCTCAAAAGTATCATCATGGTACCCCACACATACGGGGTCATCCGGAAAGTAAACAGCCATTTCCATTTATTCAATTAAGAAAACATTTTTTTTTATTTTAGACACTTTGTATCTTCTGATTATTTCTCCACATAATCACCTCCTTTATTTAAAGGGGTTCTGTGGAGTGCTGCAAAAAACAAAAATTGACACTTACCTTGGGTTTCTATCAGCCCCCTGTAGCTGACATGCCCTGCACCGTACTTCTCTGATCACTCGTTCCCTGCCACAGGTCTGGTTTACTTACGCGTCTAACATTACTGCGGCTACGCAGCCTTGGCCACGTGTGTGCTCGCTCCTGCTCACGTCTCTGGGAGCTTACTGCGCAGGTGCTGTACAAGAAAACTTCGTACTGTGCTCCCAGAGACGCAAGCGGGAGCGCGCACTATTCGTCTTGTTAGACGAATAATTGACCGGTGCCGGCGGCGGGGAACAGGTGATCAGAGGAGGAGAGCGCGGGACATGACAGCTCCAGGGGGCTGATAGAAGCCCCAGGTAAGTGTCGGTTTTGGTTTTTTGCAGCACTCCACAGAACCCCTTTAAGCATTTATTTTATCTTTTTTACAAGGTATTCAACCTATTTGGTGTAGTAACATCACACCTATGGGTTGGAGGAACTGAGGAGGGGGCTTCAAGTTAATGCTGATGAACAAACAGTTACCAACTATCTGCAGCCGTGTGACAAGCGGTGCAGGGAGAGCAGAATTTAACCTGACAGATGCAAGTTTATTTACACAGAAAGAATACCTTATGCCGCAGATAAAAGCAAAAGGCTGTTACTTTCTGGATGACCCTTGTGTATTTATGTCTCCCTACATGCATCACCAAGTTCCTATATTTAGAGTGATGATCCTAACAAGTACAGTCATAACTCCCTACAAACATATCCATGTTTTCCAATGAGTATATTATTATAATTAAATATTTATATAGCGCCACCACCTTCCGCAGTGCTGTACAAAGTATATTGTCTTATCACTAACTGTCCCTCAGAGGGGCTCACATTCTCCCTACCATAATCATATATCTATGTATGTATTGTGTAGTGTACGTATCATAGTCTAGGACCCATTTTAGCCAATTAATTTATCTGTATGATTTTGGGATGTGGGAGGAAACCGTAATGGCCAGAGGAAACCCACACAGACACGGGGAGAACATACAAACTCAGAGCAGATAGTGCCCTGGCTGGGTATTGAACCGGAGACCCATCCCTGCAAGGTGTGAGCGAGTTCTACCCACTATGTCACCGTACTGCCATCTAGCCATGTCAGTCTACAAACAGCCATAACCCCTCTCAGTCATTCCGCCATGACCCCAACCCCCCATCACCACACACCAGTTCCCAATCCCAAGCTAACAACCAAAAACAACTCAAAGAGAACCCAGACATGTAGCCAACTGAACATTAAATTGTTTGTCTGGAAACATAATTCCATTGTTTAGAACACTCTGTAAGCTTTCATATGATATGAAACTGCATATATAAAACGAACTAAGTACTACATAAAGGCAGCCACTAGAGTGTGCATTATAGCTACTAGTGTGTCAGGTCACCAGCAGGAAAAAGTCATATGCATTGCAGATTTCAGTTACTTATGCCGGGGAATTTGCCATTTGTATTCATACGTTAATTATTCATACAGCAGGTTTACATGTTGTAGAACGCACGCAGTTAAAGTGAACCTGTCACAAGCGTAAAACAGCCCCTACGATCTTTATGGCTACACAAAGCACAGTGTACTCATTGTAATACGGCTGTTATTCTGTGTACTTTGTCAGTCATGTTATACGGAATCTAGGGCATGATTCACTAAAAGAACATTACTCTACTTGTGTAGACAGTGCATGTTAATGTTACTGGCACTTACTACACTTGTCATATGCAGTATATGCACCACTAATGCTGCATACATTTGAGTGACAAGCAACATAAGTGGTGCATGTATATAGCAAGTTATGCAATTTGTGTAACTCGCTTCATTGCATAAATGCTGGTAATGTTACCATGTGCTGTCTGCACAAGTTAAGATTAATGTTCTTTTGTGAATTGAGCCCCTATTGTCTGTGTGAGGGCCCGGGGGTTGAATATCTGTGTGAGGGGGCTGAATATCTGTGTGAAGGGGCTGAATATCTGTGTGAGGGGGCTGAATATCTGTGTCGGGTGGCTGAATATCTGTGTGAGGGGACTGAATATGTGTGAGCGGGCTGAATATCTGTGTGAGGGGGCTTAATATCTGTGTGAGGGGGCTGAATATCTGTGTGAGGGGGCTGAATATCTGTGTCAGGGGGCTGAATATCTGTGTGAGGGCCCGGGGGTTGAATACCTGTGTGAGGGGGCTGAATATCTGTGTGAGGGGGCTGAATATCTGTGTCAGGGGGTTGAATATCTATGTGAGGGGGCTGAATATCTGTGTGAGGGGGCTTAATATCTGTGTGAGGGGGCTGAATATCTGTGTCAAGGGGCTGAATATCTGTGTCAGGGGGCTGAATATCTGTGTGAGGGGGCTTAATATCTGTGTGAGGGGGCTGAATATCTGTGTGAGCGGGCTGAATATCTGTGTGAGGGGGCTGAATATCTGTGTGAGGGGGCTGAATCTCTGTGTGAGGGGGCTGAATATCTGTGTGAGGGGGCTGAATATCTGTGTGAAGGGACTGAATATGTGTGAGCGGGATGAATATCTGTGTGAGCGGGCTGAATATGTGTGTGAGGGGGCTGAATATCTGTGTCAGGGGGCTGAATATCTGTGTGAGGGGGCTTAATATCTGTGTGAGGGGGCTGAATATCTGTGTGAGGGGGCTGAATATCTGCGTGAGCGGGCTGAATATCTGTGTGAGGGGGCTGAATACCTGTGTGAGGGGGCTGAATATCTGTGTCAGGGGGCTGAATATCTGTGTGAGGGGGCTGAATATCTGTGTGTGGGAGGGGTCACTCTTGGTTATCAGAAAATTCAGTTTTTCACAGGCAATTTCACCTTTTTAAATGCACATTTACTATGCGTAAAAACAGGGAACACCAAGAGCCCCAATAGTGTAATTCGTACTGGACAAGGTGGCAATAAGTTTGTGTTGCTAGATACTCACAAGTCAGGGTCACCAGCTGGCAACCACTGTAAAGGCAGGTGGGGAGATTGTCCTGACCCCACTCAGGATTAAGAAGTCGCTCTATGTAGACAGGAAGAAAGGGTAGCAACTCTCCACCAAGGGTGGACTCAAAATTGTATACAATGAACAGAGGCGCCAAAAGTATAAGATTAGATTAAATGAGCTTAAAAACCAACTTAAATGGCAAAATTGAAGGAGGAAGTGGTGGTCTTACCTCCCTCAAGCAGACACGACAACGACTGCGATTCAGACAGTCAAAGACATTTATTAGGAACTCCAAAAATAAATACAACGCGTTTCACAGGTTCAACCCCGCTTCATCAGGCAATATAGGGAGGAGTATCAAACAATCTGCACAAGGATTCAAATTAGACAGAGGCACTGAATCGCAGTCGTTGTCGTGTCTGCTTGAGGGAGGTAAGACCACCACTTCCTCCTTCAATTTTGCCATTTAAGTTGGTTTTTAAGCTCATTTAATCTAATCTTATACTTTTGGCGCCTCTGTTCATTGTTTACAATTTACTATGCGTGTTATACTACAGAGAGCTGACAGAAGCTGACTGTCAGCAACAGGAATCACACCCATTTGGGGTGCTGCTTGGCCCAGGTAAACCAAGCGGTTGCTTGAGGCCTCAACCACAGCAGAGGCTTCCGATACTGCTAGGGCTGCTATGTCTGTGACTTGTATGGCCACCGCTATCTTCCTGTCACTCACACACAGTCCTCAGATCAGCTGCAACGTGATCAGAGGGGAGAGCAATGCAGTGACCACTGCCGATATGGAAGTGAGGTCATTGCTCATTTCCTGCATTTGAAATGTGCCGCATGGTTACTGTGCGCTGCTCTCCTCTCTTCCGGTCGCCACAGGTAGGCAGATCTATGATTATTCGCTCATGCACAGCATATATACGCTAATCTAAGAAACTACTCATTATCAGAACCAAAGGCTGCCTAAGGAATGCAGAGGACCTAGTTGGATGAATAACTATAACCAGGCATGGCTCAGGAATGCCACAATTGACCAAGGACCAGGTAGGCTATATGATATCGAGAGCCTTCCTTCTATATATAAAACCTGAAGTCAGTTTCATCACTTCAGCTAAGGTTTGCTTTAAAGGCCACCTGAAGCAAGAGGTTTATGGAGGCTGCCATATTTATTTCCTTTTAAGCCATAACAGTTGCCTGGCTAGCCTGCAGATCCTCTGCCTCTAACACGTTTAGTAATAGACCCTGAACAAGCATGCAGCAGATCAGGTGTTTCTGACTTTATTGTCAGATTTGACTAGATTAGTTGCATGCTTGTTTCTGGTGTGGTTCAGGCACTACTGCAGCCAAATAGATCAGCAGGATTTCCAGGCAATTAGTATTGTTTTAAAAGGAACTCAATATGGCAGCCTCCCTATTTTTTTACTTCAGGTTCCCTTTAAAAAAGTAACTTTAAAAACAAAAGAAAACAAAAGCTCTCACTAGCTACCTCTCAGGAGAAATCAGCAAACATTCCCTCCCTCTGTTTGTGCCAGGCGGTTAGGTTCTGCATGACAGTGAGAATTAAAAGCAAACACTGTAAATTCCAACTCAGTTATAGAGTACTTAACACGGGCTTCTGTAGTCCTCTAGATATACAGAATTAACATCCCATTTGGCTCAGATTCTGAACAGCCTTGGCATCCTACAGAAAAAGGGTGGAAACTATTCTGTAGTACTGTCATCAGCAAAAAAGGTCTAAAACTACAATGTATACAGAAAAATACTTTTTGAAACGAAACTGAAAAGAAAAATTGCATGTAATCGATCCACACTGCTAAATAACTGAACTTGTGATCATATCTCCACAGTTAGGATTCTATCGCTGAAAAAAATTCACCAACCTGAACCATAGTTTCGTTAAGGAAATGATCGATGACGTCATCATTCATGATAGATTGGGCCCATCAGCTTATCTGTTTTTTATGCAATACAATCTGAATTATCTAATACAAAATACACTACAAGTTGTACTGCTTATGGGCACCTTAAGGGATAAGAATCCAGAACTCAAAATGCAAGCCTCTTCGTACTCATCAGACTGCAGTGTAACTCTCATCGATAACTAATTAGAGGTCATAAAACTCCTGAAAAACTGGCTGAAAAAGACTTCTGGGTGCAGGGAACAAATACAAAATTATAATGTTCAAGAGTTCTTTGTATGGGAGTTGCATAAACATTAAAAAAATGTAATTCACCTGAGACAGTTAAAACTTTAACCTAGATATTTAATGTTTTAATACAAACAACACTTTTGTATTCCAGAAAAGTCCTATTTAGGAATGGGACTGTAGAAAATGTTCTTTATCTCATCAGTGTAGTTTCACTTCAGGTTTGCTTTACATTTTAAACAGGCTTTCTAAATTACTGTCCTGGTTTTTATACATAATAAATAAATAACAAATGTTACTGCCTATTTATAAAGAGTATACTAGTAATCAAATGAGGTTGTAATACAATGCAAGCTTTATTACACATCATGTAAAAATGTAACTGTTATCTACAATCTGTATGATGACTTCCCCTATTCCAGAAATAGGAGATATTCACATGCTGTAAAAGTCACTCATAGCTTGCCTGCTGATTTATTGTTGGGGAGTATGAGATAACATATGAATATTGAGCTGTACTTAAATATATATATATATATATATATATATATATATATATATATACACAGTATATATCACTGACATATTTGGCATGTGCTTTACAGAAAATATATCCTGATCTCTAAGGGCTTGTTCACACTATGAGCCTTTGCAGTTTTTTTTTAAGTGCTGGCGATTTTGAAAATCGCCCTAAAAACGCTTGTGCAATGATCTCCTATGAGAGTGTTCACATCTGAGGGTTTCAATTGCGTGCCGTACTCAAAAGCGCTGCCTGTACCATTTTCGGAGTGCTTTGGCTCAATAGAAGGTATGGGGAAATCGCTAAGTGTTTGAAAAAGCGCTTTGTATAGCGTTTTCCCAAGCATTTTTAAAAATAAATGCATTGTATTTATTCTTTTACGGGTCAAAGAGTTCACATCCTGACTGATGTCGAAAATCTTAATCACTCATCAAAAGCCCTTAGAAAAGCTCTTACACAAAATCGCTCACAAAAACGCTCAGTGCTTGCGATCGAGCTTGCGATTTATAATGTGAACAAAGGCTAACTGTCCCACAGAGGGGCTCACAAGCTAATCCTTATCATCTTCATCATAGTCCAAGGCAAAGTTTTGAAGAAAGCCAATTAAAGGGAATCTGAGGTGAGAGACATGTGGAGGCTGACATAATCATTTCTTTTTAATGTGTACCTGTAGTGAAAAAAGTGCCTCAAATAGACCTCAATAGAAGATAATCCAGAGGCTTCCGCTGTTATCCTTCACTGGGCGCTGGGTCCTCCTAAGAACTGGGTCCCCCTAAGAACCATTGATAAGCCTCTGTTGATAGCTTGCACTTGCACAGTACATGGACCCAATCAGACCCTGCTTTTTCCACAAAAGCCCAAGCAGGTCCCAGCTACGAGCCTCACTGCGCCTATGCAGTAGCCCAGATCGGGCTAGGCTTTTTCTGCATAAGCCCGCCTGGGTTCATGCTTAGGCACAGTGCGACCATGCTCGTTCACGTACAGAAGCATGGATGCAAAGTTCCAGGGGGTCCAGCATAAAGGATGGGTCTGGAAAAGGACTTGGGAAGCCTCTTGAGGATCCAGAGTCTTCCCTCTCAAGAGGTAAGTATCTAACTTTTTTATTTAAAAAATCTCACAGGTTTGCTTTAACCACTCTACGACCGCCTAACGCAGATCGGTGGCCCGCAGAGTGGCTCCCCCAGGACTGACAAGTCCTGGGGACGGAGATTAGCGGGGATCCCGCGCGCGGATGCTATAAGGCTGATTGATAAGCCTCACGATCAGAGCTGACAGGCTATAAAAAAAAGGCCGCAAATTCTTGTACAGCGCTGCGATCTAGTACTAAGTGCTTCTCACAGTACTAGGTGCAGTGTACAGCTCATAGCAAACAAGCTGGAATACTACAGATAGCTTGCTTTAGCTTTTAATTAAAGGGGCACTACAGCGAAAAACTGTAAAATTTTAAATATGTGCAAACATATACAAATAAGAAGTACGTTTCTTCCGGAGTAAAATAAGCCATAAATTAATTTTCTCCTATGTTGCTGTCACTTACAGTAGGTAGTAGAAATCTGACAGAAGTGACATGTTTTGGACTAGTCCATCTCTTCGTAGGGGATTCTCAGCAAGGATTTTATGCTTTATAAAGATATTACCTAAAAAGGATTTAAACAATGATGCTGGCCAGCTTCCCTGCACGCTACACAGTTTTTTGGCAGTTGGACAGAGCAACTGCTATTCACTAAGTGCTTTTGAAAATAAATATATCCCAGAGAATCCCCTATAAAGAGATGGACTAGTCCAAAACCTGTCACTTCTGTCAGATTTCTAGTACCTACTGTAAGTGACAGCAACATAGGAGAAAAGTAATTTATGGCTCATTTTACTCTGGAAAAAAATGTACTTCGTATTTGTATATGTTTGCACATATTTTCAATTTTACATTTTTTCACTGTAGTGCCCCTTTAAGCACACAAAGGTCTAACCTATGTAAACTATAACAGCTCTGGACAGCAGATAATACACCCCACAAATAACAGTTGTAAGTTGGTGAAATAGAGCCATCTTTCCCTGAAGCATAACCTGTCTGTCTCCAGCTACTATCACATAGACAAAGCAAGATGGAATGACCAACCCCTTTCTCTGTCCCCCGAAGAAATGCCTGTGGTGTGATATCTACTCATTGCCTGCAAGGCCTTGCCGTGCATGCAGGAAGCAAATGATTCACTTAGCAGAAGCCCGTTCCATGTTTCTCATCAAAATTTTGGTGTCGTACCGCCCCTAATTTGCCCGCGCTTGTTCAGCAAATAAGTGACCGCATGGCGAATCACTGGGCCTTTCTCTCACAAAACTTTAATATGCAAAAGGACCAATTTGCTGCGAGATGGAACTTACAAATCTTTCAATGACATACTAATGATCACGTTCTCCTGAGCCTTGTCTTTCTCATGGGGTGGGGGGGAGAAGAGTGTTATGTCATGTGATACGGACATAGCTACTGCTGTTCTATGTACACCTGGGAAGGACAGGAGGGCAAGCTTCAGATTTCTGCATGCCTATTTCGCAATAAGTACTCCCAAGAGTATTCATGTGACCACTTCTTTGTCACAAAAAAGGGTATGTAGCATTTTTTTTTTTTACTAAAGATTATGAATAAGGTAAGGGAGAAATAGCTAATTTGTCCAGTGTTCCTCTTGAGAGATAACCTGTAACTAAAAAAACCCAAAACCTCTGTAGGGGATACTTACCTCGAGAGGTGGAAGCCTCTGCATCCTAACAAGGCTTCCCCCGTCCTTCGCTGTCGTGACAATCCACCACTGCGACCCCCCAAACAGCGGTGAGGTAAATATTTATCCACCCCGATCCAGCGCAGGCGCAGTAGCCACTCTTCATTTGGGCTAAGGCAGAAATATTTAAGCCCGATCCTATCCGCTCTACTGCGCAAGCGCTAGTCCTTTGCGGCTGCACAGTAGAGTGGATACAATCAGGCTTAGCCATTTCCTCCTCAGCCCAAACGAAGAGTGGCTACTGCGCCTGCACTGGATTGCGGTAGGTAAATATTGGCTGTGCAGGCAAACCACTTTGTTATGTGGGTTTCGGGGGAGCCAGCGCTGGATTCCCCCACGCTACAGCGAATGGGGAAGCCTCATTGGGACCCTGAGGCTTCCCCCTCCCGAGGTAAGTATCCCCCAGAGGGTTTTTTTTTTGTAACAGGTCTTTTTAAAGATGAACTTTGACCCAGGATTGAACTTCAACCCAGTCAGTAGTCGATACCCCATCTCCCATGAGAAATCTTTACCTTTTCTAAAAAAAGATCATTAGGGGCCTCTGTATGGCTGATATTGTTGTAAAACCCCTCCCACAGTATGGTGCCAGGACCATGGACCTGACAGTTTGCTATTTGTGAAAAATGTGCATTGTGGGTAATAACAGCTTTTTCTAACTGCCAAACATGCACTCTCCTTTTGCAGAGTGTTTATTTACTGAAAGTTCTATACACAGACATCACTGGCAGTACTACAGATGTCGCCATATGTGATCAATTCAGAATGTATATCAGGGAGAAGAAATATTTTACAATGGGCAAACACTGAGTAAATAAACTATAAATTAATATGATAAAAAAATAAGCTTTATTCATTACATTATTTTCACTACAGTTGCTCTTTAAGTAAGAATTAAACCCCAAAAAACTGTGATATACAACAATCCGTCTTTTGTTTCGTGTAATATATAAAGGACTACATTAGCTGTACTTAACTAAAGGGTAATAATTAAAGCCCGCTAAAATAACCTGCTGTGCCCAACCTACACAATCTACTGTGCATTGTGCAGCTAGCTACCCTGAATTCCAAAGATAATTGTACACAGTAGCGTATTTCTCTTATTCTCCTCCAACAAGCACATGAATTACCTTGCGCTGACATTTATGAAGCCGACCAGCCAGGCTTTTTGTGGGAACGCAGCTGTGATGCTTTCTGGAAATAGCAACTCTAGCACAGATTTATTTTATTATTATTTTATTTTTCAATAGAGAAGGTAAAGATCAGAACTTCTGTCAGGTTTTTTTTTTATTTCTGTGTGTAACCCCACTGGAGAGATTCCTTCACTTCCTGTTACCAATGACAAGACATGGGCTTGAAGGGAATAAGAATACAGATGTCCATAAAAACAGAGTTTCTAGTTGTTTCCCAAATTACTAAATAAAACATTTTAAAGCATACCTGAACTGACATGATAAATAAAGATGTCGCGGACATAGAATTTTCTGTTCATGAACGGCGAACTTCCGAAAAATGTTCGTGAACAGGTGAATATGGCGAGCCGCCATAGACTTCAATGGGCATTCGAATTTTTAAACCTACAAAGACTGTTTATGGCCACAAAAGTGATGGAAAAGTTGTTTCAAGGAGCTAACACCTGGATAGGGGCATGCCAGAGGGAGATCCATGCCAAAAGTCCCACCAAAAATTACGGAGTTTACACAAAGTCGGGTTTCAAACCCTAAAGGGCAAGAATCACATTATGCACAGCTCTGGGTGTCAATGTGCTTTGGAGTGTCACAAACAGAGAAATCCAACAGTACTATCAAAATACATTGAAATAATAATGCACTGGAGTGGTTCTGTGCCTGTAACTTAATGAGGCAACAGCAGTAGTGTGCACACAGCTCTGGGTGTGGGCTGTGGAATGTCACACACACAAAAAACACAGGATGTGTTAGCCCTAAATAGGGCTGTTGTTCCTTGTTCCTCACAAAAAGTAAGGAACAAGAACACAGGCCTAGCTAATACTTTCCATACCTATATGAAGCAAGCTCTTGACCCTGCTCTCACTAACAGTCAGCAGCCAGCAGAGAATTAATCCAATATGGCCACCGCAACTGCTTTTTGATGGGGGGTGGGGGGCTCAGGAGGGGATACTAGCTGATTGCCTGCCATGTGTCTGCTGACTGTGAGGTAAGGGGCCAAAGTTTAGCTCAATGGTGATGTATAGGGGACGAATCAAACACGCCAAATGTTCGCTATTCGCCGCGAATGATCGCAGAATACTGCTCGCCAGCGAAAAGTTCGGGGCATCTCTAATGATAAGACTAAAGGGGAAATCGAAAGCCCACAATAGTGTATAAAATTAGGATTATGTAAAAATGAAGTTCTTTGCATGAAATGATACTGACGAAGGTGGGTTACCGCTAAGGCAACAACTGTATAGGCAGGTGGGGAGCTTAAACCGGACCCAGCTCGGATTAATAAGTCGCTCTCTGTAGATCTGAAGAAAAGGGGGAGCACCTCTACACCAATGGTGGACAAAACTTACAAATATTAGTAAAACAGAGACGCCAGGAAGGATAATACACATTATAAACAGTTAAAAAAGGAAGGTAGTGGTGGACTTGCCTCCCCAACGATGACTAGATTCAGGTAAAAAAGTACTTTATTATATACTAAAGTGTGAACCATTTCACAGGTGTGACCCCCTTCATCAGGCAGAAAAAAGAGTAATGAAAACGAGCCCAGTGTACCTGCACTTGGCTGCACACAGTGCTCGTTTTAGTTAACCACACACAAATTCAAACGAGGAATCACAGTCTATTGAAACTAATAGGCTGCTTCCGAATTTGCATGCTGGGAAAAACTTTGATGGACAAACGTTTTCCACATCACGCATTGAATTCCCTATAGCCATGCATGGCACAGCTAGAGGGATTCAGATGCGGACTCGCATCAGAAGAAGTGCCAGCATGTGTCTCACAGATGCACGCCAGCAAAGTGGAAACGGGCCCTTACAGGCAGAAGATCATCAGGACAGCCAGGCAATTTGTATTGTTTAAAAGGAAACAAGTATGTCAGCCTCCATATGTCTTTCACTTTAGGTGAAAGATAGAATTTCGGGCTAATAATAAGTTGGTAAATCCTCCCAGCTCCGTTCTTAACCACTTAACGACCAGCCGCCGCCGATAGTTGATTGGCCAGGGATCCCCGCTGTCTGATAGGCTGAAGCCTATCAGAGGCGGTACAGGACGGATCGCCGTCCTGTACCGCCTATAGTGGGAAGGAGAGGAGGGAAGGAGAGGAAGGGGGGAATAGCACTGCGGAGGGGGGCCTTAAGGAGCCCCCCCCCCCCCGCAAAACACAAACAGCCAGCAGCGATCAGACCCCCCCAGCAGGACATCCCCCTAGTAGGGAAAAAAGGGGGGGAAGTCTGATCACCCTGCCTGCAACATGATCTGTGCTGGGGGCTGAAGAGCCCACCCAGCTCAGATCATAAGAAAATCACCCGGTCCTTAAGTGGTTAATATTGCTGACATCACCAGCCAAACGGAAGATCCCATGCAAGCGGAAAAGATTAAAAAAAAAAAAAAAAAAAAAAAGAGAGAGGTAACAAAACTCAGATCTGAAATAAAGACCAGCAAAAAACATATTGTAAAACACCTGCTACTTACAGTGGGGTGTGTGTGTGTGTGTGTGTGTGTGTGTGTGTGTGTGTGTGTGTGTGTGTGTGTGTGTGTGTGTGTGTGTGTGTGTGTGTGTGTGTGTGTGTGTGTGTACGTGTGTGTGTGTGTACGTGTGTGTGTGTGTGTGTGTGTGTGTGTGTGTGTGTGTGTGTGTGTGTGTGTGTGTGTGTGTGTACGTGTGTGTGTGTGTACGTGTGTGTGTGTGTGTGTGTGTGTGTGTGTGTGTGTGTGTGTGTGTGTGTGTGTGTGTGTGTGTACGTGTGTGTGTGCGCGCGCGCGCGTGTTAAGAAACACATGTAATAACTTCTCTCTAATGGTTGCTTTCAGAGAATCTGAATATATATATATATATATATATATATATATATATATATATATATATATATATATATATATATATATATATTCAGTATTCTAACTGAAAGCAACCATTAGAGAGACGTTATGACATTTGCTTCTTAAGTGTGTGTGTAAAGGACTGGAAGAATGACAGTGGAAACATATGGCTATATTATTCTTAGTTACAATCCATTACTTTTTAAGAAAACGGTGACTGCGGAAAGACTGAACTCCTCCTGCAAGGTCGCCGTGCAGTGAACTCATTTGCAAGCTACAGCTGTTCTATTTCAGGGATTTGTCTTAATGCTCATGGTTATCTCTCAGTTAATACTCTTTCATGAACCAATCGGCGGTCATATGCTGCTCGCGAACCTTGGTCACTTAACCCGTTTCAATAATGCTTGTGCTATCATTTGTACCTCAATGCAATCAGATTACGTCTAATTTGAATGATTTGTGTTCTTTATGGGACAGATACGACGTAATCCTGGGTTTCCAGCACACAAAAGGGTTCTGATTGTTGCGGAGGGGGGAGGGTGCATTGTGTGTTACATCTGTGTGATGAATGAGCTTATTGTAATTAGAGCAGGCCAAGATGGTGTAACTATATAGAGTAAGCTATCCATGTTCATTTATGTTGCTGTACTAATCTCTGGAGGCTGCAAACATATATGAGCCGCAGTAAAAAGGAAAAGCAGGGCAGGAATTTCAAAGCCGGACTGTGGAATAAAATGCTGCCAATTAAAGTGACATCCAAGCCAAAGGTTTTGGTTGGTTGTTTTTTGTTTGTTTTGTTTTGTAACAAATTGGGGCAGGGTGAGAAAATTTGTCAGATTTTTATTACTGTCTGTTGTCCCGTTGTTATTTGCCCTTTGTTCTTGTTCTTTATGACATTGACTACAGAAAATTAAATGAATACAGTACTGAGGTGAAATGCCTTGGGGGAAACAGATTCTATCCATAGGTCCCAACACCTGAGCAATCACTCAACACGTTGGTAGTTTTCTTCTGAGTGGCCCTGTCAGCTGGTAATTTGGTCCAGTAAAGTTGGAGACCTTTGAACCGGATGCAGTTGGCCACGCATACGCAGTTTCTCAGTGCCACCACTCTGTCTACCTTCATGGCGTCATACTGCGTTTGCAAGAACGGCATGAATGGTGGCACCGAGCTACAGCATGTGTGTGGCCAACTACATCCAGTCCCAGCTCGCCGAATTATCAGCTGAAAAAACGATCAGAAAAAAACAGCCACCATGGAAAGTAATTGCTCATTTACCAGTTCATGGCCTCTATTTCCCTGAGGAGTTTTTTTCTATGGTATTCCTTTAAGCCTCAAACACACATTCGAGGTTAATGGCCTAGAAGGGATCGGGACTTGATCCCTTGGGTAACAGTTTGAGGCTGAGGCTGTACAGACATGTGGCTATTCTTTAGGCTACATGGAAAGCATATATTCTACATTTGGCAGGACACGCCATTTTCTTTCAATTCATGGTTTAATAAACCTTTCTGCATATAACTGGTGTGATGACATCCAGTTCTCTTGCTATTGTTTAAGCTAATAACATTTTTGTTACTATGGTTGGAGGAGTAGTGATGATGCAGGTTGCACAGTAGAGAAGCTTCCAGTGGAATGGGGTGAATGGGAGAACAATGTGCCCAAGGATCTCTTGGGCATTCACTAAAGATTGGGTATGCCACATCTTTAAGCAAGGTTGGGGATCTCCTGTACACATACTACATTCTCGTTAAATGCTCAATTTAGTGTGTGCGTAGCTTTTGTGTCTGGCACAATCAAGAAGGAGAAGGTGTGGCCACAGATAAGGTTAAAGGAACACTATCAATTAACATGTTTTTTTTCTACCTGGGTTAGAGAGAGTTCCTGAAGTGCTGGCAAATAATGATGTATACAATTCACTTGCTTATCTCTTTTGTTTACTGTATCAAATTCCTTTCACTCTTAACTTTCTACAGTCAGCTCTAATCTGATGAGAGAGTGAACAATGAGGGGAGGGGGAATTCCCTAACAGTGCATCTAATAACCCTGTGTGTGTGAGAGAAAGTCCAGAGTCCTGTGTCTCTGACTGAAGCGTCTGAAGAGAGAAGAGGAAATGTAACTTGTTATAAACATTTATAATCATCTGTGACACCACAGCTTTTCATACTTTTTTTTTTTGTTTTCAGAAAAAAATACTCTGTAGTCTGATATGCCAAAAAACAAAACAAAAACACAACACTGGCTGTGCATTGAAGCAGACACCCCTTTTGAGAATGATTTGTTCCAAAAGAGCTAAATCCTACACACAATGAATTAAAGCTTTTGCCTCTGATATGTAACATGAAAAGTAGGAAAATGTTTACACAGCTACTTAGACATTATTTGTACATTGTCATTTTAGAACACTTGGTTTGATAGTGTTCCTTTAACCTTTAAAGGACTGCTCCATGCCAACAGGCATGGATGCGGCGGCAGCCCCCAAACCGCCTAACGCCGATCGGCCTGCAGTCGTGGGGGCATGTTTAGCAGGAGATTACATCCACTCCGCCATTAGTCTCCTAGCGATGATCGCTGCTAGGAAACTTAGACGGTGAAACCACCATCTATTTACTATGTACAGCGCTGCGATCTACGGCAGCAATGTACTGCAGACAGCCAATGTACTGGAGACAGCAGATAAGTGATCCACTGTCATAGGCTGAAGCCTATGACAGCCGATCACGCTGATTGGCTGGCAGGGGGAGGGAGAAATTTTTTTTCTAAATAGGGACATTTATTAAAGAAAAAAAGAAATGGGCACAGAAAAGGGGGGGGGAGGGGTCACTTGTGTGCCGAGTTGTGCAGCCCTGCAGCAAGCCCTTTAAGCTGCAGTGGCCTAATTGGTCAAAAATAGCCTAGTCTTTAAGGGGGTTTAAGCCCGTAGTCAGAATCAGAATCAGAATTTAGTTTATTCGCCAAGTACTATGGTTGTCATACCCAGAATTGATTGTGGTACACATCACAGAGGCATTTTTACATGACAGACAGAACAAGAACAAACAGGAATGTACAATGAGACAGCTATAGCAGCGTGCATTGCGGTTAAAGGCCCTTCCACACTGAGCAAGTTACATTCCGACGCCATTGCAGAGAAACGTAGCCAAAAAGTTGTATTGCCCGGTATTGTTGTGGTAAGACCAAACAGTGAGGCGTACAATTCAATAAAAATATGCCTCACTGCCACATGTACTAACTGGTTAACCAACAGCATGGTGTGTGTTACTACATCGGAACCCGCTGCGCAGCACTGCACCGCAATCAATCTGAAAATACCATAGGAATATCATTGCCACACTTTGTGATGCAATGATGTAGTCCTTCCCAATGCGACACAATGGGCACAGTGTAAAAGGGCTCTTAAATTATAATAATTTCACAACAAGTTGAATGTAAAGATTTTGTTTCACAGAAAGCAACAGTTTTTGAACAAGTAATAATATGTACAAGGGATAAAAACACACCTTCACCTCACAAAACAGCCAGATGCTCTGATCCAGAGGAAGGAATCCCCTGGAATCTGTGGACTTTTCAATCGCCCCTGAGAAAAATAAATCCATCCTGGACTCACATAATAATCAGATGAATTCCGAAGATTAAAGCTTTACATGCCAATTTAAAAGCTATAATAACCAGGGCAAATGGGCAAATAAAATCTGCAGGTTTTATCTAAAGTAGCACATTTTATTTTAAAACTATGATAGCAGAAAACTGTTATTCTCTTTAAAATACATATAAATTAAAATAGTTCTTAGCAAAAAAGTACCACCCAAAAACAAAAAGTCTAATTTGTGGCAAAAAAACCCAATGTATAGATTATTTAAGTGTGATAAGTAGTGATAAAGTTATTGCATGAATTAATGAATATGAGCAGCACTGAAAGCTGAAAATTGCTCTGGATTTTAAGAAAAAAAAACTCCTAGTGGTGGAGTAGTTAAGCAATTCCCCAATTTTCAATAATAAATAAACCATTTATTTAACCTTTTTTGTACACTAGACCTAATTATATTATACATCATGTTGAAACTCTCACTTATGGTGATTAAAAAAAACTGAAGGTGACCATACACCAACCTATTTTCCACAGCAAATTGATCGATTCCCAACTGAAATTGATAAGTTCAATAATTATTGAAATATTATTGAAAATAATTATTAATTGGTTTGCACTAGGACGGGGCGGTAGTGGCAGTAGATCAACTGTATCGAAGACTGCAATGCTGAAGCTTTATACATTTTGAATCGATTTAAAGTAGAAATCTATTAAAAATCTATTTGCAGTGTGTGGCAGGAATAGATACCTCTTGGATCAGATTTCGATCAGAGAGGGATCTATCCTTTGGGCATGTCGGATGGCCATCTATTAATGTATGGGCACCTTTATTTTATGAATTATGTCACCATACTTATTGTCACCTGAACTATAACACGAGATAATTCATGAGATATACAGATAATGGGTGATAAATTGTGAGTTTAGATAAGTAGATTGTGAGTTAAGGCAGATTAGAATAGGTCACTCATGAGATAAGAAGACAAGTCCATAAGCGGTGGTGTTGTAGCAACATGGGATGCAGAAGCTGTGACTGCACCAAGGCCCCTGGACCAAAGGGGTCCACCGGGGGCGCTCCTTTAACTTCAGTATTAGTGCTTAGTCAGGGCCAGTTCTAGCTGCAATGCACTACAGGCCTTTGTTATGCCACTATCCAAAAGGGCCCTGTTATGGTGCTGGTTTATAGTCCAGTTGGTTAGTTGACCCTTCCACTAGGGAACGAAGTTTTACCCAGATGAGGGGTCTAAGTGACCACGGGTCTTCACCAAATCACTACCCGAGGGGGTCGCCCTGGACTTCGCAGCCTAGAGCCCACCAGGTCGCAAACTGGGATCGCTTCACTAGTGGTCGAGAGAACTAGTACCACAATGTGGAGATAAAGATGAAGCGTAGTCGATAACAAGCTGAAGTCAGGGCAGGCAGCAAGCAGAGGAGTCTGAGGTACAGGTCGAGGTCGGGGCAAGCAGCAGGCACAGCGGATCCAGGCACAGTCCAAGTCAAAGCCAAAGGAGAGGAGATCGAGAGTGGTCAGGCAAGCCGGGTCGTCAACAGGTAAACAGATCAGTAATCAGAGTATCTTCCACAGAAGGCGTTTCACACTAGCTGTCAGAACGAACAGCACAGAACACTGGCTGGGGGAGGCCTTTTATAGCGGAATTTGGCTCCAAAACATACGTGAAAAACTGCGCAACCATGCAAAGACATGCGCACACCACCAACCACAGACAGCTAACCATGGCTGGCAGTGCGCGTGCGCGCAGGGAGAACGGAACGCCGGGACCACAACACAGCGTGAGTATTACAGGCCCATTCACACTTAGGCGATTGGTGGGCGCTTACCGCTAATAGCTGAATCGCCAGCGATCACTAGCACTTTTAAACGCGCTAGTGCAAATTTAACTATGTGGCAGAGATCTCACTGCTGTGATCGCTGGCAATTTGGGATTAGCGCAAAACGCAAACGCTTTTCATACAGCATTTTTTCGCGATCGCAATTGCAATGTATTTCAATCACAATCGCTCAAGAAACGTGAAAAAATCTAGTGAAAAAAATGTGTTTATCATGTAAAAATCACAGCCACAAAATGCTAGCACTAATCCCTAGCGCTTTGCGATTGCAAGCGTGAACAGGGCCTAAGGTGTCATCAGACATATGATGCGATATAATTATGTTTACACAAATAATACACCTATTCCCCAATGTTTTTCTTCACTGTGTGATTTACAAGAAGAATATATTTAAGTGTTCACTTTAGCACCAACACTAAATACTCTTCAATACGTACAGCTATTAAACTATTACATAGTATGTATCAGATGACATCACAGGTTCAGTCGGGAAACAGATCAGTAGGGCTGTGTTTAAGTCGAGCTCTGAACTCCCATTCTTAAAAGCAATAAACCATATGGCAAGCAAGCAGCTTAGCTGCAAAGGACATTATGTAATCAGTTTCCAAAAGACGCATCATGCAGACTCGTAGCAGCTTTCACTATCATAAATGTTTGTTCTATGTATAAATTTCCCTCTAATAGACTCTAATACCCACTAATGGACTGCACGTTTTACTCTGTATCTGGAGAACATACTTGTCTTGGTTTAAAGAGTGGTTAAGTCGGGAGTGGTTTAAAAGAAGCTAAAAGAATGCATGAATAGAGAGAGGATGCAGTTTCCTTTCGGGGGAACAGCTCTCAGGTCAACAGAAGGTCTCAGTTAAAGGGATATTACTTTACAAAAGAAAAACAAATCTACACTTACTGATATAGAGCTTAAAGGGTACCGAAAGCGAAATATATCTGGTCAGTTTAACTTACCTGGGGCTTCTTCCAGCCCCCTGAAGTCCTCCTGGCTGTCATTCCTTGCCACTCCATTCTGTCGCTGTCCCCCTCCATAAGCTGATCAACTCGGCCAGTCGCAGGTTCACGACACATGCGCTGCCCTGGCCGCACTCCTCCTCGATCCAGCTTCCAGAGCCAGGAGCATTGTGCACAAGCACAGTAGCACTTCTTACTTACTGTGCAAGAGCAGAGCACTCCTGGTTATGGGAATGCAGCGGAGAAAGCACGTGACACAGGGTCGTACATGTAACATTCAGAGGGGGACAGAGGATTAATGGAGAAGCACGGATTGACGGCGAGGGATCAGGAGGACTTCATGGGGCTAGAGGAAGCCCCAGGTAAGTTAAACTGCCCACCTTTATTACACTTTAGGTTCAGGTGTCTTTTATTACACTTTAGGAATGGGCGGCTGAACCAGCAGCAGCATCTTGCTTAGCCGATGTCAAATGCTTTTCTGCTACAGAGCAGAAAAGCATTTGGCAACCTTCAGTGGCTCTTCCCGGCGTTTAGTCGTTGTACCGCATTTTGACCCCCGTGGGGGAACATGGAAGTGCCAGGCATAGCCAATCCTAGGCGGTACCTGTATCTTCTTTATGTGAATGATAGGAAAAGCTAGTACCAACTTTTAAAAAGCACTGTCCATTCATTTGAATGGGCAGTGCTCCTGTCCATTCATTTGCATGGACAGGACGTGAATGACAAACACCGGGACCACCATTTAGCATCCACGTAAACCAGCCTTTATTCCCTACAACAAAGTATTGCCCAGCACAATAAAACAGTGAAGGTGAGCTCACACTATGCGCATTGCAGTGCGCTACCAGTTATATTTACCCAGCAATGTGGCGCAATGTTCCCACAATAGGAATGTAATGGATAGCGGAGATGCCGCCGCATGGGCAAGCGGCATGGCGGCTATCTCCGCGTCCAAGCCGGCAGCTGCTGCCGCGCAGCAGCGTGGGGCTGTCTTGCCTGGTCCTTCTAGTGCACACAGATGGAGAACTACGCGCGCGCCAGGCGACAGGACCTTTATGCTGCTAGACGGGGAGTCACTCCAGCTATGCTCCGGTCTCCGGATTGGCTGAGTGTCTGGGGCGGCGCTGTGGAGCGCTGTTAGTATAAATAGGACTTGCTTGTCACTTGCAAGTTGTCTGCTGTTGCGAACATTTACGTGTGAGTGCTCAGACCTGAGTCAGATCCCACAGTGTGTTAGAACCAGCCGGAGCTGGGAATTCACACTCAGTCAGATTCTATTGATAGCTTCAAAGTACTATTGTTATATTGTTACTATCATCTGTTAGTCTAGTTCCCAGGTGTTGAGACCAAGGACCACACACCTAAGTCTAGGAATTGTTATATTGTTCATATCATCTGTTAGATTAGTTCACAGGTGTTGAGACCAAGGACCTCACACCTAAAATTAGGATTGAGAGATATTATTGTTATCTGTTATGACCTTTGGCTTCCTGACTACTCTCCTGTCCTCTGATTCGGTACTTCCGGCCATCTGACTATCTGTTGCCAACCTTGCCTGTACCTGGATACCGAATCAGTCTTCCGCTTCTGTACTTTGTCTGTCCGTGTGTTGCCGACCTGGCTTGGCTGACCTTCCTGGCTATCACCTAGTCCTTGGGTGAACGGCCCTACTGTACTCCTATGACACCTGCTCTTCAGGTGGTTACCAGCTGCTATATCAGGCCTATAGGCACCATCTCCTCTGGAGACCATCGTGCAGCACAGCTAGTGGGTCCCTGCCTCTCTAAGGTCCACTGGCTGCAGTACAGTCTGATTCCCTGCCTTTCCGGGAATCCTTGGCTGCAGTACAGTCTGATTCCCTGCTCCTCAGGGAATCTCTAGCTGTAGTCCAATCCTCACTACATTACCCCAGTCAGTGGTCCCTGCTCCTCAGGTATCCATTGGCTGCAGTACAGTCTGATTCCCTGCACCTCAGGGCAGGCTCGGACAGAGCCGCCGAACCACCGACGGTCCCATCGGTGGGGGCCCCGACTTCCCCTCCTCCTGGGGGCCCCTAGGGGTGCGCTGGAGGGGAGAGCCGCGGGGAGGGCAGCCCGACTGTTTTTTTTTTTTTTTTTTTCCCCTTAAAAAAAACTCTTTTCCCCGGGGGGGGCCCCCTCCTATCCTCCCCCTCCCTCACCTCGGAGGGCCCCCCTCCTGTTACGAGCGGCGGGAGAGCGGCGGGTACAGCAAACTTCCGGAGAGGTAAGGCAGAAGATAGAGGTCCAGCTGCCTCTCGGGCTACGCTGTCTCCTCTATGCCGCTCGCACTGCTTCCTGGTTTAGTGCGAGTGGCATAGAGGAGACAGCGACTGGGAGGCAGCTGGACCTCTATCTTCTGCCTTTACCTCTCCGGAAGTTTGCTGTACCCGCCGCTCGTAACAGGAGGGGGGCCCTCCGAGGTGAGGGAGGGGGAGGATAGGAGGGGGAGGATAGGAGGGGGAGGATAGGAGGGGGCCCCCCGGGGAAAAGAGTTTTTTTTAAGGGGAAAAAAAAAAAAAAACAGTCGGGCTGCCCTCCCCGGGGCTTCTAATAGGAGGGGGGACACCCAGGTGAGGGGGAGCATAGGAGTCGGGGCCCCCACTGGCTACCCACCCGGCTACCTAACTGCCCACCCGGCTATCTAACTGCCTACATTCCCACCCGGCTACCCTTCTGCCTACCCTCCCACCCGGCTACCTAACTGCCCTCCCGGCTACCTAACTGCCTACCCTCCCACCCGGCTACCTAACTGCCCACCCGGGCCGGCTACCTAACTGCCTACCCTCCCACCCGGCTACCTAACTGCCCACCCGGCTACCTAACTACCTACCCTCCCACCCGGCTACCTATCTACCCACCCGGCTACCTAACTGGCTGCCCACCCGGCTACCTATCTACCCACCCAGCTTCCTATCTGCCTACCCTCCCACCCGGCTACCTAACTGCCCACCCGGCTACCTAACTGCCTACCCTCCCACCCGGCTACCTAACTGCCCACCCGGGCCGGCTACCTAACTGCCTACCCTCCCACCCGGCTACCTAACTGCCCTCCCGGCTACCTAACTGCCTACCCTCCCACCCGGCTACCTAACTGCCCACCCGGGCCGGCTACCTAACTGCCTACCCTCCCACCCGGCTACCTAACTGCCCACCCGGCTACCTAACTACCTACCCTCCCACCCGGCTACCTATCTACCCACCCGGCTACCTAACTGGCTGCCCACCCGGCTACCTATCTACCCACCCAGCTTCCTATCTGCCTACCCTCCCACCCGGCTACCTAACTGCCCACCCGGCTACCTAACTGCCTACCCTCCCACCCGGCTACCCTTCTGCCTACCCTCCCACCCGGCTACCTAACTGCCCACCCGGCTACCTATCTACCCACCCAGCTACCTATCTGCCTACCCTCCCACCCGGCTACCTATCTGCCCACCCGGCTACCTATCTACCCACCCAGCTACCTATCTGCCTACCCTCCCACCTGGCTACCTAACTGCCCACCCGGCTACCTAACTGCCCATCCAGCTACCTATCTGCCTAACTGCCCACCCGGCTACCTAACTGCCTACCCTCCCACCCGGCTACCCTTCTGCCTACCCTCCCACCCGGCTACCTAACTGCCCACCCGGCTACCTAACTGCCTACCCTCCCACCCGGCTACCTATCTGCCCACCTGGCTACCTATCTGCCCACCTGGATACCTATCTACCCACCCAGCTACCTATCTGCCCACCCGGCTACCTATCTGCCTACCCTCCCACCCGGCTACCTATCTGCCCACCCGGCTACCTATCTGCCCACCCGGCTACCTATCTACCCACCCAGCTACCTATCTGCCTACCCTCCCACCCGGCTACCTAACTGCCCACCCAGCTACCTATCTGCCCACCTGGCTACCTAACTGCCTACCCTCCCACCCGGCTACCTAACTGCCCACCCAGCTACCTATCTGCCTACCCTCCCACCTGGCTACATAACTGCCTACCCGGCTACCTAACTGCCTACCCTCCCACCCAGCTACCTATCTGCCTACCCTCCCACCCGGCTACATAACTGCCTACCCGGCTACCTATCTGCCTACCATGCCATGGGCGTCCCTACATAGGGCAAAATGGGGCATGCGCACTCCCCTGGCTAGCTGCTGCCCCCCCCTAGCTACCCGGACGTGGCTGGCCCGCCCGCCCTGGGGTGGCAGCGGAGAGAGAAAAGAAGCGGCAGGCACAGCGGCGCTGCCTGCCGCATCACTTAATTCTAAAGGGGGGAGCGAGAGAGGGGGAGCCCCAAGGTGAGGGAAGGGGGAGGGGGAAACGTCCTCCCTTCCCCACCGCTTCTCTTCTCTCTCCGCTGCCACTGAGGACACCTATAGATCTGGCTATTTAAACTGGGGACACCTATAGACCTGTCTATCTATACTGGGGGGCCCTGTCACTACATACACCGGGGGGGGGGTCCCTGTCACTGCATACACTGGGGGCTCCTGTCATACCTAAACTGGGGGTACCTGTCACTAACTGAACTGGGGGGGGGGGGCGCCTGTCAATACCTGAACTGGGGGCACCTGTCACTACCTGAACTGGGGGGCCCTGTCACTACCTAAACTGGGGGCTCCTGTCACTACATACCCTGGGGGGCACCTGTTACTACCTTAACTGGGGGGCACCTGTCACTACAAACACTGGGGGCTCCTGTCACTACCTAAACGGGGGGTATCTGTCACTAACTAAACTGGGGGCTCCTGTCGCTACCTAAACTTGGGGGTCCTGTCACTACCTAAGCTGGGAGGCTCCTGGTGCTACCTAAACTAGGGTGCACCTGTCACTACCTAAACTATCCAGGCCAGCCCAGCATCACCACCAGCCAACCAGCCCAGAATCACTGTCAAAAAGGCCACAGCATCACCACCAACAGTCAGGCCAACATTTACTTCAACCAGCCAAGTACAGCCCAGCATCACCGCCAGGCCGGCCACAGCATCACCGCCAGGCCTTTCAGCCCACACATCATCCCCAATCCAGCCAAAAACAGTATTGCCTGGCACAGCAGCCAGTAGAGGAGAATTCAGAAGCCAGGTGAGAGGTGTCTACCATATTAAGGGGGCATTCTGCCTATTTATGTGAAATGCTGTTTATTTATGTGCCTCATGACTGCTGAATTTGTCTTGTTGGGGGCCTCATGGTTACTGAATGTCTTGTTGGGGGCCTCATGATTGCTGAATTTGTCTTGTTAGGGGCCTCATGATTGCTGATTTTGTCTTGATGGGGGACCTCATGATTGCTGAATTTGTCTTGTTGAGGGTCACATGATTGCTAACTGCGAGACTATGGAAAAAGCTGAATCATCATCATATGAGACAATAGCTACTTTTTAGCTTTTTAAAACAGAAAATAAAACTGGGAGGTTCTAAAAAAAAAAAAAAAAAAAAGAATACCTTTTTCAGGAGTAGGATGGATGAAATTGTTTATCTTCACAGTTTATTTTCAACTTGGATTTTCCATAATGTTCATGTATGAGTTAAAACGTTTTTATTTAGTTTAAATTGCTGTTGCCACTTTGCAATAGATAAGTGACTTTTGGGTTGCAGTTTGGGCACTCTGCCTTCAAAAGGTTCGCCACCACTGTCCTAATCTAATGTCCCACCATTCATGCAAATTTGTCTCCACCCATGACTACACCCACATTCTGGTCCATGACCACACCCAATTCTTCCATGACCGCACCACTTCTTCCCCCTCCCCCTTTTTTCTATCTGCCCACCCGGCTAGCTATCTGCCCGCCCTCTCACCCTGCTAGCTATCTAACCTATACTGGGGGCAGCTACCTATCTAACCTATACTGGAGGCACCTACCAATGTAACCTATACTGGGGGCAGCTACCTATGTAACCTGTATTGGGGGCATCTACCTTGCTAGCCTTTACTGGTGGCAACTATACTGGCTACCTATATTGGAGGCACCTACCTAACTAACCTATACTGGGGGCACCTACCTATCTAACCTATGCTGAGGGAAACTATTCTGGCTACCTATATTAGCCCACTGCCTTACTGTTACAGTTACATTACAATTACCCCCCACCCATGTGATGTCATGTCCACACCCATTTTTTTTTGTCGCTGCGCGCTTTGCTTTTTGGGGGGGGGGGGGGTGTTGGTAAATTATCCTCACCGGGTGTCAAACACCCTAGCTACGCAACTGGAGGGGGGCGCAGCTTGGAAGGGGGGGAATTGGGCACAATTACATGTGTGAGCCTCAAAATGGGGGGGGGGGGGGAGGGAGGAGGAGGAGAGGGGGTGGGCCCCAGGCTGAAACTTCCTTGGTGGGCCCTTGGTGTCCCAGTCCGACCCTGCCTCAGGGAATCCTTGGCTGCAGTGGTGTCTGTATCTCCCGCTTCTCGGGAGATAACCTCTCCTATTACTGTTGCACCAAACACTATATCACATTGGGTGTCCTGTGTCTAGCTATAGCAGTATTATTGGTGATTCTGCAGATCACCACATAATCAGGTATAGCATCTGTATTATTGGTGATACTGCAGATCACCAATAATCAGAAATATCTGTATTGCTGACACCAATCGTTACAAGGAACATCCACATTTGAGCATTCATAAGAACATTCACATTTGGGCATTGTTTCCACTGCGTGCCAGATTGTGAGCCAAGTTGTGCGCTACCAGACACTGCACACATTATCCCGCATTACAAATTAATGGCAATGACACTGTGTGTTGTGATGCATGTGTATTGCAACAGGTTCAATGTAAATGTAGCCAAGCTAAGCAGCTGATTTTGGCGCAGCCCTGCATGCCTGATTTGGGCGCCTGAAGTTTCCCCCGGGCACCGCACAATTAAGTAAAAAAATAGATAAAAGAGTAATTTCAGATGCCGACAAAAGCCAGAGCCCAAATGACGTGTCTCCCCGAAGTGATGTAATCAGCATGGGCCTGGAGTTTGTGCAGGAGCAGGGTGAGATGTTTTTCAGCTTCAATCTTCATTGAAAAGGCTCGTGCTGATAATGAAAGGACTCGTAGCCAAGACCACCATGCAGTACAGTAGGAATTAAAAAAAATGTGCTCACCTCAAATATCCAAAAGTTTCTATTTGTGAGTGACTGGCTTCTTTAAATGGATCCCTGAATATTTCACCCCTGTATATTTTACCATTCTTTACTAGACATCCTTATAGTGAACCACAATCTATAACTCTTATAAACAAGAGTGCTGTATTTTATGCAATTTAAATTATAGGGAACTGGAACCACCAAGAGTTTTTGTGGTGGGTCTACAGAAGCGCAAAGGACAACCACTGAAAAGTACAAAGAATAAAATAACTTTCCTCAATTAATTCAATATGGAAGAGAAACCTGCAAAATCCCATTTTCTGTTTGAATTATACTTTAAAGAGACACTAAAGCGAAAAAAAAAATATATGATATAATGAATTGGTTGTGTACTATGAATATATACTAGAAGATTAGCAGCAAAGAAAATATTCTCATATTTTTATTTTCAGGTATATAGTGTTTTTTCTAACATTGCATTATTTTATAATATGTGCAGATTACACAACACTCAGATTTCAAAATGATTCTTTCAGAGCAGTCTGTGAACTAATGACCTCTCCTCTAGCAGAGAAAAAGTAAATAGTTCAATAACAGTTGAGATAATAAAAGTCAGAAAACAGCCCTCTCCACGACTTTGAAAGTCGTAGAGCTTAATGGCTTTTTTGCATCGAGATAACAACTGGAGTTTCTTAACTCTTCCTGTACTGGAAACAATTAGACTGATGTATCTGACCTTAATGTTTTATTTCTTAGCTGTACTACACATACAAATCATAATATCATAATTTTTTTTTCGCTTCAGTGTTTCTTTAAACAGATACAAATGGAGACAGTTTTCAGAAGATGATTAGTTGTTAAAAAATAATGCCTGGTACACTCCATATGATTTTGTTATTTGTTTTGTTTATCACCAAGCTTAAGTGATGAATGTTTTTTAAATCAAGCGGTTAAGAAACACAGGAGATGAATGTTTCCTATTTTTCGCAAATGAATATATTCTGTACAAACTAATTTTAAATGTGACAGTTTTCTAAATGGCTGCAATTATTAATGATGCCATGCAACTGATCAGACAACTGTCAACCTAAAAAGCATCTTATTTCTCTCTATAAATAAAATAAAAATAAAATAAACAAAAACAAAACTGATGTAGAAGGTTTACTGTCTGAAGACATAACAAAAGTTTTTTTTAGTTGTACCTTTAATGACTAACTATAGAATAATTATTTGCAAGCTCTCAAAACTTTAAGTTTTTCTTCAGGCAGAAAGTTTACTATGATACCCATTTCAGATAGTTATAAAAGTTTATTTTGGACTAGAAATCTTGTAAAGAAACATGTAATAAGAGGAATATTCAGGCTGATAGCATTTTTGACTGCTACTGGCAATACTAACGCCCTTAGAAGTAAAACTACAGGGAGTGCAGAATTATTAGGCAAATGAGTATTTTGACCACATCATCCTTTTTATGCATGTTGTCTTACTCCAAGCTGTATAGGCTCGAAAGCCTACTACCAATTAAGCATATTAGGTGATGTGCATCTCTGTAATGAGAAGGGGTGTGGTCTAATGACAGCAACACCCTATATCAGGTGTGCATAATTATTAGGCAACTTCCTTTCCTTTGGCAAAATGGGTCAAAAGAAGGACTTGACAGGCTCAGAAAAGTCAAAAATAGTGAGATATCTTGCAGAGGGATGCAGCACTCTTAAAATTGCAAAGCTTCTGAAGCATGATCATTGAACAATCAAGTGTTTCATTCAAAATAGTCAACAGGGTCGCAAGAAGCGTGTGGAAAAACCAAGGCGCAAAATAACTGCCCATGAACTGAGAAAAGTCAAGCTTGCAGCTGCCAAGATGCCACTTGCCACCAGTTTGGCCATATTTCAGAGCTGCAACATCACTGGAGTGCCCAAAAGCACAAGGTGTGCAATACTCAGAGACATGGCCAAGGTAAGAAAGGCTGAAAGACGACCACCACTGAACAAGACACACAAGCTGAAATGTCAAGACTGGGCCAAGAAATATCTCAAGACTGACTTTTCTAAGGTTTTATGGACTGATGAAATGAGAGTGAGTCTTGATGGGCCAGATGGAAGGGCCCGTGGTTGGATTGGTAAAGGGCAGAGAGCTTCAGTCCGACTCAGACGCCAGCAAGGTGGAGGTATAGTACTGGTTTGGGCTGGTATCATCAAAGATGAGCTTGTGGGGCCTTTTCGGGTTGAGGATGGAGTCAACTCAACTCCCAGTCCTACTGCCAGTTTCTGGAAGACACCTTCTTCAAGCAGTGGTACAGGAAAAAGTCACGGATCCTGGTTGACCGGAAGAGGATCCCAGGGGGCTTTTGGGTGAGCTACAAGGGACAGATATTTTTGGGCTCCTCCCCCCCCTGCCCCCAGTTTTTTGGCCTCTGGTATCCTTTTAAGTATGTACAGATGCCAGGTGTTTTTAGTTCGAGATTATTGTTCGTGATTCTCTGTGGTAAAAATCTAACATCACCAAGGCAGTCCCATGATGTTGTTTTGCAATATGTCCTGAAAGGTTGATAAATAAGTCATATAGAATGAGAACTATTAGTTGGCACTGCAACCAAATTGACTGCAGTGCAAATTAGATGTGCCTTGAAACTGAGCCAATCAAAGGCACTTCCTCTGAGTCCTGACCTTTTTGATTGGCCCAATTCCAAGCTGCATGCACTTTACAATAATTTTGCACACAAGGTATAATTTGCATCTGATTGGCAAGAGCTGCTTGCTAAGTAATCCATCTTTGGTTCACTTACATTTTGTTTATCACAGTGACGTCTCCCATAACTAAGGTGCGTACACACAATTATAACTTTCACCTGCATGGATCGGGACCCGTTCCCTTGTGTGACTGTTAGTGGCTGTGCGCTGTACAGGTGCACCATCAGCATATAGGCTCGTGATATGTTATGTTGCTATGAGGAGTGAAAAGGGGCGATAGTGTGGCTCACAATGGAGTGACTGCTAAAGGAGCAAAACAAGCAAAGGAACAAGGGGTTTGGCCCCCAGGCTGTACACAATTGAAAAATACTTTTACCCATAGACCCTGAACAAGCATGCAGATCAGGTTCTCTGACTGAAGTCTGACCTGATTAGCTGCAAGCTTGTTTCATGTGTGTGATTCAGCTACTGCTGAACGCACATATTAGTACGCCGCTGGCGAGCTGGGCACAGGGTGAGCCAAATGACGGCTCACCATGCTGCCGCTCAAATCCCCGGTGGCATTAAACACTCGTCGCAACTCAGAGGGAAATGTGATTCAGAGTCCGGGCTCAAATTACCCTCATGTGCCCTGCACAGTATACCATTAATGATATGGGGCACCTAGCTACAGCTCTGGGCACCGAAACCACCAGTTTCAAATACTGATGCCAAAGAGATCAACCGGACAGCCAGGTAACTGGTATTGTTTAAAAGGAAGTAAATATGACAGCCTCCATATATCTATCAATTCAAGTTACCTTCAACACTTTACCTATTATGATATTTCCAATCCGTATATTCATAACTGGTGTAAAATACCAACCCTTTGTCATATAGAAGTTCATTGGCTATACTTTCAAGCATACCTTATTGCAAATCAATGGAAGACCTTTCCATTAGGCTGGAGATCTGCCTTGTAAGGGCTGACCTAGATCTCATCTTGTTAGGACGAGGGTTACTGGTGGGACTGTGATCTTTTATCTTTGGCTTGCCTGCAGGTCACAGGATAATGATGCTTTCACTTTATATTTAAACGCATACTCTTCTCACTGAGACACCCCATATGTATCTCCTCCAAGGATCACACAACTAGTAGCACTGTCATTATGGAAGGCAAAATGTCGATAACAGTCTCCTAATGTACCATTGAATCAAAGTTGTGAGAAAAGTGTCAGTTGTATCTTGATCTCATATTTTGGCCTTCCTGAAGAGTGCTTTAAAAGTGACATACATCAATGTCCATTATTCAGCTTGGTAGGCAAGACAGGCAAAGGAAATATTTCATGTATTGTGCAATATATTGATATTTTGATCACACTGTACTGTCCCTGGCCTTAAAAGATGTATATATAATAAGGAAAATATGTAGTGAATAGCAATATACGGCAACATTTGATGGTTCACCCATAGAAAAATGTGACATTTTCTTTGTTGAAAAATACCTTTCAACTTTAAAGGATACCTTAGCTCTCAGAAATGTTAAAAACGAGTGCACATGCACTAAGTACTTTCGGACACGAGCACACGATTAACCACTTTACCCCCGCGCGTACGGATTTCTCCGCCCCTTTTTCCATCCTTTCACCCCCAGGGACGGAGAAATCCGTACTTTGCGCACTCCCGCCGCTGTCCGCGCTCCCGCTCGTAAACACGCCGCCCACCGCTAGTAAACACGCCGCCGCCCGCTCGCCCAGAGATTAACGAACGGGAAAATCCATTCCCGTTCGTTGATCTAAGCCCCGCAATGATCTGCTGCCGCTCGGCTGAGCAGCGCGATCATTGTGAAAAAATAACAAAGTCCCAGCCTCTTTCTACTTCCTGCAAGCGTCCGGAAGGACGCTTGCAGGTCGCATGAAACAAATTGGTAATGTTGCCATCTTGTGGCCAAATAGTAAAACTACACCCTAACCATTTTTTACACACAAATAAACTTGTTTTACACAAAAAAACTCCTTACCTCCCACACTCCCCAATTTTTTTTTTTTTTGTAATTAAAAAAAAAATAAAAAATTTACAATTTAAAAAAAATACATAAATAGTTACCTTAGGGACTGAACTTTTTAAATATTTATGTCAAGAGGGTATAACACTATAAACTTTGGGCTTGTAATTAGGGATGGACGCAAAACTGAAAAAAATGCACCTTTATTTCCAACTAAAATATTGGGGGCAAACATTGTGATAGGGACATAATTTAAACGGTTTTATAACCGGGATAAATAGGCATATACATTTAATGGGTTTTAATTACAGTAGCATGCATTATTTAAAAACTATAAAGGCCGAAAACTGAAAAATAATAAATTTTTTCCCACATTTTTTTCCTATTTTCCCATTAAAACACATTTAGAATAAAATTATTCTTGGCATAATGTCCCACCTAAAAAAAGCCTAATTGGTGGCGAAAAAAACAAGATATAGTTCATTTCATTGCGATAAGTAATGATAAAATTATAGACGAATGAATGGAAGCAGCGCTGAAAGGTGAAAATTGCTCTGGTGCTCAGGGGGTAAAACCCCTCAGTTGGGAAGTGGTTAAGAATGCTCACCTACCCTGGCCGACCTGGAAGTAGCTTTGGGGGGCCTTTAGACAATAACGAAGGTGAACAGAAAAGAACGGGGGAGCAGTGGGCATGAGGACTGCTTGCTTCAAATACCTGCTCCCCCTGTTTTTGTGCTAAGGTATCCTTTAAAGATGGTAAATAAGATTTTCTGAGATAAAAATGTTGTTGCAAATTATATGCAGCTTGCAACTAGCTGTCCCAATTCTAAGTGGCATGCAATTTGCAAAAAAAATTGCATCAACCCCTGGAAATAAGCTTACCAGAGATCATCTGTCCTCAGCATGATCATTTCTGATGAGGATTATAAAATACTGATTTGACATGTACTGCTTCTTACATTGATATTAGCCCCTCAAGGACCAGAGACCGCTGGTACTGAAGTGGTTAAACAATGCAGAGGGGTCCACAATCTAAAGCACTGACCACATTCTGAGCCATTTCACTAGAAGTTTTTTTACCTCGCATGTTTTCTGTTATCTGAAGTTGCAGTTCAAAAGCAATACATTGTTTTTTTATTGATTATATTTATTTACTTATAAGGTTTACAACGAATAGATTTTTTATGTTTTGAAAGCCACATGCATAGAGCACTATAAAACCATAATAAGGATTCGTAGTGCTGATGTGTCATATTGTTTTCCTCTCAGTGAAAGGAATATAGAGGCTGACATATTTATTTCCCTCTAAAAAAAAAAAAGCAAATTATCTGGCCGCTAGACCCTAAACAAGCATGCTGATTAGATGTTTCTGACAGATGTCTGATTGGATTATCTGCATGCTTGTTTCACATTGTGTGGTGTGATTGGAGCGTGGCACACGAGCCTACTGCAGCGCATCGCACCGCACCATTACATGCAGTTTGGTCTATGTGGCAGACTGTGCCGCCAGGGAAACCACAGTGACCTTACCCAGTGATGTCAGACAGAAAATGCGTCACCTGTTTTTACCCATTTGCGCATGCGTACCGCACCGCTACTGCACAGAATTTTAAAAATGTTCACGTTGTCGTTGACTTCCATTGCTTTCTGTACTGCGCAAACCATGTGGCAATGTGTTGCAGCCTCTGGGTCCCAAAAAAATCAGCCGCATGCATTCACCACTACTGCTGATCGCCCCGCTCTCCCATCGCTGAAGCTCACTTGCTCTGCCGTCGCTATGAGCGGATCAGGAGACAATTTTACTGGCTTCTGACATTATAAACAATGTGAGCCATTGAGATTGGCTCATGATGATCAAGTGGTCAGGAGCCAAGTGGGTAGGTGGCAAAGCAAGAGGGCTGCAGTGGCGGGAGAGAGGCATGATCCATGTTAGTGGTGGGAGCGTACGGCGGGGAAGTTGCAATATATGCCCTGGCAGGGATAACAGCTAGCAAACAAGACATAGATTTCAACTAGCATGGACTGGAAGCGGTTAATGCACTGTGGAAAATCAGTACTACCGTAGAATCTCATTATAGTAAACTCTGATATAGTAAACTCAGTCCTCGGGTCTAAGCAAATATGTCTGTATAAATATAAAATGTAAGACCAATTTTGATACAGTAAACTTCTGATATAGTAAAACTATTTTTTCTGGTCCTTTAGGGTCTACTATAAAGGGATTCTACTGTATATAAAACATTATAATAATAATAACAATAATAATATCAGTTACATTGCAGAGGATGGGAAATTCCAGACATAAATCACAATATAAAAATGGCAGAGGCGCTTGGTGTAATCCAGACCTGGCTACTACTTTTACATACTCCTCGTTCTATTGCCTGATGAAGCAGGATCATACCTGTGAAATGCATTGCAACATTGTTTTTGGAGTATGTCAATAAATATATGTCCTTTTTGAAATTGACAGTTTTTGTGTCTGCTTCAAGGAGGTAAGTCCACCACTGCCTCTTTAACAATTTTAACAATCTTAGTTTATTTTATCCTGGCGCCTTTGGTCGATGTATACTATAAATCACAATATGCAAGTAGTGTTCAAATACTAAATCCTCACTGCACCATCCTCACTAACTGGGGAGAAACAAGATGACACCTTAGAAAAGCATGGAGACAACAGGAGCCCAAATGGTGCAGTAAAACCCAAAAATTGGAGAAACAGAAGGAGATGTACCTTAAAGATAAGATTGCTGATGGGAGAAACCAACCAATAGAGCAGGTGGTAAGTTTAGGCTTGTCTCTACTCAGATGAAACTGGATTCTTCCTAACGTGGTTACCTTCTTGCAAAATTAGCCCCAGCTACAACATACAGACTGCCGATCAATAATCCCCCCAGAGGAGGTTGCAAAGCCCATTGGGAGAAAAGGCACCCAAAGGTGGATGTAACTAGGTTACCTCAATGGATGACACAAAATGTAATACAAAAAGTGTTTATTTAGACAGTGGCTGGCAATGTGTTTTGCTGGCTCTTGCCACTTCCTCAGGCCAATAATCACGCCAATACAATAACTAAACAGAGCTCTGAGCACCTGAAACACTTTGCCAGCCACTATCTTCCTTTGGGCGACTCTTCCCCCGATTCCTCACTAACTGACCACCAATGGACCAGTCTACTTTGAAGTGGCAGGTGCATGTGAATATTTGCTTTTTTGGCTGAATCTCAGCTTTGATTTGGTGGAGCAGATTTGCTCAACATAATGAACAGCCCAATGTAATTATATCTACTTAATTAGCTTGTATTTAGAATGATTCATGAGCCTGTCTGAGTCACATTTTGTAATTGATGGGCTGTCTGCCATCCCCTTCCTAGAAATACATTTTTCTGCCACAAAGATGCTTCCTTTACTGAAGAAGGATGGCTTGTTATGAGAGCTGCTGTGTTTTCCTTTCTCTAAAACAAGAACATGTTCTATGAGGAGCAATGCAAAGTAAGCTGGAACAAAAGTGGAGGAGGTGGTCAGAATCAAGGATTCTTTTATTGAAAGAAACATGATCACAGCACATGTAACGCTAGCTTTATGAGCATGTGTCTTAAGATACCTACACAGGCTAGATCATAGTCAGAATCTAACATGTATATTGGTGACCCAAGTAAAGCACAATCTAATTGTTCCCCTCCTCACTGTGTCCACAGTAAGCAGCTCGATCATCCACCACACCATCGTCCCTCCTCCCATCTCCATAGAAAAAGATGCATCCCTCAGTTGTATTCCGCTCATGCAACTTTGTATCCACCAAAGGATCAAGCTCAATCCTGATGGGATACACTAATGAAGTATGTGTACCTAGCTATATTAAATATGCCAAAACAGCACAGCAATACAGTCTGCCTGGAGTCCTACTGGAGAGGGTCAGCTCTAAATGCCCTGGCAGCAGCAGTGTACCATCCTTACTTTGTTCAGTGGTGTGAACTCGCAGTACAGTCCAATATATGCAATACATAATGTGTAAAAAGATAGACAAGGAACAATCCATTGATCTTTTCAATTTATTCAGTAATCCAGTGTGGACAAGACATACAAAATAGGCATAGGAGATACCAGCCCGCTTCCTCAGGGTCCACCGGCCAGTGTCTCCTATGCCTACTGTATTTTGAATGTCTTGTGCATGCTGGATTACTGAATTAATTGAACAGAGCTGTGGATGGTTCCTTGCCTATTTTCTTACCTTGCAAATATTGGAGAGAACCTGAAAGAAAAAAGAAAAACAACATAGCCTAGATATATGTAGGCTTGGCACTGTACCTTTGCATATTTAACTCATCATGTCAATGTATATAGAGAAACACTTTAAGAATCATAATGCGGATGAAGAAAGGAGACTTATTTTAAAGAAAAAATATGAAAGTTCTGTTAATTAGACTCAGCCCACCATCTTCCCCAGAGGTCATTGGCATCGTAATCTAAACTAACCACAATAGCCCTGTTGCTATACTATTTGACTAGGTTAAAGAGTTCTTAGATTCACAAGCAAAAAGATTATGCACAAACTTCAAGCATCTCCCAATGCAAACAACTCACACATTATGCTACGTACGCACATTTATTTACCTTAAGTCTAACTGATCGATTGTGATCTTCTCACCAGAAAAAAAAATCCAGTGTATAAATCTGTCCCAACAACTAACAAAATAGTTCCCTATCAGGGGAATAAAACTTAACATTAATTGGTCCAGTTAAAATTAGAGTAGGACTGTCATACTAATAGCTACAAATAAAGTTGATACAGTAGGTAAATTATATTGGAGAAAACTCTCCTCAGACTTCAACTCAGAGTACTTAGTTACAAATTACAAAGACCTCCCACCATATAAAAAAAACGACATGTTTCACTTCCTAATGGAAGCTTTCTCAAGGGACAAAGTGCAGTGCATTAGTGCATATAGTGAAAAGATAGATTACAGAGTAATTAAAACATTGTATAGTAGCAAAGCGTATAGGCCTATAACAACAGCCTAGCCAAAATGGCGAGAGAACCCTCTTTTTATACTGTTCCAAGGTCACATGAGGTGGGTGTGGAGTAGGCGTCCATCCACTCCCCTTCATTCCCATTCCCTCATAGGTCCAGACACCTGTCGGTCACAGTATTGTCCAATCAAGGGTGGGCACTATACATCCCCATGGACCTTGAAAACAGCCCTTATAGGGAGATTTGGGCTCCTACGAATATAAATACACAGCACATTAGCCCAAATCTCCCTATAAGGGCTGTTTTCAAGGTCCATGGGGATGTATAGTGCCCACCCTTGATTGGACAATACTGTGACCGACAGGTGTCTGGACCTATGAGGGAATGGGAATGAAGGGGAGTGGATGGACGCCTACTCCACACCCACCTCATGTGACCTTGGAACAGTATAAAAGGAGGGTTCTCTCGCCATTTTGGCTAGGCTGTTGTTATAGGCCTATACGCTTTGCTACTATCTACAATGTTTTAATTACTCTGTAATCTATCTTTTCACTATATGCACTAATGCACTGCACTTTGTCCCTTGAGAAAGCTTCCATTAGGAAGTGAAACATGTCGGGTTTTTTATATGGTGGGGGTCTTTGTAATTTGTAACTAAGTACTCTGAGTTGAAGTAGGAGGAGAGTTTTCTCCAATATAATTTACCTACTGTATTAACTTTATTTGTAGCTATTAGTATGACAGTCCTACTCTAATTTTAACTGGACCAATTAATGTTAAGTTTTATTCCCCTGATAGGGAACTATTTTGTTAGTTGTTGTTTAACTCAGGATCTGTGTTGTTATAAATCTGTCCCCCAATGTCCTTGTCGGATTAATACCAGCCAACAGATATTGTTGGTGGAGGGATTTTCATTGAATAACCAATAGAGCTGCAAAGCTTGCAAATCCCAGATTCTGCCTCTCTGTAGGACAGAACAAAAAGCATGTCTGTACAGCATCTGTTAAAAAAAACTATTGCCTAAAAATCATCTCCAACGGTCATTTCAGGTGAATATGATTTCCAGGATATACTGTACATAGGTTTGACCGCCCTATTTGGCTTACCTTCACTGAGTAGATATTCCTTCCCTAAACGTAAAATTCACAGATACAACAAAGTGCTAAAGAGTCAAAAAGTGACAAATACACCATTGTACAATACAACTCCAGCTTTGGTTAATACATTTGTAATGTAAAATTAAGACTTTAAGATATCATTAAAACCATATTAGAAAATCATTTTCACTTTTGCAGAGTAATCTCAATGAGTAAATGAATGTAGAGGCAATGACATTCTAATGAGATTTAAATGATATTGTTAATGAAAAGAGGCAGTGATTCATCCAGTGACCCTCTGAATGGCTGCATCATTTTTTTTTTGTCTTGTGAATTCAGTCTGACGCACACCACTGACGATGCTCACATTACAGAAATGTTGAGGTCTCATCAAACCAATAGATTTCTAAAAGTTACTTAGACTTCAGTTGTGACACATAACCAATCCCAGGGTCACTTTATGGCCCAATCTAAATACGTAGTGTGCTCTCTCATTAGGCAAGTCTAAAATACGTGGATTGAAAAGAATGTTATTGGGAGAAGAGGCCTCTGTGTTTACAATGAGCAGATCCTATTGGATTGATACAAATGGGAAGCTTCTGGACTGACAGCAGTATACTGTAGATGAGGCAGGAGAGTACATACAACTGATTCAGGCGTGGATTCGATGTTTGGACGTGATAATCTTGGCTAATAGTAGTTTGAGATGCTGTGTTTACTGGTGTTTCCACCACTCTCTTCCATCAGTCAGCTAACAGTATCTAAACCTATTCCTGATGCTTAATCCTAAACTATTCCCTCAATGTTAATCCCATCCTCATGCTAAACCATAACCTGCCTCCTAACGATTAGCTCTTCCTGATGCCAAACCATAACTTGCTCTATTAACAATAATCACTCCCTGATGCGTAAACCTAATTTAGCCCCAATGTTATCCCCGACCCTTCTACAAACTCAGCTGAGCTTTCAGGGTGTATGGAGTGGATAGCTCCTGGTGACTCACTAGAATAAAAAGTGTGCTTGGATTTTAGGGTAATCAAGAAACGATTTGCACATTCAGCAGTGTTGCCTCATGGGAAATCTTTCTTGCTCACTTAAAGTTTACCTGAGGCGAACCTCGGGTAAAAAAATAGATACTTACCTAAGAAAAGGGAAGCTTCAGGATCCTGCAGAGGCTTTCCACATTGTCCTCTGGATCACCAATGCTGCTCGTGGACCGGCGAAATAAATTGGACAAGAGCTTGTCAGATGTCTGATTATTTATGACTGCAATCCTCTTCATGCACGAGTGCTCATGCCATTCTGCTCATGCAGATGCAGAATGGCCATGCTCATGCATAAAGAGAAGCATGGTTGCAAAATTCAGGAGGGTCCCGGGCAGCCACGGTGGGCAGAATGATGGCGTGGGAAGCTTCTGCAGCATCCAGTGACTTCCCTCTTCTTAGGTTAGGTAAGTATCAGTTTTTTGCCGCCGAGGTTCACCTCAGGTTCACTTGAAAGTTAAAATGATTACAAATAAATGTTGTTTTAAAGTGAATGGGAACAGCATTTAAAAAAATGAGACAGATACTTACCCAAGGAGAGGGAAGGCTTTGGGTCCTATGGAGCGTCCTGGCTCCTCTCCTGGTCCCCTCGATCCAGTGTTGGCTCGCCCGGTAGCAGTATATGACTAAATTAGTCAAATACTGCTTTATCCGACCGAAGGAGGCTTCAGAATGGAGGCCCGAGTGCTCCTGAACAAGGGCGGCCCTGTACTGCGCCTGCGCAAGCACGCTCTCTTGCACGCTCACACTTGTGCAGTATGGAGCCGCACGTCTTCGGGAGGACACGGCTCCCGAAGACTTCCAAATACCCTTTTGGTGGGGGATTGAAACGGGGGGGGGGGGAACAAGCACAGGATAGAGGGCACCGAGAGAGGAGACGGAAGGCTCTATATGACCCAGAGCCTTCCCTCTCCTTAGGTAAGTATTTGCTTCATTTTTTTTAAAAATGCGGTTCCCATTCACTTTAAGTAGGGCAAACACAAATTTAACATAGCTATTTCTGGTCATGTGATTAGAATTTTAAAATAATATTTTTGGCTCTTTCCAAATAAAAATATTTGTGCGATATTAAGCTATTAGTTACATATATAGTATCTGTTCCTTGAAGGGGTTTTAAATTAGGTAGAGAGATAGATAGATAGATAGATAGATAGATAGATAGATAGATAGATAGATAGATAGATAGATAGATGTGAATTAAAATATCATGCAAGTTCAATTCTTTCAGGAATTCAAATTAAAGGGAATCTGAGGTGAAAATAAACTTATGAGATAATGAATTGTAGGTGTTGTACAGCTAAGCAATAGAACATTCTCCACAGTCCGCATGCAACGCATGAGCTGGCGTGGAGGAGGTACACACACTAGCACCAGGAAACAGGCTATCCCTAGTATAGTGGAGGGGAGGACTGACTCCAAAAGGAGATTGTGGCGCACAGAGCCGGTGCAGATCTGACAGCCACAAACAATGCTTTCGTTATAACGTCTCAGCGCAAAGTAGCGCTGAGCGCACAAACCAGAACTGAGGAGATCAGGACAGGTAGACAGAATGAACGCTTGCTAGCTAGCGGCTACTTAGCGACAGCAAGCGTCCAAAACCAGACAGACTGGAATGAGGCAGCCAATGCGATGCGGCGATGGCGTGCCTCACAAAGACAGGACAGGATAGTCAGAAAATAGCAGGATTAAGATAGATGAACGTAACACAGATAAATATACAATAAGTATGTTTTCCTAGCATATTACAATTACAGCTATCAATGAAACTATTTGTAACTTCTGACTAACATATGTATATATCGGCAATGAACCGATATATGACATAAGCAGGAACGCTGACTAAGACTGGAGTAATACAGGGGACAGGACTCAGAAGGATTCGCTATCTCTTCGCAGAGATGAACGCAATCCACAAACGGTAACAGAACAGGATTCAGAAGGATTCGTTATCTCTTCGCAGAGATGAACGCAATCCACAAACGGTAACAGGACAGGATTCAGAAGGATTCGCTATCTCTTCGCAGAGATGAACGCAATCCACAAACAGAACCAGGAGCAGGGTAACTACCTCAGCACGGGTGGTCACGGTACGCGCAACCTACCAAAACGTGCTGGAAAGCTGACTAACTGCACACAGGATATAAACAGTTCGTGTACGTATACATCAGCGACACTGATGTATCACGTAACACAAATACAAGGAAAATAATAAACGTGCTGGTATGCATATATATTGGCAATGAACCAATATATGATGCAAAGACCAGCAAAGTATCTTTATAACAAGAAACACGATCGGGGGCTAAAGCGACAGCAAGACAGGCTTAGGCTGAAGCTATGAAAACCCAAGGAAACCCTGCAGGAAGCAGATCTTTATACTGAGGTCATCCAATGGGAGCAGACATGCAGATTCCCACACAGGTGAATGATAATCAGTCACAAGCTGACAGCAGGGAAAGACAGACAAATCTATGCAGCTTGCATGGAAATAGATCAGAACTGCCTGAGCTGCAGCACTACTACTTCCAGCAATAGCTGCAGCAGCGATCATTACAGTACCCCCGCCCTTAAAAGCGGATTCCAGACGCTTTTCAAAACTGAAATTCCCAACAAAACAGTCTGACTGATAATTCATGATGACCGGGACAGCCCGGCAAGACCGAATTCCAGAATCAGTCCCCACAAGACTGGACCCATCAGAACCAGAACCTACAGAACCATGCCCATCAGTACTACAAGCCCCAGTGTGACACCCATCAGAACCATGATTTCCAGAAGAAAGCCCTCCGAAATTCCCTGAGCGATACCCACCGCCTTCCAGGAACCGTTCAGAAACGCCAAAGCCTTTGCAATGCCCACCGGTACTGTCTTTACCAAGACAAAACCCACTGTTGAACCAGTCCAAGGCACCAGGACAAGTTTTCTCAGAGACCTCCCAGAACACCTTGAAGCTCCAAAGAGATCCCCATAGGTCAGAATGCCCCTTAGGCTCACATGGAGAACTATCAAGAACCCCCATGGAACCCAGGGCAACTCCCGAGTCAGGGCCACAAGGACAAACATCAATATCAGGGCTTTCAGGGACCAGAACCATCTCTGGGCATGCAGGCAGACTGGCAACATCAGAACGTGTTCCCACTAAGGAAGCATCAGAGCACGCTAACACCTTAGACACACTTGGGCATTCTGGCACACAAAGAACATCTGGGCACACCGGCACAAGAGAAACCTCTGGGCATGTCAAGGAACTGTGAGCCTCAGGGTCAGCCAAGACAGGACCAAAACCAGGACTGGCCAAAAAAAAATCATCATGACTAAACTTCGCAACTACTGGACTTTTACACGAGAATGCTGGATCAGACTTAGATGTCACTGATTCCAGCAAAGTCAGTAACAAATCAGATTCAGGGGCACTAACAAGACAGGACAAATCTTCTGATGTATGCACTGAACCAGATAGGGACTCCACAACTACCTCTGGACTGGACAGAGACTCATTTAATACACTGGATTGGAGCTCATGAGGCGCTGCAGAACAAGTCAGTATTGCAGCAGCCCCCACTGGACTAGGCAAAACTGAGGAATTCCCTGGACAGGAAGGGGACTCTGGAACCTCTGCCACAGCGGCCAGAGAACCAGAATCTTTCAGGATACAGGGCTGGATTTCAGGAACACTCATCAGACCGGACTGAAATTCTGAGATTTCTATTATTTTGACCAGAGAATCAGAATTATCCATGTTACAGGGCAAGACTTCTGAAACATTCAGAGGACAGGGCTGGAGTTCCTCGGCTGTTACAACACTGGAGAGGGACTCAACATTGGTTAAATCAGACTGTGTACAGGGCAAGGTATCTAACACACTTGCTGACGAGGACAATATTTCAATGGCTTCTGCTTTGCTGGGCAGAAATTCATCAAGTTTTATTAGAGCAGACTGTAATTCCAAAACAGCTGCTAGACAAGTGAATATTACTGCAACACCAACTGAGGTAAGCAGTGCCTCAGACCCTTCTGCTAGAGGGTTTGAAATATCCAAAGTACTGGGTGAAGCATAAGACTCTGCGACCACAGCTTCACTGGACAGGATCACTGAACAGTCCATATTGCAGGGCAAAACCATGGAAGCACCTGCTGGACAGCATAATGATTCTGTGACCTGAGTTTCATTGGAGAGATCTACTGCACAATTCATGGTACAGGGCAAATTTATTGGAACATTTTCTGAACAAGGTAATAATTCTGCGATTTCAGGTTCACAGAGCAGATGCTCTGAGCTATTCACGAAACTAGAGCGAGGTGTAGAAACAGGAAGATCAAGACACAATGTTTGCGCATCTGAATCACCATTCATTTGTAAAATTGGAAAATTCAGATGCTGGGGTTCTGAGGTGTCTAGACAGGATTGCTGGGACTCGGAAACTGATGTAGTGCATCTATTGGCATCTGCTGGATCAGACAGGAGTTGAACTTTATTAACACAGGTAATTTCTGCAGAAGTGTTTGCAGAGACAGGCAAGATTTTTCTGGTGTCTGTTTCACTGAACAAAGAGTCATGAGTACTGGCTAGGCTGGACTCGGAAGTCAGCAGGACCTCTGGATTCTCTGCTGAGAAATTTGCGCAGGGCAAGGTTAAGAATGTATCAGTGGCTTCTGTTTTACTGGGAAGTAACACTGAGTTATCCATGGTACAGGGTGGAATTGCAGGAACTTCAATTTCACACAAAAAGAGCTCCGAATCACCTGCTGAATCAGCCAAAGGTGCTGAAGCAGGCGGGTCAGAACGCCAAATTTGCGAATTCGGAGTCACAAAAAAATCATCCAAAATCAGTTCCCACACATCAATCAATGGAGCCACAAAGTCATACTCACACACACCAGTTTTTATTAGGTTATAGGCAGACTTAATGCATGCATTCAATACCAATTCACTTTTTGCACTGTAAAATTGACAAAATGAACTTGAATCATTCTTCCATTCATTGACCAGAGCTTCCATCTCTCCTTTCTCAAATGGAGGATTCCAAGCATACTTAACAGGCAGATCATGGTTTGCAGATATGATTGTAGCAGGGACATATATTGGGTTAATTAGCAGGTGATTGGCAGATTCCTTATTCCTAAGAATCTCCAATACCTGTAGCAAGTGCTGAACTGTAGTGTATGCAAACTTTCCTTGCTTTACAAATAAGTTGATTTGTTCAATACTCTGTAATATCTCCTCATAATCATACTCAGATAATTTTTTTAAACAAAAATCTTTATTTTCCCTAGCCAGGGAGGAAAGTTCATTAGTAGTTTCATAAGTCCATTTAACTCCCCTGAAAGACAATTGCATTTCATTATTTGTTAATGGCAGAATCTCATTATAGGTCTCAGTCGCTAAGGATAACGATTCTGCAGATTGGACACGTTTCTTAGAACGTTTGCGTTTTGCCTTTGACCTTGCGGTTTTTGGTGATTTATTCAAAGCTGCAGGAAAATTATCAGTAACACTTTCTGCTTGCTGCTCATTCTTGCAAGCAATTGAAGGAGCAGCTGATTGGCCTGCTGCCAGGAGTTCATTAAGAGGAAAAGGCAATGGATCTATGCGCAACCAGTTATGGATCACAAACGCTAGAAATTCCAGCGGTCTATCTTTCAAATCGGAATGATTGAGAACATCAAATGCCCACTGGAATAATTCCCCTTTAAACAAAATATAACTTAGTTGGAGTGCCCAGGTTGAAACAGGAGTCGCTTGGAGATCAGGATTGGTCAGGAACCTGGCACATTCAGAGAAAAACTCATTTTCTGTTTCAGAGCTAAGTTCTTCAAATTTCTTAAAGGAACAGGAACCATAATAAACAGTGTCATACTTTCTGGGAATCCCCCCCACAATGGGGATTGGTAATGGGGTTTTCATAATGTGAGGCTTGGTGGTGTATTCTCCACAGTCAGCATGCAACGCATGAGCTGGCGTGGAGGAGGTACACACACTAGCACCAGGAAACAGGCTATCCCTAGTATAGTGGAGGGGAGGACTGACTCCAAAAGGAGATTGTGGCGCACAGAGCCGGTGCAGATCTGACAGCCACAAACAATGCTTTCGTTATAACGTCTCAGCGCAAAGTAGCGCTGAGCGCACAAACCGGAACTGAGGAGATCAGGACAGGTAGACAGAATGAACGCTTGCTAGCTAGCGGCTACTTAGCGACAGCAAGCGTCCAAAACCAGACAGACTGGAATGAGGCAGCCAATGCGATGCGGCGATGGCGTGCCTCACAAAGACAGGACAGGATAGTCAGAAAATAGCAGGATTAAGATAGATGAACGTAACACAGATAAATATACAATAAGTATGTTTTCCTAGCATATTACAATTACAGCTATCAATGAAACTATTTGTAACTTCTGACTAACATATGTATATATCGGCAATGAACCGATATATGACATAAGCAGGAACGCTGACTAAGACTGGAGTAATACAGGGGACAGGACTCAGAAGGATTCGCTATCTCTTCGCAGAGATGAACGCAATCCACAAACGGTAACAGAACAGGATTCAGAAGGATTCGTTATCTCTTCGCAGAGATGAACGCAATCCACCAACAGTAACAGAACAGGATTCAGAAGGATTCGTTATCTCTTCGCAGAGATGAACGCAATCCACAAACGGTAACAGGACAGGATTCAGAAGGATTCGCTATCTCTTCGCAGAGATGAACGCAATCCACAAACAGAACCAGGAGCAGGGTAACTACCTCAGCACGGGTGGTCACGGTACGCGCAACCTACCAAAACGTGCTGGAAAGCTGACTAACTGCACACAGGATATAAACAGTTCGTGTACGTATACATCAGCGACACTGATGTATCACGTAACACAAGTACAAGGAAAATAATAAACGTGCTGGTATGCATATATATTGGCAATGAACCAATATATGATGCAAAGACCAGCAAAGTATCTTTATAACAAGAAACACGATCGGGGGCTAAAGCGACAGCAAGACAGGCTTAGGCTGAAGCTATGAAAACCCAAGGAAACCCTGCAGGAAACAGATCTTTATACTGAGGTCATCCAATGGGAGCAGACATGCAGATTCCCACACAGGTGAATGATAATCAGTCACAAGCTGACAGCAGGGAAAGACAGACAAATCTATGCAGCTTGCATGGAAATAGATCAGAACTGCCTGAGCTGCAGCACTACTACTTCCAGCAATAGCTGCAGCAGCGATCATTACAGTAAGAAAATGAAAAATCGCTCTGAAAAGCGCTAGATTAGAGCGATTCTCCAAGCATTTTTTTAAAGAAGCTGTTCAGTTACAGCTCTACTGTAACAAAAAATAAAAACCACTACACCAAAACGCTCCAAAAATTGCTAGGCATAATTATAAAATCGCTAGGCACATGCCTAGAAAAATCACTTTAAGAAGCGCTGAGCGTTTGCAATTACGCTAGAGCTTTTTGGTGTGCACTGGCCCAAAGGCAACTTCAGATAAGGTTTTACTGCAGAGAAGTTCAAAGGGTCATTAGCTCTGCTTTATTGTTTAAAATACAGGGTGTGTATATGTATATGTGTATAATATGGGACTCTTTTCTTTGCTACTAATGTTCTATTAATTATCCATACTAGACATTCAATTAATTATATCATACATTTTTTTCTGCTTCAGTGTCACTTTAACAGGTGAAACTAATACATGAAATAGACTCATTACTGTACATGCAAAGTGAGATATTTCAAGCCTTTAATTGTTATAATTTGATGATTATGGCTTACAATCTAATCAGCTAATTCATCCAAAACCCCAGCAAAGGGTTCCTATTTCATATATTAATTTGAGTTTCACAGATGGATAGATAGATAGATAGATAGATAGATAGATAGATAGATAGATAGATAGATAGATAGATAGATAGATAGATAGATGGATAGACACTCTGTGTAATTTTTTTAGTGACTGAGTGTTATGGATCCTACATTTTTAATAGCGAATGTAATAATATATTTTCTTTACTAACATCAACAGTGCACTAAACATTTTTATGATCATTTGTTTTCGTCTAAGATGGATTCCTCTCTCTTTGAACACAAGTTTAAGTGTGTCTTTTACCATAAAGTTTAAGTCCCCCTCTTTGTCAATTTGAAGTTCTGGAAACTCCAGCCTGGTGTAATAGTACCCCTGATACGTTCTATAAAAGGAGCTTTTGTTATACTGTGCACTTACTTTTCACATAAAACCTCCCCTTCTCAAACCACTATGTAGGGGAAGTTAAAACCTTTTCCGTGCTTTATTTTGGGTATAATTAATAATAAAAGACTGATCTCTCTACAAAATACCTCTTATTATAAAGTAAGAAAGTACGAAGATAATGATATTAAACTGAATTTGGAATACTTGAAGTTTATTCATGAGGTATCCAAATTGTATTTTTATAGGGTGACCATTATGAACAATGGTAACGGGAACGAAAGATCTTTAATAAAGACAGCCAATTTCATCCAAGGAATGGATAAGAGCTAGCACTGAGTTCTTCTTGTACTTTAATGTGTACCTGAAGTGACATTTGAAATAAAAATAGGTACATATTGTACTAGGCCTACTAGGAGATTGTCTGAAGCCCCATTTTATTTTCCTGTACACCAAGTACACTATAAAACAAACTTGAATTATCCTTTACATCACTTGAGACCATCAAATCCATCTTTTATTATTGCGCCTTGCTAACCTTAACTGCCGAATAAATGGTCTCTGTATCATCTGCGGTGCCATTTTGGTTTTTGGAAATTCTGGAAAATGTCTTAGCTGCAAAGATGATGTTTACGAGTGACATCAGTTACTGACATTAAAGGGTTATCTATGACTCTGAGCTCCCTGACTGACATCTACAAGCAATAAAACTCTCAAAATAATTTTGACAGTAGTTTTTCAACTACTTTTTAGGACTTTTTCAACTAAGAAAAGCTGAAAAGCCATTTTAAAAAGAAGTAAAAAAATGATCTGCTAGGAGAAAACTCAGGAGAAAAAATTAATTGCATATGGGCCCCGAGGGTCATATGCAATTCACTGTTGCTCCTGAGTTTTCTCCTAGGTGATATTTTCACATCTTGTAAATAAAATGCCTTTTAAGCCACCAACAAGCAAGGAAATACTCAGCATAATTTCAACAGTAGTTTTTCACCTATGTGTTTGGTACTTTTTCAATTTTCAATTATTTTAAACAGAAGATGAAAAATGATCTCCTAGGACAGGGATGTCAAACCGGTCCTTCGAGGGCCGAGGTCCTCACACGTTTTTTGACACAGCTCAAATAAATTGATGGGTCTGAATCAGGAAAGGTGTGGTCCATCAGGTAGAACACATTACTCTCTTTCTCAGTCCATCCTAAACACTGGCATGGAACTGGCCCTCCAGGCCTGGAGTTCGACACCTGTGTCCTAGGAGAAAGGGTAGGAGAAAAATTGGATCGGGCCCAAGGGACCTTTTTCAATTCAAATTTTTTCTCCTAGTTCATATTTTCACACCTTATTAATAAAATGACTTTTAAGCCACCAGCAAGAAGGCAAAAACTCAGAATTATTTTTACAATATTTTTTCAACTACTTTTTGTTACTCTTTCAAATGCAGAGTGCTGAAAAGTTAAGATGTTGAAATTATCTCCTGGGAGAAAACTTAGGAGAAAAAGTTAATTGAATAAGGAGCAAGGACTTGCAGCACATGACGTCTGGCCTGTGAAGCCCATTTTTCACTTCTGGCTGTCATAAGTGATGTTTTATTGTTCCATGCACAGTTTCAACAAAATGGAGAAGCAGGCACTGGAACCAGACAGATTTCATTTATCTTTTAAAGATTATTAGGTAGAACAAATTAAGTAAATTTGAATCTATGTATAAGGACAGCATGTTCATTTCTGAGTAGGCACCTTATACAGTGGTTAATGGCCTAGATGTTTTCCCTGCATTGCCACCCAGGCTGTTCTCCACATAAAGTGGACCTAAACTCTTGCACAGGGCAGAAGTAAAACAGAGAGAAATGCACCCTGTATGCATAAAGAGAGTTTAGCCTGTGTGATTCTTCCTCATCTGTGACTAATCACAGCTGTAATTTGATCTCTCAGCTGTGTCAGCTGGCTGCCTTGGCAGAGCAGCTAATTTGTAAACACAGGATATTAGCCCTGTTGGCTTTCATGAAAGCAGGAAGCAGACACACTGCATATTTATTGCAGGATTTGTATCAGCTGTTATTTATCTTTTAGAGCAGAGAGGAACTTCTGAGTTCAGATCTGCTTTAATACATGTGAGCATCTCCACATAAATAACTGCACTGATATCATATATACTCGAGTATAAGTCTAGAAATTTAGGTCTGATTCACTTAATAAAAGTATAGGGGTTCGACTTATACACAAGTCACGAGCAACACTGAGCCCACTGAGTAATGTGTGTACTATTAGTGACATTCCTATTTGCAGCCAGGCGCATCACTAGGGCTAAAGATCCGAAGCACGGGCTACGGATCTCGCCCACGGTGCCACGAACCTCTGGACTTGTGATGCGGGGCACTTGTATCCCCGAAAGGAAGCGGCGGCGTCTGTTGCTATGACGCCACCGCTCTCTGCTCCACCTCCTGGCCAGTATGCGTTTTACGCAAGCCGCTCTGCCCCTTCTCCCTGTAACCTCCGTCACTCGGCCACGCTGCAGCTCCGCCTCTCAGCAAGTTTGAATGCGGCGCGCGGCATTGCTGAGGCTGATAGGGAGCAGGAGCGTGCAGCCACAAGAATGCAGTGACAGGAGGGCTGTGGGCACCATAGCACTTCACAGCACTGAAGAGCAGGAACGATTGAGCAAGTCTGGGGAGGTGGGGGGGATGCGGCTCTGCAGCCCACGTTGTGCCCAGGACTCTAGCTCTAGGAGCGCTAACTGGCGGGTGGCTGTGCATGTTCTGTGAGGAGCCCAGCAACGCCAACAACGATGGAACAAGTCTGCAGAGCAGACTGAAGAGGGGGAAAACACAGACTACAGCCAGAGCCAGCCCGGAGGATGCAGCGGCAGCGTCTTGAAGACTGCGAGGAGGAGGAGGAGGTACTGTATACTCCATGTGGCTTTCAGTCGTCTTGCTTTTCTTCTGGTGTTTTCCCTGCTCTCTCTCTCCCTCCCCCTGGTCCCCCTATCTCCCCCCTCCCTCTGGTGTATGCTGTGCTGTGAACAGTGTGTGGGGGCAGAGAAGTGTGTGTGTGTGTGTGTGTGTGTGTGTGTGTGTGTGTGTGTGTGTGTGTGTGTGTGTGTGTGTGTGTGTGTGTACGTGTGTGTGTGTGTGTGTGTGTGTGTGTACGTGTGTGTGTGTATACAGTGTGTGTGTGTGTGTGTGTGTGTGTACTGTGTGTGTGTGTGTACTCTGTGTGTGTGTGTACTGTGTGTGTGTGTGTGTGTACTGTGTGTGTACTGTGTGTGTGTGTGTGTGTGTGTGTGTGTGTGTGTGTGTGTGTGTGTGTGTGTGTGTGTTCTAAATTGGGGTAGTATGGAAACTGTGAGTATGTGTTGTGTGCCTTTATCTGTGCCTGTGTGTGTATGCCTCGGTGTCCCATCCTGTGTTTGTTGTTTACCTCTCTCTGTGCCCTAGTGTGTGTCTGCCCCCCCATCCTGTGTGCGTGTGTCTGTCTGTGCCCTGTCCTCTGTGTGTGTCTGATCTCTGCTACCTTCTGTATGTACGGTATAAGCTGTTACTCTGTGCTTGTACTGATAGTAAACTAGCTGCAGTGTGCGCTGATCGCTGCTACCGCCAGTATGCACATTATAAGCTGTTACTTTGTGCTTGTATTGATAGTAAACTAGCTGCAGTGTGCTAATCTCAGGCTGCATACAGTATGTACAGTATAAGCTGTTACTATTTGCCTGTATTGATAGTAACAAAGCTGCAGTCTGTGTTGATCACTGCTACCTCCAGTATGTATAGTATAAGCTGTTACTCTGTGCCGGTTCAGATAGTAAACTAGCTGCAGTGTGTGCTAATCCCTGCCGCCTCCAGTGTGTATAGTATAAGCTGTTACTCTGTGCCTGTACTGATAGTAAACTAGCGGCAATGTGTGCTGATCTCTGCTACCTCCAGTATGTACTGTATAAGCTGTTACTCTGTGCCTGTACTGATAGTAAACTAGCTGCAGTGTGTGTTGATCCCTGCTACTTTCAATATTTACAGTATTAGCTGTGAAGCCTGGTACACACATACAATTTTGATTAGCCAAATTTAGCTCTGTTCATCAAATTCATTGTCTGTTGGCCCACTTACTGCATGGGGGTGGTAAAATTGGTCAGTGATTGACCAATCAAAATTGTATGTGCGTATACATCTTTGATCTATGCCTATACTGATTGTAAATTATCTAAATAAAGGACATGGGACTCCATCCAATATTTTGATGGGCAGGCCCGTTATCTGTAGCTTAGACCACTGCTAAGTTCATGTAAATGTGGCCCCACCCATGGCCATGCCCACTCACTATGGCCACACCCATTTTGCCGTGGCGCGCTGGGCGCGCCGCATACACCCCCTCCCCCCCTTGTGCCCACAGGTGCCCCCGATCTCCATGGACCCTAGGAACGCCCCTGTTTGCAGCCATTTATCCAGTGGTAAGTGACACTTTCTTGATAAAGAAAATGCCAAGAAAACACAGGTCTGAAAGTGCTGGCCACAAGTGAGGATCCGCGTGGCTGCCTGCTTAGGCAGGCAGCCTTTTGACCACTGTTCAGGTCTGCATTCTGCAGGTCTCTGGAAGAGAGACCTTTTGTCAGTTGTACAGCTTGCTGCTGAGGAATTTGCATACGTTTGTCATGCTGATTGCCTAGCCACATCCTTTGTGGGCTTGCTCTATAAAGAGCTATGTTTCCCACAGTAAGTTGCTGATCATAAGAGTTAGTCCTGTGTAACACTCGCCTGGAGTGTCAGCCTTGCTCTTTGTTTTAAGATTAGCCTAGAGTAATTCCTGGGACTGTACTAGGCAGGTTTCCCTAGTGCAGTTAGGATTGCTTATCTGTTTTGTTTGTCTGTTGCGATTGTCCTGTCCCAGCGGTGGTCGACAGGAAATCGTTCTGTGTGTCTGGGTGCTAACCGGAACAGCGGTTGTTACTGGTAGCCCCTTCTGATTTGTTTTCCTGGATCGCACCAGCCTCTTGCGCTAGTGCTGTGGATCCTTCTGGTCTGCTACTCTGTACTTGGATCACACTAGCATCTTGCGCTAGCGCTGTGGATTCTTCTGTTCTGTCTTCCTGGATCGCACTAGCCACTTGCGCTAGTGCTGTGGATCCTATCGCTCGCTTATTCCTGTTTCCGTGTGTCTGTCTTGCCTGCTACGAACGCTTGCTGGAGGCTCGGTGAGGTAACCATTAAGCAAGCGCTCGCGTCCTCTGTTTCATGTTTGTCTGTCGGTGGTTAGTTAGGCGTGCTGGTCTCTGTTGTGCTTATCATGCGGGGACCACGCATAAACGCGTGCACTGTTGCGAATGAGTGCGGTGTTCGCGTTTAGCTAGCGTTTGTTATTTTCCGTATCTTCTCATTGTATGATTTGCTGTGCCTTTGCTACTCTCATGCTCTGCCTTGCTGTAGCCTTGTGTCACCTCTGGCAATCGTCTCTCTCGCAATTGCGTTCCTACTTCATATCTGCTGTTGTGTATGCACCGTCGCGGGTTGGCGACTAGTTTGGTGCACACACATACAATCTGTCTCTGTGCTCATTCTCTTCCGCAATCGCTTCTCAGGCGATTGCGTTCTCACTCGGTTTCCTTGTTGTGTGTCTGCCGTCGCAGGTGGCGGCTAGATTGGTGGACATACATTCATTCCTCATCTGTGCTTATTCGGTCTTGTGTCTCTGTTAGCAATCGCCATCTCTGGCGATTGCCTTCTCACTTTGTCTTCATGGTTGTGTGTTCATCGTCGCAGGGTGGCGACTAGTTTGGTGAACACGCATACCCTCTGTCGCTTTGATCTCTCTCTTTCAGGGCTATCTTGCCCTGCGTTTCTTCCCTTCGTGCAATTCCTGTCTGGCGTGTGTGGCAGGGCAGAGGAGCTGTTCCTCTGCACTCCACAGCTCCCCATGTCGACAGGAATTTCCCTCTACAGGTGCATTGCACCTTGTGCTGGGTTCCCGCAAATTATACGCTTGTGGAGGATTTCCGCAGTGTTAGCGCACGTCTTGTGCGCTGATCACGGAGAGAATTCCACAATCGTTACAGTATGACCAGCCCAACCAAAATTCCCAGTGTAGAGGGAATTTCTGATTTGTACGATTTTGTTGAATATGGGTCCTGTATCTTTAAGAGGTTTAAGATACTGGACTCTGAAACCAGAGATGACTTTATATCGGAATGTTCCAGATTCTTGGCAAATCCTGAATTTCAGGTCACCAGCATTTCCACTTGGAGTGCTCAGATTGCTTACAATCTTTTTCAAGAGGATCTGTTTGTGTGGGCGGATGAGTGTGCCAAACACGTGAATCTGAGACATAACCCTCACAGATTTCTGAGTCATGTATTTTCTCGTAAGCTTAGAATTCCCCTGCCAGGTTATTTCTATGAGTTTTTTCCCGCAGAGCATGATGCTGATCAGATTAGCTTATGCAACATTTCTGTGTCATTACCATATGTTAATGAGTTGGTGTTTGCAGGCCAATCTGCTGATTTGGCTTGTCAGCCAAAAGATTCGTTGCCCATAGCAACCACAACTAAAGAGGTTATTTCTGTCGAGTCTGAAATGTGCAAAACCATTCAGTATGATAATGATGTTTACCATGATGTTGATCTGTCTCCGGGTTTTTTGCCTCAATCCAAAGCTTGTGTGGATCCTACTATAGGTAGGATCGCCCACTATATTAAAGCAGTTAAAAAAATCTGTTCTTGTTCCTGAACTCCACCCATATGGAGATTATCTGGATACTGGCCTTTTTGAACCTCCATTTTCCTCATGGGACAATGGGGCCTTGATGGAGGAATTTGATTTTGATTGGAAAGCCTTTTGCGATTTTTACATGGCAAAAATCGAAGATGTCTTGAATGATTCTCTTGATTCTATGTACCTATTGATTGATTCTGATGAATGTGACGAGGGTGATGTGGATCTGATGATTTATGTATGGCAGACGATTTTGGATGAGTTGCACACACACCAACCAATTGATTCCAATAAAGAGACATCGTTGTCGGATGATTGTTCCTGCCTTTCTTGGGTAAAGCATGTGAGTCGTGACATTGTGCGATCTGAAATGAGTGGGTGTGCCACTGTGGTTGATTCCTGTGCGAATCCTGGAAGATTCTCTCCTGACTACGTGCAGTTTAAATCTGTGCGATCTGATGCCTGTTTCTCTGATGTTCCTGCAGATTGTGATCAGCATGAATGTGCCAGTTTTCTCAAGGATGTGTGGGACCCCTTGTCATTTAGAGACAGATCTTTAAGATCTTCCATATGTGATCCTGCCATGGAGAAAATTCCTAAATTTTGCAGCATCAAAAGTAAAATTAATATGTCTAATAAAGTTTTTCCTGATGTTGTCGCTATTTCTACTGCAGATGCGTCTTTGTCTCATCCTGTTCACACCTGTAAGGGCCCGTTGCCTGGTGACAGTTGCTCCAGTGTTTCTGTCCTGAACGCCTTACAGTCTGCCCCGCAGATCGCGGAGGTTTGCGCTATGGAAGCGTCAGTTTCACAGCCTAAAGCGATTTTTGATTCGCAAGTTTTGCGCTCTGACTCCTCGGATTTGACATTGTTAGCCGAATCTAAGAGTGAGACAGCACTTCGGTTTTGCGAATCTGACTCTGAAGCATCTTTGCTGGGTCCAGAGAAAGTTTCTCTGAGCCTGCCCTGTACCATGAATAACAATATGATGTCCAATCACGCTGACATTTGTGAGTCCTTTTCTTGCTCTGAGAAAATGCTGATTCTGCACCCTGTACTCTGGATGAGTTAAAATGGCCTTGTTTAGAGTGTCCTGCAGTGTCCCTAGAGGCTCGTCTAGGTATTGCCACTATACTCACCTGTTTTTCTGCAGTTTTGGAGTTGCAAGCTAGTTTGACTGCTACGCAGAATTCTGGGTGCAGCGAGATTAAAGATAGGGAGTCAGTGTGTGTTCCAGTAAATATTCCTGTACGTTTCACTCATGATGATGAAATTCAGTCTCAGTTTATTGTGGAACCTTCCCTGGGACATCTGCCCTGTCCACAAAATAAAGTTCCAGTTTTGCCCTGTAACATGGATAGTTCAGAATCCTTCTTAGAAAACTTGAAAAATGATGGTCCTGAGGTCTTGCCTGATGTCCTGGAGACCTCTGAGTTCCTCCCAAAGGGTGCAGAACTTGTAGGAGATGTCTCCTGCCCCCCAAGTCTTTCTGAGGTGTTGCCCACTTCAGTAGGCATTGCTGCCTTGCTGGCTACTTTTTCAGCTCTGGTGGAGCTTCAGTCATGTGCAGTCAATGATGAGTTTTTGTCAGATACCATTACAGTCACTGAGACTTCTAAGCCTGAGTACGAGTTTTTTTTTTGAGAGTCCAGTGTTTGAGACCCCTGCTCATGATGATTCTCTGCCCGGTACTGGTTTTGGTCCTGCCGTGCCGGACTCTGAGGTTGGCAGTTCCCCGACATGTTCTGAGGTTTCTCCTGTGCTGGTGTACCCCAATGTGCTCTGTGACCCAGAAAGCCCAAGTGTGCCTCGGTTACCAGCATGCTCAGATGCTTCCTCGGTGGAGACATGCTCTGATATGGCCTGCCTGCTTGCATGCCCAGAAGTGGTCCCTGAAAGTCTTGATCTTGATGGGTGTCCTCGTAATTCTGAATCCAGGATAGTCATTTGTTCCATAGGAGGGCTTGATAGTTCTCCATGTGAGCCTGGTGATTGTTCTGCCCTCTTGGGATCTCTGTGGAGCTTCAAAGGGTTCTGGGAGATTCCGGGAGAAATTTTGCTTGGTACCCTGGATAAGATCAACAGTGGCTTTTGTGTTATAAGGGACACTTCGAACAGGTATTGTGGCAGGTTTGGTATTTTCGGACGCTCCTTGGAAGGTGGTGGCTATTGTCTGGAGGGTGTCGATGGCTTCTTCTCTGGTGTTCACAGTCCTGATGGGTGTTATACTGAGACTGGTAGTACTGATGGATATGTTTCGGTGGCGTTTGCTTCCGATGAGGTCGGTTTCGGCTGGACTGACTCTGGAATTGGGCCTTGTCGGGCTGTCCTGACCTTCGTGAGTCTTCAGTTAGAGTCTTTTGCAAGTGTCAGGTTGGAGGGTCGTCTGGAATCCGACCCTAGAGGGGGGGTTCTATGAGGATCCGCGTGGCTGCCTGCGCAGGCAGGCAGCCTTTTGACCACTGTTCAGGTCTGCATTCTGGAAGAGAGACCTTTTGTCAGTTGTGCAGCTTGCTGCTGAGGAATTTGCATACGTTTGTCATGCTGATTGCCTAGCCACATCCTTTGTGGGCTTGCTCTATAAAGAGCTATGTTTCCCACAGTAAGTTGCTGATCATAAGAGTTAGTCCTGTGTAACACTCGCCTGGAGTGTCAGCCTTGCTCTTTGTTTTAAGATTAGCCTAGAGTAATTCCTGGGACTGCACTAGGCAGGTTTCCCTAGTGCAGTTAGGATTGCTTATCTGTTTTGTTTGTCTGTTGCGATTGTCCTGTCCCAGCGGTGGTCGACAGGAAATCGTTCTGTGTGTCTGGGTGCTAACCGGCACAGAGGTTGTTACTGGTAGCCCCTTCTGATCTGTTTTCCTGGATCACACCAGCCTCTTGCGCTAGTGCTGTGGATCCTTCTGGTCTGCTACTCTGTACTTGGATCGCACTAGCATCTTGCGCTAGCGCTGTGGATCCTTCTGTTCTGTCTTCCTGGATCGCACTAGCCACTTGCGCTAGTGCTGTGGATCCTATCGCTCGCTTATTCCTGTTTTCGTGTGTCTGTCTTGTTTGCTACGAACGCTTGCTGGAGGCTCGGTGAGGTAACCGTTAAGCAAGCGCTCGCGTCCTCTGTTTCATGTTTGTCTGTCGGTGGTTAGTTAGGCGTGCTTGTCTCTGTTGTGCTTATCACGCGGGGACCACGCATAAACGCGTGCACTGTTGCGAATGAGTGCGGTGTTCGCGTTTAGCTAGCGTTTGTTATTTTCCGTATCTTCTCATTGTATGATTTGCTGTGCCTTTGCTACTCTCGTGCTCTGCCTTGCTGTAGCCTTGTGTCACCTCTGGCAATCGTCTCTCTCGCAATTGCGTTCCTACTTCATATCTGCTGTTCTGTATGCACCGTCGCGGGTTGGCGACTAGTTTGGTGCACACACATACAATCTGTCTCTGTGCTCATTCTCTTCCGCAATCGCTTCTCAGGCGATTGCGTTCTCACTCGGTTTCCTTGTTGTGTGTCTGCCGTCGCAGGTGGCGGCTAGATTGGTGGACATACATACATTCCTCATCTGTGCTTATTCGGTCTTGTGTCTCTGTTAGCAATCGCCATTTCTGGCGATTGCCTTCTCACTTTGTCTTCATGGTTGTGTTTTCATCATCGCAGGGTGGCGACTAGTTTGATGAACACGCATACCCTCTGTCGCTTTGATCTCTCTCTTTCAGGGCTATCTTGCCCTGCGTTTCTTCCCTTCGTGCAATTCCTGTCTGGCGTGTGTGGCAGAGGAGCTGTTCCTCTGCACTCCACAGCTCCCCCTGTCGACAGAAATTTCCCTCTACAGGTGCACTGCACCTTTTGCTGGGTTCCCGCAAATTATACGCTTGTGGAAGATTTCCGCAGTGTCAGCGCACGTCTTGTGCGCTGATCACGGAGAGAATTCCACAATCGTTACACCACAGCAATTACCAATGAAAGGGAAGGGGAAGAAATATTGGGCTGCAGAAGGGGGAGTGAATAATTGCTGCAGTTGGGGGCCTGGAGGAGTTATTGGCTGCACTTAAAGAGACACTAAAGCGGGAAAAAAATTATGATATAATGAATTGGTTGTGTAGTACGGATAATTACTAGATTATTAGCAGCAAGAAAATATTCTCATATTTTTATTTTTCAGTTATGTAGTGTTTTTTCTAACATTCCATCAATCTCTAATATTGGCAGTTTATACACTACTCGGCATTCTAATTAATTTCTACAGAGAAGTACAGTGAACTATTGACCTGTCCTCTGGAGAGAAAAAGAAAATACAGTGACTGACAGTTGAGATAACAGGCTTCAGAAGACAGAGCGCTCTGCTACTCTGAAAGTGGTGGAGCTCAATGACTCTTTTGCATAGATAACTACTGGATTCTCTTAACTCTTCCTGTACTGGAAACAATATTAGACTTATGTCTCTGATCCTAATGTTTTATTTCTTAGCTGTACTACACATAAAAATCATTATATCATATTTTTTTTCGCTTCAGTGTCTCTTTAAGGGACAGGAGGGATTAATGGCTGCAATACTGAATGCAGTGCAGGCATTAACCTCTCCTGGACCCCAAGTGCAGCCATTAACTTTGCTGGGTAGACTTATACTTGAGCCCATAAAAATTCCAGCTTAAGAGGGTCGAATATTGGAGTCGATTTATAGACAAGGTTGACTCGTATTCAAGTATATATGGTAACTTGTACAGGAATACATTTTTTTTAATAAAAAGTACAGAAATAAATAAATAGTTTTTTTTTAGTGGATGTACTCCCTTCTCTCTAGCAGGACTTTAATAGGTTTACATGGTATGTATCCTTATGAGGTGAGCACACCCATAGCGTTTCTCTGCAAGAGTTCATAAGTTCAGGTACACTTTAACTCTGACATTTCAATGTTCTCTTTCAAACTTCTATGAGCTGGAAACTGCATAAAAGCCAGGTGCAGTCGAGCAGCAGTATAGGAGGTGCAATGAAAAGCAATCAGTTTGCTTATCCTTTTAAATGAGCCTGTGGATCTATAAACCACCAATACCGAGCAAACTATCAAGCTGTGTTGTTGACCAGGGGCATCTGTCCCATCACTACAAGTATTTCATAACATAAATAGTTATCTCTTCTTTCTAAATCTGGTCAGCTTCAGCTGTTTCAGCATTTGTGGAAATGAAAAGCTAGAGAATTCCATTACAAGCTATTCTCCACAGACTTTCTTTTCATTCACAACTTACTCGCTTGGCAAAACTCATACAACTTCTGAAATTGAACAGTTCTAAAGAGACTCGGCAAAAGGAAAGGAAAATTATAAAATCATAAATTATGGTCTCTTCCCAGTCACTGCAGATAACGAAAGAACTTGGTATTATGATAGTTGTAAAATACTGGGGGGGACTACAGGTAGTTCCAAGACCGTGTAGTGAGAGGATTATGGAGGCTACATCCAGTAAAGCAGTATCTGCAGATCGGCAATCAATAGGGAGCTCTCAGTCCAGCTCCTCCTTCTCCTCCTCATTCATTTAGTCAATACTGACTCTTTGTGACCATATGTATGTATTTTTTCACACTGGTTGTCTCTGTCAATCACTGCTTCTTTCAGCTTTTGCATTGGCATGTTCATAGCTTCACATACGCTGTCTATCCATCTTATGTTTTGCCCCCCTCTTCTTCTTTGGCCCTCAGTTTTTCCAAGCATCAAGGATTTCTCAAAAGAATCCGCTCTTCTTATTATGTGACCAAAGTATATGGATTTTCATAGTAGTATCAACCCTTCTAGTAAACACTCTCACCTTCAGTAGCTTTCTCCACACCCAAAATTTAAAAGTATCAATTTTTCTACTCAGTCCAGCTAGGTATCCACCATTAGCATGGAATAGACGAGCTCAACTCTTTAGGATATTTTTCTTTATACTTTATTACCAATGCAACAGACTACATAGCCCAACTAGCATGACAATTTGGGTGTGAGCCCTTTATCGAGTTGTAAATAAACCCAAAATGCATCTATATATCACAAGACAAGCTCAGACACACTCAAAAATCAAAAAGGTAAAGGTGCCATTGATGAGTAAATATGACCATTTTCATTTCACCATGATTTTCTCAAAACTATCACATTTTCGAACAGGTTAGAATATTCATGAAAATATATGGGCATGAGGAAACTAATTTGCACCAAATGCATTGAAGTCAACGGGCATGTGATTTTCAGGAATATTTTTATTTTCACAAACAATTGTCATCATTACTTTTTGTGAACATTTTGATCTAGGTGAACATGCAAATTAACTGCATGTCAAATGATTTTGGTGAAAATCGAGCTCATCCTTGTAATTATAAAAAAAAAAATTAGATTCAACTGTTCAATCAAGCCATTTGGTTTCAGGGTCCCTAAGTTATCAATCCAATGGGCCCTTTTTCTCAAAAGAAGATTGATACAATCTCCTCATCATTTTTAACACCTTCCAAAATGCCCCAAAGTAATGGACTCACTCTTTAGGAATGACACTCTTAAAACATCCAAACAGGACTGCTCCATGGCTAGACATTTTTTTAAGAAAAAGCAAGGAGTGAGTGCATATAGGAAGGAGTTTGAAACATTGAGTAGATTGCCATTGTATTCTACTGTGACAGTAAAGAAAAAGAAAAATATTACCATAAGAAGAAAGCAACTAAAAAATAATGCATTAAAAAGCCACAAGTGAAATGCTATAAATACTTCAAATGGGTAATTTTGAAAACAAGAGCAAGAAAAGAAAAATAAACAAAACCAGTTGCAGAAACAAAACAGAATACAAAAAACATATGAATGTTAAACATAAATTAAAAGTACAAAACAGGGGTTATCAACCATGCTTAGCAATGCATTATGAAAAATCTCTAACAAATACCATGAACAAACTCAAGAGTGAATCTAGACCACTCCCAAGCTCCGATTTCAAAATACTCTGAGTGTGGTGTGCAAAGACTATAACCACAAAGCCCAGCCTTGAAATATCCTTATTTTGGTTGTAATGTTAATCACCGGCTACCAAAAATATAGCAGTTGTAACCACCAATTTACTTTTACAGACAACCAAACTTCATAGTATGTGTGGTTTGAAATAATAGGTTGCCTTTACATGAATTTGCAGTTTATATGCAACACAGGCAGGTATTTCCAAACTAGAGACCTTCCTTTATAATAAGCATTTTCGGACAAGTTATCCTACAGAACAGAAGTTATAACATACTTTGTACAACTTATCTAACATGTAATTCTTGATACAGTTAACACATATTTATTATTTGTGTATTGCTTTCCATTAAAGGACCACTATCACAAAAAATTGTACAATTTAAAATACATGTAAACACATACAAATAAGGAGTATGTTTTTCCCAGACTAAAATGAGCCATAAATTACTTTTCTCCTATGTTGCTGTCTCTTACAGTAGGTAGTAGAAATCTGACAGAACCAATAGGTTTTGAACTAGTCCATCTCTTCATAAGGGATTCTCAGCAAGGTTTTTATACTTTATAAAGACATTCCCTGGAAAAGGATTTATATAATGATGCTGGCCAGCCTCCCTGCTTTCTGCACACTTTTTGGACAGTTGTACAGAGCAACTGCCATTCACTAAGTGCTTTCGAAACTCAACAAAAGCTTAAGAATCCCATGTGGAGATGGTCTAGTCCAAAACCTGTCGGTTCTGTCAGATTTCTACTACTTACTGTAAGTAACAGCAACATAGGAGAAAAGTAATTTATTGCTCATTTTACTCTGGAAGAAACACACTTCTTATTTGTATGTGTTTACATGTATTTTAAATGTTATGATTTTCGTGATATTATTATTTTTTATTTATATAGCGCCAACATATTCCGCAGCGCTTTATAAAGCACAACAAGACGACATGGGGAATATAGATACAACCAAAAAATGTACAGCAGAGTCTCAAGCAGCACAAATATTGCGACAAAACCAGTAAACATTAGGAGGAAGACCCTGCCCTTGCGAGTTTACAATCTAAAGGGTAGTGAGAGACACATTAGGTAAGGGGGTGGAGGATGGATGAGGCAGTGACCCTTTGCCTCTGATCACATTGTGAACAGATAAGTAAATAGGGGCTATAAAAATGTTATAAGCTTGTCTGAAAAGGTGTGTTTTAAGAGTGCGCTTGAAGATGTCCAGGTTTGGGGTACAAAGTACAAGCTGTGGAAGAGAGTTCCAGATGAGGGGCGATGCCCGTATAAAGTCCTGGATGCGAGCATGAGAGGAGGTGATCAGTTTAAAGGCCAGGAGAATTTCTTGGGAGGAGCGAAGGTTGCGGGAGGAACAATATTGAGAGATTAGTGAGGTGATGCATGGAGGGGACAACTCGTGAAGGGCTTTGTATGTTAGAGTCAGGAGTTTGAACTGGATCCTCTGGGTAATGGGTAGCCAGTGGAGAGAACGGCATAGTGGGGCTTCATCGGAGGAGCGTGTGGAAAGGTGAATGAGGCGGGCAGCTGAATTTAGAAGGGATTGGAGAGGTGCTAGCCTGTTTTTTGGTAGACCACAGAGCAGGGTGTTGCAGTAGTCTAGGCAGGAGATGATTAAGGCATGTACAAGCATTTTGGTGGCCTCTTGTGTAAAGAAAAAAAACGCATATATCCAGGGACATCGCCTCTAGTTAGGACATTAAATAAGTTATTAAGGAAAGGGAGGTGCTGAAGGGGGTGTGGCCAGAAAACAGCAAAAATCTATTAACCCTTCGCACTCTCGCTTGAAAATGTTCAAACAAATGCATTCACAGTTTCACTTATCCAGGCACCACTGTTATCCCTACAGCTAAGTTAAAAGCCGGGGTCTTAGTTCACAGAAGAATGCATTCTTATGCTTAGTCACCTATAATGCGCAGGAGTACCCAGGTAAACATAGGTGTCCTAACTCTGGCCCTCTAACATGCATAAAGCAAAGTAGGGATGGATACGGAATATATTTTTGAGCTGGAAATTGCAGGTGGTGGTTAATGAGGCAATGTGAGGTTTAAAGGAGAGCTCTGAGTCAAGTATAACCCCCAAGCAGCAGACCTTAGAGGTCGAGGTTATTGGGGTGTTGTCTACAGTTATGGTTGCAATTGCTGGGAGTGTAGATAGTGATGGTGGAAAAATCACAATTTCCATTTTACTCATGTTGAGTTCGAGGAAGTGGAAGGACATGAATGCACAAACGGCACGTAGAGAGTCGGGGACTCTGGATAGTAGTGAGGACAGGTCAGGAGCTGAGAGATAGATTTGGGTGTCATCCACATAGAGGTGATACTGGAAAGCAAAAGAGTTAATTAATTGTCCCAGGCCACGAGTGTAGATTGAGAAAAGTAGTGGCCCAAGAACCGAGCCTTGAGGTACACCAACAGTGGGCTTGGGGAAGAATTGGTGTTAGAGAAGGAGACAGTGTAAGAGCGTCCAGAGAGATAAGAGGGGATCCAGGAATGTGCTAGGCCCTTGATTCCTAAAGATGACAACATCTGGAGAAGCAGAGCATGACCAACCGTGTCAAAGGCAGAGGAAAGGTCAAGGAGTATTAGAATGGAGAACTGGTCTTTGGATCTAGCTACCAGTAGGACATTAGCAACTTTCGTAAGGACGGTGGAATGGTGTGTGTGGAATCCAGATTGAAAGGGATGAAGTAAAGAGTTGGTAGAGAGAAAGGCAGACTGGAATGCCTTTTCAGCTGTTTGATTGGTTCAGTGAGCCAGGGCTGCCCATTAGTTCGGCGGGGGCGGGCGCTGGTGAGTGGAGCAGCTGAATTCATGGCAGAGGAGACTACACTAAATAAGTAACTGGATGCTGCCTCTGGGTCAGTGTAGGAAGACTTAGAGGTTGCAAGGCCTCAGTCAGGGAATTCAGATTCAGGTTGCAGTAATTCCTGAGCAGGTCTGTATGGTGTAGTGTTGGAGGAGTTGGTGGTAGAGAAGAATTGATTGTGAAGGTAAGAAGGTTGTGGTCTGAGAGGGAAAACAGAGTGTTTAACATTTTGGTTTACTACCTCTCCTACTGCACTATCAATAATATTATTTAAAGAAAAACCTAAATATCTTGACCCCCATAGTGTGAGAAGAGTAACATAGGCTTGATAGAAAGGGCTGACAGGGAAAATTGGAAGGAAGACTGACAGGGAGAAAGGACTGGCAGGACAATTTGGAAGGGATGGCTGGAAGTATATAATGAAACAGTGAACTAACATAAATAAAAATCAGTGTCTTATCTGGGCATGAGGACTCATGGAGGGTCCGCATGCTGCAACAACTATAAGTGCTTGAGGAAACACAAATTGGAAAACCAAGAGCCCAATATAGTGCACAATGTACTGATAATAGATTACTATTTCAACTTAAAATAGAGTAACACTCACAAACATAGGTTACCTCAAAGGCAACTAATGTAACTCAATGACAGTATGTTTGTTTAGGCTGAAGTTCCTCTTTAAGGTGCCCATTATTGGTACAATTTTTTCACTAAATGTGATATTTCAATGCAAATTTTAAGATCGAAAATAATTTGAAGGTAATCATGGATTGTTCACATTTACTGAATGATTCTTCAAATTCCATCATAAAATCCAACTTTCGGATTGACTTTCTCCTACTTAGCAATCGACCAATGAATCGTTCCTTATCGTTTGCCTTCATAAACGGCAAACATTCTATACAATTTGCATTGAAAGATTGCATTTGGTGAAAAAAATTGTACTGTTACTGGGCACCTTTAAAGTGGATCCGTGATGAAAAACTAACTATAACAAGTAACTTGTCTATATATCTTATCTAAAGTTTAGATAGTTTACACAGTAAATCTAGCTGCAAACAGCTTCAACAGTTTATGATTATTTATTCCTGTGATACAATGAGAGCACCCATGTTCTGTTAGTCACATTACACACAGGCAAGCTGATCTGCATCTCCAGCCCACAGCCTGTGAAAACATCACTCCCCTCTCCTCCTCCCTCCCTCCCCTCTGCCTCTGAAATCTCTGGCTAGTAACCTCCTCCTCCTTCTGCCCAGACTGAGCTCCCATAAGCCTACATGAGTCTGAGAGTGCCCAGGCACTCTGGAGAAGCTGTGGGCGAGAGTATTAAAACAAAAAAAAGTACTTGGCTTGAGGAATGCCCTATAAACTATATGAAAGGAACACAATTATGCAATGAGTAAAAGTTTATGTTGGATCCACTTTGAACAGATTGTTCTGGGTAATTAAATTACATTACCCTTCCACTCAGCCTGAAGAACTCTCACAGGGGCTATCAGGATTTCTGCCTGTCTTTGGTGAAATGTTTTCACCCTTGCTGATTACTATTACAAACAAACAAAGCATTTAACTCTTACTTTTATATGTGGCAGTTTTATGAGTGTTAAGATTAAGAATAAATAACTGAGTTAAATAGCTGTGTTGGATTTGCAGACATTTTACTGCGCTATCGGTCTAAAATGAGGATTTCAGATCTTACCAATACCCAATGATGACAGGCTTTTTAATATATTTAATATAATAGTGCATCTAAAATGGAAACAATAATAGTAATAAAAATAATAATACAGTTTATAAATGAAATAATTATTTATAAACGTTTTTCCATTTAGGGGTGATGGAAAATGTTTTTTTAAATGATATGAGTCCCATGACAAATCATTATGAATATACGATTTTAAAATGCAATATTTTATATTTATGCATTGATTTCTTTTTCCAGGTCTCAATAACTGACACTCCAAAGGCACTTTCATTCCCCTGGTTGTTCTGAACCTGTTTTAATGGATAATTACTAAAGCCAGATGTGCTTTTTGTAACCTACTTTCCTGGCCATGCCTATCATTTATAACGTCCCTCGGAGAAGAGAGGACATGAGCCCAATTTATTTTTTGTCCTATGCCCACATTGTGGAGAAATGTTGCCTGGAGGTAAAATACAAATGGAGAAACACAAGGACAATGGGGTTATTGCAAGAAATTGATTGAATGCTCACCTATTATAATGAAGCCAAGCGACTGGCTAATTGGAACCAGGTTCGGATGCTTTTCAGTATAACTGGGTTATGCTAAAGAGTAACTTAAAGAGACACTGAAGCGGACAAAAAATATGATTATAAGGATATGTATGTGTAGTACAGTTAAGAAATTAAAACATTAGGAGCAGAGACATAAGTCTAATATTGTTTCTAGTACAGGAAGAGTTAAGAAACTCCAGTTGTTACCTATGCAAAAGAGCCATTGAGCTCCACCACTTTCAAAGTCGCAGAGAGCTCTTTCTTCTGAAGATTGTTATCTCAACTGTCAGTCACAGTATTTTCTTTTTCACTGCAGAGAACAGTTCAAAAGTTTACTGGCCTGCTCTGTAAAATCATTTAGAATGCTGAGTAGTGTGGAAACTGCAAATATTAGAGAATTATATAATGTCATCACCTTGCTACTAAGGTTCTATTAATTATTCGTACTACACAATCAATTCATTATATCATATTTTTGGGGGGCTACAGTGTATCTTTAAAGTGAACCCGTAGTGAAAATAAACTATTTAGATAAACAACTGTATCCATTGTTCTAATCCTAAAAAGGACTTTGCTGAGTGCCATTTCAACATAATATATAATTGCTACATTTATGTACCATAGCTACCAGTAACATGCAGTGCACATGAGAGTGCCATGGTGAGATTTTAGTAGCTCTCTCGTTCACATAGAGATCATGCATATTTATGGGCTGTAAAGCTACAACTTGCTCAGTTAGGAACCACTTAAGGACCAGGGGATTTCTTGCTGATCTGTGCTGTTTGGGCTCTCCAGCCCGCAGCACAGATCGTGATTGAGGCAGGGCGATCTGACTTCCCCCTTTTCTCCCCACTAGGGGGATGTCCTGCTCGGGGGGTCTGATCGCCACCGCTCTGTGTGGCCGAGCGGGGGGCTCCTCAAAGCCCCCTCCGCAGCGATATTCCTCCCTACCTCTCCTTCCCTCCCTCTCTTGCTGGCTCTGGGCAGCACAGGACGCGATCCGTCCTGTACCGCCTCCAATAGGCTTTAGCCTATCAGACGGCCACGATCCAGGGCCCATCAGAGGCCGGGGATCGCCGATCTCATTAACGGAGCTGCTGCGCAGCAGCGCCGTATTGATGTAAACACAGGGGATTTCTTCCCGGCGTGTTTACAATTAGCCTGCGAGCCATGATCGGAGGCTCGCAGACTGTTCACGGAGACACCCTCCGTAAACTGACATGGAAACCATGGAAACACCACTTTGATCTGCCGACGCCTATCGACGTTAGGCGGTCGTTAAGTGGTTAATATACGCACCATAGTGACATAGTGTAGCAGTTTATTCAGGATACCCACTGTAATGCTAATTCCTATATCTATACATTGCTGTATATGGATATGTAGCCCTGCCCTCCCAGTGATGTCACAGCTGTTTAGCTATGTGGAATCTGGGAGACCAGGTATTTTTTTTTTTACTGGCTTCAGAACACTGAGAATATTTAACATTCCGCAGAGCTGCACAAGTTTGTATGTTTGTGTCAGGTATTATTATTATTATCTAGTATTTATATAGTGCTGACATCTTCTGCAGCATTGTACAGATTATACTGTCTTGTCACTAACTGTCCCTCAGAGGAGCTCACAATCTAATCACTATCATAGTCATATGTCTGTGTATGTATTGTGTTGCCAGTTGCTAGGCAACGTGAATAACAATATAGGAAATCCCATCATGCTCTGCACAGCATCAGGGAGAAAAAAAGCCCAGGCACTTTTCTTTGATGGATGGAGCTTAGCTTAAAATGCAGCTAAAAATGATGCTTTGGTAAAAAAAAACAAAGTTCTGATGCTGTGAATCTGTTAAAGAAACACCAAGCCTTTTCAGTTCTGCTGAGTAGATTTTTAGTCCGGAGGTTCACTTTAAGCCCCTCCTCCATACTTCTGTAGCCTAGAAAAATCTACCCAAAACAAACATACAAACTTTTACACATCCTAATTCTCCTGCTGTCCCCTGGCCTACCAATACATTTGTTCATTGAGGACATTTACTCTCATTGTTTGACGCAGTCAGTAGAACCATACATACTTTCTGACATTGCTTATTTTTTACAAACAAAGAAGAGATTTATTGAGGCGTTAACAATTACACATACAAATCCATGTATACATCAATGAGGCAACAGTAATACATATTAAAGATTAACGATACATGAATTACTAAAACTGTACAGCATTTATATAACGCTTTAACAGAAGAAAACACCAGTCATTAATCAAGGGCAAAATGACTGACACACAAAGCTGTGGAGGTGCCACCTTGCCATGAGCAATGAAAAATTAAAGATAGTAACATGCACTTCAAGGGTTCATATTACTTACAGAGAGGCTGGCGCACTACTCAAGTGAAGATTTAGGGAAAACATTGCTTATTTAATGACTGTGTCCTGTCAGACTGGATGACTAGCTGGCTTGCTTCTTCACGCTTCCCAATCTTTTATTACCTGTTGCTTCTCTCTGGCTGATAGCTAATTTGATTATTGTTTGTGTCTTTTCTTACTTCTTACTGTCCAATGCTCCCAGAGTTCAATAGATCTAAGCACTAATGGGGTCTTTTACATTTCAAAGGAGCCAAGACTGTGCAACTAAAGCTGGCTGACGCACGTGTTTGCAGCCCAGGCCAGCGATGTTGCCAAAGAGGATTGGGCTACATAAGTAGACAGTGGGTATGTGGCCTAAGGCTCATACACACGTCCAACACATTGTACAACCAACCGCACAACAGGTTTCCATGACAAGTACGTTTACACATGCCAACCAACTAAACAGCCAACTCACTTAAAGGGATACTGTAGGGTGGTTGGGGGAAAATGAGTTGAACTTACCCGGGGCTTCTAATGGTCCCCCGCAGGCATCCTGTGCCCGCGCAGCCACTCACCGATGCTTCGGCCCCGCCTCAGGTTCACTTCTGGAATTTCAGACTTTAAAGTCTGAAAACCACTGCGCCTGCATTGCTGTGTCCTCGCTCCCCCTGATGTCACCAGGAGCATACGGCGCAGGCACAGACCATACTGGGCTTGTGCTATACACTCCTGGTAACATCAGCGGGAGTGAGGACACGGCAACGCAGGCGCAGTGGTTTTCAGACTTTAAAGTCTGAAATTCCAGAAGTGAACCGGAGGCGGGGCCGAAGCATTGGGGAGTGGCTGCGCGGGCACAGGATGTCTGTGGGAGACCAGTAGAAGCCCCGGGTAACTTCAACTCATTTTCCCCCGACCCCCCTACAGTATCCCTTTAAATACTATGCGTGCAAGCTAACCAACAAACTGCACAAGATGTCTGCATTAAAAAACAACAAAGTTGTTCAAAAGACTTAGGGCTGGTTTACACGGGGGGTGTTGCGGCATTTCAGACACGTTGTTTTTTGGGATCTACCTCCATCCCATTCAAGTGAATGGGATCATTTAGAGCTGGCTTTTGCAGGCTTTCATGAAAGCCTGATGGTGGATCTCAGCGTTGCGTCTTTTCTCAAAAGCAACATGTTGCTTTCTGAGGTGGTAAACTCTGAGAAACAATTTCAGAGACCCGAACTGCTAGTCCTGAAGGCTTCCCAAAAGCCTTCAAAAGCTAGCGTCTAAACGACAGCATTTTAAGCCCGTGTGAACCAGCCCTTATACACACGTGGCCATCCTGCACAGTGGTTGGGCAGGTTGATCCACCAGTTGGATCTGGCAAACAACCTGTTATCAGTTGGTCATCTGGTTGTTTTCCAGCCGTACACACGCCCAACTATCTTCCAACAGACCAAGTTTAGAAGACAGCTGGCCAGATTTTTTAGAGGTGTGTATAAGCCTTAAAGAGGATCTGTAACGTCAAAAGATCCCCTGGCGGGTACTCACCTCGGGTGGGGGAAGCCTCCGGATCCTAATGAGGCTTCCCACGCCATCCTCTGTCCCACAGGGGTCTCGCTGCAGCCCTCCGTGAAAGATGACGTCAATATTTACCTTCCAGGCTTCTGCGCAGGCGCTCTGACGGCTGTCGGCTCCAAACTACACGGAAATACCCGATCGCCGTCGGGTCTGCTCTACTGTTCAGGCGCAAGTTTCCGGCACCTGCGCAGTAGAGCGGACCCGACTGAGATCGGGTATTTCCATGTAGTTCGGAGCCGAAAGCAGCCACAGCGCCCCCGCTGGAACCAGCAAAGGTAAATATTGAACTGGCAGTCGGGTCTGTCGCCGGCTGTTCGGAGGGCTGCAGCGAGACCCCCGTGGGACAGAGGACGGCGTGGAAAGCCTCATTAGGATCCGGAGGCTTCCCCCACCCGAGGTGAGTACCCCCCAGGGGATCTTTCTCATGTTACAGAGTCTCTTTAAAATACATGGTTACGGATTGCTAAATAAGCCTACAGAATCAGAGTCTGTACATTCAAATTCGCTTTTGTATGGTTTTGATCCAGTATCATCCCGACAGAAGAAGAACGTTTCAAAAGCTTGCAAAGAAATCTAGAACAGCATTCAAGATATAACCTAAACAACATTTGTTGTTATTTGTAAGGATTGTCTCCATGACTAACCCCAGACCACATACAATTTGCAGCACTAGAGTCTCAGGTTGAGATCTTAGCTACGGTAGGATGCTATCTGCATGCCACACTCAAGGTGTATATCACCCCGTCCTGGAGATGGCGTTGCCTGCGTATCGCCTCCGCTCTATGGCCAGTAACAGCGGGAATCCGGAGGTCCGGTAGCGTCAGCGGGGCCAGGAACACGGGAGATGTCGGCAGCTGCCCTGCGCCTAGTACGTCATGACGCGTTTTGGCGCTCTACGCCTTCGTCAGATCCTGGCCCCGCTGACGCTACCGGACCTCCGGATTCCCGCTGTGATATGCTTTATGATATCTGAAATTGTGTACGTTTTATTTTATACTTTGCGAAAGAGAGAAAGATTAAAAAGGTTAACGCACCAGAGAGCGCTCCTCCTCTCTTCTTGTTCTATGTTTTACTAGCACAATACTTTGGTCCCAGAGTATATTGGAGCAGCTTCTGGTGGATGATCTGACGCACTATTGAGGTTGGATCACGCCTGAGCGCAGTGGAATTACGCTATTGGTTGCTATCTGCATGCGTTTGTATGATCACCATGTGTTAGCACAGATTTAGTCCTTCAGTTTTCAGCTGGCCATTAATGAATAACAGTATGCACTTGGATAGGATGCGATCCTAAACAGGCTTTCTATAAGTGTTCCTTCAGCCTGATGGAATATTTATTGGAATGCTAAGCCCTCACTGAAGTCTGGAAGCATTATACATAGCTGATATTCTTGCTCCCCTGTGTATAATAGCGTGCTAAATCCCTGTAGTAGCCCAGATTCAACAGGAAGGCGTTTCATCCTTAAGCATCCACACAGATTAGTACTAGAGATAAGAGCTGGGGACATTTCCATAATGCATGGCTATAGACTTTTAACAGCTCTTTGCCTGCGAAATGGAGCAGAACATAATGCTGTGTTCTCAGAATGATATTTATGTTATGGTCCATAATTGATTCCAACTGTCTGGAGGTACTCAGAATACAGCGCAGATGCAATATTATACAGGCTCATTTCACATATTTACATCCTTGCACACAGACACATTTGCTCAATATCCTTTAGAAATATGTCACATTAACTGGAAAGCAAAGTTAATTAATTGGGAAGGAGACAATTGCTTTTAGCAAAACGCTGAGTCCAGAGGAAGCGAAGGAGGAAATTATGGAGACGATCACAGACTTTTAACGCTGGATGTTTAGGAGTTTTAATATAGACCACAAAACAAACAAGTGCTTTTATTTGTAGCTACTGATATGACTTAGCAATGAGAAATGTGCACAGATAACGCTTGGCCTGTTATAAGTTCAACAAAAGGGATTGTGAACTCATAATAATTCTGAAATTGATCTCAGCAAAGGTCTACAGTTAAGCAGATGCAATTTGCACATGCTGTACCTTTAAAGTGTACCTGAGATGTTTAATATGGGTGTATTTATACTGACCTAGGTCTTCCTCCAGCCCCATGATGTGTGTGTGGGCTTCCTCCATTCTCTCCAGGATGCTTTGTTCTCTCCTTGTCCCGGCTGGTAATCTGGCCAGTCACGATCAGTCGTGCTCTTCTGCCCATGTGCGACCCAGCAACGTGCACGCACCTGTCATGCTCCCGTACCTGGGAGCACTCTGTGCCTACGTTCTACTACTGCGCAGAAGCAGAACACTCCCAGGTGCAGGCCTGCGACTGGGGTAGCGTGCATGGCCAAGCAACGCGCCCAGATTACCAGTGGGGATAAGGAGACAACGGAAAGGACGGTGAGAAACACCCCCCACCATCACCTTAATGGGGCTGGAGGAAGCCCCAGGTTTCCAGCCCCAGGTAAGTATAAATACCCCCATATTAAACATCTCAAGTTTTCTTTAAATTTGTCAATAGACATTTCTGCAGCCATTATAAGACAGGTGCTCCAGCACACTCCTCAGTTTCTCTTGTGCAATAGCGAAAGTCTACAATCCCTCCTGCGTAGAGATTGGGTTGGAGTGGGATTGTGGGTAATTGCACCATGATTTACAGTGTGCAATGTGAATCATTAGAATGTCTACAAAGAAAAATCATAACATTTAAGGGTTTTTTAAGTGACTGGAAACCATTCTCAAAAAATGTGGCACTACCTGGATCTTGAAGTAACAAGGTATGGACCACACTACTACCCACCAGTCCCCACCACTCCATTTATATTACTATGCTTGTGCTGTCACTAGCCATGATCTCCAGCCCATCTTTCACCATCCTCCAGAAATAAATTCCTCATCACACCCTTCTATGTTCCTGTAGCTCACTGTTGAGGCAAGGCTGGGGGCAACAAAAACTCAGGGAGTGTTGGGTAATAATCCTGTGAGGAGTGCTCTGATGAAGAATGGAAGGCTATTTACCCATTGGTGGTCACTTATAACACTATTACTTTTTTATATGCTATCTACATCTGTGTCAAGAGAAGAGCCTCCATCTCATGAGTGGCCAAACTCTAGTTATTCAAGCAGTAATCATGCTGTCAGCTGCAGCTATGGTGCATGATCTGTCCCACAATTGCACTACCAAGCGGCTATGGCTCGGAGCATTCTGCACATGGATGGTTACAAATCTTTTTGAACTTTGCGCAACACCCTTCCAACCATGGCTGCTGTGCACAGTTGCTCGGTAGTGTGATTGAGGAGGTGCACAGATGGGACAGACCATACGCCGTAGCTGCACCAGTCACAGCTTTTAAAGAGGGGTGACAGCAGCATGAAGGAGAGAAGGCTAAAAAAACGAAGGGAAAATGACTATTATGGGGGGGAGGAAGAAACCCCAGATATAGCCAATTTCTTTTTTTTTTTTTTGCTTTGTTTTAGTTCAGTTGTTAACCGTTATCAAATAAGACAGCAGACAGAATATGCAATGCAATCTAACAGTTAAAGGCAGCCTAGATTGTATGGCCGTTGTCCGGACTGATTAAAGCTCCCTTGCACAGAGAATTAATAATAAACTGATTTGGGCTGATGTATAGAGTGATTTTCCTATGTTGGTGAAAATATAACAGCTAACTATGCTCCCCATTAGTGTTTCCATTTAATAGATTAAAAACTACCTGCACTGCTGCCTGCCAGTGCTAATCTGCCCAGAGATAAGGCACACTTCCGCACTCACATCTCTACAATAAGTAAGCTATCGGTACTTGGTGGAATTCATGCGTAGTTTGACATAATAGTGTCTCACGATTTCACCACCTCAGTTTGGGCTTAGTCGCTAGAGAGAGAGAGAAATCCAGAGGGGCTTTACAAAGTACACTGAATAATTCATGGCACTACCTGTCCTTTTTATGAAATGCCTCCCCCATGGTATTAGGTCCCTGCCCACAGTCTGGGGCCAGTTTGGAGAAAGCCAATTAGACTATGTTTTTGGAATCTGAGATGAGAAGCCGGAGTGCCCCAAGAAAACCCACGCAAACACAAGAAGAACATACAAATGTCATGCAGATAATGTGCTGGCTGGCACTGCACTATATATTACTGTGACCTATAAATACACGCTCACCAAGTGCTAGCCATGTTCAGTATGCAAAGTCCCCAAATTTCAGTTCAGAACTGTGAAATGTCATTGAATTCCTAGAAGGACTCATTTAATTCTAGCATAAACAGGTGTGGAGCACAATAGCCCAGGACAATAATTACAGATCCGTTTTCATTAGTTTCTCTACACCAGCCACAGAAAGTGATTGCTATGGGTTATAATTTTCATCGTGTTATTAAACAAGCCCTGGGACAATGGTGGAACCTTTGGTACTCAGTGTCTATAATAGACTTTATAACAATTATGTAGCTGAACTAATTTCTTTTCCACAGACTGGCAGCAAATTGTTGGCTTCAATTTTTATTAAAACCATAAGAAATTTATTGAAGGGTCCTTGTTTTAGAGCTCACTGTAATGAGCCGACAAGTGATTTTGCTCAACCGTTTCTTCCACCTTCAGAAATAAAAGTCCAAAGTATCTTACACTCTCGGCTTACTGTATAAAGCTTCTCTACTTCCTCACATATCTTCTCAGGTCATTTTCCACAGCATTTAAAGCAAAGCCATGGATATTTTATATCAGTCATTTTTGTTTACCGTAAAAGTTCTTATGCTGAATGTAAACTTTTGAACAGAGATACAACTTCAAGTTTCATACCTTTTTTAATGCTATTTCCAGCCAAAGACAAGATTTTAAATACTGTACGGTACAGCTGTTGTTGTTAATAGTGACTTACAAAGTTCAAAATGATAACTTCACAAAGGTTTCTTCAGGGTCTGAACTATCAATTGATCCAGACCACCTGACACTAGTAATTGCTAGCTTCTGTGGTGTTAAGCCAGGTACACACACTAAGTGACCATTCAGGACCATCTCAAGCAAGACTCCACCATGGATACAGTTGTCCCCTGACAGCAATGGTCGACAGAGCCTACTGTACCCCTCCTAAACTATCTTGCCAGGTACCATCCTATTGTGCTGGGCCATCACCTCCCCCCCTCATAGCCTTGCAATGTGTCTGTACGACACTCGGCCCTGAACTGTCAGATCCTCTCAATGATCTTGGTGCCAAAGATCTTGACACTAGATTTTGTTATTCGTTGACAATCTGTGGAATTTTTTTTTCAGTGAGTAATCTTGGTTTCTGCTTCTTCAGTAAAATGGGAGGCCTGGAACTGGCATGTTGGCACAAAAGAAGTGTTGGAAAGGCTGTATTTGGTGCTCTATTTAAATAAATGGAGAACCTGAGAACAAAGGCAGATCCTGAACCAAAGTACCTGGTCAATGTGTAGACCTCAGGACTGAATTTCTGAAAAGGCCATAGAGGTCTAGGCCTTGGGGGGCAGCTGGACAGAGAGTGGCTGGACACAAAAGAGGGATTGTTGCACGGGAAGTGGAGGCTGCAAATGAGGGGGGTACTGCACTGAAGAGACACCACAAGAAAGTTGGCCTAGGGGCAAAAAAGTATAAATCTGGCCTTGATTGACCTGTTTTGTAGGACATTGTCTTCACCCTTCAAAAACACCTGCAAAGTGGTAAGGACATGAGATTGTGAGCTCATGCTGATTAATAACTGTTCTCACTGACTCTAAGTCTCAAGGCTATATAAATTTGCAAAATATAAGAACGCATTTGTAAATCTTAAACATAATTCAACAGTTCATGAACAGGGAAAAACATGTTGACTCTGTTGTTTGCCGCAAGCATGACTAAGTACCGAGAGCGTCTTGCCTTGAAGAGCAGAGACATTATCTGCTTACAGATCTCAAAAGGGATAAAAAGACATTGGCAACAATGCCAAAAGACTTTATCATACATTAGCTTGGTGTATTTTTTATTTACCTTATCTATATTCAGTAATACTTTATCATCGGTAGACAGTCAAAATCACAAAGGTAATATCAAGATTAAGTTCATCCAGAACAACCTATTTAAAATGTTTTTCATTCTTTCTATCTTTTTTTATTTTCTTTTGTGCTTGTAAAAGGTTGAACATGTAGTTTATAGATAAAAAGATAAGAGTGCTATGATTTACTTCTCTTATGAGTTGCTACCTTTTATGTCTTTTCACCTTAAATCTATAATACCATCTTAGTATTTATCAAATGTGCAAACCAAAAAGCTGCTAAAATATGTTGTCCTGAATTAAAGGAGAACTCTGTAGATTGTAGATTCTACATTATAAGCCTTCGGGCAGGGTCCTCCTCCTTATGTCTCTTACCTGCACCTCCATTACCATACACCTATCCTATGGATCTGAGTGAACTCTTGAGTGAACTCGACTTGCCTAATCTCCATGCTCCCATCCAGTGACTGACTAAGCATGACCTTGTATTCATACTGTGCTGCGTGATCTGGTTTACATGTATTCCTGCATTGTCTTATTGCTGTATGTCACCCCTAAATATTGTCTGTAACGTTAACTAATGTCCAGTGCTGCATAATATGTTGGTGCTTTATAAATATAATAAATAAATAAAGTATGAAAGTAGAATAACAAACCAGCTTTCCCTTCTGCTACAATACGCTTACCACTCTAATATAGGAACATTATCCTTTTTAAAAATAAACAAATAAAAAATGGTTAATAGGCATACTTTCACTTTTCCCTTGAGCCTTACCACAGGACAACACCAATAGCAACCATATACAGCACTCAGCTATCTCCACTTTTCCTTTGATGTAATTAAGATTTTGGTTCCAAAACAAATAAAGGACAAACCAACTATCTGACAGCTGCACCGAGTATAATGGTATGTACACACACTAGATTTCCATCAATCAGCACAATTGTTCATGGAACCAAAATGGATAGAAAAAGCACTGGTAACAAGTGATGCCATGATGTACTTGTAAGACTTATGTACTTATAATATTGCGTTCATTCATGAGGCTTTATTTCACACTCATAAAATGATAGCCAAGTATTAAATGTAAGGGGCATGTATTTTTTATAAATGGAGGGCAAAAATCAACAATGCTCTTCTACTTAACTCATTTAGGATTGTAGGCTCTGGCCCCTTTAAGGACCAGAGCCTCTTTTTTTGCATTCCCGACTTCCTGATCACTGTGATTCGCTCACAATGATCGAGTCATCATGAGCCATGGAAATGTCTCCTGACCGACGTTCGGAGCTTAGCTGTCTTTAGACAGCTGAGTTCTTTGCTGGTGGGGATGCACGATAGCGTCCCATGCACAGGAGCAAACAGTGTTAAAACTACGTCGCATCAGGCTTATGGTGCCCATACATGGTACAATTTTTTTCTTTTTTTCGATGAGAGAATTGTGTTTGAATATTCCATTAGATCGAATACAAAGATTTTTCCAACATGTCTGATCGGATATTTATTGAAAAAACGAGATGATCGATTCTTTTTTCTTGATCGAAATAAACGATTCTTTGAAACTTTAATTCGATTCGATCGTTTTGGTCGAATAAACGTACCGTAAACATTCGTAAACGTATGAATATTGTACCATGTATGGGCACCTTTAGACAGCCATTAGTATGGCCTAGTTTTAACCTGAGGCAGTGCCGAATCTGTTAATAGATAAATACAAAGATAATAATAAATACATAAACACAAATAGAAAAGCTACGTACAAAAAGATACTGACTAGATGGTACAATTCCAGCACTACCCTTGAGGACAGTTAGTTGTAAGGGAGTTAAAGTGAATGGGAACCGCTTTTAAAAAAATGAGACAGATTCTTACCCAAGGAGAGGGAAGGCTCTGGGTCCTATAAAGCCTTCCCGCTCCTGTCCTGGTCCCCTCGTTCTAGTGCTGGCTCGCCCGGTAGCAGTATAGTCAAATACTGATATATCCGGCCGAAGGAGGCTTCAGAAGTCTTCAGGGAGCCCGAGTGCTCCTGAAGAAGGGCGGCCCTGTACTGCGCCTGCGCAAGCACACTCTCTTGCACGCTCACGTGTGTGCAGTATGGAGTTGCACGTCTTCGGGAGGACACGGCTCCCAAAGACTTCCAAATACCCTTTCGGTGGGGGATTGATACAGTGGGGGGAGCCAGCACAGGATAGAGGGCACCGAGAGAGGAGACGGAAGGGCTCTATACAACCCAGAGCCTTCCCTCTCCTTAGGTAAGTATTTGCTTCATTTTTTTTTAATATGCGGTTCCCATTCACGTTAAGATGGTGACCTAAGTTTGCTATGGCAAAATACTGTATATATAGAATTATGTTGTAGAAATGTTAAATATGTTAGATAGTAGATCTCCTCCCATTGGCCTACAGAGCGGCGTGTACACGCTGAATGGGAGCTAGCTCCGGCAGAAAAATGGTATCCTTGATTGATCTCCTAAAAACGCAAATGTTATTTTGCCACATTAGGAAAAGTAATGGAAGGATTACTGCTACCCCTGGCTGATATATTGCAGATGACAGCTGTGAGCCTGTAAATTGTAAAACGACATGGACTGACCGCTGATCACTTAATCATCCTATTTTCCTTCCTTTTTTTTTCTTTTTCTTGATTGTGGTCTATTGATTTACGGCATGTTGCATTTGTTGTACGCCGTTTATTCCATTTGTGAATGGTGAACTTCCTAAATAAAACTTTGTTTGAAATATTTAAAATATTGCTCTGCATACAAATGACCATAATGTTGCTTAATTAACAAAACTGAGAATGTATCTACTGATGTGAACATCATTGCTTGGAGTTTTAAGAATGATGTACAAAAGAAGTCACATCATTTCTCATACAGTAATCAATGTGTTGTTTTATGCATTAAGTCTGTAAGAACATAAAGTTTTGTGCTATTCCAGTTCCTATGTACATTCAGAGATGATGGTACGCTGGAAATTTACTCTTATAAGAATTTTTTTTTTTTTACTTACTCCATTCTCATAGGCAAAATTTATACTTATGACAGCTGACTGGCCTGTATTTGAGGAGACAAACAATTGTTTAATGACAATTTTAACAATTGTTTATTTGTTTAATGTCATGACGTCATGTACGATCCTCCCCATAGAGAAGACCAAAGCTGTGCGGGAAGGCTACGGTGATTGCTAAATAGAGGCTCATACCGAGCAGTGGGATGCAAAAGTTTGGGCAACCTTGTTAATCGTCATGATTTTCCTGTATAAATCGTCGGTTGTTACCATAAAAGATGTCAGTTAAATATATCATATAGGAGACCCACTCAGTGACATTTGAGAAGTGAAATGAAGCTTATTGGATTTACAAGTGTGCAATAATTGTTTAAACAAAATTAGGCAGGTGCATACATGTGGGCACCACAAAAAAGAAATTAAATCAATATTTAGTAGATCCTCCTTTTGCAGAAATTTTAGCCTCTAAACGCTTCCTGTAGGTTCCAATGAGAGTCTGGATTCTGGTTGAAGGTATTTTGGACCATTCCTCTTTACAAAACATCTCTAGTTCATTCAGGTCTGATGGCTTCTGAGCATGGACAGCTCTCATTAACTCACACCACAGATTTTCAATTATATTCAGGGCTCGTTTCCACTCGGGCGAATCTGCATGCGTTTCCTGCATGCAGATTCGCTCAACCAATACAAGTGGATGGCGCTGTTTCCACTTGTCAGGAATTCTGTGCGGCTCGCTATGCAGAAAAAATCTGCACAGCAGAGCCGTCAGAATTCGCACGCCGCACACACGCACGCGAATCGTTGGTAATGTAACTAAATAGGAAAACCGCAAGCTCTTTAGTCTTGCGGTTTTCCCGGCGTTTCCGCGTGCGATTTCGTCTAAAAACCCATGTCAATGCTTGCCGGCATTGACATGGTTAAAATCGCGTCGTTAAAACCGCGGGCGATTCCGCGTGAAAATCCGCATGGAAACGTCAACGAATCCGCAACCGCATGCGGATTCGTTGACGCGGTTTCCGCGAGCAAATCGCGCCTCTCAAGTGGAAACGTACCCTCAGGTCTGGGGACTGAGATGGCCATTCCAGAACGTTGTACTTGTTCCTCTGCATGAATACCTTAGTGGATTTTGAGCAGTATTTAGGGCCATTGTCTTGTTGAAAGATCCAGCCCCAGTGCAGCTTCAGCTTTGTCACTGATTCCTGGACATTGATCTCCAGAATCTGCTGATACTGAGTGAAATCCATGCATCCCTCAACTTTAACAAGATTCCAAGTCCCTGCACTGGCCACACAGCCCCACAGTATGATGGAACCACCACCATATTTTACAGTAGGTAGCAGGTGTTTTTCTTGCAATGCTGTGTTGTTTTTTCTACATGCATAACGCCCCTTGTTATGCCCAAATAACTCAATTTTTGTTTCATCGTCCACAGCACCTTATTCCAAAATGAAGCAGGCTTGTTCAAATGTGCTTTAGCATACCTCAAGCGTCTCTGTTTGTGCTGTAGGCAGAGAAAAGGCTTCCTCTGCATCATTCTCGCATACAGCATCTCCTTGTGTAAAGTGCACCAAATGGTTGAACAATGCACAGTGACTCCATCTGCAGCAAGATGATGATGTAGGTCTTTGGTGCTGGTCTGGGGTTGACTCTGACTGTCTTCACCATTCGTCTCTTCTGTTTATCTGAGATTTTTCTTGGTCTGCCACTTCGAGCCTTAACTTGCACTGAGCCTGTGGTCTTCAATTTCCTCAACATGTTCCTAACTGTGAAAACAGACAGCTGAAATCTCTGAGACAGCTTTCTGTATCCTTCCCCTAAACAATGATGGTGAACAATCTTTGTCTTCAGCTCATTTGAGAGTTGTTTTGAGACCCATGTTGCTACTCTTACAAGAAAATTAAAAGAGGAGGGAAACTTATAATTGACCCCCTTAAATACTCTTTCTTATAATTGGATTCACCTGTGTATGTAGGTCAGGGGTCACTGAGCTTACCAAGCCAATTTGAGTTCCAATAATTAGTTCTAAATGTTTTGGAATCAATAAAATGACAACAGTGTCCACATTTATGCACCTGCCTAATTTTATTTAAACAATTATTGCACACTTTCTGTAAATCCAATAAACTTCATTTCACTTCTCAAATATCACTGTGTGTATCTCCTATATGATATATTTAACTGACATTTTTTACCGTAACAACCAACGATTTATACAGGAAAATCATGACGATTAACAAGGATGCCCACACGTTTGCATCCAACTGTATATAGCATCTGGATCGGGGGGATCAGGGGATTGTGGACACCTATACTAACTAGCCTAGTGTTAGCTAACTTGTAATAAAGATACTAAATCTAACAGATTTATACTGGGGGACTCTGAGGCTAGCAAAACCTCTTCAGTGGCATACCGCTCAGGAGGTTAATGACGATACCTAAACAACATTGTTTCTAAATTAATTTTTCCCTAACAATTAATGGTAAAGGGAACATGACGCAAGAGGTTTATGGAGGTTGCCATATGTATTTCCTTTTAAGAAATACCAGTTGCCTGGCTATCCTGCTGATCCTCTGCCTCTAATACTTTTAGCCATAGACAATGAACAAGCATGCACCAGATCAGGTGTTTCTGATATTATTGTCAGATCTGACAAGATGAACTGCATGCTTGCTTCTGGTTTGATTCAGACACTACTGCAGCCTAACAGACCAGCTGGGTAGCAAGGCAACAGGTATTATTTAAAAGGAAATAAATATATTAGTATCCATATCCCACTCACTTCAGGTTCTCTTTAAGTTACACATACTTTTGAAGAACCATTTATACAATGTTATTTTTTTATTTTAGTTTGCATAATTCCAGGTAAATGTGAGCATAATTTTGCACTAGTCAATGTAAAATGATGTATGGCTTGCAATTTTACCATTACAATTTTATTCACAAAAACATTTTCTTAACCACCACATAAAAAAATAACGCACCTTGAATGTACTCCAAGGGAATTTAGACTGTAAAGTTGGCATGACAAAATGTGCATGAAAAACAGGCGTTGCAGCGTAATGCTGATTCATGCACAGCCCCAATGTCTTCAACAACATTTTCAGTGAAAATGAGATCAAAAAAGTCTGCTGGCCTGAAACCTGTGATGTCAATGCTGATGTCAGGGACAACTTTTAATTCTGGCCCAAACAGAATGGGAATTTGGGAATGCCACTTTGCAAAGCCCTTTCTGTATTGCCTAATGCTGCAACAATATTCCTGGCTTACCTGTCACCTCAGTATCTCCATGAGGCACTGCAACATTGCCTGCAAAGTCATTTCCTGCTGGTGCTGATATAAGTCTTTGCTGTTTCATTTTGTGATTAGTTTGAGGAAGGACAGGGATTGTCCGAAAGCTTGCATGTATCATTTCCAAGTTTAGCTCCAATAAAGAGCTTGTGTGCTGCAGACCCACGTTTTTTTGTTTTTTATTGCCTGCAAAGTAGGGGTGGGTAAACACAAGCATCTGGTGTTGCCCAAAGGGATCTCTCCCTTGGCTGACAGTTTGGGGATCGAGTGCTGTACAGATGCCCGACCCTGCTAGAGGAGAAGGAGAAGAGATGATGTGAGACACACAGTGGAGCTATCTTTAATAGAAGGGCAAGGAAAAGAACAATGCACTTGGGGTCACTGTCATTGAAAGATCTGTCATCCAAGGTCTTTAAATGAGCTCAGGGACACCTGTGAGCCATATGTAGCCAGGTATAGGTGCCACCAGTACAGGTAGCCAGATATAGGTGCAGCCAGTATAGGTAGCCCGGAATAGGTTCCCCAGTATAGGTAGCAGGTATAGATAACCTAATATAGGTAGTAGATATAGGAGCCCCCAGTATAGGTAGCAGGTATCATCCTCCCTCCACATGGGCCCCCCTCCTGTGGCCCCCCTGAATAGCAGAAACAGCAATGCGGTGTGTAATTACTCATCTGATTGCTGGCTCTATGAGGTGTCCCACCCAGTGGCAGGCTCCTCTCTCTTCTCCCAATCTCTGTATGATGACTTGTAATCACGTCACACAGGAAGTACAGAGGAGACTGCTGCCGGTGGAGGACACGGGCATGGAGCGAGCAATCGGGTGAATAATTACACACTTACACACTAACAGCTACTCCAGCTATTCAGGAAGGCAGAGGAGCAGGGCCGGATTTACCATAAGGCACACCAGGCACGTGCCTACAGGCGCCTGATCAAGTAAAAGGCGGGTATTAAATTGTCCTTTTCAAGTTTAAAAACCTTTGAAGTGCGATCCTCCATGACCGCGCTACTCGCCCCGCCCACTTTTATCAGGATCCGACAGCCGCCTCGCTCTCCGCACATACAGTGATGTGTGGCTTGTGTGCAGGACAGCAGCTCTTGCACGCTCACGCTCAATCCGCTCTCTCAGTCTCCTCCCACCGCTGTATTCATGCCTACACGCAGCGCTGCAACAAGCCTAGAGCAGCAGCTGCGTGCATAGGCAATCTCTGCTGCCGAAATCACGTGGGCGGGGAAGGCATCACTTACATGCCAGTGAAATAAGCCTGCCTGTGCCCAGAACCCTGAAGGAGAGGGAGAGAGACGAATTCGGTAAAGGTAGGCAAAAAGCTCCGCCCCTCTCCCTCGTCCTGTTCAAATCGCTGGTGTATACACCAGCCAGCATGAGTATTCCATCCAGTGCGCTCTCACTCTCCTTACTGGTGCCAGAGTTGGCTGTCAGCTCCAACCCCCTCCTCTCCCTCTTCATCCATCACCTGCGACTGTGAGGGAGAAGGGGTCAAGCCGGGGGGCACACACAGTTTCGGAGTCCGGGAGGTTGCTGACAGCACTGGGAGTGCAGAGCAGCTTTAACCTGACAAAAAGTGTCACTCTGCTGTGGACGGTACATTCACTTCCTGCAATGAAAGTTAGCTAGCTGTTTGGAGGAGGGGGAGTGAGGGTTTTGTTTTGTGTGTGTGTGTGCGTGGGGATAAGGAGAGTCTGTGTGATCGGTGTGTGTGTGTGATCGGTGTGTGTGTGTGATCGGTGTCTGTGTGATCGGTGTGTGTGATCGGTGTGTGTGTGTGTGTGTGGATAAGGAGAGTCTGTGTGATCGGTGTGTGTGTGTGATCGGTGTGTGTGTGTGATCGGTGTCTGTGTGATCGGTGTGTGTGATCGGTGTGTGTGTGTGTCTGAGATCGGTGTCTGTGTGATCGGTGTGTGTGTGTGATCGGTGTCTGTGTGATCGGTGTGTGTGTGTGATCAGTGTCTGTGTGATCGGTGTGTGTGTGTGATCGGTGTGTGTGTGTGTGATCGGTGTCTGTGTGATCGGTGTGTGTGTGTGATCGGTGTGTGTGTGTGTGTGAGATCGGTGTCTGTGTGATCGGTGTGTGTGTGTGATCGGTGTCTGTGTGATCGGTGTGTGTGTGATCGGTGTGTGTGTGATCGATGTGTGTGTGTGTGTGATCGGTGTCTGTGTGATCGGTGTGTGTGTGTGTGTGTGTGATCGGTGTCTGTGTGATCGGTGTGTGTGTTTGATCAGTGTCTGTGTGATCGGTGTGTGTGTGTGATCAGTGTCTGTGTGATCGGTGTGTGTGTGTGATCGGTGTGTGTGTGTGTGAGATCGGTGTCTGTGTGATCGGTGTGTGTGTGTGATCGGTGTGTGTGTGTGATCGGTGTCTGTGTGATCGGTGTCTGTGTGATCGGTGTGTGTGTGTGATCGGTGTCTGTGTGATCGGTGTCTGTGTGTGATCAGTATCTGTGTGATCGGTGTGTGTGTGTGATCGGTGTCTGTGTGATCGGTGTGTGTGTGTGATCGGTGTCTGTGTGATCGGTGTGTGTGTGTGATCGGTGTCTGTGTGATCGGTGTGTGTGTGTGATCGGTGTCTGTGTGATCGGTGTGTGTGTGATCGGTGTCTGTGTGATCGGTGTGTGTGTGTGATCGGTGTGTGTGTGTGTGTGATCGGTGTCTGTGCGATCGGTGTCTGTGTGATCGGTGTGTGTGTGTGATCGGTGTCTGTGTGATCGGTGTGTGTGTGTGATCGGTGTCTGTGTGATCAGTGTCTGTGTGTGATCGGTGTGTGTGTGTGACCGGTGTCTGTGTGATCAGTGTCTGTGTGTGATCGGTGTCTGTGTGTGATTGGTGTGTGTGTGTGTGATCGGTGTGTGTGTGTGATCGGTGTGTGTGTGTGTGACCGGTGTGTGTGTGTGATCGGTGTCTGTGTGTGTGTGATCGGTGTCTGTGATCGGTGTGTCTGTGATCTGTGCATGTGATTGGTCTGTTTGTGTGTGTTTGTGATGCGTGTGATTGGTGTGTGTGATCGATCTGTGAGTGTGTGTGTGTAATCTGTGTGCGTGTGCGATCTGTGCATGTGATCTGTGTGTGTGTGTGTTTATGATGCAATGTGATAGTGTGTGTGTTCAGTCTGTGATGTGTGTGTGATCGGTATGTGTGTGTGTGTGATCGGTGTGCGTGTGATCGATCTGTGTATGTGTGATCTGTGCGTGTGATATCTGTATGTGTGTGATCTGTGATGCGTGTTATCAGTGTGTGTGTGTGAGATCTGTGCGTGTGATATCTTTGAACTGTGGGTGTCTGTGATCTGTGGGTGTCTGTGATCTGTGGGTGTCTGTGATCTGTGGGTGTCTGTGATCTGCGCGTGTCTGTGATCTGCGCGCGTCTGTGTTGCGTGTGATCTGCGCGTGTGTGTGATCTGTGCGCGTGATATCTTTGAACTGTGCTGTGCATGTGATCTGTGTGTCTGTGTGTGATCTTTGTGTGCATGTGAGAGATCTGTGGGTGCGACCTTTGTGTATGTTTTTGTGATCTCTGTGTGTGCGTGGTGTAAGTAATAAAAGGGCGCCTGAAAATTTGGGCGCCCAGGAAAGCCAATAGTAGAATATTGGTAAATTTACCAATATATACTTTTAAAATGTAAAGAAGGACCGTAAATAATAATATTGGTTAAATACCATTCTTTTACTACAGCTCAACCTAACCCTACTCGGAACAGAACCCTCCCCCAGAGGCTAAACCCCCCACTCTCCCTCAGCCCCCCCCCCCCCCCCCCCACACACACACACACAAACAATCTACATTGGTGTTCCACAACCCTGTCCTCCAGGGCCCACCAACAGTGCATGTTTTGCAGGAAACCGCAAACATGCACAGGTGAGGTAATTAGTGTCTCGCAGAGCTGATGAACTACCTCTGTGGATTTCCACAAAACATGCACTGTTGGTGGGCCTTGAGGACAGGGTTAGGGAACATTCTACATGATGCTAACCATAACAGTCTTCCCTCACACAAACAACCTACCAAATGCTTAACCATAACAGCCACCAAACACCACCCCCTGCTATTTATTGGGCTCCATGGGTGCCTAAATTTCCTGATCATACCGCCATTTCAATGGGCACCTATGCATTACCTTGCATGGTTTTCTTTTATAGAAAAAAGGGGGTTGTCTTGGGGCGTGGCCTGTGTTGAGAGGCAGAGCTTAGGGCGCAAGAACTTCTGTGCCTATAGGCTCCTAAGCTCTAAATCCGGCCCTGCAGAGGAGTGGAGCCCATGTGGAGGGAGGGAGGAATAATGTCTGCCCTCCTCCCCGCTGCTTCCTGAGGGCCATTGCCAAATAAAGTACTAGGTACGTTGTTGCCAGTTAAAGCACTTACCTGCCAAAACATACCTAGTACGTGCTTGGCAGTATAAGGGTTAATAATGCCAAAAAATAAATGATCTAAAAAAACATACCTACCTAAAAAAATTCACCTGCAATTTTACCTAAGAATACGTACCTTTGTCCTAAATGATGTGCCCTTAGAGGATCTATCCCTCCCAAGGTAATGACGTAGCTACTTGCAAAGCTTTATAAGAAATACCTCTTTACATTATATAAAGTCCAAGCTATGAAAATAAATTGCAGGCCTTAATCATTTACCGCAGCGGAGGCAGTATATCTATGCACTATATCAATGAGATGCCGGTGGTATTGATAAAATGAAAGTGAAAACATACAGACATAATTTCCTGTGCACTGTTCACTGTACATGTGACTATAAAGTGGGGGACATCTAGTAGCCAAATAGTAAAAATACACCCAACCCTAATACTTTAAATAAATAGATAAATAAATCCCCCTTTAAAAGTAAGCCCTTACCTACCCCACTCTCCCACAGTTACCAAAATAAAACATTTGTATACAAAAAAATTTAATTAAAAAAATACATACATAGTTACCTTAGGGACTGCACTTTTTAAATATGCACCATATGTGAAGAGGGCATATAAATTTTATTTTTGCAAATAAGGGCTTGTAATTAGTGACAGGTGCAAACCTGAAAAAATACACCTTTATTTCCAAATAAAATATTGTCTCCATACATTGTACTAGGGACATATTCCAAATGTTGTAATAACCAAATGGGCAAATAAAATGGGTGGGTTCTATTCACAGTAGAAAGTTTTATTTTAAAACTATACTGTATAATGGCTGAAAACAGAAATAATGAATTGTCCATTTTTTTCTTATTACTCCCGTTAAAATGCATTTAAATTAAAATCATTCTTAGAAAAACATTCCACACAAAGAAAGACTAACTGGTGGCAAAAAAACAAGATATAGATCATTTCACTGTGATAAGTAATGATAAAATTATTGGTAAATGAATGGAAGGAGCGCTGAAATGTGAAAACTGCTCTGGTCCATAAGGGGGAAAAAACCCTTAGTATTAGAGAGAAACTCCGACCAAGAATTTAACTTTATCCCAATCAGTAGCTGATACCCCTTTTACATGACAAATCTCTTGCATTTCACAAACAGACCATCAGGGGGCGCTGTATGACTGATATTGTGGTGAAACCCCTCCCACAAGAAGCTCTGAGTACCGCGGTACTCTGGGCAAACTACCACAATGTAACAATGTTCACAGACAGGAAATAGCTGTTTACAGCTGTCTGTAACAGCCAGAACAGCTAGAAACAGCTACATAACCTGCCCACAGTAACAATGTCACCATGTAATACATGTCAGAATGTGAATCTGGGAGAGGAAAGATTTTACAATGAGCAAACACTGGCTAAATCATTTATACATAATTATTGTAAAAATGAAGCACTTTTTTAATTACATTATTTTCACTGGAGTTCCTCTGTAAAGTGTTAGCATGCAGAGTGTGTGCTGCGTCATGTTTTATTTTGTAACATAACCATCATGCAACATACATAGGGTTTGTTCCAAAAAATCTCTGTAAAATTGATGTGTGATATTTATGCCATTAACACAATGTACATTGTGCACTCAAAACAGCCACCACCTCTCATTTTGTACATGTAACTGAGTGACGGCATACACAGAGGGAGTTGACGGATTGGTCTGTATTGAGCTACTGTGCATTAACTGTCACACACAGCATCTGACTTAGGTGAGTTATAGAACTACTGTAGATAGGAAACTATTGGTGTGGTGCTGCCTAAATTGCCATAGGAATGCTATAACCAAATGGACATAAAAACTGCAAGCAACTGGCAGCAGCTAATGAGATGTAAAGGGGGCATTGAAAACACTGTGACTCTGCTGTCCGTATGAATAAGTTCTAGAATGCAAATTTTACAGCTTCAGATTTTTATGGAGAGTAAGGAAGTGTTTAATGGGCACACGATGCGAAGGAATTCTAGCTGCATAAACAAACATCTACAGCTCAGGTTATCTAATGCATATTTAACTCAGCAATTAATAGCTTCTTTGCAGGAACTTTAGCTTGCACACTCTAAAAATCACAGTCCAGCCATGAATTTGTGACATATTTGCTACCTACACTTGCTAACTGAAATGTCAACAGGACAGGAAACGTATTCCTCTTCCCTCACAAAAAAAACAAAACGAAAACACTCTGCAGGCAATCTTGCTGAGGTTTGTGCAAACAGCGGGGAGTGCAATAAATATTACGGGAGCAAATGTATATGATTCAGCAAGCCTGCATTATGTATGCCATTCCACATTTTACTGACGGCTATTAGGTTGACGTATACTAAAGTTGCTGTAGCTTTTCGGAGAGCGTTCTCTTGTTCCATCTGTCCCATTTCCGTTGTAAACAGATTACGCACAGATCAATTATGAAAGCACAATTTAGACATGCATTATTAAAATGTTCGCTGCAGTATAGACCTGGAGAATATGGCCATTGATAAAGTTGTGGTATAAACATCTTTCGCCTTGGTAATGTGTAAAGGGAACAAGGTTAGAGTGCAGCGGTCCTTAGAGTGTGAGTAGAGATCCGGTGACCCAGGCAATAAGGTACTCATATGGGAGTTGAGTCAACAATGAAAGTAATATACATCTAAGAAAAGGAATCCTACAAAAAGCAGGAGAAAGAACTCTAAAGGAAATGACTGAGGGCTGGTTCACACACGGTTCTGCTCAGCGTCTCACTCAAATGCCATAGTTTTTTCTTTCAGGAACGCCAGCTAAACTTTTAATATCTTTTGCAGGCTTTTAATGGTGTAGTGTTGGAGAGTGTTGCGTTTTCTGGTCTTTTGGTGGCTTTTACAGGAGGTGGGTGTTTCAAAGGCCCCAAAAGACTTCACAGGCTTTTGTTGGCTTTTGCTGGCATTCAAACACAAGGCCAGCAACAGCAACTGACTTCTAGAAGCTGCATGTTGCTTATGAGACAAGACGAGATATTGGGATCTACTGACAGGTTTTCATTAAAGCATGCAGAAACTCGTACTAAATGCTCTCATTCACTTGCATGGAACAGCGCTCGATCCCTAAAAACGACGATTTTAACACACTGCATTTAACGCCCGCAAAGCGCCCGAGTGAACCAGCCCTAAATATGCCAATGGTAGACAAAGGTACTACTACAATAAATGGGAAGTGAGAGCAATACAGAGGTTTATATTATTATTTTCATGCTGGCTTGGAAAACTACTGCTTCTTTCTACTTGTGTTTTAGGGCAATCGTCGGAAAAGACTGGTAGATGCAGGAAAGCTGAGCACAGATTAAGTTTACTGGGACTTGCATGTATATGCCACTTACATTACCTGTTATACAAGCTGTGTGACTGTTGCAGAGCCAGATCATCGACAAGCAGGGCTGTGGAGTCAGTACAAAATTCATCCAACTTCTCAGTGTGAAACCACCAACTCCAAGTAACCAAAATTGCTCTGACTCCAACTTCTCGACTCCATAGTCTAATTCTTACCAGGGATGTGGAGTTGGTGCAAAAATTATCCAATTCCTCAGTTTATTGAAACCACCAACTCTGACTCCAGGTACCCAAAATTCCTCTGACTCTACAATTCTGACTCCAAAGCCCTGTCCACAAAGCAACTTAGGCAGGTGCCTGGGACCTCAAGAGTGTCTAGGGGCCCGGCTTATGCTACTCCCATCAAATGCTACCAAAAAAGCCAAATGGCCATTGAGGGTGGTCCCAAAGTTGTTGCTTGCCTAGGGCCCCATTTCACCTTAATCTGTCTCTGAACTGTTGTTTAAAGTGAGTTGCGCAACTTGCAACACACATTGTCTAAGTCCTGGTAAACTGTACGTGCTCTGTCTGCACATACAAGTTCATGGTTCTTTTGTGAAAACAGCCCGTAGACGCTGCAGCTGGTTATGGTTTTTGCCACAGTTGGCATCTCAGAGGAAGTGAGTGGCAGCCTGCTGTTAAGTGTGTGGGATGTATTGCAAAGCATGCCCTGGTTTGGTCCTCTGGTGTTGGTATCATGTGGCACACAATAAGTTTGACTCAACTTCTGTGACTTTTTTCTTTCTATTTGCAAATAGGTGAAACTAAAGCTTGTGGGTTTTTTTTATACACTTAGAAACAGCTAAGTTACAAATTGGTGTGATGGATTTGCATGGGCACAGAGTATTGAGAATGGCGTTCTTCATACTCTCATATATCTCATGCACGGTGCTGTTTTGGTCACTAACCCTAAACCCTCTAACATCTAAAGAGAACCTGAACTGAAAATTAAAAGTCAAAATAAACATAAACACGTCATATACTTACCTCCCATGCAGTCTGCTCATCAATCTCTTTCTCCTCTCCTACGTCCCATTTGTCCACTGTGATCAATGGAATTCTCCATCCTCCATTTTTAAAAAAATGGCCATTACCCCATAACAGCTTCCGGGCCAGCACACTGTTAAACTGTAATATCGCCCACTTGAGCCATATGGGAACATGGACATTACCTTGCACATTCAGCTGTAACTGACAGCAGCTGATCTATAACTGACTGCAACTGATATATTTCAGTTCTGACAAAATATTGTCAGAACTGGAAGAGAACACTGTAAAAAGAAAATGGTGAGCTTCTGAGAGGAACTGACAGTGAGGTACGTATGTAATATTCATATGCAGCTACAGCATGTCTTTATTTTTAATAATTCTACTCAGTTCAGGTTCCCTTTAATGACTACCATCCCTAACCTCAACCCATAAAATTAACCCATTTCTAAAGCCTAACCATAGGTTCTCCTCCCGGATGTTACCCCCAACCCCCCCCCCCCACGATACCTCCCCCTCCCCTCTCCCCATCCCATCTAACCCACCTAACCAATACAAATCTTTCAATGTCTTCAGTTGGTTCTTGCATCCACTGGTATAGTAACCAAATGTGAACACCGAATCCACCTCAGTGTAAGGATGACTTTTTTGATGTTCAGTCAGGGGTGTTTCTAGCCACTTTGTCACTCCAGGCAAGAAAACCTGTGGCGCCCCCCCCCCCCCCCCCCGAAATCTCAGGGCCAGCCAGGGGAGAGGGGGGCATATAATATTAAGAGGGGGCACGCCATTCGCCACTCACTATGAGGGTCTGTCTCCCCTCTGCAGACTGTGTGCGCACACTCTGTGCACTGTGCAGCATGTATGTCTCCCTCCCTCTGACTCTGAGACTGCCCAAACCCACACGCAGCAGGCATGATGCTATATGCCAGGTGTCTGCAACCTTTAAGAATTAAAGAGCCACTTGGGCCCATTTCCGAAAAGAGAAAAAAAACTGGGAGCCATAAAACCATTATAAAACAGATATGACCCCAATATGCACAAATCGTTAGCAGATATGACCCCAATATGCACAAATCGTTAGCAGATATGACCCCAATATGCACAAATCGTTAGCAGATATGACCCCAATATGCACAAATCGTTAGCAGATATGACCCCAATATGCACAAATCGTTAGCAGATATGACCCCAATATGCACAAATCGTTAGCAGATATGTCCCCAATATGCACAAATCGTTAGCAGATATGACCCCAATATGCACAAATCGTTAGCAGATATGACCCCAATATGCACAAATCGTTAGCAGATATGTCCCCAATATGCACAAATCGTTAGCAGATATGTCCCCAATATGCACAAATCGTTAGCAGATATGACCCCAATATGCACAAATCGTTAGCAGATATGACCCCAATATGCAGATATGACCCCAATATGCACAAATCGTTAGCAGATATGACCCCAATATGCACAAATCGTTAGCAGATATGACCCCAATATGCACAAATCGTTAGCAGATATGACCCCAATATGCACAAATCGTTAGCAGATATGACCCCAATATGCACAAATCGTTAGCAGATATGACCCCAATATGCACAAATCGTTAGCAGATATGACCCCAATATGCACAAATCGTTAGCAGATATGACCCCAATATGCACAATCCTACAGCAGAAATGACCCCAATATGCACAAATCCTTAAGCAGATCTGAAAAGAAAAACCCATTTACTCACCTAGTCAGAAGAACTCCTGTCACGATCTCCTCCTGTCACGATCTCCTCCTGTCACGATCTCCTCCTATCCCGACCTCCGGTCCCGACCTCCTTGTGGCGCGCAACTCCCTCGGCTCCTCTTCCTTTCTTTCCCAGGGCCAGCCAGGGGGGCATAAAAAATGATCAATAGCTGCGAGCAGCAGAGGCAGAGCAGAGGGCACTCACTGTGACTCTGTGAGCCGGTGTCGCCTCTCTCTGCATGTAGCAGCCAGCCGCCCTGGTGCGTCACTTCTTCTAGACTTCTACCCACGTGTGACAGCCAGGCGGGGGGCAGAGTTAGGGGCGGCGCCGAGTGTGTAAATAAATCAGCGTGCTGCGATCGCACGCTCAGCAATCAGCACAGTCTGAGAAGGAGAGGGGGCGGAGTTGGACCAGTAGGCGGCAGCCAGCACGCACTGTCTGCACAGCACATATAAACTAACGTGCGTGCAGGCTTGCAACTGCTCGGACTCGGAGGCTCTGAATGGAGAAGACTCGAGGAAGGGGGCGGACCAGTAGGCGGCGCCGGGCACAGGCTGAGCTGCCTATCACAGCCGGCGCCGACCTGGCTGGCTGAATGCAGAAGGAAAAAAAATAAATAAATAAACACTGACGCACAGAGGAGCGCCCACTGCCACCAACTGCGCTATAGGCAAAAATTTATAGTTGCCTAATGGCACAGACGCCCCTGGCTCCATGTCTGGTGATACTTGTTCTATTTATTGGTGCTGGGCATCTTACTGATTTTACAGATTCTATTAGGTGCAGCCAGGTATTGTTTCTGATCTGCTGGGAACAAGACAGAGTTCCTATCCAGTTTGTATTTGGTATTATTCTAATTGCCTTATGGTGGCCATACACGGTACAATAAAAAAGTTTGATTATCCCGTTTATTCGATCTAAATGATCAAATCAAATGAAAGTTGAAAATATTTTTTTTTCGATCAAGAAATCTGAACGATTATCCTGTTTTTTTCGAGAAAAATCAGATCTAACGGAAAAATCAGATCTAATGGAATAATCAAACTAAATTATCTAATCGAAAAAAAATGAAAAATTTTACCAGGAATGGCCACCTTTAGATTTATGTTTCTATCCTTTTTGTAAAAGATATAACCCTCTTTCAGATAAGACAGGAAGTGTAGGCAACTCTACTTAAAAGAGGAACTGAAGAGGATGTGGAATGTGAAGGCTGGATCCAGTTCTAGGCTTTTTGCTGCTGCCTGAGGTAAACTTGTGAGTAAGATCCCCCCCCCCCCCCTCTCCCCCGATTTGGAATGATCACACAGCACCAGACAATTTACTCTGCTTCATTTAATGTTCTCACATGACATGCTGTAGCTCAACACAATAGCACACTGGCTGGCTGTGAGTCTGTGACAAACAAACTGCTCACCCTCAGCTACTCCATTCCGTCTTAGTCAGGACAGCAGTGCCACTTCCTCTCTTCTGCTGGGAAAGTCAAATGAAACACTGCTGCTCTCCTGCCTCCCCCCTCCTCACTCAATGTCAGACTCCTCAGACAGCACAACAAGCTGCTTTTTCCCAATGATGATCTCTTAATTGCACATACTTTCCTCTCACTTCTCCTCCTACTCTGACTGCATGCTGTAAGTGTAAACACACAGTACAAACATGCCGCCCCTGTAATCTCTGCATCTGATGCAAATGTTTCACCTTGCTTCATGAGAGAACCGGCCCTGGCTGGGGCACATAGGTTGGTGGCACCTAAGCTATGGGAGAATCTCCAAGTAACAGGAACAACATCAGAGTTGTCCAAAGGAGGACAGCTAAGATATTGCATATAGCCCTCAAGTGCCCTGTGCCTCTGGTAGAGGACCTAAGGTTGAGGAAAACACATACCACCTAAGGGATATATACAGTTTATATTAGTAATTAGCCCATCCAGAGGCAAGGATTTGTTTATGTTTATTTCCTGTTATTTATTGACAGGGGAAACTGGAGAACTGCACCCATGGATACCCACTCATACACAGGAGAAAAATACAATACAAATGACTGGCTCTGCAAGCCAGGAGTACTACCAACATTGCCATTGTCTCCGTGACAGAATGTTAATCATTAATCTATATCAAGAACGCCAGTCACATGTTCTGATTCCACTGGCTGCATGCTTGTTGCACTCCAAAGCTACTTAAAGGGGCACTATGGTGAAAAATTGTATAATTTAAAATATGTGCAAACATAAACAAATAAGAAGTACATTTTTTCCAGAGTAAAATGAGCCATAAATTACTTTTCTCCTATGTTGCTGTCACTTACAGTAGATAGTAGAAATCTGACAGAAGTGACAGGTTTTGGACTAGTCCATCTCTTCATAGGGGATTCTTGGGGATTTATTTATTTTCAAAAGCACTTAGTGACTGGCAGTTATTCTGTCCAACTGCCAAAAAACTGTGTAGCGAGCAGGGAAGCTGGCCAGCATCATTGTTTAAATGCTTTTTAAGGAATATCTTTATAAAGAATAAAAGCCTTGCTGAGAATCCCCTATGAAGAGATGGACTAGTCCAAAACCTGTCACTTCTGTCAGATTTCTACTACCTACTGTAAGTGACAGCAACATAGGAGAAAAGTAATTTATGGCTCATTTTACTCTGGAAAAAAAACGTACTACTTATTTGTCTATATTTGCACATATTTAAAATTTTACAATTTTTCGCCATAGTGCCCCTTTAAATGCTTCCGGACCAAGCTAATTGAAATCTTTACCCTGTTTACAAGCTGTTAACCCTGCCAGGACGTAGATTTAAATTAGCCCCCTCACGCTGCTGCTGCCGCTACCGCCAATCGTGCCACTCTCTCGCAGCTGCAGCCTACTCGCCCTGCCAATTTAATTGGCTCCTGGCCCCATAATTACTGTGAGCCAAACTCATTGCTGCTTTATATCATAGATGCACATGGAAGAGGAGTGCTGCTTTATATCAAAGCTGCACATGGAAGAGGAGTGCTGCTTTATATCATAGCTGCACATGGAAGAGGAGTGCTGCTTTATATCATAGCTGCACATGGAAGAGGAGTGCTGCTTTATATTATAGCTGCGCATGGAAAAGGAGTGCTGCTTTATATCATAGCTGCACATGGAAGAGGAGTGCTGCTTTCTACCGTAGCTGCACATGGAAGAGGAGTGCTGCTTTATATCATAGCTGCACATGAAAAAAGGAGTGCTGCTTTATATCATAGCTGCACATGGAAGAGGAGTGCTGCTTTATATCATAGCTGCACATGGAAGAGGAAGCTGCTTTATATCATAGCTGCACATGAAAAAAGGAGTGCTGCTTTATATCATAGCTGCACATGGAAGAGGAAGCTGCTTTATATCATAGCTGCACATGAAAAAAGGAGTGCTGCTTTATTTCATAGCTGCACATGGAAGAGGAGTGCTGCTTTATATCATAGCTGCACATGGAAGAGGAGTGCTGCTTTATACCATAGCTGCACATGGAAGAGGAAGCTGCTTTATATCATAGCTGCACATGGAAGAGGAGTGCTGCTTTATATCAAAGCTGCACATGGAAGAGGAGCAAAGCTGGGATAAGGTCCTCCAGCACCCAAGGCTGAGACACCAAAGTGCGCCCCCCCATCCCTCCCCCCCAGCCGTCACACACTGATTGCTATTAGACTAAGAGGCGCCACAGGGCCCACAACCTCCCCAACACCTTAATATCTAGTTATCTGTCTTGCAGTCACTGCCATGTATCCCCTTTTCTTATTTCTTTCTGCTTCAAACACAATTAGGAATTACAGCTGAAAAAATTGTGCGCCCCCTCCTACACTGCGCCCTGAGGCTGGAGCCTCTCCAGCCTATGCCTCGGCCCGGCCCTGAAGAGGAGTGCTGCTTTATATCATAGCTGCACATGGAAAAGGAGTGCTGCTTTATATCATAGCTGCACATGGAAGAGGAGTGCTGCTTTATATCATAGCTGCACATGGAAGAGGAGTGCTGCTTTATATCATAGCTGCACATGGAAGAGGAGTGCTGCTTTATATCATAGCTGCACATGGAAGAGGAGTGCTGCTTTATATCATAGCTGCACATGGAAGAGGAGTGCTGCTTTATATCATAGCTGCACATGGAAAAGGAGTGCTGCTTTATATCATAGCTGCACATGGAAGAGGAGTGCTGCTTTATATCATAGCTGCACATGGAAAAGGAGTGCTGCTTTATATCATAGCTGCACATGGAAAAGGAGTGCTGCTTTATATCATAGCTGCACATAGAAGAGGAGTGGTGCTTTATATCATAGCTGCACATGGAAGAGGAGAGCTGCTTTATATCATAGCTGCACATGGAAGAGGAGTGCTGCTTTATATCATAGCTGCACATGGAAGAGGAGTGCTGCTTTATATCATAGCTGCACATGGAAGAGGAGTGCTGCTTTATATCATAGCTGCACATGGAAGAGGAGTGCTGCTTTATATCATAGCTGCGCATGGAAGAGGAGTGCTGCTTTATATCATAGCTGCACATGGAAGAGGAGTGCTGCTTTATATCATAGCTGCACATGGAAGAGGAGTGCTGCTTTATATCATAGCTGTACATGGAAGAGGAGTGGTGCTTTATATCATAGCTGCACATGGAAGAGGAGAGCTGCTTTATATCATAGCTGTACATGGAAGAGGAGTGGTGCTTTATATCATAGCTGCACATGGAAGAGGAGAGCTGCTTTATATCATAGCTGCACATGGAAGAGGAGTGCTGCTTTACATCATAGCTGCACATGGAAGAGGAGTGCTGCTTTATATCATAGCTGCACATGGAAGAGGAGTGCTGCTTTATATCATAGCTGCACATGGAAGAGGAGTGCTGCTTTATATCATAGCTGCACATGGAAGAGTGCTGCTTTACATCATAGCTGCACATGGAAGAGGAGTGGTGCTTTATATCATAGCTGCACATGGAAGAGGAGTGCTGCTTTATATCATAGCTGCACATGGAAGAGGAGTGCTGCTTTATATCATAGCTGCACATGGAAGAGGAGTGCTGCTTTATATCATAGCTGCACATGGAAGAGGAGTGCTGCTTTATATCATAGCTGCACATGGAAGAGGAGTGCTGCTTTACATCATAGCTGCACATGGAAGAGGAGTGCTGCTTTATATCATAGCTGCACATGGAAGAGGAGTGCTGCTTTATATCATAGCTGCACATGGAAGAGGAGTGCTGCTTTATATCATAGCTGCACATGGAAGAGGAGTGCTGCTTTATATCATAGCTGCACATGGAAGAGGAGTGCTGCTTTATATTATAGCTGCACATGGAAGAGGAGTGCTGCTTTATATCATAGCTGCACATGGAAGAGGAGTGCTGCTTTGTATTGTGGCTGATGTGAATGGGGTTGCACACATAAAAGGGTGTCTTCTGTATATGGGACATACACATAGGAGAAATGCTTTATAAACAATTAAAACTGATGTGATTGCCTACATTTATAATAGCTAAATTAAATACTGTGGCATGCAATGTGTTCCCTTATTTGTATGCTTGCCTCGTCTTTGATATAAAAGCCTTCCTGTGCTCTTTAGCATGATATTGGCCACATATGAGAAAGCTTCAGTTGTCTTCTGTTCAGCCAGCTATCTGGCTTGATTTCATTCTATGACACAAGGGACAACTGTGATGCCCAGATTGTTGGTTTTCAGGTAGTAATTAACAGAGCGTATTGTCTCTTTGCAGAATTGGCCAGTGTTTATTCAGGATCTCATTAAGCTCTTTATAATTGGTATTGTATTGAGTACAGCAAGCCAAATGAGATTCTGATTATTGGACAATTATGCATCCTCATTAGTTTTTCAATAATTGATTTTGATTTAGGGATGTTGCCTTTTCCAAAGTTTCACAGATGTTTTGTGTTGCCTCTGTCCTTCAATAGTATACATTCAGCTTATATTTCATTGCTGCACAATAACAGCTAAGGTGATGCAGCACCTACTGTAAATCACTTATACAGTGGAGCCTTGGCTGGCTTCCTCCAGCCCCATCCGCTCAGATCGCTCCGACGCTGCTGTCCTCCACTGCCCACAGCTACGAGAACCGGGTCCCGCCACTGACATCAGTCGAACCCAGTCTAGTGTAAGAGAAGTGCGCTGTTTGCGTATCTCTACAGCAGCTGATGGAGCAGATACGTAGAGGGCACATTTCTCCTGCGTAGCCTGGCTCCGATGACGTCAGTGACGGGACCGTGTTCTCGTAGCTGCAGGCAGCAGAGGAAAGCGGTGTGGGATTTTTGTAATCTCTGAGTCCCTTTAAGCTAGATCAAAATGCGCAGTGCGCAACTATGCAGGGATTTGCATATAATAGTCACAGGAATTATAGATCCTACCAGTTAATGCAGGTACAGTACTTATAGTGTGCTTCCCTTCACATCTCTGTGCAGCCTGGATGATACTGTAGCATTGCAGCCATGCACGAGCAAGTCACAGATGACATGCAATTCCCCCAGCAATTTGGCAGCAGCTTACACAGACCCAGAGTAGTGTGCATATAGTGAGCAGGCTACACCTTGCTGCCAGCCCACCCACCGACCACGGCTCACAGGTCTCCGATTGACATTTGACACATGTGCCTGCCTACTTTCCACTATAGCTGGATACAGAATACTGCAGGGGCAAAAAAGAAACAGGTTTAATATAACAGGATTTCTATTTTATCAGAGTTTACTATACAGTAGAATCCCTTTATAGTCAGGGATGCTCGGATATCCCTTTTTAAAATCCGAATTGATTCGAATCCGGATACCCAGATATCCGGATCCAAATCGGATATCCGAATCCGAGCGTTCCGGAATGTGACTAGAATCGGATATCCGAACCCATTATCCGGGAAATCTGAATTGATTCGGATATTGGGATAGAAAGCCGGAAATGGCCTTTAAATTGCTTCCAAAACCTCTCTCTCTCTCTCTAGGACTTTATGCCTCCATTGTGATTTCTGCCTTCAAAACACTCTATTGGTATCCAAACTAAGTATCCAACCAGATTCCGGATTTCAGACAGATTTCCGAGTTTACTCAGCTAGCAGTATTCGGATTTACAAAGATATCCGGAATCCGAATCCAAGTTCGGATAGCAGAAAAAGTTTGGATTATCTGGGTAGTTCGGATACCCGAAATCCAGATGAGCATCCCTGTTTATAGTACACTCCAAGGGACTAGGAAACGTAGTTTATAAAATCAGAAGTTTACTATATTAGAATTAGTCATACATTGTATATTTATACAGACACATTTTCTGGAACCTGAGGACTGAGTTTACTATATCCAGAGGTTTTCTATACCTCTGGATATAATAATGTACCAGGTGTTACTCCTATATACTTATAATGGTGCTTGGCCAGGACCTGGACATTAGTTTATTACACCCGAACGTTTACAATATCAGAGATTACTATAACAAGATTATACTGTAATATTTTTTTTTTATTATATCCTGAAAGTGTTAAATGAGTGCCCTCAGTCTTCTTGCCTGACTCTGATTAGAGCCTGCATAGCTTCTAAATGAATCAAGTCAGAGCAGTGTATTGTTAAGTCTGGTACACACCATGCAATTTTCACTTCAGATCTTATTTGAGCAAGTGATCGGATCGATATTTAGAACTGACAGCGATCGGCTATAGAAGAAAGCTACTGTACACGCGCAGGCAATTTTTCAAATTCAGGTTCGATTTCTGATCATTCTTCTGATTGGATATCGATTGAAAATGAATCGAAAGGACCCACACACATAACGATAGCCGGTATTTGGATTGATGTTTCCCAGCATGTCTGAGTTGCTTCTGATTGAAAAACGATTTTGAGCTTTAGTTCGGTCACTGGCAATCAATTAGGTTGATTCATCAATAGTATAGCAGCCGTCAGCACAAGTTACTTGAAGAAGCGCTAGGTAATGGTATCGAGCGCACGCTACATGCAGTCCTCTTTGCGTAGGGTGGGCTCTTAACTTATGTGAGTTAAACCTAATTGTTGCACGACAGCATATAGTGCAATCGCATCAGTTAACTAGCACGGCCGCTACTATGATAATTAACGTAGAATTGGCCGCGCTAGTGGAATTTTGCAATTCGGTAAGTTAAGAGCCCATGATACGCAGAGAGGACCACGGGTAGAGTGCACTTGCTAAAATTACCTAGCGCTCCTTCAAGTAGCTCGCACTGACGGGTGCGTTACTATTCATGATTCAAGCCCAATTAGCTGTATATTTGTGCATCGATCCGATTATTTTCCAGACCGGTAGTATCTGAAGTAAACATTGCATAGTGTGTACCACTGTTATCTCTTGCCAAAACAATCTTGTTTGTTTTTCAGGTATCTTACAGGACACTAGGACTGAGAGGCATTTTAAGGCTGCCAAATTTATTTCCTTTTAAACAATGCCAGTTGCCTGGCTGTCCTGCAAGCATGCAGATCAGATGTTTCTGACAGAAGTCTGACTGGATTGGTTGCATACTTGTTTCAGGTGTGTGATCCAGATACTACTGCAGCCAAAGTGATGAGCAGGACTGCCAGGAAACTGGTATTGTTTAAAAGGAAATAAATATGGCAGCATCCATATCCCTCTCAATTCAGGTGTCTCAGATCCATATGGCGAAGCTCTGGACAGTCTGCTTGCGTACCTATGAAATAGCCAGCGGAAGACTTGGGCTCAGGATAGAGCCGATATACGGCTTACCCTGTGCACAAGTACCGGCAGTGTTATTCCCCATCCAGGTCGACGTCGATCCTTGCCTCCTACTAACACTCACTTTTACTCTTCCCTCCTCCCCCCAATCCCTTTACAGTTCCCTTCTCCCCTAGCTCACTTTACTCTTCCTTCCTCCCCACACTCACTTTTACCCTTCCCTCCTCCCCATAATCCCTTTACCCTTTCCTCCTCCCCATAATCCTTTTACCCTTCCCTCCTCCCCACAATCCCTTTACCCTTCCCTCCTCCCCACAATCCCTTTACTCTTCCCTCCTCCCCACAATCCCTTTACCCTTACCTCCTCCCCACAATCCCTTTACCATTCCCTCCTCCCCTTGCTCACTTTACCCATATCTTCTACCCACACTCACGATTACCCTTCCTTTCTCACCACACTCAGTTACCCTTCCCTCCTCCCCACAATCCCTTTACCCTTCCCTCCTCCTCACAATCCCTTTACCCTTCCCTGCTCCCCACAATCCCTTTACCCTTCCCTGCTCCCCACAATTCCTTTACCCTTCCCTGCTCCCCACAATTTCTTTACTCTTCCCTCCTCCCCACAATTCCTTTACCCTTCCCTTCTCCTCACAATCCCTTTACCCTTCCCTGCTCCCCACAATCCCTTTACCCTTCCCTGCTCCTCACAATTCCTTTACTCCTCCCTCCTTCCCACAATCCCATTACCCTTCCCTCCTCCCCAGTCCCACAATCCCTTTACCCATCCCTCCTCCCCACAATCCCTTTACTCTTCCCTCCTTCCCCCAATCCATTTACCCTTCCCTTCTCCCCTTGCTCACTTTACCCATATCTTCTACCCACACTCACGATTACCCTTCCTTCCACCCCACACTCACTTTTACCCTCATCTTCTCCCCACGCTTACGGTTATGCTTACCTCCTCCTCACGCTCACTTTTACCCTTCATCACACACTTTTTTACCCTTCTCTCCCCATTCACTTTTAACCCTTCTTCCTCCCCACACTCACGGTTACCCTTCCCTCCTTCCCACACTCGCTTTTACCCTTATCTTTTCCCTACACTCACTTTTACCCTTTTACTCCTCCCCATGCTCACTTCTATCCTTCTCCACACACTCTTTTTTACCCTTCTCTCCACACTCTCTTTTACCCTTCGCATCTACCCACACTCACTTTTACCCCTCCCTGCTCCCAACACTCACTTTTACCCCTCCCTGCTCCCAACACTTACTTGTATTCTTCCCTCCTCTCCACACTCAATAAAAATCAATATGTAGCTATGAAAGTATTTCTGATCCTAAACCTAGAATAATTAAGGTTAAATGGGTGTCCTGAATAGTTTATAACCTTATATTATATGTTGTTACAGTTCCTCTTTAGGGGTTTCAGCCTGATTAAACCCTGAGCAAAGCACTCGGGTGGGAATGCCTTGGACTATATAGTGCTGCCATACCCCTGATCTGGAGGAAGACAGCAAGTGACAGGTCTCATCTACATATACCCAAAAGCCACATTGGGCATAAGTTCTCTTTTAGCCTGTATGAAGCTTTATTTGCATATTTTATTTTTTATTCATTTTCAGCATTACACACATATAACTTGTGCACTAAAAAAGAGAGGAAACTACAGCAAGGGAAAGGTTATTCAGGTCTTCAGCACTTGAAAACATTATTGTTTTTCTCATAATAGGTGGTATTAATCAGTCTGAGCTGATTAGGAGAGAATGAGGCTGGAAATGATATGCATAATTAAGTCATTCTAAACCAAACTTCATATCTTGGATTCAGAACAATCTGTTCTGTAAGTTATAATCAACATAACAAGCGTGCCTAGCAAGAATTACACTATATAGTCGTTACTTCGCTTCCCTCTGCTTAAAACAGGCTGGCTGTACAGTACAATTTAAAAGCCATTTCTCAAAGAACAGAGAAGCCGCTGAGCTGCAGAAATTAGCCCAGGATTCGGGGGCCGGTCCATCCATTTTCAGAGTCAGCAGGTACTTTCAACGCAGACCTGTCACTACAATTGCACTTAGCATGAATCAAAAGGGCAAATGTCTTAATTTGCAAATCACATCATTACTCTGTCCAAAAAGTACAGCGGTCTCTGGGCTTGCACCAGGGTTGTGTTCCAAGAGGGACTTATGTAATTAAAACTTTACATCAATTAAAAAGAATGGTTTTCAAGTGAAAATCAGAGTAATTTATGTAGCTTTGTTTCACGCATATATTTCTTAAATGGAATATCTGAGCAATTTAAAAAAACATCTACTTATTACCCCGGGCTTCCTCCAGCCCCTGGCAGCCAACATATCCCATGCCGCAGTTCTGCTCTCAGCCGTCGGCCCGGGGTCCCTGCCGGTGCAGAGGCCGACCTCGCGAGGCCGTCTTCTACTGCGCCTGCGCGAGCACCACAGTCAATCAAGTCCACGTTGTCGGAGTGTGTTGCGCAGGTGCAATAGTTCTGCAAACAGGGACTGATCAGTCAAGCCAATAGGGCTGCCGTTGACTTATGTGTTTTGGAATACTTCTGGCTACCTTTTGGATTACTGTGAAGGACACTTTAAAAAACAAGTAAGCAAGTTGAAATTATGTCTATCATTGGTCACACTAATGTATTTAATGGAAATAAAAGTGTTTCCCTTTCTTTGCACTTCTTCCTGTGTCCAAGGCCCATATGCAAGTAACTTTTTCTCCTGAGTTTTCTCCTAAGTGATATTTTCAAACTTGTCAATAAAATGCCTTTTAAATCACCAGCAAGCAAGACAATTCTAGTTTTGATTGTACTTTTTCACCTACTTTTTGGTACTTTTTCAGTTGTAAAAGAACTGAAAACGTATTCTACATACAAGATAAAAAAATCATCTCGTACGAGAAATCTCAGGAGAAAAAGTGAATTGCATAAATCAGAATCAGAATCCCTTTATTTCGCCAAGCACGGCTGGACCGTGCCCGGAATTGGATTTGGCACGGAGATATGGCACAGTAAAGTAACATGACATTGGTAAGACAACACAAGTTTACAGAGTCAGCAACATGTTACAGAAGGTAAAGAGTAGTACTAATGCACACTATAGCAAGAACAGTGATCAGGGCAGCAGCAACCTGGTCAGATGACAGTCTGTAGACGGCTACCGGGGGGGAAGGGTTTGTGGAGAGGGCAGAGTTCAAGAGTCTAACGGCCGTGGGGAAAAAAGTGTTTCTGCGTCTTGTAGTCCTGGATGAGATGGACCGGAACCTCCGGCCCGATTTGTGCCGGCTAAAGAGGCTGTGACCTGGGTGGGAGAGGTCGCCAGCGATTTTCATTGCTCTGGAGAGCAGTCTAGTGTTGTGGATGAGATCTAAGGGGGGTAGAGGTTTCCCAATTGCTCTCTCCGCTGAGCTGATGACCCTCTGAATTTTGTATCTGTCACTGGCGGAGGAGCTAGCGTACCAGACCAGGATGGACGAGCAAAGGACCGACTCAATGGTGGCGGAGTAGAAGGATCTCAGAAGTTCCTGGGCCATGCCAAACTTCTTTAGTTGGCGTAAGGCCCAAGTGCCTTCCAGGTTGTTACACACCTGGGCCCATATGCAATTCTTTTATTCACCTTAGTTAACTCCTAGGAGATCATTTTGATATTTTGTTTAAAATAACCTATTAATATTTTACAACTGAAAAAGTACCCAAAACTTTATGAAAAAGTACAATGACATTTATTTTGAGTATTGTCTTGCTTGCTGGTAGTTTAAAAGGCATTTTATGCCAAGGGCCCATATGCAATTCCCTTTTTCTCCTGAGTTTTCTCCTAGGTGATATTTTCACAACTTGTTATAAAATGCATTTTAACTAGTTAAGGACCGCAGTGATTGAGATCTACGCCCTGTATTGGTAGGCTCCTGGCTGGCAGGGCATAGATCTCAATCACTGTCCGCAGCGCGCATCCGCCGTTTCCGCCGCTACCCACTGATCGCGCAGCTCAAACCCGACGATTCTCACCTCAGCTCACTCGCTCTGCCTGTCTCTATGACGGCAGAGTCATGTGAGCCGGTCAGGAGCCGATTTCATTGGCTCCTGGCCCTGTCTTTCAATGTAAACCAATGGGAATGGCTTACATGACTCTGCCGTCATACAGACGGTAGAATCTATATCCTGTGGGTCTCGGCGAGCGGCGATGACAGCGGTTGCGGCAGGTATGTGTGGCGATTCGTCGGGATTCCGTCGGGATTGGACCAGCGGTCTCTGGTCTTTAAGTGCCCAGAGACCGCTGGTCCTTAAAGAGAGTCTGAAGCGAGAATAAATCTCGCTTCAGACCTCATAGATAGCAGGGGCATGTGTGCCCCTGCTAAACCGCCGCTATCCCGCGACCCCCTTCACCCCCAAATCCCCCTCCGTAATGCGGGGGAGCGCTTCCTGGTTGGGGCAGGGCTAACCGCCTCAGCCCTGCCCCACACGCGTCTGTCAGCGCGTATCTCCGCCTCTCCCCCGCCCCTCTCAGTCTTCCTTCACTGAGAGGGGCGGGCTAGAGGCGGCGATGCGCCGCTGACAGATGCGACTGGAGGCAGGGCTGCAGCCGTTAGCCCCGCCTCCAGGAGCGACCAAGTCTGTGACCAAGTGTCGCAGTGGGGGGTTTGGGGGTCAAGGGACCCCCGTTTAGCTTAGCTATTGCGGCGGTTTAGCAGGGGCACACATGCTCCTGCTAACTATGAGCTCTGAAGCGAGATTAATTCTCGCTTCAGAGTCTCTTTAAATGGTTAAGCAAACAGCAAGCAAGAAAATACTCAAAATAATTTTGAAAGCACTTTTTCACTTACTTTTGGATACTTGTTCAATTATAAAATGCTAAAAAGTTAGTTTAAAGAGAAGATAAAAAATTATCTCCTAGGAGAAAACTCACGAGAAAAAGTGAATTGCATATGGGCCCTGGTGGCTTATTTCACAGGGAAGAATACACGTGGGAGCCCTAACAAAATGCCTCAGCTGAATAGATTTATTGTCAGTTACCAAAACTGCTTGTAACAATTACTGCCTATGTCATCCAAAATTCAAAGCGGTTCAGACAGCGATATACATTTCAATTAAAAGGAGAGAGATCAAAATAATATCAAATTTCCTTTCCGTAATGAGGAGGCTCCCTTGAGCAATCTATACTAAGCAAGTCATTTCCAATCCAATCTTTTTAACAGAAACTGGCAAAAAAAAAGGTCGGTGTACCAAGCAGATCATGTCATGTGCAATAGTTTATACACACAGAGCCACTGCGTAAATACATTATGCTTTGTGTTATCTTGGCCTAATTCAATTTGCTGTCAATTAATTGGACATTAGTATAGAAGGCACAAACTCACAGTTTGGCTGCTATGCATTAATAATTACTAGATCTGCTTTGAAGCAACATTAAAATAATGATGTTAAGATGGAATATGCATTATGAAAATCCCATCTTCTAATAGAATAAACATTATGAAAATCTCATCTTATATTGCCCCTACATATATTAAAGTGGACCTGAACTCTTGCACAGGACAGAAGGAAAACAGAGAGAAATGCACCCTGTATGTATTTAGAGAGTTTAGCCTGTTTAATTTCCCCTCATCTGTGACTAATCACCGCCATAATTTGATCTCTCAGCTGTGGAAGCTCAGGAATCTCCTCTGCCACGACAGAGCAGCTAATTTGTAAACACAGGATGTTAACAATATGTCTGCTTCCATGAAAGCAGGAAGTAGGCACAGTGCAGATTTATTGCAGGATTTGTATCATCTGTAATAAAGAAATGTTTTTCTTTAAAGGTGATTATGCTGCTGTGTATGTTAGCAGAGAGGACAATGAGTTCAGGTCCACTTTAAAATGGAACATACCACAAAAAACACTATAGATTACACATATAAATAGATACACAACAATATTCTGAATAATACGTTTGCTCAATGTCTCAAAGTGAATGGGAACTCATACTGAAATAAAAAAGTCAGATACTCACCTAAGGAGAGGGAGGCTCTGGGTCCTATAGTGCATTCCCTCTTTTCTCCCGATCCCCGCTGTTGCGCTGGTTCCCACGCAACGCTATTCGACCCTTTCGGTCAAATACTGCTGTTTCCCCGCTGAAGGAAGGCTTTGGAAATGCTTCGGGAGCCCAAGTGCTTCCGAAGACGGGCCGCTCTACACTGCGCACGCGCGAGCGCCCTCTATAACGCACTTGCATGTGCGCAGTAAGGAGCCGCCTTTCTTCAGGACTCGGGAGGACTCGGCTCCCGAAGTCCCCGCGGTGAGGGATTTCAATGGGGGAGCCAGCACAGCACCAAGGGCACCCAGAGAGGAGAGGGATTGATGGGTAATCTGAGGTGGAGTTGTATTGTGTGTACATGTCCAAACTGCTCCTGATCCATAATTGGGTTGATTTTCCCATGATTACTACAGACAAGTCAGAAATAATTATCTGATTCATTTGTATTTAGCAAAACGCCAATAATTAATAGCTACTGAATTTACTCCACTGGTGTCACAAGCAGTTCAATAGAGCTTTGTAGTATTGAGCTGTTTACAATTGTTCCATCTCCCTTCAGCATATCACCAATTGGAACTGAGTTATGCTTGTCCATGAAATACTACCTCTGCTCTATGCCCAGGGGTCTTAAAAGACCAATATCATGATTTTTAAAAAATAAAATAAAATACACAGATGTAAGATGTACATTTGTCTCAGAGTAAAATGCACTATATGCATGTTTAGGTGAATGGCATCATGAAAAAAGTTGACATTTTGAGGGAGACTATGCAGAAATCTGCTTGTAGTCTAGGCTCAAGTCATCGCTGGGTCTTCCAACAAGACAATGACCAAAAGCATACATTAAATGTAGTCCAACAGTTCCTCAAGGACACCAAAACTAAGATTCTGGAGTGGCCTGCACAGATCCAAGACCTCAATCCTATTGAGAATCTGTGGTGGGTGCTCAAAGTGAATGGCCATGCTCGGCAACTATGCAGTTTGGATCAGCTAGAACAGTTTGCAATGGAAGAACATGCCAAAATCCCTCAGGAGGCCTGTGCCAACCTAGTAAAAAATGAAAGGGGCCTATACACCTAACGATTTTCCCGCCGATATACAGCCGTTTCAATCACAGTGATCGAAACGGCTGTTGAAATCGGCGCGCACACCGCTGACAGAACGATCGATTTCCGTCTGAAATCGATCGTTCCTGTCGATTCCCGTCGACTCATCCGTGCGGAAGATTTTACTGTTTAAACTTCCCCTGGACAGGAAGTTCAGTAGTCGGAGTGGAGCAGAGCCGGAGCGGAGAAGAAGACAGCGGGGACTCGTGCCGGCCGGAACAGGTAATGTATGCGGGGGGGGGGGGGGGGGGTTAGCAGCAGCAGCTCCACAGATTGTGATTGGTTTCAGGCTGAAATCGATTCACAATCTGTTTGCAGTAAAGGTGGACATACGATCCCTCTCCGATCAGATTCGATCAGAGAGGGATCTATCTGTTGGTCGAATCTGATGGCAAATCGACCAGTGTATGGCCACCTTAAGAGTTTGTTATCAGTTGTGGATCAGAAAGGGTACACTATTGACTAATAATGACCAGGGGGCGAATCATTTTGGATATCTCATTTTTGCCCTTTCTTGTTTTAACTCAGTGTATCAATAAAACATCTTAAGTGGACATTGTTCTTTTTTTGAAAGAAATACACTATAAAAAACAAACACTCGTTAATAGTAATTTTCATGGAGCTATCAAGAGTGTTTTCTTATAGTTTTGGCCTCCACTGTATTACGTTAAAGGTAAAAGACATGACAGCCGTGCAATCCACATTTCAATAAAGAATACAAAAGATTGCAGTCTTCATATTGCTCTCAGTTCGGGTTCTGTTTAGACCCAAGCTGTGTGCAGCTTTTTAGAGAGGATGTGAGCCAATTTCAATGGCAGATGGATTCAGATTTTGCAGATTCCTGACTACAAGCTGACAACATTTGTCACGGCTACAGGAAGGAGAAATGTGAATATTTTGGCAGTTCTAGAAAATGATGACTGGCTGCAGACTAAAACGGATAGCTAATTTTTAATAACATTGCGTAGCAACATTTTTTATTTTTTTTTGTAGCAATTACATGCTGTGTAAAGTTTCAACACTATTGTGGATTTGCATTAAAGAGACTGCCACAAATTGTCATTTGTAATATTCCTCTCTTCTCTTAAAGGACAACTGACCTGAGAGGGATTTGGAGGCTACCATATTTATTTAATTTTTTAAACAGTACAAGTTGCATGGTATCCTGCTGATCTTTCATGCATCAGTAGTGTCTGAATCACACACATGAAACACCTGAAATGCAATCAAACATAAAGTGGTATAAAACTCAGCATTTGTTCTTCACTCTAAAAAGATTATTTACAGCATAAAGCCTGCTACCAGAAAAAAAATGGTAACAGAACGGCATTCAAACAGTTAAACACAGCACTTTCTTCTGTAGTGGGTAGCTTAGATCCGAAGTGGAAAACTTAGATCCGAACTCAAGTGATTACATTATCTTGCTTATGTTTCCTTATCAGCCACAATTAGTAAACATTCCTGGCAGTATTTAAACTTGCACGGTTAGAGAAGGTAAAAGACAGGAGAGAAATTTCACAAGATACATTATAATACATAAATACAGCAGCTATGCAATAAAATGCAAAGGCAGCTTTCAGAGCAGATAAACTGTACTTCGGAAACGTGTAATTTGTAAATGGACAATAATACTTGAGCATGAAAATAAATATAACTGTATGGGTAAAAAAGTAAGACAACACATTTTTATTGAATATCACATCAACGGTTAATCCCGCTTTAAGTCAAACATCTGATCTGCATGCTTGCCTATGACTAAAAGTACAGATGATCAGCAGGACAGCCAGGCACTCTGCATTGTTTAAAAGGAAATACATATAGCAGCCTCCACAACTCTCCATAAGGCCAGTTGTCATTTAAAGCCATAGTTCACCCTCCCATGTTTCTTATTGCTAGTAAAGGTGAATAGAGGGACCATGCCCTTATTCACTAAGATTTCATATTAACACAATTGTTCTAGAGAAATTCCCTTTTGGAGCGGTCAGTCATGTGATCCAGGGATCTGCTGCCAGGAAAACTGACCTTACAGTTAGGAAAATAAGTATTTGGTCTACTGCTGATTTCACTTGTTGCTGTCTGACCGAGAAATGACCTGTCTATTACTGCAAAGGTAGGTTTCTTGTAGCTGTGAGAGACAGAATAACAACAAAAGAACCTTCAAAAACCCACTGCCCCAAAGTCAGAGCCATTTATTACTGAATGAACTTAAAAGTTTAAAAATGAAAAGAACCTGCTCTAAAATATCACAGGAGTCCCGGTTCCCAGCACTGAATACCTCATGACTCCTTCCTCTTCCTCTCACTGGCAGTCAGAACGTGCCCCCTCCCCCCATCACAAGTCACATGGCTCAATCCCCAATGTACACCTCCGTACAGGCGCAGAGCATATCACCTGGGCATTGAGATCAGACTGGCAAGGAGGGGGAAGTATCATGAGGTATCAGGCTGTCAATGTTGAGGAGCTGGAAATCAATGATCAATCGCAGCAGGTATTTTCAATCTTCATTTCACAAAAACAAAATGTTTTTGCAACTTTACTTTAAAATGCACCATGTTTACGGTAAATGATAACAGCCTTGGAAACAAATACAATATAGGGTTTTAAAGTGTACCAGAGATGGCAGATATATGTAAAAGAAAAATCATACATACCTGGGGCTTCCTCCAGCCCCGTTCAGGCTAACCGTGCCCTCGTCGTCCTCCTCCGCCCCGCAATCCGTCCCAGTACACATTAATGCCCTGCACAGGCGCAGTACAGCGAGAGTGCGGCCGCGCATGTGCAGTACACGACAACTACCAGAGTTACCGGGACGGATTGCGGATGCTACAGGGATGGAGGAAGCCCCAGGTATGTATAATTTTTTTAATATCTGCCATCTCAGGTTTCCTTTAAAATAAGTAGTACATGAATAGTATGTGGTCAGGCCTGGTTGTAGTTACAATGGAGGCCCAAAGCAAAAATAAGCCATAAGGCCCCCATGACCCCCCCTTCCTAATTCCCACAAGTGGTATTAGGTTGCACTTTGTTTCTGGTAAAGTTTTTCCTAGGTCCCCATATCGGCAGAGTTTTCAGCAGTGTAGCAACTTACCTGTCCCGGCAGGTGCAATCCTCCATTCATCTTTATTGCCGCTATCCACATCTTCTCAGAGACCAGGCATGTGCCAAGTCACTGAGAAAATGTCCCTGGAAGGATAAAGACGGGAGCACACAGGCTAAAGGTCCGTACACACGCTGGACTGGAGGCAACGACGGGTCCGTCGTCACCTCCCGCTGGGTGGGCTTTCCAAATACAGTCCGGCGTGTGTACAGTCTGTCTGCAGACTGATACGGCTGTTTCTGAGCGATCCGCCCGGCAGATCGCTCAGAAACAGCCGTATCAGTCCGCCGACAGTGCGTACACACGCCGGTCTGTCGTTGGAACGCCCACCCAGCGGGAGGTGACGACGGACCCGTTGTTGCCTCCAGTCCGGCGTGTGTACGGACCTTAATGGAGGAGCGTTCTGGCCCGGACAAATGAATTGTTAAGCTGTTGGAAACTCTTCAGGCACCCCAGGGAACAAATAAAGTTGGGGGAATGGGGGGGAGGAAGCTGGCTTGGGGCCCCCTACCTATTGCCCAGGTTACTTTCTCAACTGTGGCAGGTCTACTTTAAGCATAACATTCTGATTTTTTTTATTTATCTAGTAAGTCATAACTCTTTCTCATAAGCAAGATGATAGCACAGAGCATTTAGGAAGCCTGAATAGACTGCCTTTGAAAGTGCATTCTCTGGTCTGGGGCTGAACATTAATAATGTAGCATGAAAGAAACAAGCTCTGCAATAAATGCGAGGGACAGGTCATGCTAAAATACAAGCTTCTCTTCCGTAACATAAAAAAATCTGGCGGTTTCCTATAATTTGTCAGCTTTTTAAAAGGTTACATTCACAGTCACATTTAGAAGGCATGTTTTAGATGTATTGTTGGTTATATGGCTTTTTTTCTGAGCCTTTTAACTATGTCCACTGAGCTTTTGTGACTGGTTCACAATGCTTTTGGAATATTGGAATTTGTACGTCACCCATACATTCTACATTTACAAAAGCCTTTAACTTAACTTGCCAAGCCTGGCACGAAGCCTGGTACAGCCTGCCACAAAAGAGAGGCTGCGTGCATTCCTATTCATGAAATATTTTCCCTGTAAAATTAGCTCTTTGGGTGAAACTGAGAGCGAAAAAATGAAATTTAATTTATTTTTTCATATTTTCAACAAGGACTGCAATTGTTTGTCATCCATAAAAAATGTGCCCATGTTCCGTTAAAAGATTATAAAAGTGTAATCTGTGGTGTGCATGGCAAGAGTTATACTGACTTCTTCAGTGCTTTTAGTATAACTCACTCTCGGAGTTGGCGTGAGTCGCTCTGCTGCAACGTCTGGCAGTTAGCCCCACCCCATTTCGCCTGAGCGCCATGGTGTTCTCTGTACAGATTGCCACAAAAGGGCCACAGCACTCGGCTGCAAATGGGATGGACCACCTGCTGGAAGTTGCAGCTCAGGGGGCCTTTGATGGTTATACTGAAAGCATAGTGGAAGTCAGGATAACTTTTTTTTACTTCAAATTTTTATTGAATTATTTTTTTTACATTACACATCATAACATATCCCGTTAAAGTGAACCTCCAGACTAAAGATCTACTCAGCAGCACTGAAAAGGCTTGGTGTTTTTTTCACAGCATCAGAACTTTGTTTTTGTACCCAAGCCTCATTTTTAGCTGCACAGAAGCCAAGCTCCACCCCATCAAAGAAATCTGCCTGGGCATTTTTCCTCTGATGCTGTGCAAAGTATGATGGGATTTCTGATGTTGTTGTTCTCGTTGCCTAGCATGCGCAGCTGGGAGGAGTGATCAGGACACAGGACAGCTGGAACTCTGTCTCATGCTACCTGTCACCTCCTTTAAACCAAAAAGATGGCTGCCCACATGAAATCACAAACATTTGCCTGTTTTTTTAAAACAGAGTGGGTAAGAGATTATATTACCTATCTATTTTAATTAACATAATGACTGTAACCTAATGACAGTATGTTTGTTTAGGCTGAAGATCCTCTTTAAGTAATGGGTCCATCAAACAGTTAAGTAACAGCTGCAACACATGCCATTCTGGGATCATAGCAGGAACAACAAATAGAGTAGAGACTTGAGTAGTGCCAAGCAAACGTAGTCCATAGACAATCTGATACTGTAAATGCACACCCCAACCTTCGCTTCCGACCAGGACTCAAAGACCATAAGAGAGAGCTGTCCCCAATCGGGACAATGCTCTAACCAATGGGATTACTGATTACCCAGGATGACTACTTATCCCAAATCATAAGATACCTATTAGGATCATTTGATCTTTCAGAAGTGATCTTCCCCATAAAAAAAAACCATGGTATTCTCTGGATCAGTTCTGTGCTCAGTATAACTTTTTACAGGAATGCAATGCACACCATGATTATTTTAGGATTTATGGACTCTTTAACCCTTGTTCTCTGTTTACTCTATTACCTAGTTTATGGTATCATGGTAAGGACAACCATCAATATCAAAAAAAATACGCACACTCTTCAAGAAACTGTGTTTATTGTTGTGTCACCAAACACAAACCAATCATATTGCCCAAGATCGTTTTGAAGCCTCGCAGAGTCCCCATTATCAAGGTACAGTATAGATCATGTATTGTGCATGGGTGAATTCATACTATACTGAGCAGGCGCGGGCCATTCTTGGCACATGTGCTGCTCATACACGGATGGCAGCACGGCCACAAGAACATATTTGACAAAGCTTCTCAAATATGTTCAAGGGTACCAGCGCTGGAACGGTCGGGTGATATAGGATGGGGGAAACCTCGGGACTATCCAGAGGCTTTCCTCTACTGAGCTAAGTATTCAATTTCATTTCTTTTCGCTTCAGGTACCCTTTAAAGAGACTCTGTAACATCAAAAACCTCCCCTGGGGGGTACTCACCTCGGGTGGGGAAAGCCTCCGGATCCAAATGGCTTCCCACGTCGTCCTCTGTCCCATGGGGGTCTCGCTGCAGCCCTCCGAACAGCCGGCGACAGACCCGACTGTAGCTTCAATATTTACCTTTGCTGGCTCCAGCGGGGGCGCTGTGGCTGCTTTCGGCACGGAAATAGACGGAAATACCCGATCTCCGTCGGGTCCGCTCTACTGCGCAGGCGCCGGAAACTTGCGCCTGCGCAGTAGAGCAGACCCGACGGCGATCGGGTATTTCCGCCTACTTCGGAGCCGACAGCCGTCAGAGCGCCTGCGCAGGAGCCGGGAAGGTAAATATTGACGTCACCGCTGCACGGAGGGCTGCAGCGAGACCCCTGAGGGATGGAGGACGGCGTGGGAAGCCTCATTAGGATCCGGAGGCTTCCCCCACCCGAGGTGAGTACCCCCCCAGGGGACATTTTGTTGTTACAGTTCCTCTTTAACAAGCTAACCACTTAAATATCATCGTTAAGCTATTTAATCGATTTGAAGGCTTTTTTATTGCTGAAAACGTGCTTTTTTGCAACATACAAGCCACTTCTAAAAGATGCAGGCTGATTTTTCAAAACAACATCTTACCAATGCATAAGCAAAAAAAATAAAAAAAAATCAATAGGCAGAAAAGTATTGTGTAATAAGTATAGATCAGCTTAATCCTCTGCGTGCTGAAGAGGAGTCCATCTGCTGCAACCTCATATGATCATACACTGCCAGCAGAGGCAAGGCTAACCGGCTAGTGCTGCTGCAGTCAAGTCTTATCTAGGCATTCTAACCTAAATAGCAATAACCTCCTGGCAGCGCCTTTTCATCAGTCTTTGTTCGTGGAAGGTTGCCTTTTCCTCTAAAAATAATACCGCTGTGAGTTAAAGGTGTTCAGTGCTGCTATTTGTGGCTTTTCTGGCACACGTTACTATGGGACTGCAAGCAACAAAAGAGTGCGGAATATCATGTCATGCAGTGAGAGCCTGCTGTTAAGTCATTCCTGACACATGCTGCTCATGTGGGAGAGAGAGGTACAATGGTTCAAATGCAATAAAAATAATTGCTTTAACCGTTTTACTGCCGGGACTTGATGGATTGATCAGCAAATCACACACAAAAAAGAGGGTTCGTTTCAATTTGTCCCTGTAAAAAGATGATGCAAGCAGTTATAGGAATATAGAAACATGCAGACGCACACATACAGTGGTGTAAAAAACTATTTGCCCCCTTCCTGATTTCTTATTCTTTTGCATGTTTGTCACACTTAAATGTTTCTGCTCATCAAAAACCGTTACCTATTAGTCAAAGATAACATAATTGAACACAAAATGCAGTTTTAAATGATGGTTTTTATTATTTAGTGAGGAAAAAAAAACTCAAAACCTACATTGCCCTGTGTGAAAAAGTGATTGCCCCCCTTGTTAAAAAAAATAACTTAACTGTGGTTTATCACACCTGAGTTTAATTTCTGTAGTCACCCCCAGGCCTGATTACTGCCACACCTGTTTCAATCAAGAAATCACTTAAATAGGAGCTATCTGACACAGAGAAGTAGACCAAAAGCACCTCAAAAGCTAGACATCATGCCAAGATCCAAAGAGATTCAGGAACAAATAAGAACAAAAGTACTGTAATTGAGATCTATCAGTCTGGTAAAGGTTATAAAGCCATTTCTAAAGCTTTGGGACTCCAGCAACCATAGTGAGAGCCATTATCCACAAATGGCAGAAACATGGAACAGTGATGAACCTTTCCAGGAGTGGCTGGCCGACCAAAATTACCCCAAGAGCGCAGAGAAAACTCATCCGAGAGGCCACAAAAGACCCCAGGACCCCAGGACAACATCTAAAGAACTGCAGGCCTCACTTGCCTCAATTAAGGTCAGTGTTCACAACTCCACCATAAGAAAGAGACTGGGCAAAAACGGCCTGCATGGCAGATATCCAAGGCGCAAACCACTTTTAAGCAAAAAGAACATTAAGGCTCATCTCAATTTTGCTAAAAAAACATCTCAATGATTGCCAAGACTTGTGGGTAAATACCTTGTGGACCGCCGAGACAAAAGTTGAACTTTTTTGAAGGTGCGTGTCCTGTTAAATCTGTCGTAGAAGTAACACAGCATTTCAGCAAAAGAACATCATACCAACAGTAAAATATGGTGGTGGTAGTGTGATGGTCTGGGGTTGTTTTCAGGACCTGGAAGGCTTGCTGTGATAGCTGGAACCATGAATTCTACTGTCTACCAAAAAATCCTGAAGGAGAATGTCCGGCCATCTGTTCGTCAACTCAAGCTGAAGCGATCTTGGGTGCTGCAGCAGGACAATGACCCAACAGACACCAGCAAATCCACCTCTGAATGGCTGAAGAAAAACAAAATGAAGACTTTGGAGTGGCCTAGTCAAAGCCCTGACCTGAATCCTATTGAGATGTTTTGGCATGACCTTAAAAAGGCAGTTCATGCTAGAAAACCCTCAAATAAAGCTGAATTACAAGAATTCTGCAAAGATGAGTGGGCCACAATTCCTCCAGAGCGCTGTAAAAGACTTGTTGCAAGTTATCGCAAATGCTTGATTGCAGTTATTGCTGCTAAGGGTGGTCCAACCAGTTATTAGGTTCAGGGGGCAATTTCTTTTTCACACAGGGCCATGTAGGTTTTGAGGTTTTTTTTCTCACTAAATAATAAAAACCATCATTTAAAACTGCATTTTGTGTTCAATTATGTTATTTTTAACTAATGGTTAACGGTTTTGATGAGCAGAAACATTTAAGTGTGATAAACATGCAAAAGAATAAGAAATCAGGAAGGGGGCAAATAGTTTTTCACACCACTGAACATACAAAGCCATGTAAAGAGATACAGAGGATTAAAGTGTACCCCAGGTGACATGTGTATGTACAGTACAAAACCTATTAATAACCAGACCGTTTTACTTGTTCTATTTTGCTGCCTGAGAGAGTTAATTTCTAGGCATGGAAGTGACAGCTTTTGTTTTGTCGGGTACCTTGTCGGGAATATAGTAATCATCACTGATAAATTGCAGCCTTAAAAGTGTTCCTGCCAGAATACAACTTTTGGGAGCAGAGAGAGATAGAAAAAGGTCAATAGTTCATGTATTTTTATTTAGGGACACTTAATAGGCTGCCAGTAAGCAAAGACAACAAAAAAATTCAATCTACTTTGTAAATGTTTAAATATAAAATAAAACTATGGGATATCTTAAAAAAAAGTAAAGGAGGATAAATACAATACAGGAAGGTAGGAGGATAAATACATTTTTTTTTAATCTCACGAGTTTATTTTCACCTCGGGTTCACTTTCAACTCATGTATACACAAGCATACAAATGCAAATAGACACAGACAAGACACATAACAATTACATTGCACTTTTCTCCTGGCAGACTCAAAGCACTTGAGAGTTGTACCCACATAGGATGCACTCCACGGGTGACCAGGAGCATTAGGGAGTCTTGCCCAAAGTTTTATGTTTTATGTACTGACTTGTATCCAGATTCGAACCCTTGTCAAAGGCTCAAACACTACATCAAGGGCAACACCCAGTACACTATCCAGCTGTACTATGCATGCACAAACACATACATATAAAACAATACATGCGCAGTCGCATTCTGATAGTGACAAACTCCCCAGGAAGTAGTGGAGGGCAGTGATGTTTGTTTTCAGCAGTGTTTGCCACTTGTATGGTTGTGGCAATGTGTTGACGACCATGCACTGGTTGTGAGTAAATAGCTAAGGGTTCACCACTTCAAAGTTCCAGTGATCTGAGCTTCTGGTTGCCACATTAGGTGATGCACAATATCACAGTCCTCCACTTGTGTAAGGCAGAACGCTAGCGAACAGAACCTATACCGACTTATAAACCCGGCATTGTAAAAGCAACAAACAGGATCTCAAATCTGGATATCACCGGTATATTTAAAAACAAAACAAAACACAAGGACCGTATCAGAGGAAGAGAAGATGCGTAGTTAGGGGCCCCTTGCAGCTGCAGGAGTTGCTCCCCCATTAACTATGCCTCTGCTGCTCATCCAGTTTGAGCTATGATACCTTTTAGTGAAGCAAAAACAGACACATTCACCCATAACAGCCTCAGTGTAACGATTGGTGTCAGCAACCAGAGAGAGAATCTGATCCTTGGCGATCCGCAGTATCCCCAAGAATACAGATATACCCGATTATTGAGGATCTGCGGAATCGTCAATAATCAGATATGTCTAACCTCTAGACACCTGAGAGAGTGTAAGTGTTTGGTGCAACAGTAACAACTCTGAGTGAAGACCACCAGAGGAGCTGGCGGCCTGACTCCTGAGGAATTCACCCCTGATTGTGGGTGATATTCCTGTAGCCTGTGGACCCCTGAGCGAGGGACCGAGGCTGAGGTTGCAGGAAGCCCTGCTGCTAATATAAGGTCTTGCCCTGAACTGGGCTAACGTAATACAGTAGTAGCACAATCCTAGTCTTGGGTGTGAGGTCCGTATTCACAACCCCCTGGAACTAGTCTGGAGCATAACATAAATGATAATACAATTCCCTAGTCTTGAGTGTGAGTTCCGTGATCATCAACACCCTGGAACTAGTCTGGAGTATAACATAAATGATAATACAATTCCCTAGTCTTGGGTGTGAGTTCCGTGATCATCAACACCCTGGAACTAGTCTAACAAATAATACAATTCAATTAGTACTTTAAGCTATCAACAGAATCTGGCTAAGTGTGAATTCCTAGGTCCACCTAGTTCAAACACACTGTAAGGATCTGACTATGGTCTGAGCGCCTTCACGCAACTGTTAGCAATGGCAGACAACCAGCAACTGACAAGCAGCAGAATATATAGTTGCTGGACTCTGCCACCCCGCCCGAGCCATTCAGCCAATCATGAGTCCTGCAGGAATCAGCTGATCTTCCTGATCAGCTGACACTTCCCCTGCTGGTATAAAGGTCCTGAGTTCAGGCCCGCGCGCCCGTAGCTCTCCATCTGCCTATGTGCACTAATAGACCCAGCCACACCAAGCGCATGCTGCTGCATGCAAACCGCCGCGTTGGACGTGGAAACAGCCGCTTTGCTGTCAGGACATGCGCCGGCTTTTCCGCAATCCACCATACTACCAGACGCGTGTCTATGCGTGCAAACCGCCGCGTTGGATGCGGAGTCAGCCGCCTTACTCTTGGCACAGGCGGCGGCTTTTCCGCGTTTTCTCACAGTACCCCCCCTCCTGAGGAGTGGACTCCGGACATCTCCTTCCTGGCTTTCCAGGATGTAAGTTAGAGAATTTTCTTTTTATCTCATACTCAGGCCGGCCATCAGTCAACCCAGGGAGGGAGGGAGTGGAATCCACATGCAGCGCTGACCCGGGCAGGGACACAGGAAAAGATTTCTTGTCAGCCTGTTTTTTCGGTGGTAGAATGGTTTAGGGCCCAAAACCCCTGTCTAAAGCGTCTGCTTTGGGGCTTTTGCTATCAGGCTTATGCATGAGAGGTAATCGTGATGAACAGGAACCATTAGAGATATCTGTACGCTGTCCTGACCTTCCTGCGACCTGTATCCTGGTTTTATCCACCTCCCCCTTCTTCAAACAGTGCTCATGACAAGGGGCTGACCAGTCCAGTAACTGTCCTGAAGCCCAGTCAATCAGTGGAGAGTGAAGTTGTAACCAGGGCATACCGAGAACAACAGCAGAGTCCTTCATCGGCAGGACCAGGAACTGTAAACTCTCTTCATGCAATGCCCCTAAACAACATGACAGTAGGGGGGTTTGGGAAAGAAACTGGGCACTGCGCAATGGAGAGTCATCCACTGCAGTGACCGAAATCTGCCGGTCGGGTGCAGATAACGGTATCCCCAAACTTTTGGCAAAATCGTAATCTATGAGGTTTGTGGACGAACCCGAGTCCACCATGGCATCTGCGGACTTGGTCCGACCTTCCCACGTAACCGAACAAGGAAGGATCAGCCGACCGTCGTTCAGGGATGAACCCTGCTCACCTATGGTTTTGACTAACCCTAGGCGATAGCATTTGTCTGGCCTGGTGGACCCATGTAAGGCGTTTTTTTTTGGGCTCCTGTGACTCTTTTCCCCCAGACTCAACCTTGTGTACCCAATTTGCATAGGTTCGCCAGGGGGTGAGGGAGACCGAGAAGAGTCGTGTAAGATAGATCTTCTGGCCACTCTACCATGAATCTGCCTCTGGTGGCGCAACTGGCGATCTATCTGTATGGCCAAAGAGATTGCCTCATCCAATGATTCAGGCTCAGGATGACCTATCATTACCTCATGAATAGTGTCTGACAATACAGCCAAAAAACAGTCTAGGAGGGCGAATTCGTCCCATCTAGCCGAGACCGCCCACCTCCTGAATTCCGCAGCATAATTCTCTACCGGACCCTTGCCCTGACGCAGAAGCCTGAGCTTCCGTTCAGAAGTCGAAGCGATGTCCGGGTCATCGTAAATCATAGCCATAGCTTTAAAAAATTCATCGACCGAGGTCAGGGCCTGAAGCCCAATAGGAAGACCATATGCCCAGGTCTGGGAATCCCCTGACAACAGAGTCTTAATGAGCGTAATTCTCTGTGCCTCGGTTCCAGACGAATTAGGCCTTAACTCAAAGTATGATAACACTCTATTTCTAAAGTTCCGAAAATCAGATTTGTCGCCAGAAAATTTTTCAGGTACAGGCATACGTATGTCTGTGCTAAGAGGAGATCGCACTGATTGAAGTTCTGAAATAGCCCCAAATATCTGACATATCTGGGTCTGTTGGTTCAAAACTGCCGCGGAAAGTTGGTTTAACGCGGTGGTCAGGACTTCAACATGGCTACACAGTGCGTCCATTTGGGTTCGGTCTGCCATTCTGTAACGATTGTGTCAGCAACCAGAGAGAGAATCTGATCCTTGGCGATCCGCAGTATCCCCAAGAACACAGATATACCCGATTATTGAGGATCTGCGGAATCGTCAATAATCAGATATGTCTAACCTCTAGACACCTGAGAGAGTGTAAGTGTTTGGTGCAACAGTAACAACTCTGAGTGAAGACCACCAGAGGAGCTGGCGGCCTGACTCCTGAGGAATTTACCCCTGACTGTGGGTGATATTCCTGTAGCCTGTGGACCCCTGAGCGAGGGACCGAGGCTGGGGTTGCAGGAAGCCCTGCTGCTAATATAAGGTCTTGCCCTGAACTGGGCTAACGTAATACAGTAGTAGCACAATCCTAGTCTTGGGTGTGAGGTCCGTATTCACAACACCCTGGAACTAGTCTGGAGCATAACATAAATGATAATACAATTCCCTAGTCTTGGGTGTGAGTTCCGTGATCATCAACACCCTGGAACTAGTCTGGAGTATAACATAAATGATAATACAATTCCCTAGTCTTGGGTGTGATTCCGTGATCATCAACACCCTGGAACTAGTCTGGAATATAACACAAAGACAATACAGTTCCCTAGTCTTGGGTGTGAGTTCCGTGATCATCAACACCCTGGAACGAGTCTAACAAATAATACAATTCAATTAGTACTTTAAGCTATCAACAGAATCTGGCTAAGTGTGAATTCCTAGGTCCACCTAGTTCAAACACACTGTAAGGATCTGACTATGGTCTGAGTGCCTTCACGCAACTGTTAGCAATGGCAGACAACCAGCAACTGACAAGCAGCAGAATATATAGTTGCTGGACTCTGCCACCCCGCCCGAGCCATTCAGCCAATCATGAGTCCTGCAGGAATCAGCTGATCTTCCTGATCAGCTGACACTTCCCCTGCTGGTATAAAGGTCCTGAGTTCAGGCCCGCGCGCCCGTAGCTCTCCATCTGCCTATGTGCACTAATAGACCCAGCCACACCAAGCGCATGCTGCTGCATGCAAACCGCCGCGTTGGACGTGGAAACAGCCGCTTTGCTGTCAGGACATGCGCCGGCTTTTCCGCAATCCACCATACTACCAGACGCGTGTCTATGCGTGCAAACCGCCGCGTTGGATGCGGAGTCAGCCGCCTTACTCTTGGCACAGGCGGCGGCTTTTCCGCGTTTTCTCACAGTACCCCCCCTCCTGAGGAGTGGACTCCGGACATCTCCTTCCTGGCTTTCCAGGATGTAAGTTAGAGAATTTTCTTTTTATCTCATACTCAGGCCGGCCATCAGTCAACCCAGGGAGGGAGGGAGTGGAATCCACATGCAGCGCTGACCCGGGCAGGGACACAGGAAAAGATTTCTTGTCAGCCTGTTTTTTCGGTGGTAGAATGGTTTAGGGCCCAAAACCCCTGTCTAAAGCGTCTGCTTTGGGGCTTTTGCTATCAGGCTTATGCATGAGAGGTAATCGTGATGAACAGGAACCATTAGAGATATCTGTACGCTGTCCTGACCTTCCTGCGACCTGTATCCTGGTTTTATCCACCTCCCCCTTCTTCAAACAGTGCTCATGACAAGGGGCTGACCAGTCCAGTAACTGTCCTGAAGCCCAGTCAATCAGTGGAGAGTGAAGTTGTAACCAGGGCATACCGAGAACAACAGCAGAGTCCTTCATCGGCAGGACCAGGAACTGTAAACTCTCTTCATGCAATGCCCCTAAACAACATGACAGTAGGGGGGTTTGGGAAAGAAACTGGGCACTGCGCAATGGAGAGTCATCCACTGCAGTGACCGAAATCTGCCGGTCGGGTGCAGATAACGGTATCCCCAAACTTTTGGCAAAATCGTAATCTATGAGGTTTGTGGACGAACCCGAGTCCACCATGGCATCTGCGGACTTGGTCCGACCTTCCCACGTAACCGAACAAGGAAGGATCAGCCGACCGTCGTTCAGGGATGAACCCTGCTCACCTATGGTTTTGACTAACCCTAGGCGATAGCATTTGTCTGGCCTGGTGGACCCATGTAAGGCGTTTTTTTTTGGGCTCCTGTGACTCTTTTCCCCCAGACTCAACCTTGTGTACCCAATTTGCATAGGTTCGCCAGGGGGTGAGGGAGACCGAGAAGAGTCGTGTAAGATAGATCTTCTGGCCACTCTACCATGAATCTGCCTCTGGTGGCGCAACTGGCGATCTATCTGTATGGCCAAAGAGATTGCCTCATCCAATGATTCAGGCTCAGGATGACCTATCATTACCTCATGAATAGTGTCTGACAATACAGCCAAAAAACAGTCTAGGAGGGCGAATTCGTCCCATCTAGCCGAGACCGCCCACCTCCTGAATTCCGCAGCATAATTCTCTACCGGACCCTTGCCCTGACGCAGAAGCCTGAGCTTCCGTTCAGAAGTCGAAGCGATGTCCGGGTCATCGTAAATCATAGCCATAGCTTTAAAAAATTCATCGACCGAGGTCAGGGCCTGAAGCCCAATAGGAAGACCATATGCCCAGGTCTGGGAATCCCCTGACAACAGAGTCTTAATGAGCGTAATTCTCTGTGCCTCGGTTCCAGACGAATTAGGCCTTAACTCCAAGTATGATAACACTCTATTTCTAAAGTTCCGAAAATCAGATTTGTCGCCAGAAAATTTTTCAGGTACAGGCATACGTATGTCTGTGCTAAGAGGAGATCGCACTGATTGAAGTTCTGAAATAGCCCCAAATATCTGACATATCTGGGTCTGTTGGTTCAAAACTGCCGCGGAAAGTTGGTTTAACGCGGTGGTCAGGACTTCAACATGGCTACACAGTGCGTCCATTTGGGTTCGGTCTGCCATTCTGTAACGATTGTGTCAGCAACCAGAGAGAGAATCTGATCCTTGGCGATCCGCAGTATCCCCAAGAACACAGATATACCCGATTATTGAGGATCTGCGGAATCGTCAATAATCAGATATGTCTAATCTCTAGACACCTGAGAGAGTGTAAGTGTTTGGTGCAACAGTAACAACTCTGAGTGAAGACCACCAGAGGAGCTGGCGGCCTGACTCCTGAGGAATTTACCCCTGACTGTGGGTGATATTCCTGTAGCCTGTGGACCCCTGAGCGAGGGACCGAGGCTGGGGTTGCAGGAAGCCCTGCTGCTAATATAAGGTCTTGCCCTGAACTGGGCTAACGTAATACAGTAGTAGCACAATCCTAGTCTTGGGTGTGAGGTCCGTATTCACAACACCCTGGAACTAGTCTGGAGCATAACATAAATGATAATACAATTCCCTAGTCTTGGGTGTGAGTTCCGTGATCATCAACACCCTGGAACTAGTCTGGAGTATAACATAAATGATAATACAATTCCCTAGTCTTGGGTGTGATTCCGTGATCATCAACACCCTGGAACTAGTCTGGAATATAACACAAAGACAATACAGTTCCCTAGTCTTGGGTGTGAGTTCCGTGATCATCAACACCCTGGAACGAGTCTAACAAATAATACAATTCAATTAGTACTTTAAGCTATCAACAGAATCTGGCTAAGTGTGAATTCCTAGGTCCACCTAGTTCAAACACACTGTAAGGATCTGACTATGGTCTGAGTGCCTTCACGCAACTGTTAGCAATGGCAGACAACCAGCAACTGACAAGCAGCAGAATATATAGTTGCTGGACTCTGCCGCCCCGCCTGAGCCATTCAGCCAATCATGAGTCCTGCAGGAATCAGGTGATCTTCCTGATCAGCTGACACTTCCCCTGCTGGTATAAAGGTCCTGAGTTCAGGCCCGCGCGCGCGTAGCTCTCTATCTGCCTATGTGCACTAACAGACCCAGCCACACCAAGCGCATGCTGCTGTATGCAAACCGCCGCGTTGGACGCGGAAACAGCCGATTTGCTGTCAGGACATGCGGCGGTTTTTCCGCATTCCACCATACTACCAGACGCGTGTCCATGCGTGCAAACCGCCGCGTTGGATGCGGAGTCAGCCGCCTTACTCTTGGCACAGGCAGCGGCTTTTCCGCGTTTTCTCACACTCAGACAATGCATGTTTTTATTGAATACAATGGTGGTGTTACCCTATGTAGTCACTCTGTGCTTCCCTGGTTATGAAAGGCTGCTGATAGGTTGAATACAATTTTGTGTTAAGAAATCATGTGGTTGCCAAATATTGGTAAGAAGGACCAACAGATTCTTCAGGTCAAACAAATTCTCTGTGTAGCAAATGTACAGTAGAATCCCTTCACAATAAACGCCAAGGGACCTGGCCAAGTAGTTTACAAGCAGTTTACTATATCAGAAGTTTACTATATCAGAATTAGTCATTCATCATATATTCATACAGGCAGCATGGTCGTGACCTGGGTGCTGAGTTTACTATAGCCAGAGGTTTACTATATCAGAGTTGACTATACAGAGATTCCACTGTAATTTGTTTTGTCATCCATTTGTTCAGACTGGCCAAATCCACCAGGAAGGTTCATTCCCCAAAACCATCCTTTGTTCACTAGTAAGATGCAACACATGTGCTAATTGATAGTACTGAATTTCCACATTAGATGCACCTGTACTTTCAGACATAAAATGTGCCAAAAAGAAGATGAAGTCAGAGCAGATGAGCATTACTGCGCCAATGTGTCTGACACCTAGCTGTATATGCCCATATTTTTAAAGCATGTTCTTTGGCATTCTGCCGCTGAGAGGCAACCTAATTTCATGGCATGATCTCATGGCAACCTCTATAGCTAGCTGCTGCAATCATGCTGAGTTAATGGAGTGATATTTCCATACTTTGGAAGACTTGTGACTGCCAGGAGCATGTACACATGCGCAGAATATGCTAAGTTGTGTGGGCAAGCTCATAGTACAGAGTACACAATATGCCTAAACCCTATAGAGAGCCTCGTATGAAAACACATGCAGTCGGCAAGAGCAACTATAGGGTTTCCACATATGTGGCATACTGCATTTTTGAAGTGTTTTGCATTTCCGTTGTAGTTAATGAAAGCGCATTGCGTTTTTTTCAGCTCCATACAAATGCAAACACAAACAGGATTACAAATGTGCTTGACTGTACACTAGTGCAATGCAAATACACTCTGTGGTGCATGTAAAAAAAACACACGCACATGTATGTGGGTTTTTTTGGTTTTTTTACCACAAACACATTTGGGCATGTGTCCTAACTCTGTGTTAGTGACTTCCTGACAGTGATTATCTGACCTTCCCTTTCTCCTTCTGATTGACATTTCGCTGAACTGTGACCTTGCCTGATTGCTGCATGCCTCAACCTCCTGCCTGAACTGTGAACCTGGCTGAGTGCAGCCTGCTTTCCCCTCAGCCTGACAAATAATATTTAAATTGTGCTTTTCTCCTGGCAGACTCAAAGTGCCAGAGCTGCAGACACTAGGATGCGCTCAGTAAACAGTAGCAGTGTTAGGAAGTCTAGCCCAAGGACTCTTCACTGAATAATTCCTGGCTTATTGGACAGGAAGAGCAGAGATTCGAACCCAGGTCTCCTGTGCCAGAGCAATGCGTCTGTACAGCACTCATTCCATGCGGTGTAACCCACAGGATTTAACTGGATCCTGATGGGCAACACTAACAGTGCGTGAGTATGCACCTTTAGACTCTGTCTTGGGAGACCCCTCATCTTTTACACCTAACTGCGTGAAAGAGATGTCTAGAATGTGAAATGACTGCAGAACAGTGATGGGTCTCACAGTGCCGGAGGCTATCGCTGTCATTGGGGGAGAGTACCATAGAATATGCATATCAAAGGAACCTGTCAGCCCCAGTGTCACGGAGAAAGCCAATTCAGGTCCTGCTACCTATACACACATTATAACACGCTCGTAATTTCTAGGAGAAATGAGTATGTGAGAAACCACATTCAGCATTGGGAGCCCCTGTGTGACATCAAACTTTACAACTCGTGTTACAACTGAACTGCTTAAGTCACAAAGATATTATGACAGGATACAGTTTGAAATCGGAAGATAAAACGTATTAAAAGGACCTAAACCGTAGCAAGTCGTGATCGTTATTGACATACTGAAATGAAAATCTATTTCAATTCTTCCATATACAGTAATGCTTTCCTAGCACTACTGCGCTATCTGCGTAAGCTTGATTGTGTTTGTCAATATCAATTCAACCATAATGATTGTTTGAAAATAATGAGAAAACAGCACAGAGGAGTCCTTACTGCGTAAGCACTGAGATTGCCTATTTCCAGGTTTAAAGAATTCACTCAAGTGTGTATCTATGGATATGTTTAACATTTTACAGGATAAATCACATTTTAAAGAATCCTTCCACCCTTTATATATTCAAATCAAGCAAGTCAGCAATTAGAACCTTTCCCCTTTTTGTTTTTTCTTGCGGTCAGCGGAGAACGTGGATCATCAAAGCCTTGTCAGTTCTGTTCTGTTCCCTGATTAAGTCATCTGCAACTATTGGGTTTTCTAGAAATAAAATGTATATTTGAGGAGGCATTCTTTAGATATAAGTGATCCCTTGGCTAGATTTATGGAAAGGGTATAGAGTAAATATACCATTACGTTCACCGGGCGCCTCCTACCCTTTCCATAAGTTTACCAAAAACCCCTAGCCTTAGGGGGAGATCCACATCGGGCACTTCCCGATAGATCAATTTTTGGAGCAGCGACCAGGAACAAAGGCCGAGTGGGGACGGTACTTCCCCACAAGCGAGCACGAGTGGTTGCCTCTAGTGTTGGGCGAACATCTAGATGTTCGGGTTCGGGCCGAACAGGCCGAACATGGCCGCGATGTTCGGGTGTTCGACCCGAACTCCGAACATAATGGAAGTCAATGGGGACCCGAACTTTTGTGGTTTGTAAAGCCTCCTTGCATGCTACATACCCCAAATTTACAGGGTATGTGCACCTTGGGAGTGGGTACAAGAGGAAAAAAAAATTAGCAAAAAGAGCTTATAGTTTTTGAGAAAATCGATTTTAAAGTTTCAAAGGGAAAACTGTCTTTTAAATGCGGGAAATGTCTGTTTTCTTTGCACAGGTAACATGTTTTTTGTCGGCATGCAGTCATAAATGTAATACATATAAGAGGTTCCAGGAAAAGGGACCGGTAACGCTAACCCAGCAGCAGCACACGTGATGGAACAGGAGGAGGGTGGCGCAGGAGGAGAAGAAGGCCACGCTTTGTGAGACACAACAACCCCGGCCTTGCATGAGGGCAAGAAGCGTGCGGATAGCAGGCTTTGTACCGCCATGCAGTCATAAATGTAATAAAGATAAGTGGTTCAATAAACAGGGACCACGCGGCAACGCTAACCCAGCAGCAGCAGACGTGATGGAACAGGAGCAGGCGCAGGAGGAGAAGGCCACGCTTTGTGAGACACAACAACCCAGGCCTTGCATGAGGGCAAGAAGCGTGCGGATAGCATGCTTTGTACCGCCATGCAGTCATAAATGTAATAAAGATAAGTGGTTCAATAAACAGGGACCACGCGGCAACGCTAACCCAGCAGCAGCAGACGTGATGGAACAGGAGGAGGCGCAGGAGGAGAAGGCCACGCTTTGTGAGACACAACAACCCCGGCCTTGCATGAGGGCAAGAAGCGTGCGGATAGCATGCTTTGTACCGCCATGCAGTCATAAATGTAATAAAGATAAGTGGTTCAATAAACAGGGACCACGCGGCAACGCTAACCCAGCAGCAGCAGACGTGATGGAACAGGAGCAGGCGCAGGAGGAGAAGGCCACGCTTTGTGAGACACAACAACCCAGGCCTTGCATGAGGGCAAGAAGCGTGCGGATAGCATGCTTTGTACCGCCATGCAGTCATAAATGTAATAAAGATAAGTGGTTCAATAAACAGGGACCACGCGGCAACGCTAACCCAGCAGCAGCAGACGTGATGGAACAGGAGGAGGCGCAGGAGGAGAAGGCCACGCTTTGTGAGACACAACAACCCAGGCCTTGCATGAGGGCAAGAAGCGTGCGGATAGCATGCTTTGTACCGCCATGCAGTCATAAATGTAATAAAGATAAGTGGTTCAATAAACAGGGACCACGCGGCAACGCTAACCCAGCAGCAGCAGACGTGATGGAACAGGAGCAGGCGCAGGAGGAGAAGGCCACGCTTTGTGAGACACAACAACCCAGGCCTTGCATGAGGGCAAGAAGCGTGCGGATAGCATGCTTTGTACCGCCATGCAGTCATAAATGTAATAAAGATAAGTGGTTCAATAAACAGGGACCACGCGGCAACGCTAACCCAGCAGCAGCAGACGTGATGGAACAGGAGCAGGCGCAGGAGGAGAAGGCCACGCTTTGTGAGACACAACAACCCAGGCCTTGCATGTGGACAAAAAGCGTGCGGATATAGCAGCAATGCTTTTTGCCGCCATGCAGTCATAAATGTAATACAGATGAGAGGTTCAATAAACAGGGCCCGGAAACGCAACACCATCCCAGATGTTCATTGGTCATGTTACTTGGTTGGGGTCCTGGAGTGTTGCGTAGTCATTTCCAATCCAGGATTGATTCATTTTAATTTGAGTCAGACGGTCTGCATTTTCTGTAGAGAGGCGGATACGCCGATCTGTGACGATGCCTCCGGCAGCACTGAAACAGCGTTCCGACATAACGCTGGCTGCCGGGCAAGCCAGCACCTCTATTGCGTACATTGCCAGTTCGTGCCAGGTGTCTAGCTTCGATACCCAATAGTTGAAGGGTGCAGATGGATGGTTCGACACAGCTACGCCATCTGACATGTAGTCCTTGACCATCTTCTCCAGGCGATCGGTGTTGGAGGTGGATCTGCACGCTTGCTGTTCAGTGGGCTGCGGCTGCATGGGTGTCAGAAAATTTTCCCACTCCAAGGACACTGCCGATACCATTCCCTTTTGGGTACTAGCTGCGGCTTGCGTTGTTTGCTGCCCTCCTGGTCGTCCTGGGTTTGCGGAAGTCAGTCTGTCTGCGTACAACTGGCTAGAGGAGGGGGAGGATGTCAATCTCCTCTCTAAAGTCTCCACAAGGGCCTGCTGGTATTCTTCCATTTTGACCTGTCTGACTCTTTCTTCAAGCAGTTTTGGAACATTGTGTTTGTACCGTGGATCCAGAAGGGTATAAACCCAGTAATTGGTGTTGTCCAGAATGCGCACAATGCGTGGGTCACGTTCAATGCAGTCTAGCATGAATTGAGCCATGTGTGCCAGAGTCCTACCAGAATCCTCATCATCCTCTTGTGAGCGTTGTGATAGTTGTTGTGATGCATCATAGTCGTCACCTTCCTCCTGGTCTGCTTCTGCTGACCATTCGCGTTGAATTGTGGAAGTCCAACGTGCACCGCTCTGGCCCTCGTCAGTGGTGGCATGAAATTCCTGCTCCAACTCCAGCTGTTCCTCCTCCTCTTCTTCGTCATAGCTGCTGGGGCCAGCGTTCCCTGAGGCGGATGGCCTGATGTTGGTACCATCACGCTGATCGTTTTCTCCTTCAGATTCCCCCAGTTGCATCATGACAGCTGTTTCCTTGATTTTTAACATCGACCTCTTCAGTAAACACAGCAGTGGTATGGTAATGCTGACTGAAGAGTTGTCACTGCTCACAAGCAACGTGGATTGCTCAAAATTTTGGAGGACTTGGCAGAGGTCCAACATGTTGGCCCAATCGGATCCACAGAAGCTTGGCAGCTGGCCGGATGCGCCTCGGTACTGCGCCGTCATGTACTGGACCACTGCACTCTTCTGCTCGCAAAAGCGGGCTAGCATGTGCAGCGTAGAATTCCAGCGCGTAGGGACATCACACAGCAAGCGATGGTGGGGGAGATTGAAGCGCTCCTGCATCTTGGCGAGTGCCCCCGAAGCAGTACTGGAATTTCTACAATGTTTGGACACTCGACGCACCTTCAACAGCAGATCGGGCACGCCTGGGTATGTCCTCAGGAACCGCTGAACTACTAGGTTCATCACGTGCGCCAGGCAAGGGATGTGTGTCAGCTTAGCCAACCTTAAAGCGCGAATGAGATTACTCCCATTATCACACACAACCATGCCCGGTTTCAGGTCCAGCGGTGCCAGCCACAAATCCGTCTGTTCCTTTATTCCCCTCCAAATTTCCTCCCCTGTGTGCTGCTTATCCCCAAGGCAGATTAGCTTCAGCAACGCTTGCTGACGCATGCCAACAGCTGTGCTGCACTGCTTCCACGATCCTACTGCTGCTGGGTTAGCGTTTCCGGATGAGGTACAGCTTTGAGATGCGTTGGAGGAGAAGGAGTCAGAGAGGTAGGTGCTGCTGTTATCCAGTGGGAGGGACGGCGGTGCAGCTGTTTGTGGCGTGGGCAACACCCGTGCCGTAGCAGGTGAGGAATCGCTGCCAGGCTCCACAAGGTTCACCCAGTGCGCGGTAAGGGAGATGTATCGACCCTGGCCGAACGCACTCGTCCAGGTGTCAGTGGTGAGGTGAACCTTGCAGGCAACGGCATTCTTCAAGCTTCGGGTTATTTTGCTGACCACGTGCTCATGCAACTCAGGCACTGCAGAGCGTGCAAAGTGGTAGCGGCTGGGAACCACGTAACGTGGGATGGCCACTGACATCATGCCCTTGAAGCTGTTTGTCTCCACCAATCGATATGGCAGCATTTCGCAGGCCAGAAGCTTGGCTATGCTGGCTGTTACTGCCACGGCCCGGGGGTCATTTGCTGGCAATTTCCTCTTGCGCTCAAACATCTCCGACACAGACAACTGAACCGTAGCGCTGCACACGGAAGGGCTGTTGGTTGTTGTGTTTGATGAACACTGGGAGACCTCAAGAGCACTACTCCGGAAAGTGACAGTGTCAGCGTCGTCTGATGTTTGTGAATGTTGTGAACCACGCAATGGCTGGGCTACTGCTGCTGCTGAGGCGGGTCTGGTGGTGAGTCTGGTGAACCCAAGGGAGGCAGTGTTGTTTCTGGTACCCTGTCCTGACGCGTTTGCCCAAAGAGTGGGATGTTTGGATAGCATGTGACGGCTCATGCTGGTGGTGGAGAGGTTGTTAATATTTTTCCCCCTGCTCAGGCGGGTCTTGCACACCTTGCAAATCGCCATGGTAACATCCTCAGTGCAGTCTTCAAAGAAAGCCCAGACTTTGGAGCACCTGCCTCCTTGCTGGCGATTTCTGTTTGCTCCTCTTTTGCCTCTCACTTGAACTTCCACGCTTGTGGTGCCTGAAATTGCGCGCCGCCTACCTTGTGGCACAAGGCGAACTCGTGCAGCAGTGTGTTCTTCAACAGACTCATCTGTGCTGCTGCTACGACGGCGATGTTCTCGTTCACAAACAAAATCTGGGTCTCTGTCCACATTGTCCATACCCTCCTCTTCCATCTCCTCAAACTCGTCATATGTCATTGTGGGCCACCGCCGTGGAGTAGAGCTCCCCACAACAACCTCTGCGCAGCACACTCCAACGTCGTCTTCCAGATCTTGTCGGCCGACCTCCTGCAATTGCAACCCCTCCTGCCCAAATTGCTCTGGGATTTGGGTTTCCGAGTCCTCTTCGGACTCGCCTTGTATTTCAGTGCGCGGTGCATTTCCCACAGTTAACGGTTGTGAATCCAGGCACAACATTTCTGGCTGTTCCTCCATTGACCTTTGAAAGGTGGAAGTTTGTTGGGCTGGGAATAGCTCCTGCGAATACCCCATTGTGTCCTGAGGTAATTCATCGGACTGGTTATCTGGCAGTTGTGTGCGTGGTGTCGCTGCCGGTTGTGTCAGCTTTGTGCCCACTGGCTCCTTGTAACTGGCTGAGGACTCGGACCTCGTGCGTGATGTGCTGGTGCTGCTTAACCCACTGCTGGACGCTTGAGAGGTCATCCAAGTAATTATCTGGTCCTGTTCTTTTGGATTTGTGAGGGTTGTTGTCCTGGACAACATGGGCGGTATTGAGTGGGTTTTCTTGGGTGCTCCCCTGTGGCCTGTACGTGAACCGTCAGGGGAAACACCTCTTCCCTTGCCCCTCCCTCTTTCACCGGATTTCTTCCTCATTTCACTTATCCTTACAGTACACGCTGACTGGCAGCAGTACAGTGGCAGTACAGAAATGCTATACAGTACCACTATTCCCAGCAGCGACACAGAGCACAATGCTATACAGTGACGGGTGAGCGGTGTACCACTATTCCCAGCAGCGACACAGAGCACAATGCTATACAGTGACGGGTGAGCGGTGTACCACTATTCCCAGCAGCGACACAGAGCACAATGCTATACAGTGGCGAACGAGCGGTGTACCACTATTCCCAGCAGACACAGAACAGTACACAGAATGCTATATAGTGTGGCTGAACGAGCGGTGTACCACTATTCCCAGCAGACACAGAACAGTACACAGAATGCTATATAGTGTGGCTGAACGAGCGGTGTACTACTGTTCCCAGCAGACACAGAACAGTACACAGAATGCTATATAGTGTGGCTGAACGAGCGGTGTACTACTGTTCCCAGCAGACACAGAACAGTACACAGAATGCTATATAGTGTGGCTGAACGAGCGGTGTACTACTGTTCCCAGCAGACACAGAACAGTACACAGAATGCTATATAGTGTGGCTGAACGAGCGGTGTACCACTGTTCCCAGCAGACACAGAACAGTACACAGAATGCTATATAGTGTGGCTGAACGAGCGGTGTACCACTGTTCCCAGCAGACACAGAACAGTACACAGAATGCTATATAGTGTGGCTGAACGAGCGGTGTACCACTATTCCCAGCAGACACAGAACAGTACACAGAATGCTATATAGTGTGGCTGAACGAGCGGTGTACTACTGTTCCCAGCAGACACAGAACAGTACACAGAATGCTATATAGTGTGGCTGAACGAGCGGTGTACTACTGTTCCCAGCAGACACAGAACAGTACACAGAATGCTATATAGTGTGGCTGAACGAGCGGTGTACCACTATTCCCAGCAGACACAGAACAGTACACAGAATGCTATATAGTGTGGCTGAACGAGCGGTGTACTACTGTTCCCAGCAGACACAGAACAGTACACAGAATGCTATATAGTGTGGCTGAACGAGCGGTGTACTACTGTTCCCAGCAGACACAGAACAGTACACAGAATGCTATATAGTGTGGCTGAACGAGCGGTGTACTACTGTTCCCAGCAGACACAGAACAGTACACAGAATGCTATATAGTGTGGCTGAACGAGCGGTGTACTACTGTTCCCAGCAGACACAGAACAGTACACAGAATGCTATATAGTGTGGCTGAACGAGCGGTGTACCACTATTCCCAGCAGACACAGAACAGTACACAGAATGCTATATAGTGTGGCTGAACGAGCGGTGTACTACTGTTCCCAGCAGACACAGAACAGTACACAGAATGCTATATAGTGTGGCTGAACGAGCGGTGTACTACTGTTCCCAGCAGACACAGAACAGTACACAGAATGCTATATAGTGTGGCTGAACGAGCGGTGTACTACTGTTCCCAGCAGACACAGAACAGTACACAGAATGCTATATAGTGTGGCTGAACGAGCGGTGTACCACTGTTCCCAGCAGACACAGAACAGTACACAGAATGCTATATAGTGTGGCTGAACGAGCGGTGTACCACTGTTCCCAGCAGACACAGAACAGTACACAGAATGCTATATAGTGTGGCTGAACGAGCGGTGTACTACTGTTCCCAGCAGTGACACACAAAGACTGGGGGGGACCCTGGCTAGCGTGGCTGGAGCGCGAACTACCCTGCCTGCCTACCCAAAGCTAAACCCACAGACAAATGGCGGAGATATGACGTGGTTCGGGTATTTATTTACCCGAACCACGTGACAGTTCGGCCAATCAGAGCGCGTTCGGGTCCGAACCACGTGACCCGTTCGGCCAATCACAGCGCTAGCCGAACGTTCGGGGAACGTTCGGCCATGCGCTCTTAGTTCGGCCATATGGCCGAACGGTTTGGCCGAGCACCGTCAGGTGTTCGGCCGAACTCGAACATCACCCGAACAGGGTGATGTTCTGCAGAACCCGAACAGTGGCGAACACTGTTCGCCCAACACTAGTTGCCTCACCCAGCAACCCACTCTTGTGAGTATAAAATCTACTGTTTTTATTATATATCCCCGTACCAACTAACGTACTGCGCCAGATTGGGCTCCCGGACCCCTGTGCTTTCTCTTCCACTACCTCCTTGGCTAGATTGGATCTAAATAAAGCAGCAGGGACAGCCATACTATCCCAGGAAAAAAAAAGTAGATAAATACTTGTTCTACTTACATAACATATGTATTGTACTGTCCACGTATAATATCAGTGAATTTCATATAGCAAAATGTCCCAGGCATTTTTCAGCTTTACTGCCTGACTGAAGTCAATCCTAATGTAATTGTCTCCCTTATTTTTTTTCTCCTAGAAACTGCACTGTCCTATCAAGCTTGCATTGTAAACACATGTGAGCACAGCATAGATCATATTTCAGCAGCTTCTGCAGAGGGGCGTGGCATATTACCTTCTCAGCCTAAGCCAGTCACACTGAACTGCCCTCAGCCAATCAGCGAGGAGCAGGAATGTGGGAGGGAAGATAACAAGCTTCCCTCTCCTCGGCAATGTACCAGAATAGAGCCAGGCTGACTGAGATAAGATTCATAACAGCAGAAACATTTATGAATATACTGCAATGCTCGCAATGCAGACTGCGTGTAGACTACATCATAAGCACAGAGCAATGGGTAAATAGAATTTGATTTTGTGGCTAACTCTGCTGCTATAACAAGGATCAACAAGGTGGTATATAAAAAGGATACTGTAGATGCCTTCTTATACCCTGTACAAGCTTCTCTGTACTAGGGATGCTCAATGAGATGCAAATAATTCTGAGTTGATGCAGGATTATGCATATTATATATAATAATCAAATCCCCCCTTGGGGAAATTAGATTGGTCAATTTTCAAGATTAAAAAAATCATCCAACTCAGACTCCTCAGTTTATCAAAACCACAGACTCCAGGTACCCAAAACTGCTCTGATTCCACAACCCTGGTACAACGTCCCATCAGGCTGTGATCAGAAGTAAATGTGAAGACAGCATCCTGGACGGCACTCACCCCAAAAGGCCCAAGTATGAAGAATGCTGTGCAGGCTGAAACTGGACAATGTCAGATCGGGTTTCTGTAGTACTGTACAGTAATGCTTTTCTGGTAAGAATATATAATAAAGACCGCCTATGCCTTTCACAGGTTAAACAAAAATATGAGAAATCTTTGTTATGCAGTCCATGCATTACCTGTTATGCAGTCTATGCATTACCAAAAGAGTTCTGACTGTACCCTTCAGGCCTCTTTCCCACCAGGACATTGAATTTTAGGGGATGCAATGGTCGCATAACGTGCCCCTAACGCAACGCCTGGTGGTGTTGGAGGAGGACGCCAGAGTGAGCAGCGTTATGCAGCTCTTTGCGAGCACTGCGCAGTACAGACTGCGGAGACCACGTGATCGGAACGGTCTCCGTGGCACTGATTGGCTTGCAGGACTACGTGATGTGCGGAGTGTTCCACTCCGCATCACGTGGTCCCGCCAGCCAATCAGCGGCCGCTCTAGGAAGACAACACTGCAAGTGCAGTGAATATTAAGTAGCCATGTGCCTGGCTACATTAGCGGACTCTCCCCGCCTCCTCTCTGGCAGCATATATTAAAAAAAAAACATTACTGAGCATGTGCACACAGTCTAACGTGGCTAAAGCCGCATATAACGTACTGCATGCTGCACTTTACCAGAACGTGCAGTGTTACCCTGTAACGCAACGTGGGCACTGTGAACAGCCCATTGATTTTTCATTACTGTGTGTTGGGCTGCGTTACAGGCTGCACTAACGTGCGCCTGTAACGTCTTACTGTGAAAGTAGCCTTAAAGTGAACCCTAACTGAGAATAAAGAAAAAAAAAAAAGACTTTAACTTACCTGGGGCTTCAACCGGCCCCCTGCAGATGTCCTGTGCCTACACACTGGGACAAACCAATCCTCCGGTCCCCCTCAGCGAGCTAGTTTAGTTTCCGGCCAGTGGGTGGCCACTGCGCCTGCATGGCCCTAGCCGCACGCATCCTCGATCACATTCCCGTTGCCATACTGCACATGCGCAGGACAGCAACAAAAGTGTTATCGAGGATGCGTGCGGCCAGGGCCACGCAGGCGCAGTGGCCACCGTATGGCCAGTCAACAGAAACTAAACTAGCTAACTGAGGGGGACCGGAGGATCGGTTTGTCCTGGTGCAGGCACAGGATGTCCGCAGGGGGCCAGTGGAAGCTCCAAGTTAAACTTTTTTTATCCTCAGTTAAGGTTCCCTTAAAGGAGAACTCCTATGGAAAACACATTGTTTTGTGCCATCCAGTGCTTTGCTTTTGAGCATTGTATCTTTATACTGTCGTCTGCTCTCTAAAGTTTGTACACACTATGGGCTCGATTCACAAAGCGGTGCTAACCCAGTTAGAGACTTTAGGCGTGATAACCATTACACCACGCTGGTGAAAAGCCAGTTTAGGCGTGATAAGTTTAGGTGTGATAAGTTTAGGTGTGATAAGTGTAGGCATGCTAAGTTTAGATAAGTGTAGATAGCGTGCAAAGTCCCGCACGCAAAGCAGCGCCATTAAACTCTATGCGAAGTGCACCAGACTTTGCTAGCGCAAAACTTTTGATCAGCTGTGCACTGCGGTGCTAACACAGTTGGTGCTTAAACTTATCACACCTAAACTTATCACACCTAAACTTATCATGCCTAAACTGAGTTTAGGCGTGATAAAGGGCTTTTCACCAGCGTGCTAACTGTTAGCACCGCTTTGTAAATCAGGCCCTATGAACGTGTTATACTGCATTACATGCTATGCTCTATGCTGCGGATTTGACTCATTATACTAAATAGGACATTGCACACTAATGCATGGAACAATGTGATATTACAACACAAAAGAATACACAGTACTATGTATGTGCTCAGTATAATAACTAAAGAGCTAGGTGCCCCAGTGCAAGTACTACATGGCTCCCCAAGCACCTTATTGATACTGAGCCCTAAAACCTAACACTACCAACGACAGCTGCAGTGTCACAATGGTGTAATCAGAGTAGGGAAACCGTTTGTTAAGGATTACCCCTATGCAATGCACACATAGAAGTGTTCATTACCAGCACATGCAAAGCTAATAAGATGGTTGAAGGGGAACCCGTAGTGGGCCCCTCTAGTCCAGGGAACTGTTGCAGTCGCAACCTCTGCATCCCCTATTGCTACATCACTGTATGTGCTTATCCTTTACACCTGGTGAGCAAACGTTTTTTATGTGAACCCGAGTTCACAAGTAAAACTTGCATTTCTTTCTATACATAAAAATGTATGATTTTTTTCTTCTTCCATTGTATTTATTTTGACCAGTTTTCACAGAAGCTGTTAATTTGTCTGCTCTCCATGGTGCTGATTTTGTGTGTTGGGTGAGGTTAACCATTGTATTTCCACATTTCTGGTAATATCAGCCCAGTACGCCAGGCTTGTAGCTTGTATCCCCATAGAAGGGAACACAATAAGAATCGGGCAACCTGCACTGCTAATGTCCGCCCAAATGCCCTTCAGCATGTGGAGGTGTCTCAGAAGGCTACACACAAAATAAGACATTCTACTGAAGCACTTAAGGTGGCCATACACTTATAGATTCGCAGCAGATTCAACCATCAGATACATTTCTGTCAGATGCCAGTCAAGTCGAATCTGACAGGAATCTATCTGATGTGTGCCACACACTAGGAACAGATTTCCAATAGATTTTATTCTGAAATCTATCTAAATGCATTAATGGACCATTACATCCAATGCAACTCTATGAGCAAAAAAAAGAAAAAAGAGCCTGGAGAGATGTCTGGCACTGTAGCTTTAATGCAAGCAGCAGGTGTACAGTAATGAAAATCACAGTAGATACACAAAGGCACGTGTTCATGTGAAAAAATGGAGTACTTATCATGCTCTGCTGGAGTGGGGAGGCAGCTGTGGGCGCCAGAGGGTGCACGGCCTTACGACCGTTTCGCAATGGGGTGAGCCTTGCTTCCTCGGAGGCTAACGTGCACGTCCATTACTGTACACCTGCTGCTTACATTAAAGCTACAGTGCCGGACATCCATGCTCTTTTTTTCTTTTTGAGTTTTGCAATGTACTGTCTACTATTGTATTGAGCACGTAGCCCCTGCTGGAGCTTTTTACCTGCAACTGGCCACTTTGACAGTATCCACAGCTTTTTCTGAGTGCCTGCCAACCCTCTCTCTCAGATTGCAACTCTATGGGCCATGGATCTGCAACCAGCAGCAGATCGACCAAGATCTTCCATCCTGTCAGATAGATCAAATTCACCGAAATCGATAAAAATCGGCCACAAATCGCTTGATCGATTTGAATGAATTGATTTCTGATTAATCGATTCTATAGAATCGATCGGTCGATCGATGGCTGAAATCGACCAGTGTATGGGACCCTTTATGAATGATGCTGATAGACACTAGGCCTCCCTGTCACATTCATGTTACCAGCATCAGAACATACTGTAGGTGCAGGTAGTAAACGGTTAACTCCTTCCAATCGCTATGTCCCTACCAGCATCCCAAATGCACCCATGGAATATTTCTATTACATGGCACAGCAGCAGAGCGTAGGGCTAGTGGTGATCAAAGTATTGGACTTGGTCCAATGCTTTAATCTAAAGGGGCTGATGTCGTGCCGGAATATATCGGTCGAGGGTGCCTTGTTGGACTAAGTCAGCCATTGGCGCTGAAAAGAAAGACTCCAATGCTGGATATAGTCCGATGCAGTACTGAAAAGCAGATCATCCACCAGACAACCTAGGCAGGTGATTGGGGCATTGTGGGTGTCAAGGGATCCTCCAGCCACCTTTTCTGACCTCTCTCCACTTCAGCTTACCAAAAGGACCACAAGGAGGCTCAAATCTGCTACCTTGCCTAGGGCCCCATTACATCTTAACCCATCTCTGTTGGAAAGGGTTAATTTTTCCTGACACTCAGCCATGACATACCCCATACAGGTAAGTAGAGGGTTGCTTGGTTTCAGTGCCAGCACAGCTATAGCATAGCTGATGCTGGCACCCACGAGGTTTACAACATGGGGGACCACATGGCAATAATTATCCTGGAGGAAGACTGAGGGCCCATTTCTACTATCGTGAATTCGCATAGCAATACAAGTGAATGGGACTGTTTCCACTTGTCAGGATTCCTTTGCGTTTTTCTGTGCAAAAAAAATTCGCATGGCAGAGCCATCAACTGGCAACTGGCCACTGAAGACGCTACAAGCACGCCAGGAATAAGCCACATACATACACGCACACACGCACACACATATCTGTTCATGTATTACATTTATACGTTGTAAATGTCAGAGTTTCCCTGGGGTATAACTTTAAAATGGAATGCCCAATGGCACAATGAAATCTAACTGCCGCTTCTTGTTTTTCTGTGCAAAATGCAAGGAAGAGCCCAGTGTGGTGCTGAGGCACTATCAGAATTAATCCGAAGCGACAGCCAGAAAAGGAAGCAATGTACAGTATTTACAGGGTGGGAAACGGCCCTTTTCTAAGGTGAACCAGTTATCACCCAGAGGAAAGCAATGCTTAGGTCTGGCTAAATGTCACTTACTGACAGATTTATGTGACGATAACAGGCCAGGTTAATCAGGGACTGCAATCCCACCTATCTGATCTCCAGCAGAATCTGTCTGCTTCTCATGATCATCCCTTTCTTAAAGTGGGATTATGCTCCCAAAACTTACATTTTCTGTAACAACTCTTAGTTACATAAAATAACAAGTTCACTGCCAAGAGCAGCAGTACAAGACATATTTCTGGCTAATGGCAAATGTAAATGTTCCCATACATCTACCAATGTATGGGCATATGTATGGGCAGACCGTCCAAGAGACAAGTCTCTCTGATCCAATCTGATTGGAGAGAGATCTGCTGGATGCCCATACACCATACACCAATTCCTGGTCAACTGCAGCATGAAATCTCTCAGGAATCAGCCTCGCAATGCCGCTGATTCCATCTGCCTGGCCACCTCCATATGTTAACCACCTGAGCGGTCTGGACGAGCTCAGCTCGTCCAACACCGCCGGAGGTCGCCGCTCAGGCCCTGCTGGGCCGATTTTCATCAAATAAAAAGCAGCACACGCAGCCGGCACTTTGCCAGCCGCGTGTGCTGCCTGATCGCCGCCGCTCTGCGGCGATCCGCCGCGAGCAGCGGCGAAAGAGGGTCCCCCCAGCCGCCTGAGCCCAGCGTAGCCGGAACAAAAAGTTCCGGCCAGCGCTAAGGGCTGGATCGGAGGCGGCTGACGTCAGGACGTCGGCTGACGTCGATGACGTCACTCTGCTCGTCGCTATGGCGACGATATAAGCAAAACAAGGAAGGCCGCTCATTGCGGCCTTCCTTGTTTATTCTGGGCGCCGGAGGCGATCGGAAGATCGCCTCCGGAGCGCCCTCTAGTGGGCTTTCATGCAGCCAACTTTCAGTTGGCTGCATGAAATAGTTTTTTTTTTATTTAAAAAAAACCCTCCCGCAGCCACCCTGGCGATTTAATCAGAACGCCAGGGTGGTTAATGTGTACTAACCCGATGCCCGTGCATTTTATGTCTCACCTGTCCAGCTGCACCAACTCCTGGTCTCTTTCGCTGTCTCCCCAGAGCACAGTCATCACAGTGAGCACCACCGCATGGTTGCACGTATACCACGTGGCACCTGTGTGACATCAAACACATGCCTAGGGGAGCTCGGGGGAGACAACAGGGGAGACCGGGAGTAGTGGCAGGTGGACAGGTGAGAAAATGCATGGGCATGCCACTATATCACATACCATTACAGCTGCGCACCCAATCGACCACGTCGGACCGCAATTTTCCAGCTTGCTCGATCTCGGCCCAATAGTTTCACCCTCTAAAAAATAAAGGCCTTCATCAGGGGTACACAGCCAAGTGCAGCAGTGCCAACGTGCTTTATAGTGAAATACTGATCGAAACAGCTTAACTAGAGGCCTGCTGATGACCTTTTGTCACTGGCTTTGGTAGGCATGTTTTATTATCCCACTAATGAGAATATAAGGCAGAGCTCCACTTTACATCCATCTCACAACTTACTATATGACCTAGCCTCACACATCTTTCCTCTGGTAGGCCTATGGCTAATGTTGCATTATTTCCAGCACTTTGGGGTCAGCTATTACCAGATGTGCATGGGTTAAAGCACTTGGCAAACCTATGTTCTTACCATTCACTTGCACAGGCAGGAAAGCCTCCAGTCAAACAGGGAAGCGATGAGGATTTTGTTACAAAGTAATCACCGGTACACTGCAAGTTTTCTCACCCAACTGACACTTTTTACAACTCCACCATGTCCTCATGTTACTTCCAAACTTAGTCAATTGTCAGTGAGGTGAGGAACCTTGCCCTGTAAGGTCTTACACTGTCATAAATTCATATAAGAATTTTTTTTCAGTTATTGCCAGAAGGGGTGTGACAGCACTGACAGGATCTCAGAGCAGAATTTACTAAGGAGTGTCTGAATCTTGAACAGCCATCACAAAGACAATACCACACATAAGAAGTGTGACGTTCCATAATAGCAAAGCTCTGCATCACTGATGAGGGTCAGGGACTTCTGGCCATGTATTACATTAGTCATGGCTCCCAACTGTTCATTTTTAAGGGGCATCCTCTTTGGGGATGAAATCCCTCTGTCCCTCTTTCTTCCTCATTTGTACCTCTTTCAGGAATGATGTACAGATCTACGTAAATATATGTACTTTTCTATTGAAAAATGTGTTTAACTGACTAAACTTTATTCCCATTCTTAAAATTGATATATATCTTATTTTCAAGTCTTAATATCAAGGAAAATTAATGATGATAGAAGAGACCATTGTGGTTTAATCTATAAAACTATGTATTCTTGCTTATGAATTCTTTGGGCTGTGTGAGTAGAGGTGTGGCTGAAACGCAATTACAGATGTGATAGGGACGTGTCTTAAAGGGTTTCGGACGTGACAAAAGAAATGTAGTTTTACTTACCTGGGGCTTCCTCCAGCCCATAGAAGTGATTTGTGTCCCTCCTCGGGTCTTCTCCGGGGTCCCGCTGCCAGATTCTAAGGATCGCCATCCCCCGATGCGTCAGTGTCTTCTCCGCAGGCGCAGTATGCCTCCGGTGATGTGGGTGCAACCCATCAGTCATCTCTCCAGGCACAGAACTGGGCTTCCAAGACCAAAGTATTTTATGGCTGTAAATCCTTATCAGTTGTCCGACTAGAGAAAAACTGTCAGTTGCATAGCTGAATATTAACTCTTCCAGGCAGAGAAAGAAGAAAAGCATCACAGCATATTCATTTGTGCACTATGCACTGTACATACACATCTCTCTATCTCATCCTGTTAAATGTCACTTAAGGTTCCCTTTAAGTTTGTGTCTATGTTTGCACTTTTTGAGCTTAGTTACCACCCATCAGCCCTGCATGCAACAATTTTAAACACTGAGCAATTACTGATCTTGATTGCCGACATGTACACCCTCTCTATTACATTGTCAGGTTGAAGACGGCAATTGATCGCCAGTTATTTTAGTGAACGGACCACTTGTAATCCACACAGGCTAATCGTTGTTGGACTTCTGCTGCTTTAACCTTTATAGAAATCAGTCTATACAAATGTAATGACCCACATACAGTATGTTGCCTACTTGCATTAATCAGAATAGACACTTCTTAGCTCCATTTGAGCACAAGTCCCCATCTCAATTGCATGGAATGTCACAGCTATACAATTGTTCTGTAGTTGATTTCCTAGGAGCAAAAAAGAAAGAGAGCTGGTCCGGACAACTCTTTAATGGGAATCTGAAGTGAAAATACACTTATGAGATAATGATTTGTATGTGTAGTACAGCTAAGAAACAGAACATTAGTAGCAAAGATATGAGTCTCATATTGTTTCAGTACAGGAAGAGTTAAGAAACTTCAGTTGTTGTCTATGCAAAAGAGCTTCTCTGAGCTCTCCGACCCAACTTGGATTGGGGACAGTCCTATTTTCTGAAGCACTTATGCATCAAAGAAACAGTGAGGCACAGCTTTAAATAAGGTTTTACTGCAGGGGAGTTCAAAGGGTCATTAGCTCTGCTCTGTTTCATAGCTTAAAATGCAGTGTGTGGTTTGTAATTGCAAATATGACAGAATGATGCAATGTTATTAAAAAATAAACTGTATAACGGAAATTACAAATATGAAACTCTTTTCTTAGCTACTAATGTTCTGTTAATTATCTGTACTACACATACAATTCAGTATATCATAAGGTTTGTTTTTTCGCTTCAGTGTCACTTTAACTATTTTTTATTAATTAAATATAGAAGGTATAAAAAAAGGTATATAAGGTATAAAAAGATGGTCTGTGTATGGGAATCCACGGGAGCATTGAGGCTGTAAATAATTCACGAGTCTTTCATATCTACCTGTTACAAAACAAAATGGGCGTGTATGATCTCAAAAACACACACACACACACACACAGACGCACACACGCACACACACCAGACACACACACACACGCTCTCACACACTCACACACAGACACACACACACACACACACACACCAGGCACACACACACACGCTCTCACACACTCACACACAGAGACACACATAACTGCACGCACACACACACACACAGAGAGACACACACAACCGCACGCACACGCGCACACACACACACACACACACACACACACAGACACACACACACAGACACACAGACACACAGACACACACACAGACACAGACACACACACCTACACACACACGCACACACACACACACAGACACACACACACAGACACACACACAGACACACACACCTACACACACACGCACACGCACACACGCACACACACACACACACAGACACACACACACAGACACACACACAGACACACACACCTACACACACCTACACACACACACACACACACACACAGACACACACACACACAAATACAATCAGATCTGTGACCTGAGCAAACCTCTGGTCACATGGATGCCCTGACTGCTTCTGAAGTTATGTCAATGCTGTCATTATTCCAGAAAGTGGGTCACCTACAGATAATGCACAGCAGCATCCAGATGGCACAATTGTACGAATGACCACTGTAAGACTGTTCGGCATGTGAATGTCACAATGGGATAATACAGAGAAAGTAGCAGCTTAATATGAATAAAAAGCACTAAAGAGTTATTATAACAACATTTGTGTTCCTTCCACATGATTGCATGGCTTGCGCTGCAGCGGAATTCATGATGTGGATGAGGAAGTGTAATTATCACAGTAGGGAATGCCGGTTAGGGTTGTAGGAAGTTCTCACCTTTGGGAATAAAGGCTAAGTGAGTTGTATCACAATCTGATTGGATCTAAATGTTCTTTCTCCATTCCTAGCAATGGCAGCCCTCTGTGACTCTGCCGATGGGCAGGAAGCGACAGTAAAACTTCACAAAAGAAATCCAGACGGTAAGAAAAATTTAGAAGTTAAAGCTCTTCCTGTTCTATTTGGGATAGATTTCCACATTAAAGTGAACCTGTCACTAATCAGGCAAGATCCTGTACTACACAGCAGATTGCACTTTACAAATCACTGATGTGTTCACAACGATCATTGTGACAAGACAAGGCAAACAACATTTATATTTCGCTTTTCTCCTGGCGGACTCAAAGTGCTTGAGCTTTAGCCACTAGGGCGCGCTCTATAGGCAGTAGAAGTGTAAAGCAGTGTACCCAAACCCTGTCCTTCAGGGCCACCAACAGTGCATGTTTTGTGGAAATCCACAGAGGTAGTTAATAAGCTCTGCTGAGACACTAATTACCTCACCTGTGCATGTTTGTGGTTTTCTGCAAAACATGTACTATTGGTGGGCCTTGAGGACAGGGTTGGGGAACTCGGGTGTAAAGGACTCTAGCCCAAGGAATAGGGATTGTTGGAAATGCCAATTTTCATTTCCATGAAAATTCCAAATTGTGCCAATGTCGAATACTGATCCTGCAGATTTCCATTTTCTGAGGAGTCTTTTTGTGAGCATTTTTTGCATCCTCTGATTGGCCAAATGATTCTCAGTTCTATGATTGGACTAAAATTACCGAGTTGTGGGTATGCTGTATTTCTGCAGAAATCTGATTTCCACAACAAGTACTGCCAGTTCCTCCATAACAAGTATTTCCATGTCCCCAATAGCAAATATCATCATGTCCCCAATAGCAAATATCGTCATGTCCCCAATAGCAAATATCATCATGTCCCCAATAGCAAATATCATCATGTCCCCAATAGCAAATATCGTCGTGTCCCCAATAGCAAATATCGTCGTGTCCCCAATAGCAAATATCGTCATGTCCCCAATAGTAATTATTGTCATGTCCCGAATAACAAGTATTGCCTGGTCCCCAAAACAAGTATTGCCAGTTACCCCAACAAGTATTGTCATGTCCCTAATAACACGTATTGCCATGTTCCTAATAACAAATATTGTCTGGTCCCCAACAACAAGTATTGCAATTTCCCCCACAACAAGTATTGTCACTTCCCCAATAACAAATATTGCCATATCCTTAATAAGTATTGCCTGGTCCCCAACAACAAGTATTGCCAGTTCCCCCATGACAAATCTAACAAGCAAGATTAATTATCCTCTATGGGCTGTAACAGGCTTGTGAGGCGTAAGTGTTCTTCTATAAATACCGGCCTCTCTGTTGGATCCATTGTACATTTGAAATGATTGACCAGACCACATAACCGCAGCAGGCTCCCAGCTGCACACAATGTGACTTTCAAATGACGCAGCTTGTCAGAGTGCTGGCTTTTGTTTTTTATTTTCAATTATTTAGTCTGCTATTGATCCATCAATGGGCAATATTTTCACAATGCACTGCTGTGGAAAAATTAAAAGCCTTTAGGCTTGGTTCACACAAAATTAAAGTTGTCTAGCAATGTCCTGTAAGTTTTTGACAGTTGGCATCAGTTTCATAGGTGCTTCTATGGATGCAGGGCTGTTGAGTCTGAGTCAAAAGCAATTTTTGGCTACCTGGAGTCGCAGGTTTCCTAAACTGAGGAGTCAAAGTCGTATGATTTTTGTACCGACTCCACAGCCCTGTATGGATGTGTTCACAGTACATTTCCCTTCCAGTCCAGTCCTGTCAGTTTTGTATGTATTTCTATGGGTTCGTTCACATATTAAAAGGTGTACATTTCCTGTCCAGTCAGGTAAAACTGTTAGGCCCCGTTTACACTTAATCAGTTGCTCTCAGTTATAACTGAAAGGACAACTGATTTTCAAAGTAATGCCCATGTTTCCCTATGGCATAGTTCACACTTAACACGTTTTAACTGAAATCTTTTTCAAAATGCACTGCTATGGAGAAGAAAAAAAATGCATACCAACTGATTATGCTGAGACACTAATTACCTCACCTGTGCATGTTTGTGGTTTTCTGCAAAACATGTACTGTTGGTGGGCCTTGAGGACAGGGTTGGGGAACTCGGGTGTAAAGGACTCTAGCCCAAGGAATAGGGATTGTTGGAAATGCCAATTTTCATTTCCATGAAAATTCCAAATTGTGCCAATGTCGAATACTGATCCTGCAGATTTCCATTTTCTGAGGAGTCTTTTTGTGATCATTTTTTGCATCCTCTGATTGGCCAAATGATTCTCAGTTCTGTGATTGGACTAAAATTACCGAGTTGTGGGTATGCTGTATTTCTGCAGAAATCTGATTTCCACAACAAGTACTGCCAGTTCCTCCATAACAAGTATTTCCATGTCCCCAATAGCAAATATCATCATGTCCCCAATAGCAAATATCGTCATGTCCCCAATAGCAAATATCATCATGTCCCCAATAGCAAATATCATCATGTCCCCAATAGCAAATATCGTCGTGTCCCCAATAGCAAATATCGTCGTGTCCCCAATAGCAAATATCGTCATGTCCCCTATAGTAATTATTGTCATGTCCCGAATAACAAGTATTGCCTGGTCCCCAAAACAAGTATTGCCAGTTACCCCAACAAGTATTGTCATGTCCCTAATAACACGTATTACCATGTTCCTAATAACAAATATTGTCTGGTCCCCAACAACAAGTATTGCAATTTCCCCTACAACAAGTATTGCCACTTCCCCAATAACAAATATTGCCATATCCTTAATAAGTATTGCCTGGTCCCCAACAACAAGTATTGCCAGTTCCCCCATGACAAGTATTGTCATGACTCTAATAGAAAAAAAATTTAACCAGCCCCTAAAACAAGTATTGCCATCGTCCCAATAACAAATATGGCCTGGTCCCCCAAAATAAGTATTGCCATTACTCCCATAACACATATTTCCATGTCCCTAATTACAAATATTGCCTGGTCCCTACGATAGGTATTGCTGGTCCCCCTATTATAAGTACTACCAGGCTCTTACCCTTGCATAATGAATGTTGCTAGGTCTCTAAGAAGAGAAGTAAGAAGCATTGCCAGGATATCCCATAAGGATGTATTGCCAGGTCTCCCACAACATGAACATGAAAAAAACTCCAACTCCCCGCCCCTCCACGCACATCACCCCCTCCCCCCCCCCACGTTCTGATCACAGCACCTCCACAGTCTGATTTCTCAATACTTTCTTACCTTACATTTCAATGCCTTATTACAGGTTTTCTTTTGAAGCAAAAAGAAAGTATGATATGAATTGTATGTGTAGTACACATAATGAACAGAACATTAGTAGCAAAGAAAATAATCTCATTTTTATTTTTTAGTTTTATAGCTTTTTCATGAATAACATTGCATCATTCTGTCATATTTGCAGTTAAACTACTCTCTGTCTTTTTAGGTATAAAGCAAAGCAGAGGTAATGATCCTTTGAATTTTCCTGCAGTGAAACCTTATCTCGAGCTGTCTCTCACTGCCTCTTGGTTGTTTAAAGGGACTCAGAGCTGAAAAAAGATTTTATACATCCGTGGGGCTTCCTCCAGCCCCATCCACCTGGATCACTCCCTCGCTGCCGTCCTCTGCTGCCCGCAGTTTCAGGAACCACTTCCGTCATCTCGGCCAGCTACGCAGGAGAAGTGCGCTCTTTGCATATCTCTCCAGCAGCTCCTGGAGAGATACGTAGAGGGCGCACTTCCCTTACGTCAAACTGGCTCCGACTGAAGGAAGTGCGGAGACCCGGTATCGGAGCTGCAGACAGCGGAGGATGGTGGCGTGGGAGTGATCCAGGCGGATGGCCCAGGTGTGTATAAAATCTTTTTAGCAAACACTAGCCGAATAAAATATACCAGGGAAATAAACTCAAACACTCGAGTCCAGAAGGACATAGCCCTATCGGTACATATATAAAAACCTGATAATTTTTATTAGTCAATAAAAATATATATAAAAAAGAAGGAGAGACCTCCACAGATTAGGAAGGTTCTCGTGTGTATGTCTCAAATAAGAGATTTATAAATAATGTGGGGGTCTTTGCTAATCCCCCTCTGTCCCAGCCGTATGTTAGCTGGGGCGAGGTGTAGCTATCCCACATATACAATACACAATAATGTTCTGTAGGTGATATGGTGGGTTACCACCAAAAAGATCAAATGTCAGATCAAAGTTTGGTGCCTCACCTAAGATAAGCTATCACCTAGCAGAATCACAAGAGGATACGGGTGGGTTTAGACAAACAAATAGTGCAGGTGCTGTACAACTTTTACATGCTCATGTTTCACCTAAGTGGCTTCCTCAGAAAGTGTGCTATACATATCTACAGTAGTCCTATAACAACCTAAATCACATATTTACAATTGTACAATAAAACCCCCCCATCATCATCATAACCCCAGTCAGAGCTGAAGTGCCCTATTTGGCACAGCCATATATATAGGGGAAGAGGTGGAAACAATTGGTAATAGGGTGTGGTGGGGGGGATGTACCCGTATCTGCCCACCTGTTATGCACAAAACATGTTGCGGGGTTGCCAGGTCTTACCTGTATATATAAACACTCTGTCTGGAGCGAGCAGGGGATATGAAGAATACCGCCCATGTCAGCTGGGACACACCCAGCTCCAATAGGGCTATGTCCTTCTGGACTCGAGTGTTTGATAAAATCTTTTTAGTTTTGAGCTCTGGTACACTTTAAGTGCTTCAGAAAACAGGACTGTATTTGACCCAGTGGTTGAAAAGCTCAGAGAAGCTCTTTTGCATAGATAACAACTGAAGTTTTTTAACTCTTCCTGTACTGGAAAACAACATGAGACTCTTTTCTCTGCTACTAATGTTCTGTTTCTTAGCTGTACTACACATACAATTAATTATCTCATAATTGTATTTTTGCTTCAGCTTTGCTTTAAATGAATAACAGTAAATAAGATTACTTTTCCTACACTGTATGCTTGAGCAGTCAGGTCTATCTGACTTTAATTATGCGTTTGTTATTATTTCTGTTCTTCTATACAGAATACCTACAGCATACCTGAAGTCCTTTATGTGTTTGTATAATATAATCTATTGTCCTGATTGTTCCATTTACATTGTTCAACACTGCAGGAGATAATGGCAACATATAAATCAATAGTAATAACATGACTATTCTTATTGAGCTCCACAAAATCTCCGTTTGTCACGGCTGTAACAATGTTCGGTCACACATACATGATGCTCTCATGGATCCTATAATGAAAACACGTCCCCTATAACTAGATCTATGATCTCATCATCATCAAGTCATCGTTCACAGCCTGCATAGTAACACTCATATGTGAAATGTATGTAGGAGAAAATAAGGGTGTGATATGTATCTAAGAATGAAATTAACAAATCTCACAAGCAAGATTAATTATCCTCTATGGGCTGTAACAGGCTTGTGAGGCGTAAGTGTTCTTCTATAAATACCGGCCTCTCTGTTGGATCCATTGTACATTTGAAATGATTGACCAGACCACATAACCGCAGCAGGCTCCCAGCTGCACACAATGTGACTTTCAAATGACGCAGCTTGTCAGAGTGCTGGCTTTTGTTTTGTTTTTTCAATTATTTAGTCTGCTATTGATCCATCAATGGGCAATATTTCCAGACTCGCGCCAGCACCGAGTGAAGACACACATTTATCAAACAGTTACGGCCCTTTTACACAATATCAGTTTCTGCCAGTTGTAACTGAAAGGACAGCTGATGTGCAGTCCAGTGTCCATGTTTCTCTATGGCCTCTTTCACACTATATCGTGAAAAACTGAAGCTTTTTCACAATGCACTGCTGTGGAAAAATTAAAAGCCTTTAGGCTTGGTTCACACAAAATTAAAGTTGTCTAGCAATGTCCTGTATGTTTTTGACAGTTGGCATCAGTTTCATAGGTGCTTCTATGGATGCAGGGCTGTTGAGTCTGAATCCGGGAGTCAAAAGCAATTTTTGGCTACCTGGAGTCGCAGGTTTCCTAAACTGAGGAGTCAAATTCGTATGATTTTTGTACCGACTCCACAGCCCTGTATGGATGTGTTCACAGTACATTTCCCTTCCAGTCCAGTCCTGTCCGTTTTGTATGTATTTCTATGGGTTCGTTCACATATAAAAAGGTGTACATTTCCTGTCCAGTCAGGTAAAACTGTTAGGCCCCGTTTACACTTAATCAGTTGCTCTCAGTTATAACTGAAAGGACAACTGATTTTTTGAAAGTAATGCCCATGTTTCCCTATGGCACAGTTCACACCTAACACGTTTTAACTGAAATCTTTTTCACAATGCACTGCTATGGAGAAGAAAAAAAATGCATACCAACTGATTATGTGTAAACGGGGTCTTCGAAAACTGATGCAAAAACTGATGCAAAGCTATCAGGACAGGACAGTACTGGACTGTAATGTACACCTTTTATGCGTTAACACAGCCTAAAACGTAACGCATAGAAATGTATTAAAACGCATTAAAGGGGCACTATGGAAAAAATGTTGCTGTTTCATTATCCCCACCATCTGTTATTTAATATGGAAAGCATAGGTTTCTCTATAGAGCTTGTGTTAAAAAAGTAGCTTCTAACACCAAACCTACTCTTCTACACAGCTGATATGCATCATTACATCAGCTCTTCCTGATAAGAATGCAACGGGCTGGGTTGTTTCCCTGCTCTTTGCTAACTGCTAGCAGCCTTCTGTCTGCCACTCTGCCACAGCTGATTTATAACGCAGCTCACTCACTCCAGAGCTGTGCTGTTGTTTCTTACATGTAACTATAATGTAATAGGCTGGTAATTAGTTACTTACATTACAGTCTCGCTACTGCTCTGCTATAGTGCTTACATTGCACTATTGTGGGGCATGCAGCTGGGGAGAGGGGACAACATATTCAGATTACGCTACTGTCAGACACTAAAGTCTTAAAACCTAAATGTTCATGCTTAAGGCCTCTTGCACACTGCAAGTGATTCCGATTCAGATTCCGCTTTTTAATCAGTTTTTACATCCGATTCCGATTTGCAGTTTGCTCCCTGCACACTGCAAATCAGAATCTGAATCGTATGTAAAAACTGATTAAAAAGCGGAATCTAAATCGGAATTGCTTGCAGTGTGCAAGAGGCCTTAACTAGCCCACGATCGTGTAAGGCAGATTCTATGCCACACTTGCAGCTCTCCTACTCTGATGTGGCTTAGAATAAACGGCACCAGTTCCCGCTGTCCCGAGCAGATCATTTGCTCATGTGGCCGCTGATTTGGCTGTCATGTGACAGCTGAACTTTGTCTCCATCAGTAAGGAGCCCATGGGCAAACGCAGGGTGGGATTACAGCTGCCCAGAATCCCCACTCAGACCAGTGCCTGTGCAGTGTCTGGGGACAGGCGCAAGTTGAGACACCAGACTATCTGCAGGTATCCTTCAGCTCACAGCACTGACCCCTTTCTTTCCCTGCTACTTTGGATGGAGCAGCAGCATGTGTACAGAGCATGGAGCAGCCGCGTGTACAGAGCATGGAGCAGCAGTGTGTGTGCAGAGCATGGCGCAACAGTGTGTGTACAGAGCATGGAGCAGCAGCGTGTGTACAGAGCATGGAGCAGCAGTGTGTGTACGGAGCATTGAGCAGCAGTGTGTGTACAGAGCATGGAGCAGAAGCGTGTGTACAGAGCATAGCGCAGCAGCGTGTGTACAGAGCATGGAGCAGCAGCGTGTGTGCAGAGCATGGAGCAGCAGCGTGTGTACAAAGAATGGCGCAGCAGCGTGTGTACAGAGCATGGCGCAGCAGCGTGTGTACAGAGCATGGCGCAGCAGCGTGTGTACAGAGCATGGAGCAGCAGCCGGTGTACAGAGCATGAACCAGCAGTGTGTGTACAGAGCATGGAGCAGCAGTGTGTGTGTGTACAGAGCATGGAGCAGCAGTGTGTGTACAGAGCATGGAGCAGCAGGGTGTGTACAGAGCATGGAGAAGCAGCGTGTGTACAGAGCATGGAGAAGCAGCAGGTGTACAGATCATGGAGCAGCAGCAGGTGTACAGAGCATGGAGCAGCTCTGGGGAACTTAACAGAGTCAAGTATGAACACAGCCCAGTGCCCTGCTGTGTGAATGCTTCACTTTGCCCTTCATTACCAATGTCGGCTGTCCTCATTATTATCTGTATCGATCCCGTTGTTGGTCAGTCGAACAGGAAATTGCATTATGTGCACCCAGCATGATGTCCTACCATATTATTATACTGTATTGTGAGTGACTGAGGAAGACCTTTCAGGAATCCCCCCCCTCCCCCCTTGAAATTCCTGGGTTTGCCCCTGGAGCTAATTTCATTGGCTCCTTACCAGTTGATCACTATTAGCCAATCACAGTGATCACAAACATAGGAATAAAAAAAAAAAACTCTGGTCTTTCAGAGGACAGAACAGCGTAGTCCTAAATGAGTATTTCTTATATAATCAGATTTTAATAATTGGATCAGATGAAGAAGAGTTATGGGCATAATATCTACCATTCACACGTTTAAAGAAAAAAACAAAAAAAACACAACTTGTTTGCCTAGAGATATTGGCTACAGTAGTTATAACATCCCTCAAACTCCATTATAGCAAGCTGTTAGGATGATATTTGTTTAAATCTGAGAGTACGGATTATTTGATTAATGGCTCCACAGATAATAGGCTTATCTCAAAGAACAACAGAGTGGCTGGGTTATGTACTATGTAGAGTGAAGCGCGCAGGTCCAGGATTAGAAAATCACCGGAGTACAACTAGCTAATAGATGTCCACTAGTAGATATGTTAAGAGAAAGTGGCACTGCACAGCCAGATAAAAAACTGTCTGTATTCCAAACATTTTAAAGTACTTCAATCCACCACAGCATCACCAAGAGAGAGAGTATAATCTCGTTATTGTACACTCCAAGGGACCAGGAAAAGTGGTTTACTATATTAGAAATTGTCCTAAAAATGGCCCTGCATGCCCTGGTACATTCTCTGCTGTAAAGAACCAACTCTGTTCTCCCATTGCAGGTACAGTACAAGCACTTGAACATTTGGTGGACTACAAGGTTAAGTATAACTTAGGGCTGCATAACCAGGCTAGACAAATTGCTAGTATAATATCCTGGGCTCCTTAAAAATGGCAGCCGTCACAGAATAGAGGCAGTCGCTCGCTTCCTGTAAGTGGCTCCGATACCTCTGTGGGTGGGACTTGCAGCACGTGTCCTCCAAAACTTTCTGCACACACTTGAGCCAATCATGAAGCCTCTCTTCAAAATGCAGCCAATGATGATAAGCCATTCGAACCTGTAATGCGAGTGGTTTTGATACCTTGGCGGTCATTGGAGGTGGGTGGTGGGCATTAGGGTGGCTTGGCATGAGCCAAGCCACCCTAATGCCCACCACCCACCTCCAATGATGTGACCCACTTGTTCCAGGACATGTAAGATACCCTTGCACTCTGTCACTAGCAGGCTTTGTTTCTGTGAAATACTTTTTGTGTACCTCAGTGTCAATACATCACAATATGTCACAATGTGGAAATAAATCATAGGACGGAAGGTGCACGCTTCTTTGTTCTTTTGCTGAAAATCGTAGTACTTTCTTCTCGTCTGTTTACGCGGAGCACACGTCCAGTGACATAGAGGTATAGAGTGCAAGCAGTGGGTCCACCTTTATTAGCCTGCAACAGCCATCAAGGACAGCCTGTGCAGTTGTGAGATGTGCCACACATATTTTCCTTTCTTTGAATGAAACTTTGCAGTGAGTAGGCCCGCTCTGATCTGGATGCTACCAGTAGCGTCATTGCTACTAAGGAAAGAGATACCTGTGAGTGCGTACAATTCCGTGGGACGGCTGTGATGAATCTTTTATCGGTGATCACAAAGTGGAAGTGGTAACACTGCATCCTCTTCTGTTTATGTTCACATTTTTCCTCATTTTCCCCAGGCTGCTTATTTGTGCAGTATTGTATATACAGCGCCGGTGCCATTCTTCTTGTCAGACAAATGTTATCAGGCATCAACTCACTTGCAACCAGCCTGAAGAGAACAGCTGACCATGTGTTTTTCACACGGACATATGATGCATGCCCCGCCCACTGAGTCAGTGTCCCGTAGGGGCCAAAAAACATTTTTACTATAACAGAAGTTTCATTATATCAGAGTTTACTATACCAGACGTTGCTCCCATAGACTTATAATGGAGATTACTCGGGACCTGGAGAGGTAGTTTACAATTCCCGAGTTTATTATAACAAGATTATACTGTACATGCTAGTGCAGAGGTTAACAGCTGTTTTGTCAGGACCTGCTATTTCCACCGAAGTCCAAGTGGGTCCATGCTACAGTGTGGCCGTGGTTTGCCGGTTACCTTTGCAGACAGGAGGTGATCTGCAATAACAATTAATTAAAAGGCCTTCTCAAATCATGCACAAACAACACTCCAAAGGGAGGGCCCAGAGTTGCAGCACCACCATAGGTGATAATCTTTATTTGTATTAAAGGGGAACTGAAGAGAGAGGTATATGGAGGCTGTCATGTTTATTTCCTTTTAGACAATACCAGTTGCCTGGCAGCCCTGCTGATCCTCTGCCTCTAATACTATTAGCCATAGCCCCTGAACAAGCATGCAGCAGATCAGATGTTTCAGTGGTTCAGACTTATAAGTCTGATCTGACAAGACTAGCTGCATGCTTGTTTCTGGTTTTAATCAGATACTACTGCAGAGAAATAGACCAGCAAGGCTGCCAGGCAACTGGTATTGATTAAAAGGAAATAAACATGACAGCCTCCATATACCTCTCTCTTCAGTTCCCCTTTAAAAAAAATGGGTATGTTGTGTTTGTATATAAATATATGTTACACATTACATGAATATGCAGGCAGGTGGTAAACAGATACTCGCTTTTATGTGTTTTTAATTATTTCTTGTTATTGTTTTACAGCCTAAAATATAACCATAAAACATAACACAATACCTTTGTTTTTAAGCAAGTTCATAAAACTGGCTATGTACTGGTGTTATTTTGACCAATCGGAGGGAGCTTAAAATTTTGTCCAACCAAGACCTTGGAGTACAAGAACAGAAATTTCCCTTTGGGTACTATGGATCTAACTATTGAAAATTATCAAAAAACAGTAAAACAGCAGTTTTGGTAGAAGGGCCTTCTTCATAGAATACAGTAAATTGTCCAACTGTTAAGAAGGATTTTAGAACCTTGTTTTTGTGATGGATTGCGGAGAAGCCGCCGCGCGGACTGGCAGCGAGGCGGCTGGTTCCGCGTCCAGCTCGGCGGTTTGCACGCGGCAGCGTGCGTCTGGTGTGGCTGGGCCTGTTAGTGCACACAGATTGAGGAATACGCACGCGTGCGCTGAGAGGCAGAACCTTTATGACAAACGAGGAGGGATCAGCTGACCAGGTTGGTCAGCTGATCTCAGAGCGAGTGGCTATTGGTTGATCAGCGATGGGTGGCGCCGGGGAGCGCCGCTCTATATATAGTTGTTGCTGGTCAGTCTCAAGTTGTCTGCCGTTGCGAACACTTACGTGAAAGCACTCAGACCATAGTCAGATCCCACAGTGTGTTAGAACCAGGAGGACCTGGGAATTCACACTGAGCCAGATTACTTCTGTGTTACTATTGTGTTATACTTCAGACTAGTTCCAGGGTGTTGAGACCACGGACCTCACACCCAAGACTAGGGATACTGTGTTACCATTGTATTATACTTCAGACTAGTTCCAGGGTGTTGAGACCACGGACCTCACACCCAAGACTAGGGATACTGTGTTACCATTGTGTTATACTTCAGACTAGTTCCAGGGTGTTGAGACCACGGACCTCACACCCAAGACTAGGCATTGTTTGATATCTGTTATGACCTATTGCATTCCTGACTATCCTTCTGCTTTCTGATTCGGTACCTACGCATATCTGATTACCTGTTGCCAACCCTGCCTGTCCCTGGTTACCGAATCAGCCTTCTGTCTCTGTACCTTATCTGCCCGTGTGTTGCCGACCTAGCCTGCCCGACCTTGCGAGCTATCCCTCTCCATTGAGAGATTAGTCTCCAGTCCTGCTTGTGACGCCCACCTTCTAGGTGTCGCTTAGCCACAGTGCCTTCCTGCTATTCAGCCTGGGGCTCCACCCCTTTGGAAGTCTTAGGCTGTTGGAAGGTCTTCGCACTTCCCAGAGGGAGGTATTTCTCATACTGCCAAGGACCACCTGCTCCTGAGGTGGTCCCACTCAAAGTCATTACTGTTGCACCAAACACTCACACTATATAGGTGTCCAGAGGTTAGTTATACTTGTATTATTGGTGATTCTGCAGATCATCAATAATCGGGTATATATCTGTATTCTTGTTGATACTGCAGATCACCAATAATCAGATTCTCTCTGTGCGCTGACACCGATCGTTACAGTTTTGTTTAAATCAGGACACTCAACTTTTGGGTCAAAATCCTGTATAGCCGTACCAAATTAATTTTTGGGTTCTCTGATTATCAAATGTGATGATCATTATATTGGGTGGGTTAAATGTATACTTAGCTTAAAGGATACCAGAACTGAACTATTATATAAAAAGGTTTCCATCCATCCCCCTCCTTTGTACTGTAAATCCTCTGCCGCAGCTCAGTCCAGATCGTCAGAGTCAGGCGGTAGTGCGCAGGCGTGCATGGCCAGGAACACTCTGCGTGTGCGCACAATGGCGTCATCGAGCTGTTTTTCGCACGCTCCAAGCACTCCTAGCTGCACGCCTGTGCACTACCGCCTGACTCCGGCGATCTGGACTGAGACACTGTGGAGGGTTTACGGACAAAGGCGGGGGGTGGAGGAGAATGGGGGCATGAGGACAGAATCTAATACATGCCTGCTCCACCCATTTTTATATAATAGTTCAGCTCTGGTATCCTTCAAGTCCCAGAATAAAAGCAAGTTTCAGAATCTCCCAATGAAAGTCTGACTCCAGTTGTGACCCAGACAGCAATACTACCTTTTAAGAGTTATTACTGATACCTTGGACGCCACTGCAGACATGACCCCCATGGACATTTGCAGTTTTAATATATAAAAACGGGTAGTCCTAGGGACTTGAAATGAGGGCCAGAAACAAAAACCTGTCAGGGATACAGCTAACAAGAAAGTTTTTTTTTTTTGGCCGTCTTGGTCACTGTTGGAGAGATTTCCCCACTTCTTGTCCTGAATACAAAAAAACTCTAAAAGATGTTCTAAGCCAGGGGTAGGCAACCTATGGCTCGGGAACCAGATGTGGCTCTTTTGATGGCTACATCTGGCTCACATACAAATCAGTAGAGGTTGATTCACTAAGCTACACTGCTCAAGCAGCGCAGTTTAGTGTGGCAGCGCAAACAACATTTTCAAAGTAGGCATGCTACTGCTGTAGCATGCAATCCTAATCGCATTACACCTAAACGAACGGCTGCTCCAATTGTTCCACTCTGGACCCTGTCAGGTCCTGTGACTTTGAAGGATGAGATCCCCGCACTTTGATTGACAGGCAGCCTATTGGGCCAAAGTGCTGGGATCTCATCTTACAAAGTGAATCAACCCCCAAGTCAGCTAGCTAATTATACAAGCTGTTAGTCAGTATTTCTTCTGTCTGGCTCTCGGGGAAATTGCTGATGTTGCTGAAACCCAAGAGAAGCTGAAGACGAGTCTGACACTTTTGCTGCCTGGAGGCTCAACTGTATACACATCACCATGGCAACATGGCCTTCTCTGCTCTGCAAGCACGCTGTCCCAGTTTGAAACATATTGTATGGCTCTCCTACAGAATTAAATTGTACAATATGTGGCATTTATGGCTCTCACAGCCAAAAAGGTTCCTGACCCCTGCTCTAAACCCTTACCTCAATATTCACACTAAAATATTGTTTCCCTACACTGGAGAACCAACAGAGAGACCACCAACAAAGTGACAGTTGTGTACAATATATTATATATTTTTTTCTTTATACACACACACACACACACACACACACACACACACACACACACACACACACACACACACACACAGCTATATCAGTATATCACTTTAGTGAGTATATCATTGTACTATACTTTTATAATGCAAACATCAATGCAGTATACCTTTATAGCGAATAGATCAATACAGAGTACCATTATAGTGAATATATCAATGTATTGTACCATTATAGTGAGTAATGTAGTATACCATTATAATCAGTATATCAATATACAGTACCATATGACTATAGTGAATATACCAATGCAGTACACTATTAAAGTAAATATATCATTGTACTAAACTATTATAGTGAGTACATCAATGTAGCATACCGTTAAAGTAAGTATAGCAATATAATTTACTATTATAGTGAGTATATCAATGCAGTATATCATAATAATGAGTACATCAATGCAGTATACCCTTATATTGAACATATTAATATAGCATACCATTACAGTGAGTATATCAATAAAGTATACTATTATAGTACCATATATCAATGTAGCATACCATTATAGTGAGTACATCAATAAAGTATACTATTATAGTGAGTGCTGTAGAGTACCATATATCAATGTGGCATACCATTATAGTGAGTTCATCAATAAAGTATACTATTATAGTGAGTGCTGTAGAGTACCATATATCAATGTGGCATACCATTATAGTGAGTTCATCAATAAAGTATACTATTATAGTGAGTGCTGTACAGTACCATATATCAATGTAGCATACCATTATAGTGAGTTCATCAATAAAGTATACTATTATAGTGAGTGCTGTACAGTACCATATATCAATGTAGCATACCATTATAGTGAGTTCATCAATAAAGTATACTATTATAGTGAGTGCTGTACAGTACCATATATCAATGTAGCATATCATTATAGTGAAATATCTAATAAATGTTAGTAGTACTTGCTTTCATCACACATACATACATACACAGTATGAATAGGGGATGCGGGGTCTGCAGCCACAGTTGGATGCCTGGCTCTGCAGGTTCACCTAGGGCCACAGCATTAGTTCCTCATTGGTGCTATTATAGTAATGATCTTCCCTATATGTGCTTTGTATAGTGCTAATCATTAACACACTGTTCCTCTTCTCCTGGTTGGACCTCTCTCACACTGCAAATGTCCTTGGAAAGCATCCATAGCCTGTGATTGTGATAAAAACAGTGCAAGTGGGGGTCCCAGTGTAAAATCTGCAGCGTGGGCCGTGGTTTTATAGCTACGGCCCTGGAAATATGTATTCAAAACTCACAGGATCCAAGTCATTTAGCCGTATCTTTATTTTTAGCAATATAGAGTGTCCCCCCATGTTTTTCCAATCTACCTTTCATTCCCTCCCACTGCCCTTGACTCTTTCTACTCCTGCTGTTGACAGCATAAAGGAATACTTGGTCTCTATCACACCTCCCCATGCACAGAAACTCCTAATCATCACCTAAAGAGAGCGCAACTTCAAACAGCAAAGCAGTGAGGCACAGATATTAGCAGAGCACTTGTAGGGTTCAAAAACCAGCCTCCCTGAAGCACACAGCAAATGTCTCACTTTGAATCTAGATCACACACAGCCCCAGAAATCTAATTTCAGACTTAGTTGCTAAATGTGTAACATCAGTCTCAATATTTGAAAGGTTACACAGGCACAGTAGGCTTCATCAGAGTGTGGTTAACACACTGCATTCCAGTGGAGGATTCAATGCCCTTCCTCGGCTTCCTCCTCACAGTGCTCTATAACAGTGCTATTAAAATTAAATGATTCCGCACACACCTTGGTCAAGAGGTCTGTCACACGTATACCTAATTACCTGAGACATTGCCGGTACTCCCTCATCCAATAAATATGAGGCTCGACATGAAAATGGATCTCTTTTCTCAACAAGCAGGCGAGACTTCACCAAACAAAAGCAGCCAAGGGCTTTGCTCAAAAATGATTCAACGGAGGAATTAATATTTAAAATCACTTTACCGGGGGGCACAAAACAAGCTTGTTTGTTATGCTTAAAACAGCGAATGGAGCGATAGGTGCGATTCTTTACCCCACATCACGCTTTTGGCAACTTAGTAGTTACCACGGCAGCTGGAGGACTAAGTGTCCCAGCAACCCCGAGCATGCTGGGACCTGTAGTCCCTTGGAAGATGGGGACTTCCCCAACTCTGATTCCCTAGCAGGAAACAATACTATAGAGGCACCTTATGAATTATTTTCCTTGCAGAGACATATTCTAGAGGTGACCTGCAGGTAGTTTAACGGAACTGCTGTAAGGGATGCCCAGATCAGCGCCATAGGTTAATTATGTGACAAGCATTACAGTGACACATCCTGTTTTATCTTATTTACGTACTTATTTAGTGATACAAGTTGACCTGAGCAAGAAGAACACAAGTCATTGAATCATTTCAGGGTTGCAAGTTTTAGGTACTACCACATAAGGATAGAACTATAAATATAAATATAGTGTGTGCGTGTGTGTGTCTATAAATCATAGTCCCCCCACCCCCCCCCATAACATATGTAGCCACAAAAACACCTGATTCAGAGAAGAGGCAGGGTAGTAGGTTAGTATTTGGGGCTGTTCCCACTACTTATGATATATATATATATATATATATATATATATATATATATATATATATATTGACAAGGTGATATTCCCACTACTTATGATATATATATATATATATATATATATATATATATATATTGATAAGGTGATATTACATAAAGCGCCACCATATTCCGTGGTGCTGTACAGAGTAAAAAACAAGCATGGGGTATAAAATGACACACACAATGATGTACACCACCAATATACAAAATACAGAATTGGCACAATATAACCAAATTCACAGTCCAGAGCCCAAGTCATCAGATGGCCATACAATGTAACACACACGGGAGACTGGGCAGCAGGGACCAGTGCACTTGGTCTGCACTAGTAAGATGTGTCATTAGTGTTATTATAAGTGACAGATCCCATGTAATACTTTTCCGTGGAGTCCCTGCCGCCCATCTGCCAGGGCTCCCCGGCGTGTCACACAGGGGGACGCCAGCAGCACAGTCAGTAATAAGCAGTAGTTAGTTGGACAATGTGACAGTGGGGGGCAGAGCAGTGTGCCTGCGCTGCACTGATGAGCCCAGGAGGCTGCTTCGCTCCGGGTCACCGGGGTACACTGCCAGTGTACCCCGGTGACCCGGAGCGAAGCAGCCTCCTGGGCTCATCAGTGCAGCGCAGGCACTCGCTGATCAGAGGAGAGCAGGTTGGGACATGCAGGAGGCTCGTCTTACCTTTGCTGGCTGGAGAACGGCGGGACTGGCTGGAGAAGCTCGTGGCGGTGCCAGCTGCAGCAGTTTGGTCTATTGATGCTCCTTCTCTTTACTCCGTCTCTCTCTCTCCCAGATCGCAATTCTACTCAGCCCAGGATCTTTCCCACTCTTGCAATGAGAGGGCTTGCTGGATGGTGCGCATGCGCAGTGTCACCAGGTGAGGGCGCTTGAGCACATAGCATCAATGAGAAGCTGAAACTCGCGTATAAAGTTTACACTGCTTGGTGCATGCTGGAGGGAGCTTGGTGTATTTTCTGTATTATTTTTCTGTTTTCTTTTTTTAACTTGAGTTTTTTTCCTGTATATTGTGTATATTCCAATTATTATTGTGTTTTATTTCTAAGGTTTACTTTTTACACTTTCTATATTCTAGCATTATATATATCTGTCAAAGCTAAGGATGAGCTTCCAAGTGGTGGTTACAAGTTTCGTAAAAAAACAAAACCTTTACACCTGCGGGCAGAGCTGGGACAAGGTCCTCCAGCACCCAAGGCTGAGACACCAAAGTGCGCCCCTCCATCCCTGCCGCCCCAGCCGTCACACACTGATTGCTACTAGACTAAGAGGCGCCCCAGGGCCCCCAACCTCCCCAATACCTTAATCTCTAGTTATCTGGCTTGCAGTCACTGCCATGTATCCCCTTTTCCTATTTCTTTCTGCTTCAAACACAATTGGGAATGACAACTGAATGAATTGTGCGCCCCCTCCTACACTGCACCCTGAGGCTGGAGCCTCTCCAGCCTCTGCCTCGGCCAGGCCCTGCCTGCGGGCCACGACAGAGGGTTATAACTCACGCTTGTCCCTGCCTCTGGCCGTTGCTGCATTCCAAATCACTCCGATGCTTCATCCTCTTGGCTTAGAAGGAGGAAGTATCAGAGTAATGAAAGTGGCATGGAATCTCATTAGCTTTCCATTGGTGGTATGCTGGTAATGATAAACTCTTTTTTGCATTGTATAGTGGTAATCCTTAACAAACGGTTTCATCAGGGCCGGTTCAAGTAACAATTGGGCCCTAGGGGAAAATTAGCCTGGGGACCCCCCAACAGACACCCCCCGATCAAAAAGCGTCATTAGGGGCCCTTTGTTGCAGCCAAATTTCCCTCCTGGGCCCCTGAGGTGTCTGCTGACCCTCCCCGAATCACCAACTAACTTAACTGTGCTCCCTAGGACCTCTGCAGAGTCTATGTCAGTGTAGTGTCTCACCTGCCCGCCAGCACAGATGAGACGCTACTCTGCCACTCTGCCAAATACTCTGCAGAGGCCCTGGGGAGCAACAGTTAAGATGGGGGAGGGCTCCGGGACCCCTACAGGCTCCGGGGCCCTGGGACAATTGCCCATTTTTTCCTATGGTAGCTCTGGCCCTGCTTACTCTGCTTACACTTCTCTGACACTGTAGCTGGAGCCCCAAGCCTCTTTAGTTACGCCACCCACTGCAGGTATAAAGCCTCCGTTTCTTACGAAACTAGGAACGACCATTTGGAAACTCATCCTTGTCAGAGCTAGAGTGCTTTAGTTTAGGTGACCCACTAGTTTACTTGCCCTGCAGACTAGTAGGTACATCCCAAGTGTCATCACACACTGCAGAGGCGTAGCTATGGGTAGGCAAGGGGGAACATATGTCCCCGGGTGCAGCACTGTGAGGGTGCTCAGCATGGCCGTTGCACCCCCATGTGCAGGTGGCTCTCTGGCTACCCGGAGTTCCCCTGCTTTTCTCACTCTTTCTCCAGAGGAGTGCAGGAGCATTAACAGCAGCAGAAAAAGGCTATCTAAAGGGGGGAACATCTGGCTATCTAGATGGAGGAGGGGGGGGGCACATCTGGATATGTAAAGAGGCGCACATTCGGCTATTTAAAGGGTGGCACATCTAGCTATCTGAATGGGGTAAGGAGGCACATATGGCTATCTAAATAATATTTGACTCCACCCATGACCACAACCACATTTTGATGTGTAGCCACACCTATTTTTTCCAGGGGGGGGGGGCGCAAAAACCATCTTTGTCCCCGAGTGCTAAAAACTCCAGCTACGCCTCTGGCACAATGCCCCCAGGCTCTGCCCCCAGGTTTTCCCAAAACCGATATTGCTCCCTCGGCCCCAGGGCTTTTGCAGAGTATCAGTACTCAGTGACCTGGTGGTGGTGATACATGAGTAGGTACGTGCTGTCGGGTTACAGAGAATGGGGCACTGAGAGAAGCACACAGTAGGGAGCACGCCAGACAGATGAGTGAGAGTGTTCTCTGCTGCGATAATACTCTGCAGGGGCCCTGGGGGAGGAGCATTAGCTGGGGGGACAACTGACTGGCCCATCACCTACTCTAAGGCATATGTGCCACCATACATACCGATGCACCCCCTTTCGACCACCCCCTTTCCTGTCCAATCTATAATAGTGATCGATTTTGTATGGAAATCGATCAGTCGAAATTAGGATTGGCAGCTGTGTTTGGAGCATTGATGATATAGTATACAATATTTGAACATATATAGACATAATCTTTTCAGATATGTTAAGAGGGTCCGTACACAGGGGTGGACCTACCATCAAGCCTCCTGAATCACGTGATTCAGGGGGCAAAATCTAGAGGGCAGCATTTGGACAAACAGTTCCAAGCCTCCTCTCTGCTCTCCTGCCCGCCTTCCTGACACGCTTCCCCATCATTAATCACCAGTGGCACCTGCCGCTCTTCTCTATGGCATTGTAGGGCATGTTACGTTAAAACCCCATCACTGGCGAGAGATCACCATGGCCAGTCAAAGTAGAAGCTTTGGTACTTGACAAATCCTGGGGAGGCCGGCCCTGGCACAAGCCCGGCCAGTCACAGCTACCCGCTGCTCCTTTTGATAAGTGGTGCCGATAGTCTCGTGGGCGGGACCACGGCACCGTCATTCGATCAATCACTGCACTCGATCAGTAGCAATGACCTATCAGATGTCACTGCTACCGATCAAGTGTAGTGTATAGCCCAATTACGGAACCTCCAAAGTTTGGTTCAGACAGCAGAAAGTCTAGAACCGGCGCTGTGGCAATGGTGGGGGTGAGGGGGAATAGGAAACCTCTGGAGAAGTGGGTGCACAACACACATGCACACACTTCCCAAACTCATAAGCAGCTGGAAATTGTACTTAGCGAATATATATGTACAACAGAAGCTCAGTTGTGTAGTGACAGACAGGGTTATTCTCATACCTTCCAAACATTGCAAAGTTACTGTAAGTTTGCTAATGGCTACAACCTGAGAATACTGCAGAGAGCTCGGATAGGACTGTCAGTGAATGGACTTATTTTATTGACAGAAGCTTGCTGCTGTAGGGCTGCATTACATAGAGAGCTGATGGCCACTCAGTGGGATACAACATCAGAGTTTGTGAGGACTGAATGAATCTATAACAGTACTGGAGCTGTGCATCGATTGATCGTTACTGGTCAGTGAATATTCAGCTACTGTCAGAACTTCACATACAACGCAGATAAAAAGTCAGGGAATATATATTTTATTAATTATATAAATATCAGACAAGCTCAATCCAAGTAATAAAGGACCGTTTCTCATCATTTTTAAACTAATACCCAGAGGCAACTAGATTCTGACTTTGTGGATCTAAGTCCTTGACATGGGGCGTGTAGGCTATACATGACATATTGTTTACCCAACTGAATTATTATATATACTACCGGTATATTGTAAACACTCATTCCTGCTATATGTCTGGTGCTTTCAAACGGTTGCTTGCCACGGAATAATCACGAGTAACCACGGTGGTTACTCGTGAGCTCTAATTGCCGCAGCTGCCTCGCTATGGAGCACTTCCGCATTAGGAAGTGCTCCATAGCGAGGCTTGCAACGTGTCCATTCGGACGCTTGCACCTCATTGAAACGCTGGGCGGAGAGTGGCGTTCTGGGTAATTAACCATGTCGCATCTAGCCGCTCAGCTGCGGCAATTAGAGCTCATTTGAATCACGAGTAACCACCGTGGTTACTTGTGATAATTCCGTGGAGAGCAACCCTGTTTCTACGCACCAGACATATAGCAGGAATGGATGCCTTAAAGTGGAGCCGAGGTCAGAGTTTTATGGAGGCTGCCATATTTATTTCCTTTTAAGCAATACCAGTTGCCAGGCAATCCTGCTGATCCTCTTCCTCTAATACTTTCAGTCATAGCCCCTGAACAAGCATATGCAGATCAGATGTTTCTGACATTATTGGTATTGTTTAAAAGTAAACATATATGGCAGCCTCCATATCACTCTCACCTTGGGTCTACTTAAGGCTGGTTTCACAGTGGGACGTTACAGGCGCACGTTAGAGCAGCCTGTAACGCAGCCCACCGCACAGTAATGAAAAATCGATGGGGCTGTTCACAGTGCCCACGTTGCATTACATTGTAACGCTGCATCACAAGACAACGTACTGCATGCAGTACTTTAGACGTGGCTGAGCCGCGTTAGACTGCTTGCACATGCTCAGTAATCTTGTGGAGGAGCGGAGAGCGGCCAGGCACATGGCTAATTAATATGCACTGCACGTTGTGACGTGCAGTGTTTACTTCCTGGAGCGGCCGCTCTGTGCGGCGATTGGCCGGCGGGACCACGTGATGCCGCATGCGCACAAGAGTGCGCATCACGGCATCACTGACGCCAGAGTGAGCTGCACAACGCAGCTCACTCTGACGTCCAGATCCAGCACCACCAGGCGTTCCGTTAGGGGGACGTTATGCGACCTTAACGCCCCCTCTAACGCAACGTCCTGGTGTGAAATTAGCCTTAAAGTGAACCGAGCAGCATTTTTAGCACTCATGGCATCTAAATAGCACATTAAAATGCATACTAACAATCTGGCTCATTACTAAAAAAAATCATTCTACCTATTCTTTTTACATTTAAATGTTTGTTAGAGGCTTTTACTGCCCTATTTTCATGGCCTGCCTTCCACAGAAAGAACAGGTAGATAAGGACTGCTGTAATTACAAGCAACAATGAGCAAACAAAAGTTTTCATCAGCAGGTCGGTGGGGAGATAACATACTGTACTTCAAACAGTTTAGAGACGTCACACTTGATTACATTCACACCTTCCCCTGGATAAATAAGGGCAGAGTAAAGGGGAGGGGGTAAATGGCAGCTCCTACAGCTACTAGAAACTAGGACAAACTGCAGAACACCTTGAGTTCTAGAGAAAATGTAGTATTTTAGCACTGCATCCGTTTAAACTTTTTTTATACTTTGTATTGTCCATCCGAAATTATTTTTTACCTTACAAACAACAAGACTTCTTGTCAATACTGTAATTATATCCGCATGAGGGGTGAGCGAATATATTGCTGGTTCCCAAGATTTTTGCTGAACTTCCAAATGGTCTGGCTCACAAATCAGTTTAGTGGAACTGGCACTTTCGATTAGACAAAATAATTGTAAATCGAAGTGAAATTTTAAACACACCGACCAATAATAAATTAAGTAATTTTAATTGATAGTAGGTGCTCAAATCCATAAAAAAAATCATGCTAACATTGATAAGGTGGCAGTTCATATATTCCTCACACAATCAATATATTTTATGATCGTGTACACAGAAGATCCTCGTTCGCACCTAATGTGGCTATGTGGTGAATTTTAATAGCGAGCCCGTGAGTATCTCGCTAAGAGCTCTTTCAGATGAAAGACTATTGCACCATTTAGCCACTCACTTACTGGGGTTAAGCGCCTTCCAGCTGCAAAATAGTGCAAGTAAATGAGACACTTGGTGTGGTTACTGACCAGTAAAAAAAATGCTGCATGTTGCTTGCATCCCAGGCTTCAGCCAGCTCACATCCACATGCAGAGATTGACGCAAGTACTGGACACTTGCAGCTATATTATCAGGATAAGGAGAGAAAAACTACTTTACCCTTTCGGGAGTGGATGGCTCTGGACACTTAAAAAGGCACTTAAGCCTAAAAAAAATCAGTTTTACTCACCTGGGGCTTCTACAAGCCCCTTGCAGCTGTCCCGTGCCCTCGCAGTCACTCGCGGATCCTCCTGTCCCCCGCTGCCAGCTACTTTCACTTCACCAACAGGCTTGGCCACCCGATTCCTTCTACATGTTCCCATCCGCAATAGCGTCCTGCACCTGCGCAGGGCGCTATTGCGGACAGGAACGCGCAGAAGGAGACGCGTGGACAGGCCTGCACAGGTGCAGTAAGCCTGTCGGACAAAAATTAGAGAAGCTGGTGGCGGGGGACAGGAGGATCCGATCGTGACTGCGAGGGCACTGGACAGCTGCAGGGAGCTGGTAGAAGGCCCGGGTGAGTAAAACAGTTTTTTTTATATAGGTTTAAGGATCCCTTTAAGGACCAGAGCTGTCTTTTCCCTACTGTGCCCTGTGATTGGCTCACAATAATGACGGGGTCAAGAGCCAATGAAATTGCGAGATGTGAAAGCTCTGCTGTCACTGAGACAGCAGAGCGAACTGGCGATCAGCAAAAGTGCTGTGCAGGTGTCTCCCTATAGGATCATTCTCATTGCAGCTTTTGTGATTTGCATAACTCGCAAACGCGATGCGTGCAGCATTTTGGGGGCAATTGCAATGTGTTTCTCGTTCTATTGAACGGGAATCACAATCGCGGCAAAATTGCTAAATTTTGAGCCACAAAATCGCGATTTGCTTTCCGAGTGTGAACCAGCCCTAAGTGAATTAGCGGCATTTCTGATGCCATAAAGAGGTAGCACAAATCATTTTACAGGTTTTTGCAGCAAACACATGGAGGTTGGGGTCTGTTAGTTCAAGGGCTGGTTCCCAATGCATGCAAGCACTTTCCTTAGCACCAGTGATTTCGAAAGTGCTTACTAATTGTGAGAAAACGCGGAAAAGCCGCCGCAAGTACTCAGAGTCAGGCGGCTGATTCCGCGTTCAACACGGCAGCTTGCGCGCAGGGACCTGCATTCACTGGCCTGACGGAACGCGGAGAAACCGCCGCATGCCCAGAGAACAGGGCGGCAGATTCCGCATCCGATGCGGCGGGTTGCACGCATAGGCCTGCCTCTCTTAGTACTGCTGAATGCGGAGAGAACGCCGCACGCTCGGACAGCGCTGCGGCGGATTCCGCATTCAAAACAGCAGAGGCATTACAACACATGTCTGGTGTGGCTGGGACTGATAGTCCACACTGGTTCAGAAGGACGCGTGCGCGCGCGGAGAGGCAGAGCATTTATGACAGCCAGAAGGGTGTCAGCTGACCGGGTCGGTCAGCTGACAATTCTTTCAGTTCTCATTGGTCCAGCACTTAGGGGAGGCGCAAGTGAGAGCTGATGTATATATACTGGGTGCTGGTCATTCCTCTGGTGTCTGGCGTTGCGATCACTACGTGGTAGCACTCAGACCCTATCAGTATCTGTGTTATATTAGACCAGTTTCCAAGGTGTTGATGATCACGGAGCTCACACCTTAGTCTAGGAAATTCTGTTATCATTGTGTTATTATCTAGACCAGTTTCCAAGGTGTTGATGATGACGGAACTCACACCTTAGTCTAGGAATTGTTGATTATTTGTTATGACCTTCTGCTTTCCTGACCATTCTTCTGATCTCTGATTTTGTACCTTTATCATTCTGATACTCTGTTGCCAAACTCGGCTAGTCTCAGGATTCCGTATCTGTCTCCTGTCTCTGTACCTGATCTGTCAGTCTGTTGCCGACCTGGCCTGTCCGACCTCGGGAACTATTTTCTCCTGTTGGGAAATAGTTCACAGACCTGTCAGTGACACTTCTCCTTGGTGTCACTCACTCTCTTATCCTTCCTGCTCTCAGCCTGGCTCCGCCCCTTGGGGAGCCTCAGGCCTTTGGAAGGAATTTGTTCTCAGGGCAGTACCTCCTACTGCCTCGCACCCACTGTAAGGGTGCTCTCCTCAAAGTATTACTGTTGCACCAAACACTCATATATTACTCAGGTGTCCAGAGGTTAGAGATATATCTGATTATCGGTGATACTGCAGATCATCTGTAATCGGGTATATATCTGCATTCTCGGTGATACTGCAGACCGCCGGTAATCAGATCCTCTCTGTTACACCGATCGTTACACTAATGTAATGCTATGTGGGATCAGGCGCAGAGCTAGGGGGGGGGTCGGGGTGGGACACGTGCCCCCGGGCGCTAGGTCCCCAAGGGCGCCTAGCTGAGCTGCCGTGTTTTTTTGGGGGGGGAGGGGAGCAGTGCAGAGAAGAGGGAGAGCTATGGGCACAGTGGGGAAGGGCGGACGTCTCCTCCCCTTCCCTCACCTTAGGGGGCTCTCCCTCGCTCGCTCTCCCCTCCAGAAGTAATGTCCGGGTGGCTGGCAGTGGCGGGCGGGCCTTACCTCCGTCTCGCTCCAGCGCCGGAAGTTCGGGTGCCGCAGCCCCTGCTCTGGTCTGGACCAGACCAGAGTAGCGGCAAATCCATTCTGTGCTGCGACGAGACGTAGGTATGTTCCGCCCGCTGCTGCCAGCCACCCGGACATTACTTCTGGAGGGTTTTTTGACACAAAGGTTTGGACAAGCACCATCCAATTTACTTAAATATTAGGCTAATAACATGTTCAACTAAATAGAACCAATTGTGTGCGGAAAGGCCAACGAACATGATACAGAATACAAGGAGGCAAAGTATGGCCCTGCAAAAAACCGCACCACAAAGGTATAGAGAATTATAAATAAGCCTTTATTTATCCATATCAAAAATGTTTTAAAAAACCATGAACTAAAAACAATGGCACAATGTTATAATTTGTACATGATAATAAATGTCCAATGAGGCCCTCACAGTAATCTGGAAAAAATCCAAACATGGGGTAAATGTCATCTGAATATGACAGTCTCAATCCACAAACAGCAGTGAAGGTAGAGAAGTGATGAAATGGGATTGGTGTGAGCAAGAAGGGGACAATAGAACGTGCATCAGGACACCCTGCACAAAAATTGTTAGGGTGAGAGGAGTGCCAAGGTGAGGAAGGGTCCGTGTAGAGACCTATCTATAAAGTTGCACTGAACAATAGGGTGATAAAGGTAGTGTTAGCCTGGAACATAAACCAAGAGAGTGTGCACTGCTAACAGCTTACCGAGTGTGGAGGGAGAAGAGGGCGTACGTGCCTGAAGCGTCGCGATTCGCCGCTGCCAGCGGCTTCTTCCGGGCATTACTTCTGGAGGGGACAGCGAGGGAGGGAGAGCCCCCTAAGGTGAGGGAAGGGGGGGGAGATGGCCCCCCTTCCTCACCGCTGCTCACAGCTCTCCCTCCACTGCGCTGCTCCCCTGCTGGGGGCACACCTGACTACCTATTCTGGGGACATATACCCCCTGACTACATTTACTGGCTACATATACCCCCTGACTACATATACTGGGCACATATACCCCCTGACTACATATACTGGGCACATATACCCCTGTCTACATATACTGGGCACATATACCCCTGGCTACATATATACTGGGCACATATACCCCTGGCTACATATATACTGAGCACATATACCCCTGGCTACATATACTGGGCACATATACCCCTGGCTACATATATACTGGGCACATATACCCCTGGCTACATATATACTGGGCACATATACCCCTGGCTACATATATACTGGGCACATATACCCCCTGACTACATATACTGGGCAAATATACCCCCTGACTACAAATACTGGGCACATATACCCCCTGACTACATATACTGGGCACATATACCCCTGGCTACATATACTGGGCACATATACCCCTGGCTACATATACTGGGCACATATACCTCTGGCTACATATACTGGGGACATATACCCCTGCCTACATATACTGGGCACATATACCCCTGGCTCCCTGTTCTGTGGACATATCTACCCCTGGCTACCTGTTCTGGGGACATCTATACTGCTGGCCACCTATTCTGGGGACATCTATACTGCTGGCCACCTATTCTGGGGACACCTATAGACCTGGGGCTACCTATTTATGGGGAACCACTGCTGTCAGATTGAGTGTATTTTGGGGAACTGCAGCCAGTTGAGAGGTGTCTACCATACTAAGGGGGCATCTGCCTATTTATGTAAATGCTGTCTATTTATGTGCCTCATGACTGCTGAATTTGTCTTGTTGGGGGCCTCACGGTTACTGAATTTGTCTTGTTGGGGGCCTCATGATTTGTTGGGGGCCTCAAGATCGCTGAATTAGTCTTATTGGGGGCCTCATGATTGCTGAATTTGTCTTTTTGGGGGCCTCATGATTGCTGAATTTGTCTTGTTGGGGGCCTCATGATTGCTGAATTTGTCTTGTTGGGGGCCTCAAGATCGCTGAATTTGTCTTGTTGGGGGCCTCATGATAGCTGAATTTGTCTTGTTGGGGGCCTCATGATTGCTGAATTTGTCTTGTTGGGGGCCTCATGATTGCTAAATTTGTCGTGTTGGGGGCTTCATGATTGCTGAATTGGTCATGCTGGGGGCCTCATGATTGCTCATGATTGCTCATGATTGCTCAATTTGTCTTGATGGGGGGGGGGGCTCATGATTGCTGAATTTGTCTTGGAACATGCTGGAAGGTACATACTGAGGGAGGGTGGGTGAGCGTGAGCCTGCTAACTTCCTGTTCATTTGGCTCCACCCATAACCACGGGCACATTTATTATGTGGCCACGCCCCTTTTTTGGCGTGGCACCCTTCACCTTAGGGGGCGCATTATTAGTCTTTGGCCCCGGGCACTGAAAGCCCTAGCTACACCTCTGTGTGGGATTTTTAAAAAGTATCACATCATTCAGGTGAGAACACACACATAGCATTGCATTAGCAAGAGCTTTTTTAACCCATTAGCAGCTTCAATAGAGTTATCTTACTCGAGATAAGTGCAATGCTTTTTACTTCAGTGGTCAGAACTGGTAGTGGTGTAAACTCTTTTGGAATGCTTTGATCTCTCTCTGCAGAGCAAAGGATGTAGAAATTGAAAGCAGAAGTCCCTCTATTATTGCCTCACACTGCCCCCTAGTGACAAGTGAACATAAATACCCATTTTAGCAGTACTAATTAGAAGCAGGAAAATGTAACAAATAAGTAACAAAAATGTGTTAAAATAAATTGGCTTGGAGCACTTGCAAGCCTCTAAATAAATTGGCTTAAATCGGGTTAAAGGGTTACATCACTGACGACTATAAAAACACTTGCAGTGTGAACCAGCCCTTAGGCATATGTCCACAATGCAACTAACACCACAACCCGAGAAACTCCCTAGTTCTCCTGCTGTACAAACTTCGAAGGGTATTTCGACTTTCCCAAAGAAACAACAACGTTTATCATGTCATGTCCATGTTGTATATAAGACTTGTAAAACAAGCTTTTGCAGTAAAATGCACAGCAAGACAAATGTAAAAGGGGCCTAAATAGGATGATGAGGAAACCATATAAAAATAGCTATTAACCTGTATGACTTATTACCTTTTATTATGGAGGCTGAGATAGTATACCACTAGTAACCTGATTTCACAGAACACAGCTTTAAATACTTGCTTTGATATAAATTCCGATCTTCAAAGTAGGTTTATAAACCTTCTTCTGAGAATATGGCTTGTTGTGTGGGGCATTTCGAAGAGTTCTGCCTTCTGCTGTTACTAATTCAGGTTAATATAGCCCCATTCACCTACAGAGGCATAACAAGAGCGCGAGGTATATAATGTATCAAAGTCAGCTTCTCGGAGAATGGTGGATACTCCTGGGAGATCTCGTTGTAGCCGAGGTGCTCATATAAAAAGAGTGGAAGAGGAAAATTCACCAGGCAAGGTCATGGAGGTACACAGGTGTTCTCGGTACATCTTAGCTGTATAATACAATACCATCGGAGGATTGGATTGTGACGGGGACCCTTCAGACAAAACTTGAAAAACAGCCATTTTTTAAAGATGAATCTTTACAATGACTACAGAAGATAAACCGATAGAAGAGTCACAAAGGAAGAGGTCATGCTGAAAATAAATCAGGATCTTAGTAAGTAATACAATGGGATGTAGGACTTTAGATGTCAGACTTCAGATCTGCAAGATAAATCACGAGGATAAATTACAGCTTTGAACCAGAAAAACGGCACACTTTGTGATCTGGTGACATTGTTTGCTTTTATCATACTGAGGGAAATGTTCTGTTTGTGGCAAAAAGCCTTTTAGGCTGAAGATCTAAATGTACCAAATGAAGATGCATCATGGGTAAAATGCTACATGGCGTTAAAGGGATCTGAGCAAATCATTTTGAAAATATCTAAAAGGGACCTCCCCCTAAGGGAGGTTCATAAATAATGTGGGCTTTTGTGGGGGGAAGCATTGATTTATTTACCTACAGGGGGCTGCTCCATAGCCCCCTGGCTATATAAAGGCATCCATCTTGCTGCTGTTGGTCTCACAGAACCAAAGGTTTTAAGTGCCCCAAGTGCCCGCGGTGATGTCGGGGACGGGGACGCTGCAGTGCATGTCTGTGAAGTGTAATCTCATTACTGAATAGTACATTTCTTGGCATGCACTAGCGGCCAGGGACGTGCTTGACATCGCCGCAGGCACTTCAAACTTGTGGTCCTGCGGCACCGACAGCAGCAGGATAGAAGCCCTCATATAGGTGGGGAAGGGGACTACAGAGCAGGCCCCGGTAGGTAAGTAAATCAACGTTTCCCCCCACAAAAGCCCACATCATCAAAATTAGGTGCTCACATGCCTTTTAGATATTGCATATTTGCATGTATGTGAGCAATACGCAAAGGTTATGCATGTGGGCAGTAGTGATGCTCGGATACCCCTTTTTATTATTCGAGTTTGGTCGAATTCGAATAGTAAATTATTCGAATTCGGTCGAATATTCGAGTCGAATATTTTTTACTATTCGATTCGACCTCGGACTTCGAGCTCACTATTCGAGTCGGTATTCGAGCTCATTATTCGAGCTGACTATTCGAATTGGCCTTAAATAGCTTCCAACACTTGTTTTGAGAGTGAATGATGCAAGAAACATCTTTTTTCCCAAGTAACAACAGCAAGTGATTATGTGGGGATGTTCCTTTAAAAAAAAAGGTGGAAAGAGAAGAAAAGTTGTGTCCAAAATTCTGTTCAGTAGTGTATATACTTCTTCTTCTTCTTCTTCTTCTTTATCTTCTATATCTTCTTCTTCTATATCTTCTTCTTCTTCTTCTTCTTCTTCATTTTCTTCTTCTTCTTCTTCTTCTTCTTCTTCATTTTCTTCTTCTTCTTCTATATCTTCTTCTTCTATATCTTCTTCTTCTATATCTTCTTCTTCTTCTTCTTCTTCTTCTTCTTCATCTTCTTCTTCTTCATCTTCTTCTTCTTCTTCTTCCTCTTCATCTTCTTCTTCATCTTCTTCATCTTCTTCATCTTCTTCATCATCTTCTTCTTCATCTTCTTCATCTTCTTCTTCATCTTCTTCATCTTCTTCATCTTCTTCATCTTCTTCTTCTATATCTTCTTTTTCTATATCCTCTTCCTATTATTATTTTTCTATTTCGTCTTCTTCTTTTTCTATATCTTCTTCTTCTATATCTTCTTCTTCTTCTTCTTCTTCTTCTTCTTCTTCTTCTTCTTCTTCATCTTCTTCTTCTTCATCTTCTTCTTCTTCTTCTTCTTCTTCTTCTTCATCATCTTCTTCCTCTTCATCTTCTTCTTCATCTTCTTCATCTTCTTCATCTTCTTCTTCATCTTCTTCATCTTCTTCATCTTCTTCTTCTATATCTTCTTTTTCTATATCCTCTTCCTATTATTATTTTTCTATTTCGTCTTCTTCTTTTTCTATATCTTCTTCTTCTTCTATATCGTCTTCTTCTTCTTCACTTATTTCTCTTTTATATATTTTTTTTAAAGAAATGCAGCTATTTTTTAGCGTAATAAATAGCTGGTGGCGCACGCATGTTGGAAGCGCCATTGTATGTGCTCCCTGGCAGTGGAAACACACAGACAGCAGGAGGTAAATTCAGCAGCAGGAGGAGGAGGATGAGTGTGTGGCAGCAGGCAGTAAGGTAGGTAGGCAGCGTGACATAATAGCCCTGGTACCTAGCGTTGATACCAGGGCTGTAAATAAACACAACAGGAGGTCCCAGACAGCGGTCGTGCAGCCCACATCGTGTCCAATACACAACTGGGACAACACAGTTTTCAACCCGGGCACCTCAGAAAAATTAAACCTTTTTTTTTTTTTTTAATGGTTTACTTTTTTTTTTTTTTTACAGCAAATTACACAGATATAGCTATTGTTGGACGTAATAGCTGGTGGCAGAGTGGCAGCAGAAGGTAATTCTGTGTACCCTGGCAGTGGGAAACACAGACAGACAGCAGCAGCAGCAGGAGGAATGGAGGAGTAATGAGAGTAGCTATTGTTGGACGTAATAGCTGGTGGCAGAGTGGCAGCAGAAGGTAATTCTGTGTACCCTGGCAGTGGGAAACACAGACAGACAGCAGCAGCAGCAGGAGGAATGGAGGAGTAATGAGAGTAGCTATTGTTGGACGTAATAATAGCTGGTGGCAGAGTGGCAGCAGCAGAAGGTAAAATCTGTGTACCCTTGGCAGTGGGAAACACAGACAGGCAGCAGCAGCAGCAGGAGGAATGGAGGAGACTGTAGTGTGAGTGTGGCAGCAGGTAGGTAGGCAGCGTGACATAATAGCCCTGGTACCTAGCGTTGATACCAGGGCTGTAAATAAACACAACAGGAGGTCCCAGACAGCGGTCGTGCAGCCCACATCGTGTCCTATACACAACTGGGACAACACAGTTTTCAACCCGGGCACCTCAGAAAAATTAAACCTTTTTTTTTTTTTTAATGGTTTACTTTTTTTTTTTTACAGCAAATTACACAGATATAGCTATTGTTGGACGTAATAGCTGGTGGCAGAGTGGCAGCAGAAGGTAATTCTGTGTACCCTGGCAGTGGGAAACACAGACAGACAGCAGCAGCAGCAGGAGGAATGGAGGAGTAATGAGAGTAGCTATTGTTGGACGTAATAATAGCTGGTGGCAGAGTGGCAGCAGCAGAAGGTAAAATCTGTGTACCCTTGGCAGTGGGAAACACAAACAGGCAGCAGCAGCAGCAGGAGGAATGGAGGAGACTGTAGTGTGAGTGTGGCAGCAGGTAAGTAGGCAGCGTGACATAATAGCCCTGGTACCTAGCGTTGATATCAGGGCTGTAAATAAACACAACAGGAGGTCCCAGACAGCAGTCGTGCAGCCCACATCGTGTCCAATACACAACTGGGACAACACAGTTTTCAACCCGGGCACCTCAGAAAAATTAAACCTTTTTTTTTTTTTTTAATGGTTTACTTTTTTTTTTTTTTTTTTACAGCAAATTACACAGATATAGCTATTGTTGGACGTAATAGCTGGTGGCAGAGCGGCAGCAGAAGGTAAATCTGTGTACCCTTGGCAGTGGGAAACACAGACAGGCAGCAGCAGCAGCAGGAGGAATGGAGGAGACTGTAGTGTGAGTGTGGCAGCAGGTAGGTAGGCAGCGTGACATAATAGCCCTGGTACCTAGCGTTGATACCAGGGCTGTAAATAAACACAACAGGAAGTCCCAGACAGCGGTCGTGCAGCCCACATCGTGTCCAATACACAACTGGGACAACACAGTTTTCAACCCGGGCAACTCAGAAAAATTAAACCTTTTTTTTTTTTAATGGTTTACTTTTTTTTTTTTTTACAGCAAATTACACAGATATAGCTATTGTTGGACGTAATAGCTGGTGGCAGAGCGGCAGCAGAAGGTAAATCTGTGTACCCTGGCAGTGGGAAACACAGACAGACAGACAGCAGAAGGGCAGTACACAGCAGCCCACTGTAGATGTAAAATGTGTGGCTGCAGGCGACGTAATAGTCAAAGTGAACCAGGCTGGCTTAGTGAGCAGGAGCCAGGAGGTGGTAAAGGGTGGTAAGGCAAATTAACGATGGTTCTTCGGCAGCCAGTTCATGTCCCCCTCTCGCCGACAACAGGGGCCAGGAACTCGCATTCCACCCACGCCTGGTTCATCTTGAGAAACGTCAGTCTGTCCACAGACTTGTGAGACAGACGTGAGCGTTTCTCGGTGACCACGCCACCAGCTGCACTGAAGCAGCGCTCGGACAGCACGCTGGAAGGGGGGCAGGATAGCACTTCCAGGGCGTACTGCGCCAGCTCGCTCCAGATCTCCAGGCGCTTGACCCAATACTCCATGGGATCAACAGGGGCCTCGCTGTCAAGCCCGCTGTAGGACCCCATGTAGTCAGCCACCATTCGGGTCAGGCGCTGGCTGTGACCGGAGGAGGATGCTGCTGCATGCACCTCCTCTCTAGTCACTGCTGCCGGAGCCTCTACAGTCCTGTAGAGCTCGTTGCTGAGAGACAGCAGGTCTGTGGGGCGCTTGCTGCTGGATGCAGGCACCTGCTGCTGCCTCTGTGCTGGCTGGACAGTGGGGGTGGAAGGCTGGGGGAAGGCTTCCTCCAAGCGCTCAACAAGGGCCTGCTGCAAGCTCCTTATTTGTTGCGCTGGATCTCCTCCTGCAGGCGGCAGGAACTGGCTCAACTTCCCCTTGAGGCGTGGGTCCAACATCATGCTGATCCAGATGTCCTCCCTCTGCTTCATCTGGATCACCCTGGGGTCCTTGCGCAGGCACGTCAGCATGTGCGCTGCCATTGGGAAGAGGCGGGCCACGTGTGCTGGCACATTGACGGCAGTGCTGTCCTCATCCTCCTCCTCTGCCTCCTCAGCCTCATCCTCTCTCCACCCCCACACCAGCTCAGCTGCGCTGTGCTGATCCCCCTCATCAGCAGCAAGGTCAGGGACCTCCAACAAGTCCTCCTCCTCCTCCCCCTCAGAGGTGGACTGTGCAGCTGCTTGCCGCTCCTGCTGGTCCAAGGCTGCCGCTCCCTGTTCCAGCAAAGCATCGAGGGCCCTGTTCAGCAGACAAACCAGGGGCACCCACTCGCAGACCATAGCATGGTCCCTGCTCACCATGTTAGTGGCCTGCAGAAAGGGAGCCAGCACTAAGCACACCTGCTGCATGTGCCTCCAGTCATCATCGGGGACGATGGACGGGATGTTGCTGGTCTTGTCCCTTCTCTGAGCGGCGGAAACAGTGGCCTGGGCAAGGTACTGGTTGACAGCGTGCTTCTGTTCAACCAGACGCTCCAACATCGCCAGGGTGGAGTTCCAGCGAGTTGGAACGTCAAGGATCAGCCGATGGCGTGGCAGCTCCAGCTCCTTTTGCACGTCTTCCAGGCTCGCACAGGCTGCAGCTGAGCGCCGGAAGTGACGCACAACGTTCCTTGCCGTTTCCAGCAGTTCGCCCATCCCCTGGTAGGTGCGCAAGAACTTCTGCACCACCAGGTTCAGCACGTGGGCAAGACAGGGGATGTGGGTCAGGTTTCCCCTGTCAATTGCGGCAACCAGATTGGCCCCATTGTCGGCCACCACCTCTCCGACTCTGAGGCCTCTGGAGGTCAGCCAAATCCTCTCCTGCTCCTGGAGTTTGGCCAACACATGGGTTGCCGTCAATTTGGTCTTCCCAAGGCTGACCAACTGCAGCAGCGCTTGGCAGTGGCGGGCCTTCACGCTGCTGCTGAGGCGGGGGGTTTGGCCAGGTGTGCCGGAGGATGGCAGAGGATTGGAGGAACCTGCTGCAGTTCCCCTGACCCTGCGGGGTGGCACCACCCACTGTGTTGCTGCTGCTGCTGCTGTGCCCGCTGCTGCTCTCCCATCCTCACCCCCTTCCACCAAGCTGACCCAGTGGACAGTGAAGGACAGGTAGCGGCCTGTCCCGAAGCGGCTGCTCCAGGAGTTCATGGTGACGTGGACCCTTTCACCAACCGCGTGCTCCAGCCCTCGCTCCACATTGGCCATCACAAAGCGGTGCAGTGCAGGAATGGCCTTGCGGGCAAAAAAGTGTCTGCTGGGGAGCTGCCAGTCTGGGGCTGCACAAGCAAGCAGCGCACGCATGTCGCTCCCCTCCTGCATGAGCGTGTACGGCAGGAGTTGGGAGCACATGGCCCGTGCCAGCAAGCCGTTCAGCTGACGCACGCGACGGCTGCTGGGAGGCAGAGCCCTAACCACCCCCTGGAAGGACTCGCTCGAAAGGCTCTGGCGTGGCCTTTTGCTGGCACGGGAATCAGCGGACACAGCAGAGGAGGCCACTGAGGACTGGCTGCCAGAACAGGCCTCAGTGTCGGCGGCAGGAGTTGCAGAGGGGGGAGGAGCAGTGCGTTTCCGCACTCCTGCTGGTGCTGCTGGAGGAGCAGGAGGGCGGGTGGCTGCTGTTGCTGCTGCTGCTGCTGAAGGCTGTGCAGTGATGGTTGTGGTGCCACTGCCAGCACCAGATGCCTTCAGCCTCTGGAACTCCTCATGCTGGTGGAAATGTTTCGCAGCAAGGTGGTTGATGAGCGAGCTGGTGCTGAACTTTAAGGGGTCTGCACCTCTGCTCAACTTCCGCTGACAGTGGTTGCAAGTGGCGTACTTGCTGTACACTGTGGGCATGGTGAAAAATCGCCAGATTGGTGACAAAAACAACCCCCTACGGCCTGGAGCCGCTGCTGCCTGTCTCCCTGTGGTGGTTGGGGCGGGGGCTTGGGTGCGGCTGGTGGTGGTACTGGCAGATGCTGCTGCTGCTGAGCCTGAGACACCAGCAGGCTGTGGGACCTGCCTACTGCTGCCAATGCTTGCAATGATGCGCCTCCTTGCAAGGCCCACAAGCGCATCCTCCTCCTCCTCCTCAGAGCTGCTGATGATGATATCCCCAGGTGCTGGTGGTGGCGGCACCCAGTCTTTGTCTGTCACCACATCATCATCATCATCATCCTCCCCCTCCTGAAACATGTCCTGCTGGGATGATGACCCCCCAAACTCCTCTCCTGATGCATGGATGGGCTGCTTGACTGTCGCCACAGTCTTGCTGTCCAATCCCTCATCCCCCAAAGTGCCCATCAGCATCTCCTCCTCCAAATCGCCAACAACAGCAGACAATACCCTGATGGTGCCTGGGGTAAAAATACTGCTGAGTGACAGGTCGCCAACTTGTGACGGTGAACTGGCCTCCTCCCCAGGCCCTGCTGGGCGGCTGCTGCGAACAGGGGTGGTCGTGGTGGTGAGGGTGGAGGCCTCGGATGCAGAGCTGATGGCGGGCTGCTCATCCTCCGTCATCAGTTGCACCACAGTGTCTGCATCCTTTTCCTCAATGGGACGTTTCCGACCCGGCTGGAGGAAAATAGGAGCAGGTACTACACGCTGCTGCTGCTGCTGCTGCTGCTGTGTCTCTGCAGCGTGAGTTGCTCCTGCTGGGCGGCGCCCAAGGCGTCCACGGCCAGTGGCTATAGGAGGAATGTTAGCCACTGACGCAGCTGCTGCTGCTGCGGAACTGTGCATGGTGGCGCGGCCGCGGCTTGCCACAATGCTGCTCCCTCTCCTCTTGATTCCCTTGCTGCCCTTCCCCTTGCCCAAACTGTGCTGGCTGCCACTTCCAGACATCTTTGATGTTTTGGACGTAAACAAAAAAAGTTTTTTAAAAGGGCGGGTGAAAAAGTGGGGTACTTTAATGGAGTGGGTTGGTGGGTGAGGTGACACTAATCACTAAGTGAATAGATCGCTAAGTGATTACTAGTACAGTACTAATACAATAATTCAGTAATCAGTATAAGTGTGAACAGTGAACAGTGAGTGTGTCCCCTAGTACACTAACTAGAAAATACAATAATCAGTAGTAATCAGATTAAGTAGAAGGAAATAGAGTGTGTGTGTGTACTGAGTGCACGCACACACACACGCAGGAGCTAGCCTATGAACAGTGACTGAGTGTCCCTAGTAGTAAGTAGTAAGTAAGTGTACAACTAGAAATTACAATAATCAGTAGTAATCAGAAGGAAATAGAGTGTGGGTACACTACAGACAGTGAGTGCACGCACACACACACGCAGGAGCTAGCCTATGAACAGTGACTGAGTGTCCCTAGTAGTAAGTAGTAAGTAAGTGTACAACTAGAAATTACAATAATCAGTAGTAATCAGAAGGAAATAGAGTGTGTGTACTGACAGTGCACGCACACACACACGCAGCGCAGGAGCTAGCCTATGAACAGTGACTGAGTGTCCCTAGTAGTAAGTAGTTAGTAAGTACAACTAGAAATTACAATAATCAATAGTAATCAGAAGGAAATAGAGTGTGTGTACTGTGCACACACACACGCAGGAGCTATGAACAAACAGTGACAGTGAGTGTCCTAGTACAGTTACTACAAAATACAATCACTCAGTAGTAAAGGACAGCAGAAACACTGGTATAATAAACTAACAGAGGACAGGAGGACAGCTGCCCACACAGGCAAGGCCCTGAGGCCTAAAGCAGTGTGATCTTGCCTGCAGCACAATGTCTATCTAACTAACAACAATATAGGTGTGTATAGGAGGTGTATGTGAGCAAAAACGCTAGGTAGTTGACCACAATAAAGCTCTTGCTAAGCCAAAGCACAAAGGAGCAGATCTCTCTCTGTACAAAGTCAGGCAAGGACGGAAAAACGGAACATGGCGGCCGCTATTTATGGGGTAGGGGCTGGCCAGGGTCCCCCTCTGTGATTGGCTGCCGTCAGAGGGCCTGGGAGCCCTCTGATTGGCTCTAAGGACATCAATCTGTGCTATGACGCTATTCGAGCTCGGTATTCGAGCTCGAATAGCGCTGTTAGCTCGAATAGCTCGAATAGTGAATGGGCTATTCGAGTTCACTCGAATAGCCCATTCAAGTAGCTGCAGCTATTCGAGCTCGGTATTCGAGCTCGAATAGCTGAAAAAAGAGCTCGAATATTCGAGCTACTCGAATATTCGAGCTCTGCTGAGCACCACTGGTGGACAGTAATGCACATACAAAACAAAATACATGAATGGCTTTAGGTAATCAGGGAACATCGCATGCGGAGACTTACATTGCTCGTTAAGGCCTACCTCCGGTTAAAAAAAAAGTTGAATGTCATTTGATTGTATGTAGTCTATGCATTGTGTACAGTTAGTTTAACATACAAAGTTTACTTCTGGCACATAGTAGTGTCTAAAACAGACATACATTTATATCTGTAGTAGCACCTCCACCTTTTTCTCATGCTGATGCCTTGCAAGTGCACCCTCGGCATTGTGTCCTCTCCTCCAGCATTTTGTCCTCCCTCCAGCTTTGTACCCTCCCCGTAATGCAAATATGCCTGTGAAATCTTTGCACATGCTCTGTACAGGTTATGGGCTGGACTGATGACATTATAAGAGCCAGGGTTGTTTTGGTACAGCACTTGGGGTAGAAGTAAGAGACAGAGCAGAGGCAGAGCACAGTGATTATAAAAATAAGAAATCTGAGACAGCATGCTACAATTCTTATCCCACATCTGCCTGCATCAGACCACATCTTTTTTCACAGTGGGAGTGGGCTGGGAGCAGGACATGCAGGGGGGAGTCATGACATCAGTCATAAAGAAAAAAAATTGCCTGTGCCCGATTTCAGACAGCGGGTGGGGATTTCAAGCCCATATGTGGAATACAAACATTGGGGGTGAGAAAATCATACTTTATTAGGAATTAAGTGTGATTTATTATATGTTGGCAACTTAATAGGATTAAAGCAAACTAATGTATCATTTAGGTATTTTTTCAGGTGACATACGTAAAGTGCACCTGTGTCTACTTTTCACTAAATAATAAAAGTCGAAACATGTGGGTTCAGTCCAAAGGGTGGTCACCACATTTCTATTTAAAGGAGAACTGTAGTGAGAGGGATATGTAGGCTGCCATATTTATTTCCTTTTAAGCAATACCAGTTGCCTGGCAGCCCTGATGGTCTATTTGCCTAAAGAAGTGTCTGAATCACACCAGAAACAAGCATGCAACTAATCTTGTCATATCTGTCTAAATTTGTCAGAAACACCTGATCTGCTGCATGCTTGTTCAGGACCTATGGCTGAAAGTATTAGAGGCAGAGGATTAGCTGAATAGCCAGGCAACTGGTTTTGCTTAAAAGGAAATAAATATGGCAGCCTCCATATACCTCTCACTACAGTTCTCCTTTAACCAATGGGTATTTATAGGGGAATACTTTATAAAAACAACCACAAAACAGTCCTTAACCTTTTGGGGACCATGGACGTTGAATCAACGTCCAGCAGGTGGTGCTACCGTTCTGACTGGACGTTGATTCAACGTCCGCGCTAAAGAACTGTCCCGACGCGATCGTGCGCACCCGAGAGGGGAGATTAAGCTATCATATGACAGCTGACATCTCCCCTCAGTGATCAGCAGCCATTGCGTATGGCTGCTGATCACGTGAACACTACAATCGCAGTGATCACTTTGACAGCGGCGGCGGCAGGGGGGAATAGAAAAGGATGCACTCACCTCCCTGCTGTTCCAGCGACGATCGGCGCCCCCCTCTGTTCTGGCCGGCCTCTCTGCTCCGTCTGACGTCAGCGCCGGGTCCTGGCTTGATGACGTCATCAAGCCGCGACCCGACCTGAGCGTCATTTGGAGCGGAGATGCCGGCTGGAGAAGAAGGGGGCTACTGCGGCTCATCGCTGGAGCCTGGAAGGTGAGTGATGGCTGCTGGCGTAAGGGGGGACACTTGCCACCATGGAGGGGACACTGCCCAGCCAGCCACAGATGGGATCCGGCCGCCCGACCCCCCAAACGTGCGCACCCCCCTCCACCGCAAAATGCCTGGTCCTTAAGGGGGGTTAGGCGGCCGGTCCCGAAGTGGTTAATTTGCAAAAATGTAAGCACTCGATTTTCAAACAACATTCAAATAATCCTCAGTAGTGGCTTGGTGTGCAGACAAAAATGTTCCAACAAACATTAGCAAATAGTGTGACGGCGCCAGTCCATTTCAGGCTTCCACTAGCCCTTTTTCAAGCACTAACTGTGTTTTTTTTATAAAGCACTCCCCCCTATACATGCCTCTATTTTTCACTATAGAGACTGGAAGTATGAGTGGCCTACAGGAACTTGAAGGTGTGTACATGTATGGCTAGATTCCTTACAGAGAAATGGTGCTGGGCCAGAATCACAGCCACAGTCTATACACAATCAGGGCTGCACACCTCTTGAGACGGTATGATGCAATGGAGGTGCTGAAGCTATGTAAAGTGGATGGCCGGCACAACCATAGCCCAAATACCGTAGTAACAAAGTATCAGTTCACAAACTTCAAACAGGTACACTATGCAGTTTATTTTATTATATGCCAGATACAGTTAATGTATTGCTTCATGGCAATGTTGGCCTTTGTGATGGATAGCTCAGCAAATTCAGCAAACACTGTACTCTCAGCAGCAAACCTTTCATTAGTAACCAATCACAAGTCAGGCCTTTGATGATGCAGTCAGGGCCGGATTTCTGGAAAGGCCATCAAGGTCCGGGTCTTGGGCGACAGCTGGCAAAGGGGCGGCTGGACACAGATTGATGCATATGGAAGAAGAGGCTGCAAATGGAATGCAAAGGTTGTAAATAATGAACAACACATTGGAATAGGGAGCTGCTGCCCGAGGGACCTGTAGAGAACTGCAGGAGGCTGCTGTACATAAATGTTAGACATGGAAGGGGGGCTGCACAAGAAATAGGAGGGGGGGTACTGCACATTGAAGGGAAGCTACAGGAAAGCTGGCCTAGGGGAGGAAAAAGTATAGGTACACACAATACAATTTTCTGTTAGATTTACCTGCCAGATCAATTTTTTTCCAACATGTCAAATCTTAATCATGATCGATTTTCCAATCGATTTCCATAGAAGTGAACGGAAATCAATTAGAAAATCGATCGAAATTAAAGTGGATCCGAGATGAAAAACTAACTATAACAAGTAACTTGTCTATATATCTTATCTAATGTTTAGATGGTTTACACAGCAAATCTAGCTGCAAACAGATTTAATAGAATATGATTATTTATTCCTGTGATACAATGACAGCAGCCATATTGTTTGTAAACATTACACAGAGGCAGGCTTATCTGTATCTTGAGCCATCAGCCTAATCCCCTCTCCTCCTCCCTCCTCCCCTCTGCCTCTGAAATCAATGGCTAGTAACACCTCCCCCTCCTCCTGCCCAGACTGAGCTCCCGTGAGCCCTTGCTACTGCCAATAAAACGGGACACCGAGAGCCCAATATAGTGCAGTATGTCAGAATAGTATGATAAAATGATAAAGTGAGAAAGATTATACTCACAAACATGGGTTGCCGTCCAGGCAACCACTATAAAGGCAGGTGAGGAGATTAAGCCTGTCCTCACTCAAGGCTAAAAAGTCGCTCTCTGTAGGATAGAGAAAAGGAGGTAGCACTCCCATCCACCAGGAGTGGACGCAATAGATATGTGTGTTGTACAGAGGTGCCAGCAGGATAAAAGTTCATAAAATTTTTAAAAGATATATATGGAGGAAGTGGTGGACTAGCCTCCACAAAGAAACAGACGTCCTGTTATTATGTAAATATACAAATTTATTATACGATATCCCACAAAGGAAATGCAACGCGTTTCGCAGGTCAAGCCCGCTTCATCAGGCAAACAAGGGGTCAACTGTTGGTAAAAATACGAATAATGACACTAAGCAGAAAATAAACGAACGAGGCTATACAGTTGCTACAGGCTGTGGAGAACAACAGACGATATTGTTGATATGTAGTAAAAAAAATCACATAGAATATACATTAAGATCATTTGAAATATACAAATGGTCTATGTGCATGATGTAGTTCCATAGGGAATATTGGTGGATAGTACAAAGATGATGGGGGAAAAGGTTAATGGAAGTGGTTGAGGGTAGGCCGTGCGTGGGACAGTAACAGAAGTTGCATTGGAAGTGTAAAAGGTAAATCTATTGGCAGAGGTGAAGCGAAATGAAGTGAGGGAAAATGGGCTTGATACCATAATAATCTTGGGTGGAAATGGATAATGCAGGATCATAGTAGTTGTGAGTGAAACAGGCAAGACTTTTATGTGAAAAAAGGGAATAACAGGTAGTGGGGTGAGAGCCAATCACTTAAGGTAATAGACAAGAAACAATAACAGTAGGTAGATATGAGAAATATGCAGGACTTACCAGGGAATCTGTAGTAACGGGAGTAGCGCCTCAGTGTCATACTGTTGGCACTGATGTGCTTTAAATGTGTAGAAAAACGGAGGGAAAGATAATTCGGGGGGCGTGAGCGAGTGGGAGGTGGGTGGGGTTAGGTCCTGGCTGAGGACTGGGCGTATTGGAGGCTGGTCCCATCCTCAGCAGTACTGTGAGGAAAGGGTATATTCAACTTCTGTAATAGGAGGGATCAGCGCAAATGCGCTGTGAGTGGGCGTGTTAAGGAGGAGGCTGTGACGGCTGGTGTACGTCGCCGAGAGGTGACGTACTAAAGCGGGCGCCAAGGGCTGTGAACGTACTGCGCATGCGTCAGGCATGACGCAGTACGCTTTTTGGTGTAGAGTGCGGCGGGGCCTATGGTGGCACTGCGCATGCGTCCAGAATGACGCAATACGCATAGGGCGTGCATGACGCACGTGTGTCAAAGGGCCTAGCGCGGGAGGTGTAGCCATTTTTAAAGAGGGCGAGTTGCCATACCAATTCGTTTATAGCAGAGGGGGGGATTAAACAACTATTGGGCTATAGTAAACACTACTATTGGTAGTATTCGATGTAATGGGTAGAGACAATATGATTATTATAAGTTAGAAACTCATATGTAAACTAGACACAGTAGTCTGTTTAGGGAAGGTATTATGCTGCCTTCTAAGGGTGGATTTTTGGAAAGGCTCTTATGTTACTCTTTATCAGAGCATGTTAATTAGTGTTCAATGGTGAATGGTTTACAAAATAGCCATAGTAATCTATTTAGTAGAGTAACATGAAGGCCATGGGGATATGAATGATCATAAGACATAAATATGCATACAACAATAAAAACTTTTTTTGGATATAAATGAAATGGTACAATAGAATAAAGACCGTGTAATTTTGGAAAAAGTACAGATATAAATTTTTTTAAAAGTTGAAGTCGTCGTAATTGTCAATAGCATATATATGGATATAAAAACATAAAAAACATAAAAGAAAACCACGTCTAATAAAAGACATAATTAAAAGACAAAAATAACAACGATAAAATAGTAAAAACAGAGATAAGAGAGAGCGACTGATAAAAGGCAAACGGGACGAGGGTATGTTTAATAGATTTTTTTCTAGTACTTCATTTAACCCCTCTGGGGCGAGGGTTTTGAGTGTTTGAATCCAAAACATTTCATATTTTTTTAGAATATCATAAGCGTTTGGTAATTTGACATCCACTGAGTCAATCAGTATGATGTTGAAGACTGATGGGTTGTGATCGTGATGGGTGCTGAAGTGCCGTGAAACGCTGTGAAGGGGGAAACTGTTGGTGATGTTACGCTTATGTTGTCCGATTCTACAACGTGCAAGTTGAGTGGTCCTCCCCACATACTGGATGTTGCAGGGGCATGAAATAAGATAGATTACATATTTGGATTCACAAGAGAGGTGTGTCTTGATGGGGTATTTGATGCCTGTGGTGCTAGATGTGAATGAGGCGCCTGATTGTACAAATTGGCACGCTAAACACCGGTTATTCTTGCATGGGGAGCAGCCCGGTTCCTGTGGTAGTGAGGTGTTTGGGGAAGATCGGTTGTAGATTGTGCGTAATTTACTGGGTGCTAAAAGGTTGCAGAGATTTGGGGCTCTTCTAAAAGTAATTGAGGGTGTTTTGGGTAGGAGGGGTCGCAAGTAAGGATCCTGCATAAGTATGTCCCATCTATTTTTCAATATGTTGCGTATGGTAGTGTGTTGGGCATTGTATCGAGTAATGAATCTTGGTGGGTCTTTCTTGTTAGTCTGTGTGGGTACTTCAGGGTGTGGAAGAGGTTGTTCGGCTCTATATATGGCGTCTCTGATTAGTTTCCTAGGGTACTGTCTGTCTGTGAACTTTTTTGTGAGAACCTTGGATTGTAAGTGGAATTGCTTGGAGTCGGTGCAGTTCCTATGGATCCTTCTATACTGACTATAGGGAGTGTTGGCGATCCAGGGGTGATGGTGGAAACTGTTAAAATGTATGTAGTTGTTAGCGTCGACTGGTTTGAAGTATGTCTTGGTTTTAATGCAATTATTTTCAATATATAGTGTAAGATCTAAAAATTCTATGGACTGGGGGTGATGGTGAAATGTGAACTGGAGTTCTGCTGGGTTCGAATTAAGATAACTGACAAATTTTGGGATGAGAAGGACATCGCCCTTCCAAATGAAAATGAGGTCATCTATGTAACGTTTATAGAATATTATGTTATTGGCGAATGGGTTATGTGGAGAAAATTTTAGTGATTCCAGAAGACCCATGGTGAGGTTAGCGTAGGAGGGGGCAAAAGAGCTTCCCATGGCCGTCCCGCTGGTCTGATGATAGATTTTATCATTGAACGTGAAAATGTTATTATGGAGTATGAATTCTGCGCATTGGAGAAGGAATGTTTGTTGTGCGGGGGGCATGAGTGGGTTGGTGGTTAGGGCATATTGCAGGGCTTGGAGGCCGTAAGGGTGAGGTATATTTGTATAAAGAGCTGTGACGTCGCATGTAAGCCAAATGTAGTCGGTCTGCCAAGTGATGTCATGTAAAAGGTGGATGAGCTCATGGGAATCTTTGAGGTAAGATGGAAGGGATCGTACAAGTGGTTGTAAATGTTGGTCTATGTATTTTGATAGATTGCAAGTAATAGAATTCATCCCCGAGATAATAGGTCTTCCTGGTGGTTTTTGTAGATTCTTATGTATTTTTGGTAAATAGTAAAAAATGGGGGTAGTAGGTTGTGTATTGATGATAAAATTTCTTTCATTTTTTGTGACTATGTTTGACATGAATGCTGTATTGATAACGGATTTGAGGGTATTATTGAGGTCCAAGAGGGGGTCGGTGGTTAATGTCTCATAATGTTTTGGGTTGTCGAGGAGCCTAGCCGCTTCCTCCAGATAGTCAGTACGGTTGAGAATAACTATACCTCCGCCTTTATCTGCCGGTTTAATGACTAGGTTGGAATTGGATTGGAATTTTCTGAGGGCGGAGGATTCTTGGTGTGTTAGGTTGGATTTGGAAATGGGTTGGATGTCTGATAAGTTCTGTAGATCTTTTAGGATAAGGGAGTAAAATGTTTCTATGAAGCAGCCCTTGGAGGCTACCGGGTAGAATCTAGATCTTCCTTTTAACTGAGTCGTGATGTATCTCTCTAGATTGAGGTCAGGCAGGGAGACAGATGTGGTGGGTATGTCGTCATTAGCTGTAATGATGAGGGAGGTGAAGTCAGTATTGTCAGAGGGTTTGAGGTTTTTCATGGCGAAATGTCTTTTCAAGGTTAGTTTGCGGATATAGGTGTTCAGATCTGTGAAGAGTTCAAAATTATTTATTTGATTGGTAGCACAAAAATAAAGGCCTTTTTCAAGTAAAGTAGTTTCATGGGTGGTGAGAATGTGGTTTGATAGGTTAAAAATGCATTTGGTAGTGGGTGGGGGAGGGGTAAGTGGGGTTAGCATTTGTTTCTTTTTCCTTTTCCCTTTCCCTCTACTTCCTCTTTTTCTGCATCTGATAACTGTCGTTTGGCTTTGTTGGTGGGTTGGAGAAATACTTTTTCTGACCTGGGGCTCGGAAGCTGGGTTGCTAATATATTCTGGGATAGGGCTGAGGGAAGCTCTAAAAAAGACGGAGACAAGGTTTGGTTGGCCAAGTTGGAATCTGGGAGGGAGGGGTTATCTGTATTGGATGGCGACTGGGTATTGGTATTGGTTTGTGTTATGGAACCTTGTTTATTGTTAATTGGGGAGTCGGTGATCTGAGACTGTGTCGCAGGATGTAGTGTGTAATTGAGTGTTTCTGACTCGAAGTCACAGAGACTAATTTGAGAAAGGGAGGTGGGTGTGTTTGGGATTTCAGAAAGTGGTCTGCCGGATTCTGGAGTTATATTCTCCTTGGTGTTTTGAAGTTCAGAAAGAGTGGACGGGGGGCCATTTGGAATGAAATTGAATTTGAGGGTGGACTGGTGCTTAGTAGTAGTTTTCATGCTTGTTCCAGCATGTGGGGATGAAACCGTCGGTCTTTTTCTATCCAGTTTTGTGCGTTGGGTCTTTGGTGTTGTGGAGGAAACCTTGGTGATGTCAAAGCATTTTGGGGGGGGAGGCGTGACCTGAAAAGTTGTGGGTTTAGACGGAATGTTTTTCCGTGGTGGTGGGATAGGGATCGTGGGTTGAAGTGTGGGTGTGAGTGATGGGGGGCCTGTGTTGGATGTGTGAACTGTGGGAAGGGGGTGTTGGGTCTGGGGGGTAGGAGCCGGTAATGTTTGGGCTTTGGCTATTGGTGTGGGTGGGAGGGGTGGTGGTGGAAATGGCGGATATCTGAAAGGGGGTGGAGGGATATTCAGACTCATGAGTGGGACTGGTGGTGGTAGTGAGATTGGGCCGGGTGGTGGTGGTGCGTTTGGTCCCATTGGCTGAGCAAAGGGGGCGGGGCGTGGCTTACGTTCCCTCTCCCGATGCTCAGCATACGCCAAACGGTCGCGATTGAGTTTCTTCAACTTTGCTTCTGTGGTGTCCAGTTCAAAGCGTTTAACCTGCGTGGTTAGATTAGCCAACAACGGTAGATATTGGTTGTTATGTATATGTAAAATTAGGAAATCTCTACAATCTTTTATAATTGGTTGTAATTCCTCGATCAGTGTCTTTCTTTCAGCAATTATTCTCTCCATCATGCCTGCAGTACAAACTTCTAGGTAAATATACCAGTCCGTACTGAAGACAAGATCTTTGGGAAAGGCCGTAAGTGTTTTTATTCGAATGCCGTCGGGTGAGATCTTTTCATCTATATAGGTTTGTTGCATGGCAATGTCTGCTGCATGAAAGAATTCATCTTTAAGTGCGCTTTCCAGTTTCAGGAATGTGGGTTTGAGGTCCACGGGTGGAACTGGCGAGGTGGTGTCGGTGATGTTGGGATTCTCATCCTCAGGGGTGTGCGGGGTTCTTTTGAACTGGGCTAGTAAGTCGTCTCTGTGTATGGATCCATTTTCGATGAAATTCATGATGGGGCTGCTATCGGTGTTGGTATTCGCCTGTTCGCGGAACCGGCCAAGCTGAGCTTGTAGGAAACAATAAAACGGGACACCGAGAGCCCAATATAGTGCAGTATGTCAGAATAGTATGATAAAATGATAAAGTGAGAAAGATTATACTCACAAACATGGGTTGCCGTCCAGGCAACCACTATAAAGCAGGTGAGGAGATTAAGCCTGTCCTCACTCAAGGCTAAGAAGTCGCTCTCTGTAGGATAGAGAAAAGGAGGTAGCACTCCCATCCACCAGGAGTGGACGCAATGGATATGTGTGTTGTACAGAGGCGCCAGCAGGATAAAAGTTCATAAAATTTTTAAAAGATATATATGGAGGAAGTGGTGGACTAGCCTCCACAAAGAAACAGACGTCCTGTTATTATGTAAATATACAAATTTATTATACGATACCCCACAAAGGAAATGCAACGCGTTTTGCAGGTCAAGCCCGCTTCATCAGGCAAACAAGGGGTCAACTGTTGGTAAAAATACGAATAATGACACTAAGCGGAAAATAAATGCCCAACACACTACCATACGCAACATATTGAAAAATAGATGGGACATACTTATGCAGGATCCTTACTTGCGACCCCTCCTACCCAAAACACCCTCAATTACTTTTAGAAGAGCCCCAAATCTCCGCAACCTTTTAGCACCCAGTAAATTACGCACAATCTACAACCGATCTTCCCCAAACACCTCACTACCACAGGAACCGGGCTGCTCCCCATGCAAGAATAACCGGTGTTTAGCGTGCCAATTTGTACAATCAGGCGCCTCATTCACATCTAGCACCACAGGCATCAAATACCCCATCAAGACACACCTCTCTTGTGAATCCAAATATGTAATCTATCTTATTTCATGCCCCTGCAACATCCAGTATGTGGGGAGGACCACTCAACTTGCACGTTGTAGAATCGGACAACATAAGCGTAACATCACCAACAGTTTCCCCCTTCACAGCGTTTCACGGCACTTCAGCACCCATCACGATCACAACCCATCAGTCTTCAACATCATAGTGATTGACTCAGTGGATGTCAAATTACCAAACGCTTATGATATTCTAAAAAGATATGAAATGTTTTGGATTCAAACACTCAAAGCCCTCGCCCAGAGGGTTAAATGAAGTACTAGAAAAAATCTATTAAACATACCCTCGTCCCGTTTGCCTTTTATCAGTCGCTCTCTCTTATCTCTGTTTTACTATTTTATCGTTGTTATTTTTGTCTTTTAATTATGTCTTTTATTAGATGTGGTTGAAAAAGTATTTCTCCAACCCACCAACAAAGCCAAACGACAGTTATCAGATGCAGAAAAAGAGGAAGTAGAGGGAAAGGGAAAAGGAAAAAGAAACAAATGCTAACCCCACTTACCCCTCCCCCACCCACTACCAAATGCATTTTTAACCTATCAAACCACATTCTCACCACCCATGAAACTACTTTACTTGAAAAAGGCCTTTCTTTTTGTGCTACCAATCAAATAAATAATTTTGAACTCTTCACAGATCTGAACACCTATATCCGCAAACTAACCTTGAAAAGACATTTCGCCATGAAAAACCTCAAACCCTCTGACAATACTGACTTCACCTCCCTCATCATTACAGCTAATGACGACATACCCACCACATCTGTCTCCCTGCCTGACCTCAATCTAGAGAGATACATCACGACTCAGTTAAAAGGAAGATCTAGATTCTACCCGGTAGCCTCCAAGGGCTGCTTCATAGAAACATTTTACTCCCTTATCCTAAAATATCTACAGAACTTATCAGACATCCAACCCATTTCCAAATCCAACCTAACACACCAAGAATCCTCCGCCCTCAGAAAATTCCAATCCAATTCCAACCTAGTCATTAAACCGGCAGATAAAGGCGGAGGTATAGTTATTCTCAACCGTACTGACTATCTGGAGGAAGCGGCTAGGCTCCTCGACAACCCAAAACATTATGAGACATTAACCACCGACCCCCTCTTGGACCTCAATAATACCCTCAAATCCGTTATCAATACAGCATTCATGTCAAACATAGTCACAAAAAATGAAAGAAATTTTATCATCAATACACAACCTACTACCCCCATTTTTTACTATTTACCAAAAATACATAAGAATCTACAAAAACCACCAGGAAGACCTATTATCTCGGGGATGAATTCTATTACTTGCAATCTATCAAAATACATAGACCAACATTTACAACCACTTGTACGATCCCTTCCATCTTACCTCAAAGATTCCCATGAGCTCATCCACCTTTTACATGACATCACTTGGCAGACCGACTACATTTGGCTTACATGCGACGTCACAGCTCTTTATACAAATATACCTCACCCTTACGGCCTCCAAGCCCTGCAATATGCCCTAGCCACCAACCCACTCATGCCCCCCGCACAACAAACATTCCTTCTCCAATGCGCAGAATTCATACTCCATAATAACATTTTCACGTTCAATGATAAAATCTATCATCAGACCAGCGGGACGGCCATGGGAAGCTCTTTTGCCCCCTCCTACGCTAACCTCACCATGGGTCTTCTGGAATCACTAAAATTTTCTCCACATAACCCATTCGCCAATAACATAATATTCTATAAACGTTACATAGATGACCTCATTTTCATTTGGAAGGGCGATGTCCTTCTCATCCCAAAATTTGTCAGTTATCTTAATTCGAACCCAGCAGAACTCCAGTTCACATTTCACCATCACCCCCAGTCCATAGAATTTTTAGATCTTACACTATATATTGAAAATAATTGCATTAAAACCAAGACATACTTCAAACCAGTCGACGCTAACAACTACATACATTTTAACAGTTTCCACCATCACCCCTGGATCGCCAACACTCCCTATAGTCAGTATAGAAGGATCCATAGGAACTGCACCGACTCCAAGCAATTCCACTTACAATCCAAGGTTCTCACAAAAAAGTTCACAGACAGACAGTACCCTAGGAAACTAATCAGAGACGCCATATATAGAGCCGAACAACCTCTTCCACACCCTGAAGTACCCACACAGACTAACAAGAAAGACCCACCAAGATTCATTACTCGATACAATGCCCAACACACTACCATACGCAACATATTGAAAAATAGATGGGACATACTTATGCAGGATCCTTACTTGCGACCCCTCCTACCCAAAACACCCTCAATTACTTTTAGAAGAGCCCCAAATCTCTGCAACCTTTTAGCACCCAGTAAATTACGCACAATCTACAACCGATCTTCCCCAAACACCTCACTACCACAGGAACCGGGCTGCTCCCCATGCAAGAATAACCGGTGTTTAGCGTGCCAATTTGTACAATCAGGCGCCTCATTCACATCTAGCACCACAGGCATCAAATACCCCATCAAGACACACCTCTCTTGTGAATCCAAATATGTAATCTATCTTATTTCATGCCCCTGCAACATCCAGTATGTGGGGAGGACCACTCAACTTGCACGTTGTAGAATCGGACAACATAAGCGTAACATCACCAACAGTTTCCCCCTTCACAGCGTTTCACGGCACTTCAGCACCCATCACGATCACAACCCATCAGTCTTCAACATCATACTGATTGACTCAGTGGATGTCAAATTACCAAACGCTTATGATATTCTAAAAAAATATGAAATGTTTTGGATTCAAACACTCAAAACCCTCGCCCCAGAGGGGTTAAATGAAGTACTAGAAAAAAATCTATTAAACATACCCTCGTCCCGTTTGCCTTTTATCAGTCGCTCTCTCTTATCTCTGTTTTTACTATTTTATCGTTGTTATTTTTGTCTTTTAATTATGTCTTTTATTAGACGTGGTTTTCTTTTATGTTTTTTATGTTTTTATATCCATATATATGCTATTGACAATTACGACGACTTCAACTTTTAAAAAAATTTATATCTGTACTTTTTCCAAAATTACACGGTCTTTATTCTATTGTACCATTTCATTTATATCCAAAAAAAGTTTTTATTTTTGTATGCATATTTATGTCTTATGATCATTCATATCCCCATGGCCTTCATGTTACTCTACTAAATAGATTACTATGGCTATTTTGTAAACCATTCACCATTGAACACTAATTAACATGCTCTGATAAAGAGTAACATAAGAGCCTTTCCAAAAATCCACCATTAGAAGGCAGCATATACCTTCCCTAAACAGACTACTGTGTCTAGTTTACATATGAGTTTCTAACTTATAATAATCATATTGTCTCTACCCATTACATCGAATACTACCAATAGTAGTGTTTACTATAGCCCAATAGTTGTTTAATCCCCCCCTCTGCTATAAACGAATTGGTATGGCAACTCGCCCTCTTTAAAAATGGCTACACCTCCCGCGCTAGGCCCTTTGACACACGTGCGTCATGCACGCCCTATGCGTATTGCGTCATTCTGGACGCATGCGCAGTGCACCATAGGCCCCGCCGCACTCTACACCAAAAAGCGTACTGCGTCATGCCTGACGCATGCGCAGTACGTTCACAGCCCTTGGCGCCCGCTTTAGTACGTTACCTCTCGGCGACGTACACCAGCCGTCACAGCCTCCTCCTTAACATGCCCACTCACAGCGCATTTGCGCTGATCCCTCCTATTACAGAAGTTGAATATACCCTTTCCTCACAGTACTGCTGAGGATGGGACCAGCCTCCAATACGCCCAGTCCTCAGCCAGGACCTAACCCCACCCACCTCCCACTCGCTCACGCCCCCCGAATTATCTTTCCCTCCGTTTTTCTACACATTTAAAGCACATCAGTGCCAACAGTATGACACTGAGGCGCTACTCCCGTTACTACAGATTCCCTGGTAAGTCCTGCATATTTCTCATATCTACCTACTGTTATTGTTTCTTGTCTATTACCTTTAAGTGATTGGCTCTCACCCCACTACCTGTTATTCCCTTTTTTCACATAAAAGTCTTGCCTGTTTCACTCACAACTACTATGATCCTGCATTATCCATTCCACCCAGGATTATTATGGTATCAAGCCCATTTTCCCTCACTTCATTTCGCTTCACCTCTGCCAATAGATTTACCTTTTACACTTCCAATGCAACTTCTGTTACTGTCCCACGCACGGCCTACCCCCAACCACTTCCATTAACCTTTTCCCCCCTCATCTTTGTACTATCCACCAATATTCCCTATGGAACTACATCATGCACATAGACCATATGTATATTTCAAATGATCTTAATGTATATTCTATGTGATTTTTTTTACTACATATCAACAATATCGTCTGTTGTTCTCCACAGCCTGTAGCAACTGTATAGCCTCGTTCGTTTATTTTCTGCTTAGTGTCATTATTCGTATTTTTACCAACAGTTGACCCCTTGTTTGCCTGATGAAGCGGGCTTGACCTGCGAAACGCGTTGCATTTCCTTTGTGGGGTATCGTATAATAAATTTGTATATTTACATAATAACAGGACGTCTGTTTCTTTGTGGAGGCTAGTCCACCACTTCCTCCATATATATCTTTTAAAAATTTTATGAACTTTTATCCTGCTGGCGCCTCTGTACAACACACATATCCCTTGCTACTGCCAAGGCTCTCTGAAACCCTGTGGGCGTGGCTCTTTTAGTTTATAGGGTATTAGAGTATTAAAACAAAAACAAAAAAGTATTTGGCTTGAGGAATGCCCTATAAACAATAGGAAAGGAACACAATTATGCAATGTGTAAAAGTTCACCTCGGATCCACTTTAAGATCGGACATGTTGGAAAAAATCAATCTGGCAGGTAAACCTAACAGAAAATTGTATTGTGTGTACCTAGCATAAATCCGGCCTTGGCTGCAGTGAAGTCACGTTCCCACTGCAAACTATTTTTGCATGCAATCTCTGAACCAAGAGTTATGTATAAAATGAGGGTAGGAACACAACAGGCAGGATGGCACGTGCGTTTTCCATAGCACATAGTGGAAAACGCATATGCAATTCTGCCTAGTGTGTTCCTACCCTGAGTCTTGATACTACACTTTACATTGTGATGTTCTCAATTTGAATCTTTCTGAATGTGTCCATTCATCTGCATGGATGTGAGCACAGAGCTTTTTGAAAGCTTAAATTCTTAATCTGTTGGATCATGAAGATATCTTCTGAAAGTCCTTGCGAACTGCCTACTGTTTGCACTATAAAGCACAGATGACATATGATATTGATGGTGCCAGAAACACACACATCAGAAAGAGGAAGCTGTCTAGAAATCATGTGATACAATTATACGAGATGGATGTCCTGGCCTATGTTCACATCCATCTTACATCTGTGCATAACACACATTGCCAAAGACAGCTAAGAGAATACAGATTGCTGTTTGTGAATATCCAACCAACACCTACGGTAACTCCACCATTCAAATACCATGATAAACAGAAGAGGAACAAAATGCACACTTACAACACAGTGTATATAATGCAATAATATGTCACATATATCAAAATATAATACCATATATTTAAAAAAAAATAGAATTAGTAATTTTATAGTGGACCTGAACGCAGGGCAGTTTCTAGACTAAATTGCACCCAGGGCGAGGCTGTAAAAATTGCGCCCCCTTCCCCCCACCCCCAGGACTCGCAAACCCTTACTCTTGAGGGACAGTCACACAGGCACAGGTCACAAGTAGACCTGCTTACTTACTAGTGACCAGCCGCTCATCCAGGAGGAAGCAGGGACCAGGAAAACACACAGAAAAAGAGAACCAGGAAAGCCGTCTCTTCCATGGGTACCGCGCACTGACAGCCTGCAGTACCGCTACAGGACATCAGGTGTCATCACGCGGTGGTGACGTGATGATGACTTGATGTCGGACGCAGGCAGCCCAGGAGGAGTCAAGGAAGGTGATCTCGCTGGTAATCTTCTTTCTTCTTTCATTTGGCTGCACCACGCATCACCAGCTCTCTAGCGGTTATGTCTTTCTGTTTGTGCTCCACTTCTTCTACTTGCCAGTCTACGCCCAGGGCGGTCGCCCTGCCCGCACCGCCCAAGAAACGGCCCTGCCTGAACGCATGCACAGGACACAAGGACAACACAGATTATCCACCCTGCATGTTTTTAGAGAGTTTAGTCTAATTCCCCCTCATCTGTGACTAATCACAAGTTGTAATTTTATCTCTTAGCTGTGTCAGCTCAGGAATCCCCTCTGCCATAGTAGAGTTGCTAATATGTAAACACAGGATGTTAACCCTATGTCTGTTTCCATGAAGCAGTAAGTAGACACACTGCAGATTTAGTTCAGGATATTTATCATCTGTAACAAAGAACTGTTTGTCTTTAAAGGCTATTATGCTGTTGCTTATCTTTTAGAGCAGAGAGGAAGTTCAGAGTTCAGGTCCAATTTAGGTAGGACTCAAAACCAGTCTTTAAAAGCAAATGTATTTCAGATCCTATTGAAGCACTCAGTAGCAGAGCAGCCTGTTGTTATCTGTACAGTAAAATCCTGGTTAACTGTAACCATCTGGAAGTCTCAACTACCCAGAGGTCAGCGGTGGTAGCTATGTGGGCATACCTTTTGCATTTCACAGAGCAGCGCTCAGTCGAAACAACTTACAAAACCTCTTGGCGCAGGTCCTCTTTACCTCTTCAGCTGCCAACTGCTCTGCTCCATCCTCATATAGCTTTCAACTTGTCACCTATTATTATTATTATTATTTATTGTATTTATAAAGCGCCAACATATTACGCAGCGCTGGACAATAAATATATACAATGATACAAGGATGACATGCATAGGGTTATACACATAAAACAAAGTTATACATGCAAATTGTACAAAATACATGATCATGCAATATGGGCTGGTTAGGTAGGCCCAGTAATACAAGTACAGGCTGTCATAGGACAGGAGCACATGATCCTGTAGATTACACTAGGGAGTGGAGGACCCTGCCAGAGGCTTACAATCTAAAGGGAGGGGTGGAAACACTAGGGGGGGCTTTTAAATATTCCTTAGAGAGTTACTGTGTGGTAGGAGGTGGGTAGGCCATCATAAAGAGGTGGGTTTTGAGGGCTTGCTTGAATGTGTTGAAAGAGGGAGCAAGTCTGATGGGTGGTGGAAGGGCATTCCAGAGGGTGTGGGCAGCTCTTGAGAAATCCTGCAGGCGGGCATGGGAGTGTGAAATGCGTGGGGTGGTGAGGCGAAGGTCGTTGGAGAAACGGAGGGGCGACCTGGTGTATACTTGTGAACAAGCTCCGAGATGTAGGTAGGGCAGGTTTTGTGCACAGATTTATACGCCAGGCATAGAATCTTGAAACTTATCCTGAAACGGATAGGGAGCCAGTGCAGGGATTCACAAAGGGGAGATGTGGATGCAGAGCGGTGCGAAGAATGGATGAGTCTTGCAGCCGCGTTCATCACTGATTGAAGGGGGGGCAGTGCGTTTCAGGGGGAGGCCAGAAAGGAGGGAATTACAGTAATCAAGGCGGGAGATGATGAGGGCATGGATGAGCAGTTTGGTCGTGTCCGGGGTTAAGAAGGGGCGGATCTTGGAGATATTACGGAGGTGGAAATTGCAGGCTCTGGTGATGTTTTGGATGTGTGGGATGAAGGAGAGGTCAGAGTCCAAGGTGACACCCAGACAGCGGGCCTGGGAGGTAGGGACAATGGTTGTGTTGTCGATTGTGAGGTGGAAATCTGGGATGGGTGCAGCAGCATGGGGTGGAAAGATCAGGAGCTCAGTTTTGTCTAGGTTAAGCTTTAGGAACCTAGCTGACATCCAGGAGGAAATTGCTGAGAGACACGAAGAGACCTTGTTTATGGTGGTGGATGAGAGATCGGGGGTATGGAGGTAAATCTGAGTGTCATCTGCATAAAGGTGGTAATTGAAGCCCAGGAAGGAGATAAGCTTGCCAATTGAGGAAGTGTATATGGAGAAAAGAAGGGGGCCTAGACCTGCATCGGGTCAGAAGACGCATTTGGAAGCAGAGCTGGGACAAGGTCCTCCAGCTCTGGGCTGAGACACCAAAGAGTGCCAGAACCCATCCCTCCCACCCCAGCCGTCACACACCGATTACTATTAGAGTATGAGGCGCCCCAGGGCCCTCAACACCCTAATCTCTAGTTATCTGGCTTGCAGTCACTGCCATGTATCCCCTTTTTTTATTTCTCTCTGCTTCAAACACAATAGGGGAATGATAGCTGAGTGAGTTGTGCGCCCCCTCCTACACTGCACCCTGAGGCTGGAGCCTCTCTCACCTCTGCCTCGGCCCGGCCCTGTTTGGAACTGTACAGAGCGGATGCAGTAAAGCAGTTGGGAGCAGCAGGAAGTGAAGAGGACTGGCGCCGGGAGGTTTTGTAAGTTGTTTCCGCTGCGTGCTGCTCTGCATTTCATCTGTGGGGCCAGGTTACTGTTTACATTTAAGCTTGGTTTCTGGACTCCTCAAGTAACTGGTATCTACACATATCTGGTATCAGGCATTCCCTATCTGTGCCGGATAAATGAGATTATATTGAATATACATTCCCAGGGCAGGATTTACCATAAGGCACTGTAGGCACATGCCTACAGGCGCCTGAGGTGGGAAGGTGGCTCACTACCCTCCCTGAGCACCTCCTTCCCTTGCAGAGTCCTGCTGAGAGTGTAAATGAGAGGTTACTCACCCTGCTCTCTGCATTCCACTAATCAGATTTCCCTTCAGTCAGCGGCACCTCTAGCTACTTAATACTGAGGTTCCTCTAGCTACCTAATACTTGGGGGCACCTCTGACTTCTTAATATTGAAGGTTCTTTTGGTTGCCTAATACTTAGGGGCACCTGTAGCTACCTATGACAGGCAAGGGAAGTAAGAGAGAAGTGACAGCTGGGCCAGCCAGCACACTTTCGGTGCGGTTCAGTGGGAGTTTGTAGGTTCATGAAGGGCAAAATCTAGGGTGCCAAGACATCTGTGCCCAGAGCCGGAACAAGGTCCTCCAGCACCCAAGACTGAAACACCAAAGTGCGCCCCTCCACCCCAGACGTCACACACTGAGTGCTATTAGACTAAGATGCACCCCAGGGCCCCTAACACCTTAATCTCTAATTATCTGGCTTGTACTCACTTCCATGTATCTCCTTTTCTTATTTCTTTCTGCTTCAAACACAATTAGGAATGACAGCTGAATGAATTGTGCGCCCCCTCCTACATTGCGCCCTGAGGCTGGAGCCTCTCCAGCCTATGCCTCGGCCCAGCCCTGTCTGTGCCTATAGGCTCCTGTGAGGCAAATCCGGGCCTGTACATTCCTGCAGGGATTGGGACTTAAAGAGAAACTCCGACCAAGAATTGAACTTTATCCCAACCAGTAGCTGATACCCCCTTTTACATGACAAATATATTGCATTTCACAAACAGACCATCAGGGGGCGCTGTATGACTGATTTTGTGATGAAACCCCTCCCACAAGAAACTCTGGTACCGCGGTACTCTGGGCAAACTGCCACAATGTAACAATGTTCACAGACAGGAAATGGCTGTTTACAGCTGTCTGTAACAGCCAAAACAGCTAGGAGCAGCTACATAACCTGCCCACGGTAAAAATGTCACCATGTGATAAATGTCAGAATGTAAATCTGGGAGAGGAAAGATTTTGCAATGAGCAAACACTGACTAAATCATTTATACATAATTATTGCACTTTTTTATTACATTATTTTCACTGGAGTTCCTCTTTAATCCCTCGGACAACAATGGGACTGAGTGCTCTACATATGCGTTCTGTTGCTATGGTGAGGAGAGAAGGAATGATCATGTGACACATGATGGGCGGCTTTGCATAAAACAATAGAATAAAGT